>NC_070640.1:24118048-24842548 GCF_947347685.1 Pleuronectes platessa
TCCCTTTCTCTCAATATATTCCCACTGGTTTTCTAATGTGGGCTACATCTTCCCCCCCTAAACTCATGCACGTCCCGTTGGCAGTGGTTGGGCAGTTACTGCTTGATGGGACTGCACAGAGTGGAACGGAAAGTCTCACTTAAAACATCAGTAAATGCTGTGGTCAGACCCTGCAACAGAGACTGCACAACGGCTATCAATGGGTTTTCAGGTTTCACATAGTGGAGCCTGCTAGGCTGCCGCCTACTCCTAACTGAACGCCGGGCAGAACTAGGTGGATTGTGACTGCAAGGCTGCGACTGGTTTTCTGACTCTTGATCACAAGGCTCAAGGATGCAAGGCTTAGCTACTAAAGGCCGGCGCATGCTTCTGCAACTGCGTCTGCGTCTGCGGCTTTTCACGCAGCTGTGTCGAAGGACTCGTTGTCATTCATGCTTCTCAAACCATTGCTTGTGTTACAAAGCAATTCCACGCCAGAACACTAGGCGGAGTAACGTGTTTTGTCGAAGACGACCTTAGAGACGCCTTCTTTCTTCTTCGTCGACTGTTTATTTACATTGCCAGTGCGGCTCCTCGTAGCCTTTTTCTGGCGGACAAATCCGCCAGTCAGTGACGGGTTATACAAGTGGTCATACTTTCGGATCACTTCTGCCAAACGCTCTTCTATTTGGTCCACATTCGTTGTTTCTGCCGGTATTATGTGGCATGAAACCGGAAATGCGACTCCGGAAAGGATGTAGTTAGCAGACCAATCACATCCCTTGCGGGGGCTGCGTGAGGCTCGCGGAGCTTTGCCGTATAGTTAGAAAAATTGGGCGACGCACGTAAGAAGGGATACATAAGCACGTAAGGGGCCCGGAAGGGCTCTTGCGCTTGCGGGCCCGTGAAAACAAAGAAGCATGCGCCGGCCTTAAGTCAGTCTCAGCCTGGCCCTTCCCCCCAATATTGTCAGACAAGTTAGTAATAACTGGAGGACTCTCAGTACTTAAGTCATGGCAGTCACTCAGAGACACCACCCTTTCAGTCAATAGTTCTACTGGTGGGGTTCCGTCAAGGAGTCAATGTTCATTGTCAGGGAAATTATCGTTAGACGATGCAAGGGTCTCTGGGCTTGGAACAACACCAGGTAAGTCATTCAAATGGGCAGT
Organism: Pleuronectes platessa; assembly: GCF_947347685.1. Taxonomy (NCBI): domain Eukaryota; kingdom Metazoa; phylum Chordata; class Actinopteri; order Pleuronectiformes; family Pleuronectidae; genus Pleuronectes; species Pleuronectes platessa. The sequence goes on from NC_070640.1 coordinate 24,119,197, forward strand.
AGGGTGCATAAAATTGGAATGCAAAAATATAATATAATATAATATCAAACCGTCTGGGGCTGCATTTTGTTCGGACACACATAAAAATGACTTTTGCAAAGTTTTGGGAAAATTCATATAGATTTAGAGGTGGAACACAGCATGTGAAAAATATGAAAGTGGGCCGTTTTGGTTGTTTTCCTAGGCAATTCAAAAACGCAAGAAATTGTTTTGAGACCTTTTCAATAGAACAACATTTATTTACATAAGAACAAAAAGAAAAAAATAGAAATTTAGTCCTAGTCCTGGTCTAGCTTGCGCTTGCAGTGGCGCAGATTTGGCTGTTTAGACCGGTCATGCTCAACTGCCTGCAGCACCTTCTGTAGGTGCTCCTCGCTCCTGGCTGCTGCCACAAAGTCTGATGTGAGTTTGACGCCACGCTCGGCACAGTCATTCACAACATTGATGGCACGTACATTCACAGCACCCATCTGGAATGCTTCACTGGCAGCCCAATCCTCTAAATCCAGTGAGAGAAACACTGGATCGATGTGCAGCTGGTGCATGCTGAACCAGCAGTCTGGGTTGGCGAGGTCAGCCAAGCTGGTGGTAGATGAGAGGGTTGGGAACTTCTGCTTGCCGAAGCAAGTGCCAAAGCGGAGCTGTGGGGCTCGCATGGGGAGGTCAGCCGGCTTGTGCTCCAAGATGGCATCTGCAAGTGCGCGCCGCTCGCCAACTGGCACCTTGGTGCTGAAGAGTGCCAGGGGCAGCATCTCGCCTGTCAGGTACCATAGGTGCCGCTCCAGGGCCTTGATCGCTGATGCTGCAATACGCTCGTCAACAGACTTGTAAGCGTACAGGTGGTGGTTGTAACGGTCTAACAGTTAGGATTTTGTAAAAGTGTTTTCTGTTAACTGTTAGATCTCTGTTGTTTTCATGTGTGCACTCTGTTTCTCCTTGTGTGTTCTGTTTCCTGTTTTATTTTGTAGTCTCTCCTTCCTTGTGTGTTGTTTCCAGCATCTCGGGTGTGTCACTTGCTGTCTCAGTGATTGTCTTTCCCAGTCCTCATGTGTTGCACCTGTGGCTAGTTACCCCAGTCTTCCCTGTGTCTCTATTTAAGCCTCTGTGTTCCCCAGGCCCTTTGTCGGTTCGTTCGTTGTTCTACACGTTTCTAGACGTCGTGAGATATGGTTTGTTTTCCCCTGCTTTTCCTTCCTTGTTTTCCGTGCACCTTGTCACCAGTGTTTTTTGTTAGTGTTCCTGTTTTATTTTTGTCTTGTTAAAGACCTTTTTGTATATTAAATACCCTTTTTGTTAAAATCTCTGCATCCTGGGTCCATCTCCTCCCTTAAACCGTGACAGTGGTAGACTGTGAGGTCATTCCATGCGGCATCTACGGCTGTGTCACAAGTCAGTCACCACGTTGCGAAGAGGTGCGTAATGAAGTTGGCAAACATCCAAATCTTCCACACCTGCTGCCCTGTGTGATGGTCCCCTGAGGAAGCGACGCAATGTGCTGCTCCATCAAGGCCAGCTTGAGAGCGCATTGTGCAGTGCTCCTGGCCGTTGGAAGGTAACTGGAGTGTGTGCTGCACCGTCTGCACCCAGATACACAAGACACAGCTGCACAAACTTGCTGTAGTCGCCTCGCTTGTAGTCGAGCTCTCCTGCAGTGCACGCAATGAGTTCAGAACGCAAAAATTTGTCTAGGAATGGTGGTCTACACCTTGAGGTCAGTGAAAATGTGGCTGAGGAGCACCTCGCCGATGTGGTGCTGGCACGCAGACCAGAGCAGTGGTCGACCCAGTGAGAGCTGGATGGCAATGCAGGCTGCCATGAGATGGCCAGTGTTTGACGAGGTGGTTTCAAATGCCATGTTGACAACCTGATCGGTGCAGCACCACCCCTGCAGCAGCTTGCATGTCAGCCGGGTGATGATCATTCCGCATGGTTTGTTAGTTCCCTTCATGTATGCTGGCACACCAAGCAGTTTGAGCCGCTCCGCATCTCCGACCACCACTGTCACGCGCTCCTCCAACTGGCGCACATTGGTGAGCATCGGTGTCAACTTGCTGTCCCAGTGCAGGGTGCACATGGGAGGTGGTGTCCACTGCTCGTGCTGTTCCTCACTGCTGGCCTGCAGCGTGTGGCGGAACGCTCGGTCTGCTGTCGCGAAGGATGTGGAAACCTTTGCCCAATTGCCAATTGACTCCTCGATCAGGCCGCAGGTGAAGGCAGCCTGCTGCATTCGTGTAGCCACTGACACAAGACTCGGCCCGCTGAGGATGTCTGATGGAATGAAGGCTGTGGTGCCAGTCTTCTTACACTTGCGGGTGGGGGTGTTCTCCATCGGTGGAGCAGCTATTTCATCGGCGTTGCAATCCTCATCCAGGCTATTGTGATGCTGATAGAATAAGGCCCATAGGAAAGGCCAAAATGATCTCCAAAACCTTTAGCTAGCTAACATTAGCTAACGATGAGGTAGCATAGCTAAGTTATACTAGCTAGCTAGTAAACTGTGTGCCGTTCCACCTCTAGATCACCATGTATCGCACAAATATTTTGCATTTATTGTTTTTGCATGGATGGTAACACTTTGAGCACCCCTAAAGGTGCAGAGAAGGCTCAGCATGGGGTGTATCTTGCACCTCAGACATAACAGGACCTGATTGCACTGGAACATTATGGACTGCGGAGAACCTGGAGATTTCGGCACTGGGGGATGCACTGAACCAACATGTTCCATCCTCTTCCTCTTCTGAGAACTGTTCTACATCTGCAGCAGGGTTAAGACGTGTTGCAGGTCTGCATCTTTGTGACTGCTTAACAGACTCAATACTAGTTTCGGAAATTAAGTAGCCACAAGGGAGTAATATGTAGGTATATGAGTGGACCGTCCCTGTTTTCAGGTCTAATGGTGTACACTGGTAGGGTTCCAGCCCTTTTTACTACTACATAGACAGTTGACTCCCACTTGTCCATAATCTTATGCTTTCCTCGAACACGAACATTCCTGACCAGCACTCGATCACCAGCTTCTAAATCTGAAGCAAATCTGGTTTTATTCTTTTCTCCTACCTTGGCAGCATTACCCATGGCTAGCTTGTAGCCCTCTTCAAGACGGGACTTGAGGTTTTGCACATATTGGGGGTGTGAAGTGTGTTGCCCCCATTTCACAGGCAACCCAAATGCCAAGTCAACCGGCAAGCGGGGCTGACGGCCAAACATTAGCTCGTAAGACGTGAATCCTGTGACCTCATTCTTGGTGCAATTGTAGGCGTGTACCAAAGGTTTTACAAAATCACGCCAGTGAGATTTCTCCTGTTCTTGAAGGGTGCCCAACATATCCAACAAGGTGCGATTAAATCGCTCCACAGGATAACCCCGGTGATGGTATGGAGTAGTCCTCACCTTATGTATGTTAGCCATCTCCTTTATAGTGCGTGATTCAAAGTCTGGTCCTGATCGCTGTGTAACCTCTCAGGGAACCCAAGTAATGCACAATGAGATTGTCCGAAAGACATTTCGCAACCGTGCGGGCCTTCTGGTTCAGCGTTGGAATAGCAAGCCCAAACTTGGTAAAGTGATCTGTGATCACAAGGATGTCTTTGGTCTCACTTTTGTCTGGTTTAAGCGAGAGAAAATCCAAACAGACTAACTCAAGGGGTCGTGTGGTGTTTATATTGACTAAGGGTGCCGCTTTCTCAGGCAAGGCCTTTCTGCGAACACACCTGCCACAAGTCTTTACTTTCCTGCAGTCAATCCCCATGTGACTCATGTCGTCATGCAGGCTGGTCAAGACGGTCTCCCGGAGTTCAACTTGCAACACCAGCTGGTGCATTGTTTGAGACCCTACTTGGCGCTTTCTTCAGAGAGATGACCCTTTGCAAACTGATAGATGCGTTCTCGCTCTTTTTGTTATTTTTGGTCATCAACAAGAGGTCCATGAGATCTGCGGGACAATGCATCTGCATAAGCGTTTTGCTTCCCAGGGCGATACAGAAGATTGCAAGTGAAGGTGGACAAACCTGCAAGCCATCTATAGCTGGTTGGATCAAGTTTTGCAGATGTCAGTAAGTAAGTTAAAGGATTACTGTCAGTGACTACAATGAAATGGTTGCCATACAGTTAGTCACTAAACTTCTCTGTCACCGACCACTTGAGTGCCAGGAATTCTAACTTGTGCGCTGGGTAGCGAGACTCTCTCCGTGACAGGCCCCTACTTGCATAGACAACAGGCACGTGCAGAAACATTTTGGGGTGCTCAAACCCCAAAAAAGGGCACTCATCGCCAAAATTAGTTATAAAATTTAAAATAATAATAATTAATAAATAAATAATGGCTCCTCTGGACCATGTAGGGTTACTGATTCTCCCTCATTTGTGTTACTAGTTGATGGCCTGATCCAAGATAAAATAGAGCTGCTACCCTGAGCTGCTTGCTGCAGTTCCCTGTCCTTCTGCTTTTGGAGTCTCTATTTTCTGACAGAGTTGAAGCATAAGCAGCATTACACTAATAATATACCACAATATACCTCACCAGACTGTCATGTAGCTCAACTTAAGACCTACCTTTCATTTCAACATTTCTGCCTGTCTGCTTGCCTGTATCCCTCTCCCTCTCTCTCTTCATTAAACATGACAAACGTCAGTAAACAGCTGGACAAGGCTTTGAAAACACGGATTTCGTGAGTTTTTTGTTAGTTTATTTTTTACGAAACGTCGGACCAGTTGCGACGTAATGTTTTCAGCGGCGCTGATGTTGTGGTTAATCAATCACCAAACAACGTCGGGGGATTGCACAAACACCGTCATTACCTGTTTGTCTGATACTGCGGGTCAGAGAAGAAGTGGCTGCAGCCGTTTGGCGCTCAGCGCTGCATGAGGAGGAGGAGGAGGGAGGGGCGCGGGGGGGGGGGGGGGGGGGGGGCGCGGAACATGTCGGGGGTGAAATTCTCACAAGAACTCAATTAAATGCCCGTCAGATATCAAAACACATTTGGGGGGAATTGATGACAGAGAGAGTATTTTTTATTCTTGAATATTGATGAATGAAAAAAAAATTGGACGCCAGCAGAAGGGGCACTTTTCTCATCCAGGGCAAAAGGGCCAGTGCTTGAGCACCACTAGGGGTCTATCTGTGCACGTGCCTGATAGGCAATGACCCGTTGCTGCCCCTCCTGCTATTGATACAAAACAGCACCAAGGCCAATGGTGCTTGCATCGGTGTGGAGCATTCAGGGTTTCTCTGGATCTGCAAACCCTAAAACAGGAGCGGTTGTGAGCTTCTCAATAACCAGATCAAATGCTTGCTGGCAACCTTTTGTCCAGCGACCCCGGAAGGGTTCGTTAGGATTGTGGTACTGGACTGTGTCGTCCCTTTTTCTGAGGCCCTTTTTGGAAGGCGGGTAACAGAAGTTAGATTATGGAGGGGTTTTTCAATGTGGGAATAGCCAATGACAAACCTCCGGTAGTACCCAGCAAACCCAAGAAAAGGTCTCAAGTCTCGCAGGTTCTGAGGGACTGTAGTACTTTGATTACTGCTCTGTAGCCATGAGGAACTGGCTGGTGACTTGTTAGACTAGCTTCATGGTAAATGTCATACACCACATCAAGAGTATTTGTTCCTATCAGCAAGTAAGACTCTGAAGTGGTCCGAACATCAGGAACTACTAGAGCCAACGTGGATACTTCAATGAACATACCCAGAAACTCTTTTGGGAAGGTGATGCTGGTCTCTATGTAACCCAAATCCGGTACAGCTTGTCCATTCGCACCCTCAACCTCTAGGAGGTCATAGAGGGGCTTTATATCTTGCTCTGACAAATGTTGTTCACAAAAGGATTGGGGAGTCGTGGTCACTTGTGAGCAGGGGTGGACTGGGACAAAAATTCAGCCCTGGCATTGTCTGTCCAGACCAGCCCACTACATTATCAGCGGACACCACATAGAAGTCCACAAATCTCGCGGCGTCTTCTCTCATGCATACTAATGTTACCACCTATCTCAAAGATGGCAACAAGAAGGGAGGCCACACACAAACCTCTCAAGCCAAAAGTAAATTTATTTAACTCCAAATCAAGATAGCTCTAACTACGTAGTGGGATGTGTCAAATATGTTACGCGTCAGTGGTGTTAACAGTGGTTGGATGTGTGAAAATAAGGTGTGATGTATGTTGTAAGGTGCAGAAGCAAAGAAAAACAAAGGCTGAGGGCCCCATGCCCCTGGAAGCAGCCTTTAGATCTGCAGCTGAAGCCCAGCCCAAAAGGGCAGGCCCAGGGTGACGCCCCTGCCAGCTCTACCTGTGTCTGGAAAACAACTCCTCAGGCTCTCACATGTCAAGTGGTCAACCTGAGAAGGACATGGATACATTATAATGTCTCTAATCATCACAAATTAAGTATGATTTCATTAAACATAAAAAATGATAAACTCACCAGACTAGAGGAGACTCAACAGACAAACTTTGGTACAGTGAAGGCAGAGAGTAGAGGCAGACAGAGAGCAAGTCCTCGAACATGGACAGAGGGCGAACAACTCCTCAGGCTCTCACATGTCAAGTGGTCAACCTGAGAAGGACATGGATACATTATAATGTCTCTAATCATCACAAATTAAGTATGATTTCATAAAACATAAAAAATGTAAACTCACCAGACTAGAGGAGACTCAACAGACAAACTTTGGTACAGTGAAGGCAGAGAGTAGAGGCAGACAGAGAGCAATCCTCGAACATGGACAGAGGGGGAACAACTCCTCAGGCTCTCACATGTCAAGTGGTCAACCTGAGAAGGACATGGATACATTATAATGTCTGAAAAATAAAGAAAATGTTTTCCTCTGTCCTGCACCTAGAGTTGAGAATTTTTTCGATGTGTGTTTCTTTTAAAACCTTTTGAAGTATGAATTTATACATTAAAAAATACATGATAAACTTACCAAATTCTAACAGTGGTCCCAAATGTCCACATATAAAACAGAGGGAGAACGACTCCTCAAATATATCACAACAACCAGTAATGGAGAATAATTGATCATTTAGTGTACATGATCACACCATTAAGGATGAACACATAAGCACAATAAAACTTGTGTGATAATAACAATAATATTAAATATTTCTCACCTTATCAGTGGAACATTTACACACAAATGATACCTATTAAATAGTTATCACCTCAGTAAACAATAAATGAATTGAAAGATTACAATAAATTCAATGGCAAATATTTCAAATTAAACTAATTATTCCCTATAGGTTTACTTGTATTCTGTTTTCAATATAGCTTGATTCTGCATCTCTATTTACAGCTCAGCTATGGCAACAGTAAACGACGTTAGCAGCTCTTAGCTAGCTTAGCTAAATCATCTGAACAATAATAACCCATAATATCACAATTCGGCATATTAAAACAAAATCAAAAACGTTTTCTACTTTGTTTTGGACATGTCTAAAAAATGTAGCCTAGCCAGCCCCAGGCCAACATTACTTACCATGTCTGCCTCCACTCGCTCATCACTGTCGAGTCCTCCTCGCTCGTCTCCCGGCGCACCTGCTGCTGCTGGGCTGGTGAACCCGGCACCAAATAGGTCCGTCAGTTTGGCGCATTTAGCAGCCTCCACCTACAGAGACTTCAGCTTTTTTTCCCGATGCTTCTCAGCGCCACCCGGGCGCTTTTTACTCTTATTATCCATTTTAAGTTTCTGTCTCAGCAGCAGCCCGTCCCGCGACTCCCCCCGCCAATGCCATGAGGTCCCGCCCCACCCTGGTTTGTGTTGTGATTGACAGCACTGTCAGGGCTCTCTGAGCCTGTCAGCCCATGATTGATTGACAATGACAAACAATAGACCAATAATATGTGTCGATGCTGGCAACACACTGCTAGCCCTCTGTAGCCAATTGGCCGGCCCAATTGAAGGGAATTTAGAGAGGAAGAAGAGAAAAAAAAAAAAAAAAAAAAAAACTGAGCGGACCAGACCGGCCCACATTGGGTCAACGGCCCACCGGGATGATGCCCGGTATGCCAGATGGCCAGTCCACCCCTGCTTGTGAGCCTGTGTCAAGTAGGCAGTTGAACTGATCACCTTTAATGGTCACCTGGGCTGTACTCTTTGAACCAACTAAACTTTCAGGAAGTTTGGAAAGATACCTTTTACAGCTTTGATGTTCTAGATGTAGTTGAGCTCTGGTTTCAATAGTTGCGTCTAAGGGACGTTGCTGAGTCACTTCAGCCCCTATTTGTCCCACAACAGGGACTGAAATTAGTTTAAAGTTGGGTTGGAGTCCCTGGGATAGTTTTGCCAGCACCCCCTACAGAATTGCTTCAGGAGGTGTTTGTCTACATCTTCAGGTGCAACCCCTCCCCTCTTTACAGCTAAGTTTAGTGCAAACTGCAGTCGATGAAGGAAAGTTGACGGTTTTTCACCAGGATCTTGGAGAGTGTTCATAAACTGAGCAAAAAGCTCCTCCCCATCCTCAACCACACCAAAAGCTGAGTCTAATAGCATTACATAGGCTACAGGGGATCTGTGACATCATCTTCCTTAATACTTCTTCGATATCTTTACCAGTAAGCTGTATTATGTCCTTTAACTCAGCAAGGAAGGACTTAGTAAACTCCCCCCCCCCACACACACACACACACATTAGTAGTATAAACACTGGCTAGTGTCCTTATATGGTATACAACACTTGGATCATCATCTAGTGCACATGTGTCAATATCAAGGCCCGCGGGCAAAAAATGTGGCTCGCGACCTTGTTTTATGTGGCCCGCAAGAGTGGGTGCATTATTGTCTTCGAAAAAAGTTCACTGTATGCTGCTTAAAAGCGCACGTTGACCGTAAACTACATCTCCCAAAATGCATGTCGATGCACCCGCCAAGGTAGTATCTCACAAACACGGAGCTGTCTAGCTTTGTCATTAACCGTGGATGAAAGCACAGGCAAGATGTTTTGCTACACGTGGCATCTATTGCACTTCTGTCCGTCCTGGGAGAGGGATCCCTCACATGTGGCTCTCTCTGAGGTTCATACGTATTTTTACCCTGTAAAAGGGTTTTTTAAGTAGTTTTTCCTTAATCTTCCTGAGGGTTAAGGACAGAGGATGTCACACCCTGTTAAAGCCCTATGACACGAATTGTAATTTGTGAATATGGGCTACACAAATAAAATTTTATTGATTGATTGATTGACAACGTGGATATAGCGCATTTATCCATTTTTATTAGAGGCGTGAAGCCGGACCTCTCTGTCATTGACGAGCTGTTGGATGTAGCCGCCATGCATGGGACCACAACGGATCGGGACATTTTTGAGGCAGTGGAGAAGTCTGTAAGTAAACATAAATTGCCATCGGAAAAGTTAGTGGGACTAATTACAGATGGAGCACCTGCGATGCGTGGAGGAAAATCAGGCTTGGTTTGGCGAGTGAACGAGAAATTGCAAAAAAGTAACTGTCACACGCCCCTGATAACCTATAATTGCATTATCCATCAAGAAGCTTTGTGGAAAGGTTCTGGAGCTGGATAATATAATGACCACGGTCATGAAAACAGTGAACTTTATTCGGGTGCGTGGCCTGAATCACCTGCAGTTCCAGCTGCTCTTGCAGGAGATGGGCTCGGAGCAAGGAGATGTGCCGTACCATACAGAACTAAGGTGGCTGAGCAGGAGCAAAGTCCTCAAACGATTTTTTTAGCTTAGAGAATAAATTGCTTTTTTTTTTCAAATAGGTAAGCATTTTCATAAATCCTTTTTTTCCACTTGGTTTTTACTTTTATTTAATAAATGCGTTTTATTTTCCAAGACTAAGAACAGTAGAATATGTGTACAAATTAATGATTGTGCTGGCATTTTGTTTTGTGTCTGTTATTGCCAGAACATGATCTATGAACAGGGGTGGACTGGGACAGAAATTCAGCCCTGGCATTGTCTGTCCAGACCAGCCCACTACATTATCAACGGACACCATATAGAAGTCCACAAATCTCGCGGCGTCTTCTCTCATGCATACTACTGTTACCACCTAGCTCAAAGATGGCAACAAGAAGGGAGGCCACACACAAACCTCTCATGCCAAAAGTAAATTTATTTAACTCCAAATCAAGATAGCTCTAACTACGTAGTGGGATGTGTCAAATATGTTACGCGTCAGTGGTGTTAACAGTGTTTGGATGTGTGAAAATAAGGTGTGATGTATGTTGTAAGGTGCAGAAGCAAAGAAAAACAAAGGCTGAGGGCCCCATACCCCTGGAAGCAGCCTTTAGATCTGCAGCTGAAGCCCAGCCCAAAAGGGCAGGCCAAGGGTGCCAGCTCTACCTGTGTCTGGAAAACAACTCTTCAGACTCTCACATGTCAAGTGGTCAACCTGAGAAGGACATGGATACATTATAATGTCTCTAATCATCACAAATTAAGTATGATTTCATAAAACATAAAACATGATAAACTCACCAGACTAGAGGAGACTCAACAGACAAACTTTGGTACAGTGAAGGCAGAGAGTGGAGACAGACAGAGAGCAAGTCCTCGAACATGGACAGAGGGTGAACAACTCCTCAGGCTCTCACATGTCAAGTGGTCAACCTGAGAAGGACATGGATACATTATAATGTCTGAAAAATAAAGAAAATGTTTTCCTCTGTCCTGAACCTAGAGTTGAGAACTTTTTGGATGTGTGTTTCTTTTAAAACCTTTTGAAAATTATTATAATAATGAAGTATGAATTTATACATTAAAAAATACATGATAAACTTACAATTCTAACAGTGGTCCAAAATGTCCACATATAAAACAGAGGGAGAACGACTCCTCAAATATATCACAACAACCTGTAATAATTGATCATTTAGTACATGATCACATCATTAAGGATCAACACATAAGCACTCTCATCTCTATTTACAGCTCAGAAAGTTTACTGGTGCTATGGCAACAGTAAACGACGTTAGTAGCTCTTAGCTAGCTTAGCTAAATCATCTGAACAATAATAACCCATAATATCACAATTTGGCATATTAAAACAAAATCAAAAACGTTTTCTACTCTGTTTTGGACATGTCTCAAAAATGTAGCCTAGCCAGCCCCAGGCCAACGTTACTTACCATGTCTGCCTCCACTCGCTCATCATTGTCGAGTCCTCCTCGCTCGTCTCCCGGCGCACCTGCTGCTGCTGGGCTGGTGAACCCGGCACCAAATAGGTCCGTCAGTTTGGCACATGTAGCAGCCTCCACCTCCAGAGACTTCAGCTTTTTTTCCGATGCTTCTCAGCGCCACCCGGGCGTTTTTTACTCTTATTATCCATTTTAAGTTTCTGCCTCAGCAGCAGCCCGTCCCGCGACTTCCCCCCCCCCCAAATTGAATGAGGTCCCGCCCCACCCTGGTTTGTGTTGTGATTGACAGCACTGTCAGGGCTCTCTGAGCCTGTCAGCCCATGACTGATTGACAATGACAAACAATAGATCAATAATATGTGTCGATGCTGGCAACACACTGCTAGCCCTCTGTAGCCAATTGGCCGGCCCAATTGGAGGGAATTTAGAGAGGAAGAAGAGAAAAAAAAAAAAAAAAAAAAACATAGCGGACCAGACCGGCCCACATTGGGTCATCGGCCCACCGGGACGATGCCCGGTATGCCAGATGGCCAGTCCACCCCTGTCTATGAATGAGGATGTGTGAGATGGCGTCTCAGGATGAGGAGGGATCTACTTGTGTGTGTTCAAGGACAGGCAGCATTACCTCATTGTTTTGTAAAATGCTGCTTCTGTCATATGCTGGTTGTGCCATAGTCCTACCCCCCTTGACTTGAATACATAATAAATACAGAAACAGTTATCTAACAATATAATAAGTTGTAGTTTAGTTTATTTTAAATTACATTGAATTTTGATACATTCATACTGTTAATCTGGCCCTCAGAGGCCAACCATTATGCTGATGTGGCCCTTGGTGAAAATGAGTTTAACAACACAACACAATTTCTTTAAATTAACTTATAAACCCAACTGCAGTTCAAATTTGTTTGATAATAGAATACAGCATAAATTTCCCCCAAAATAATAAACATAAATAAATAAAATAAGAAAAGTGTGCACATAAGTCAATTCAAAGTCTGTAAATCTAGTCTTAAATGTCAATTTTGTAGATTGTTGTTGGGCCCAATCCGTCTTTGTACAGGGTCTGTCCTACCGCAGGGTGGAGTGAAGAACGTGGAAGTCCAATTTTTTCTGAAAGATCATAGGTTGGCTCGCCATCCAGTTAACTGGAATCTTGGTTCCTCGATGTCCTCTCTGACACCGGAGATTATTTTCTTCAGCAAAATCAAAAACCTGACCGTTGAATCGTCAGAATCCCAGCACCTTTCTACAGGTCAGCAGGGTTACTTCACACATCTACACGGAAATTCAATCTGAGCAAAGCAGAGAGTATGCTTCTAGCTTGAACGAGTAGGTTAGGTAGATGGCTGGTAACTCCCCCTATTGGCTAGAAAACGTAACAGCATGTCAAAGTGTACATTCTCCCTTTCTCTCAATATATTCCCACTGGTTTTCTAATTTGGGCTACATTAGTCCAAAGTATTCCTTCTTCTAATTGTTCCAGCTCCCTCAATAATCAACATATATGACTGTTGATTTCATAACCCCAAGATCATTCACAATAAGTCCTGTTGAGCTACTTGCAAAGTGAGTCAACAAGTTGGGTAGAATATAAGCTATGTGAGGGGGGTAAGGATCTTACACTAGATCACTGACATCATATAGAAAAGTTAAAGAAAATGTTTAGTTTATTCATGATTATAACATAATTTCAATAATTAATAATGGTGAATTTAACAACTTCAGAATGATATAGTTAATGTTATCGATCATGTTACGATATCAAGCATTTAAGATATAAAATTTACTGCTCAGGTATATTGCTCAGGCAGAGGTTTCCTCTTCCTCTGAAAAATGTATTTGTCATGTATATAATGGCTGTGTCACCAAGATGGACAAGCTCATACAGGGATACTCTCTGAGGGACCCTGAGAATGATGCAAAGACTTGGTTGCTTGTATGCATGCCAAGTGATGACATTTTAGCCAACAAAGCCAGAGAAACCTGCCCTTTCATTTTGTCAAAGACGAAAAATAATTTCTGTGCCACTCAAACGGATAAAGAGTGTGACGGCACCCAGTCCAGATTGATTTCACCTCAAATAAAGGATCCTCAGATCTTTTTTTTCAGTTGAGAGAGATCATCATTCGTTATAGCATAGTATGAAGCAAAAAACTGTTGAGAAAAATGGGATGATTCATTGTCTTCCGTGACGTTATGCATATGGTTTATCTCCAGCAGCAGTGATGTAATTTGACCTACTAATATTATTGTCTTATTAATGAAAAAAACACACATTAGAATCATTCCGAACTATCCCTCAGACAAAACCATGGCAAGTGTTATGCATCTCAATAAAGTCTTGGTCTGTATCAACAAACCCACTCAAATCAGGATGCAGACCAGGAAGTATGACTCATTACTTAGCACAATCTTTGACAGCAGTGGAAACAAAAATCTCAGTTAAATATCTATTTGATACATGAATGTATAATCAGTGGAAAATGTATACATTTAGGAAATATATAATAAACAAGGTGATTATGAGACAACAATGATTTAGTCCCAAACAAAAAATAAAATTTCCAAAACATATAGGGATTTGTACAGTTTCAGTGGAATTCATAATTGTGTTCCCAGAGCAGGTTTACTTAAGAATTAATTAATGCAAATGAAAAGGAGGTAAGAATAATTAGCAAAATCATTCACTTTCAAAATTTTAAAACATGTTGGTGAACCACTAAATAAAATCTGGTCGTGACTGACTAAATGCATTACACTCACCGAGCATTTTATTAGGTACACCTGTCCACCTGCTTATTCAATCAATCAGCCAGGCATATAGCAGCTGTTTAATACAAACAAATCCTGCAGCTACAGGTCAGAAGCTTCGGTTAATGTTCATATCAAACACCAGGATACCGAACTCAGTGGCATTGACAGTGGGATGGTTATTGGGGTCAGGTTGGTCTGAATGTTTTTGAAACTGCTGGGAATCTCCTGGGATTTTCACACTCAATGGTCTCTAGAATGTTTACTCAGAACATTTGTCCTCGGACGCGAAAAATCACGTCCGAGGAGAATGGCCAGACTGGCTGGAGCTGAAAGAAAGGCTACGGTAACTCAGGCAACAACCATTTAAACAGAAAAGCTTCTGAGACCGAACAACATGCCTTGAGGCGGATGATCTACAACAGCAGAGACCACATTGGGTTCACTCCTGTCAGCCGAAAAAACACAAACGTGAGGCCTCACAGACTGGAGAGCTGAAGACTGGAAAACTGAGCCTGATCTGATGAACCTAGATTTCTGCTGAGGCTGCAGCTGAGAGCCAAAGTATTATTGCTGACAATGTTCAGCCCTATATGGCCACAGTTATCATATTAACACATTTATTGCAACCCCCACTTACCATGTCTCACAGTAGAAGTCATCTCAAACTGGTTTCATGAACATCAGGTATCTCAATGTCAAAAGGAATAGTTACATCTTGTAGACTCCATGAAATGAGCAACAACCCAGTAAGTAGATTGCCTTATACTAGTGTCAGTAATTTACATGGTTGTTTAGTCTTGTTGATTAAAGTGCTTTCCCTCAGAGGAATGAGTGTGTATATGTGCGTTTGTTGCAGATCATTTGGGTCCATATAACTGGAAACCAGTCTGTCACAGTTCAAAGGTCATGAGAAGAAGTTTAAAAGTTACACAGTCTTGTGGTGTGGAGTCATGGTTATCAGCTTTGGAATCAACTACAGATGTTGAAAACCTCTGCAGCGAAGACAATAAGGCTTCATGAATGAAAACACAGCGCTGGTATGTACCTTACCAGAGATGACCTCTGACCTTCTCATATAACTCACAGTGGCGAGCATCACAGCTGTTTGCAGTGAAACCATGAACGAATGAATTAATGGTAAATGTCATTATCAGATGATTTTTAATGTACAAAATTCAACCCGTGCCTTATGATGCTAGATGTTGGCTCTTCTCCCTGGAGTGAAGGTCGACTTCAGAGGAATAGGAATTACAACATTGTCTTTGTTTGAAGTGTCCTCAGCACGATGGCAGCAGCTGGCAGCTAATGCAGTCAGTGCCTCAGTGTCTCCATTTTGTTACACAAGATCTTACATTAAGGCCTATGATTCAGAAATGATATCAAATGAGCACTCACCAAGGGCAGGCCAGGTCAACATATGCAAATATTTCAAATGTTAAATATTGAAAAGGACCCATCAGCCTCTGCAGTAAAGTAAAGGATTTCTAAGACTGCAGCTTCCAGATATATCAGTGCTTTTCGAAAGCAAATGATTTGCATGAGTCCTTAACAGAAGTGGGGCACCCTGATAAATATTCATAACATTTTTGTAGTGGATTACCAGATTTCCCTACAGGTCTGAATTACAAGTCCTTCCTTAATATTAAACACATAGTTATTTGCAAAACATTTTCGGGCATTCTTGTTACCAGGACATACAGATGACTGTAACTCATTCATTTGTCAAACTTAATATGCTGTCCCAGAAAAGAGGCCAGCTGAAGTTCATGCTTTAACATGTTGAAGATTACTGAAACCTTTTTCTACTAATTTTAAATGTCACCATCTAATATTAGATCTACGATACAACTTGTTTCAATATTTCAGCATGTTACTTTCTCTTGCACTCAATTCATGTGTACACCTGTATATACTGTAATAAGGCCAAGAGAAATCCGTTGAATTGGATTTCAGACTAATAACAATTCAGTATACTCAAATAGTTCAAGGATAGGATGTATCTGTTTTAAGAGGATGTTTCCCACAGCTTACTCTAAGTTGCTTAAAAAGAGTGTAAACATGAGCCCCACTTGATTTATGCAACTAAGATTGCTGAGCCACATATTATCTTCAGATGAATATAAGCATGCATTTTCTAGAGAATAAAGAAAAGGGATTTTGTTTTGCTCCCTTTAGATTAAAATCACGTGAGGAAGGGATATTTTCATTTCACCTCTTCACAGGAGAAATGGTTACAATCAACAAGAGCTCTTCTAGTGTATATATTCATGGGGAAATCTAAATGTGATTGGCCCCTGAAGTGCTCTTGTCCACTCACTATCTCTTGACTCTTTATGTCACCAATCGTGGTACTGAAGTATTTTATCGATATTTTATGTATTAAATATTTGAAAATAGTGTATGCTGTATGTTTCATTGGGTTTTCTTTGCACCTTTACACAAAAAAATCTAAATTGCTGAAAAGAACATGGAAAACATTCAGTGTTTTTGTTCAAATCTATAGAAACAAACAGCAAACAAGGGATTGTGTTTGCTTCTAATGTGACTACCTGGAGCTTTCCCTGAGAAAAAAAAATCTGTGTTTTAAAGACAAATGCTGGCCTGTGACTGATGGAGATGAATTGGGCAACTAAAGGGAAAGTACCAGTGGTATACATCCACCAAGGGATCAGTGTGATAATGATATTCCTCCAGAGAATCTCTGAGAAATAACAGGTTGCTGTGTGTTGCCAGGTACAGTTTCTGGATGAATATAGAAAGCTGCCTGTTGATGTTTTTCAGACTATAGGGCAAAACCATGATATTGATGAGGGAGCTATTAGCTAGGTCAAGTTGTCCAAAAGTTGTTTAGTAACCCGCATATATTCTTTTGAAGCTTTTGTCAAGTGACTCTATCATGTCCATGAATAAACAGATATCCTATAGTATTACTGGTCATAAACAGCGGTATTCAAAGAGCTCTCAGGATTTAGCTAAGTAAATGTTAAATAACCCAGAGTGCTGTGGTTTGACAATTCAGCTCTGTCTGGCTGCGCAAGGTGATGAAAAGTTCCAAAATTATGTCTTTAGTCTCTATGGTTGCCATGTTCTATGGTATAAGATTTTCTCCAAGTGATAAGACAGGTTGGGTCTATCTATCGTGTATATAGAGCGATGAAAAGAGTTCTGGATAATTGAGGTACGGGGGCACTCTAGATGGCTATCAGTCTGCAGTGAGGCAATGTACTATCTCCAGTTTTTGGCCCAAATTCATCATAATTACAATTTATCTGGATTAGCAGAGACCTTAGAAATAAGACATTGCCATAACCCAGCCCTCAATTTTGTGGACATCACTCCAACTAAGAGTCAGAGCAGTGAAGGAAAAGAGTTGCAGAGAGCCACTGGAAGCTTCAGCTTGGTGTATACACAGAAACACAGTGAAGGACCGGAGGATTATGAATCGATGCTTGAACAACCTTGAACACTGGAGACAACTGATGAAGTCACCGATGATAAAAGGTCTTAGACTAAACTTGATCAGGTCAGATAAAGAAGGTAAGGGCGGATTGCATCTCATTAACCGCACACTGATGAAGTTAGTCAAAACACAAAGTTATTTTAAACTGTGAGACTGTAAGATACGATAAGATACAGATACAGATAGATAGGTAGGTAGTAGGTCAGACTCATGAGATTTTAACATGGAGGAAAAGCTTTACTGAAGCTAATGTGTATTTATGTGGAGTTTATGGAGAAAAGAAAAGGAAAAATGCACGAGGATGGGTTCTCAAACGGTAAAAAGAGACAAATGAAACAAGTGCACCTTTTGTTTTCAACTGGACCTAAGAGAACTGCAACTATACTGTTGTGTCATTCTTATACAGAATCAACTGTGTGTCATCTGTCTGGCTTACACAACGAGTCCATCACATATACTGTTCATATGGAAGATGGGGCTACAGGGGTAGTGCGCTCTTTTGAAACTCCATGAACTCTGGTTTCTTTTGCTTTGCTCTCTTCATGTGGTGGGAGCCCTGTGACCAGAAATTAAAGATTGGGGATCAGGTAGGAGGCCGGCAGCAGCTTGAAGCTCCACCAAGCAGATTGCCTGCTGCTGTGCTGACTGAGGACTGCCTCACACAAAGCATGAAAAGTGTGGATTCCCGCAGCCAAGGGCCGATTTGGTAGGCTCTGTACTCCCTGACCGGTCCATGGAGAAAGGAATGGCTCAGTCAGCAAGCAAGGGCCTGAAAAGATAATCCCCCCCCCCCCCCCACTGCCACTGGACCTCATGCAGCGTCAAACCATTTGTGAGCAGTGACAGAGCCAGATTGGGCAAAAAGGATATGAGTGGGAAACTTCAAAAACCTGCTCATGTTTCTGCGACCGTGAAAGGATTTGTATAACACATTCAGATTTGATGGACTTTCCCATGTTCACCCTGGACAGCCCTTTTTTGTTGACATGTTCAAATAATGAATCTCTTATGTGCGGGATCCTTTTTTCCCCCCCTTCACCTGAGTCCTGTTTGTAGTTGTCCGGTAGGGATGCTGTGCGGACCATTCCATCGTCTGTCCCAAGCTTATGGAGTACCGCTGACTTGCTGGCTTCCAGGAAACAGGGTGAGTGTTTCTTCCTCTTGTAAGGCCGTGGCCAGATGCTGTTTTTAACTTAAGCTGTCAGGAACAACCGAATCTGCTGTCTGACCTAGACATGGTGTAATTACTCCTTTAATTTAACTGTTTCCTCAGAGACTCTGAATGTGTGCCTGACAATGATTATGTGATAAGAGCTTTTCAAAGGACAATGAGATGTGCTCGCATAGATATTCCATTATACTGTATAAAATGCTTTTTTGATGCCAAAGCTGCAGGTGGTTCAGATTCAAAATGACATTTGTTTGCTTTGACATTTCTAAGTTGGGATAAGAAAGATGTTCCCCCAAAGTAAAATCTGGTAAACGATCTGAAGTCTTTTGAGAGAATGTTCCCCTGTGACATTGGCACTTTTGTGGCAGAATATTTGGTTAATTTTGGTGGGTATTTCTCAGTGAAAACAATTAAGTAAATGCTGGATTTCTCTTTCCGTTTTCCCACTTTTAAAGATTATATAATCTAAAGTGACATTTCATGTACATAAACCGGTTTTCATATGTATAATACTTCTGTTTCAGGTGCTGAAATGGAACATATACATTTGATTATTTTACTTTTTAGTAAAGCCTTATCAGCTGGAGCTCAGTTTAATGGATTCAACTGTGATGCCAACTTTCACAGCCGCTTTCCTGGTGAGGAATTGACAGCTTTCTGCTTATGAACAATTGCTCAGAAATTCCATAGGAGTATCATCATAAAGGAAAGTTGTAATATAACTAGGTACACATTCCAAAGGGGAGACAAATTTGTCCACACATTATTTTATAACTTCCTGTGATTTATGAAGAAAAAAAAATGTATAACATAATGGTTCCTACAACTATCCTTATTCTTTAATATATAAAATTTAAAATTTTTTATAAATCTAACTTAGCCCAAGCACTTCTCTAAACAGAAAAAAATGCATTCATTCATCTATATGACTAAATTACTTTTGGTTCCTCTTTTCATGTACCTGTATGGACCTGTGTATGTGTTTGTGTTGCAGCGGAGAGGGATATTAGTGTCTACTGTGGGGTGCAGACCATCACTCTCAAAATCAACTTCTGCCCTGTCCTCTTCTCCGGCTACACTGACACTGACCTGGCCCTCAATGGTCGCCAAGGAGATGCTCACTGCCGTGGATTCGTCAACAACAACACCTTTCCTACTGTTGTAATCTTTAGTATCAGCCTGGCATCACTGGAGTCCTGTGGCAACGCCTTAGTGGTAAGAAGAATAGAGATGGTATGAGTTATTTTCATAGTGTCAACATTACCTAACTGGTAACTGCATACTGTTGATTGAGTCAGAAATATGAAACCAACAAACAACTTACAGAAAGCACCATGTGGACCCATTTAGATTTTCTTTATTTCCTCTCATACATATAACTTAGTGGCCAAAGTTTTAAATAATGTATGTCAAGATAAACTGTTTAGTGAGAACAGATTAATATACTTTACAAGTAGCGTTGGCTTCAGTATTTCCCAGAGGGCAAACATTTCCCACTAAGTCTGTGTTTTAGTTTTTGTGTTTTAGTCAGTTTAGTAAAAAAATACCGAGAAGCACAAGAATACAAAAATAAAATAAAATAAAAAATGCTAGAAAATGAATGGAGAACAACTAAGGACAGTTATAACCCACAGAAAACACGTGGGTCTTCATTTTTACTTTAAATATGTCAATGGAAGACTTGAACACTTAATTTCACAAGATAAAATGCTCCAAAGTTTTAAAATAGCTGTAGACACAAATCACAATCCCTTTTACCTCTTAGTCTTAACCAAGGGACAAACCAGGAGCCGCAGGTCTGCGGCCTCCAGAGGTGGAACAGGGAAAGAGAAGCTCAGAGATGTATCGGGGCCATTTAACATAAAATAGAGAAGCTCAGAAGGGAATGCATAGCTGACAGTTTGAAATAAATAAAGACTGTTTTTTTAAACTATGAATCAACTGTCAATGGAAATGTATGCATTTTGTATTTAAGCTGTAGTCTTGTTTACTGTAAAGAGTGGATAACATGTTTTTTTATTTTATTTTGAAATTAGGTGGACAGTGTTGTGATATAACTCACAGCCTTAGTTTACTCAGCAATTATTTTTATGACTTTTTCTGTCCCAACTCATTTAGGCAGAACATGTACAAAAGTTTAAAAACAACAAAAAGGCTCCCAGCAATGTGTAAATTTGTCTGATGTGTCTTTCACCTCAGCCATCCTTTCTGATTCACAGTCCCCATCTTTTGATGTTTACCAGCCATGTGTATCCTGAATGAGAATGAAGTCCAGCACTCCTTATCTCAGGGAAGGAGCTGCTGTGGGATCCTTGAGGCCCTTTCAGAAACAGTTTAAAGTAAATCTCTATTGAGCTGGTTGTCCCTCACCCGTGCTTTGCTACATGAACGAGCAGGATGAAATGGGATTTTTCCTGGAGGGTCTGTTCTCAGATAAAGAGGGTCTGAGTTGGGGATTAGTGTGCTGCATTAGTGTGCTCAGTGGTATGGCTGATGGTATCAACCCCTGTGCCTACAGGAAGCTAATGGTGGTCAGTTAGCAAGGCAGTAGGAAGAGTCTCACCCACCCACTGATGTTCTTCACTGCAGGTGTCCACGGCACAAGGACCCAATGCTTATGGGAACCTGTCACTGGTGCAGATTGGTAACATATCAGGGTACATTGATACACCGGATCCTCCCACTGTCATCAGCTACTTGCCCGGTCTGCTCTACAAGTTTAGCTGCAGTTACCCACTGGAATACCTGGTCAACAACACACAGCTGGCCTCGTAAGTCTCTCATATCCGATCCCTTCAACTTTTTGTGCAGTTTGAAATTGCTCTGTTGGGTGCTACAGAGGATCAGCAAGCCATGAAATGCAGTATGGAAGTAGGACTACTTGTTGGTGATTTTACTATTGGAAATCTAGAGCTGAGAAAAAGTCTTTGAGGGACATTTTGAATATAAAAGATGGACAAAACACAGCAATATATTGTAGAAAATAATGTAGTGCATTTCAACTGCTTTAAAACTGAGGGGGGGGGAGGGGGGAAATAGAGCCTTGGTAAACATTTATACTGGTTAGGTTTTATTAACTGTATATATAACAATAACTTACATATATATGGATATATATAATTAATTCAGTACAAGACACTAGTACTGCATATTTAATAATAATGGGTCGAGTATTTTGTGTAGGTATAGTGCTTTCAGAAACAACACCACCACAAAATAGTAACCGTGGAACTGAATCAGCATTTCTCTGATCAACTAAGTGAATCATTCTCATCTTCTTTGAAGCAAATCCACCTTTTAAGGACTGATATAATTTACATTTTTAAATGTTAGCATTTTTTTAAATCATAAAACAAAGTTGTAGGTACAGTGGCATACACAGGCATTGTGGTGTGAGTCAACCATAGAACTTCAGGTAAAGTTTGAGCAAATGTGTTCCTCTTTTCTATTATTGTGAGCAACAGAGAGTAAAGCAAAGTCTGCTCAGAATAATTTTCTGAGTCACCTAAAATATTGGAATCCCCCTAAAAATAATTTCTTATCTTTTTTTTAAGGTCAGCAGCTGCGATCTCAGTGAAGGACAGCAATGGTACCTTCATCAGCACATTGAATCTCTTGCTTTACAATGTAAGTTCATAGCAATCCAGGCTAAATACCTGCTACTTCAGGAGCTGAAGCTGTTGCTCTGCTGACAAACTATACGTAGTGTGTTTCAAAGTGAAAAGGAAGCATTGCACCTATATAAAGTTTATCTTCACCTTTTACACCTGTAATTACAATTATTTCTGAGATTGATGATCCATGTACAAGACAGGGAGGATACCAACAGCTCAGAAACACTTTTTTGCATCTCAAGGAATGCAGCAGATTACCTTTGATCCCATCGTTTGAGAGGATTAGGCAGAATGTACACATAGTTCATTTCAAACCTTTTCACCGAATTACCTTGCCAATTTGAGTCAAATGAGATTCTATTGAAACCAGATGATAGTGAAACCAAACCAAACACTGAGAGGAAGAAAAACATGTGACAGGAAATGTAACAATAGTATGGAAATGGTTTTGTGGTACAGGACTCCTCGTACGGCCAACAGCTGTCCATCCCCATGGCAGGACTGACCCTGAAGACACGGGTGTTTGCAGCTGTGAAAGCCACTAACCTGGACAGGAGGTAACATCACGTTCCATGATCACTACACCAAGAAAACACCTGAGTCCTCAACAGAGGCAGAGAGACTACTGGTATCACAACACCAGTGACAGGCAGTGTGTCTATGGGTGCTGCCAGGTCACAGTAAAATCAGAAGAAAGATATTCTTCATTAATTGAATAAGACTAAAAAACAGTAACAAATGAGTTTGAGCTTTCAAATCAGCATTATGTATAAATGCTAAGGGTACTTAAACTTAACTGATGACGGAACCATGTGGAAGCCTGAGGTATGTACTAAAAACCAGGATTTGTGGTCAGTTAGTTTATTTCAGGTTTAACCTGATATTAATTCACTGACCACAAATCGACTCCTTTTCCATCACGGAAAAAAACATAACCTATATATATCAGTTATATCTTTTAAGGTTTATCGATATATTTTCAAATGATACATATAGAGCATAGGGCTGTTTACATAAACATATTTGATTATGCATTGAATAACAAGTATCTTAAATTTGAAAAAAAAGAGAGACAGAAGTATAGATTAATGGGCATAATGACAGTTTTTTTCATTAGAAACAAGTCACTGTAACAAGACAACCACGATGCAATATTCTATCTATTAAAAGATCATAATAGTGGCAATGTGGACCTACTAAAATGTACCCTGTGTTTAAGTAACCCTTTACCTCCACATCACTAATGCATTTAAGTCCCTAAATTGAGGGTTTGCTAATCCGTACTGTGAACTAGATGGAACGTGCTAATGGACTACTGTTACACCACGCCCTCTGGAAACCCCAGCGATGACCTCCGCTATGACCTTTTCTTTAGGTAACTCTATTCTGAAAGCAGCTGATTTGTGTCCGCCTGTTTTTCTTTTACTTTCCTTTTCTAATAATACCTTAAAATGTTTCCTCCCTGGGCCAGCTGTGAAAAAGACCCTCAGACTACCGTCTTTGAGAATGGGAAGAGCCAAATGGGTCGCTTTGCCTTTGAAGTATTCCGCTTTGTAAAGCACAAGAACCAGAAGATGTCCACTGTTTTCCTGCACTGCGTCACCAAGCTGTGTCGAGCAGATGACTGTCCGATGCTCATGCCAGTGAGAATAACACATTGTGCACTTACTTTATTGTAAAATCTAACACACGAGTGTTTGAGTATCTCTCTTGAATCCATCTAAAGCAATAATTTCATGAGGGAAACATGACGAAGACATTTCACATGGACTGTCAGAGGTGGAGAGTAACTGAGAACATTTAGTATTCTTAAAAACAGTTTTAAGGTGCTTGATCTATACTGAACAAATCTAGTCAATTACATTTTTAGAAGGGAATGTCGTTTTAACTAAGTGCAGGTGCTACTACATAACCCATTGTGTTGTTAAATATGTAATAATAATTATATTAATTAATTCATTATAAATCAAATGAACAGTTTGTGAAACTGTAAACATTAGTTCAGTGTAAAAAAAAGAAAATCACAGTCCACTTTAAATAAATATTCTCAAAGTTTGTCATTTTAGGTAGGTTTTAGTTATCGGATGCCGATGGAGCCCAAATGCTCCCTGTTGCTGATTGGCTGGAATGGATTTGAATGGCTCAGAAAAGGCCACATTGTTTCCCAGTTACAGAGCGAGGGCTGTGTGTGTGGGAACGCTGCTTTTTTTCAGCACACACACATAACAGAGAGATCCAAGACCAGGGGGCTGGATTAGAATCAGAACACTTCTACCACTGATGATAACACAGGATCAATTACCAGCTGTAATAATTACTTATTTTTAAAATATTTTCTAATAGTTTTATATTAACTTTATGGTATTATATATTGTTTATTTATTTATTTACACAAAGAAAAACATATATATGGTCAGATTGTATTATTCCTTCAGCCTTCCTGAAGCTGTAGCCTGTAAACTGTAGCATAATACAAGAAGTATTAAGGTTAAATTCTATCCTCAATCAAGATGCTCCGTGAAGACACAGTGCTCTTCCTTCATCCCCTTCTCATTTCTTCTTATAAATCATCAAATATTAATAATTTATGGAGTATGACACATATATAGGATAACATATGAAGCGGTCTAAAATAATGATTCGATTCGCAACGAGACACCCAGTGTTTACTATTTTAAAGTCAAAGCAGTCATATATCCAGTTTCTTGGATGTATAAAGGCAACATCAAGGGGTCATATTAACTATGCGGATCATGTGTCCCCTGAACGCCTCATCATGGGAAAGTGGAATACATCAGGAGGCTCCATTCTGCCACCATATCTCTCTTTGCCATTTTTTCCACAGATTTGTGGCAGCAGGAAAAAACGGGACATCTCCGAGGGAAAAGACTCAAACACAGCATCTGGAAATGCTGTTCTGACTGCCGGGCCCATCATCACTCGGATTGGTACAGTTGATAACAATCCTCATCCTTCTCTGCTAATCTTTCTCCTCAGAGTTTCCCAGCCTCCTCCTCCTGACAGTTTCCAAACACTCTTGGTACTGTCAGGACAAGCTTTGCCTGCAAACTGAAACATACGGTTTCACAAGTACAGTTTGTAATAACATTTTGTAATTCTTGCGATAGAACAATATTTGTTTTGTATCTAGCAGCTCCTGAGGCTATTTAAAACTCCATTGATTGAAGGTGCCTGAGTGCGACATACTTGGATGACGACTGATGTTGAAAACAAATCGTGGTGACCTAGATAGTGAATGGTGCCCGAAGGCATCCTGTTGACTCTTGTACTTGGACTATAAAGTATAATGTACTGAATACAATGTATTGCTGTTGCCCTTAAATGCTCTTTACCTTTTTGTTAACAGATGAAACGCCAACCAACAACTCTCAGCTGGGTAAGCCTTCAGTTGTGTGATGGCAATTTCCACTGATATGAAAGAGAACCATTAAAATAGCAAAAGGAAAATGTCTCACCTAACTCTTTTATGTCTTATTATACTGCTGTATTGATTTCTTGGTAGAGGTTACATAAGAAGTGCTGTTTCACTCCGTCTGCTTTATTTACTGCATTTTAAGTTATTTTGCTAGCCTACATAACACTACTGCAATTATTTGAATGGTATGACTATTGAAACATGTTGCATCGACACCAGCAGAGAGGGCAACAGCATTGTGAGAAACGTGAGGGCATTTAAGTGCAGTAGGAACCAAGAGAGCACATTTGGCAGGAGTTGTTCCTGTGCTCTAAATACGGCATTTCTCCTAGATTTTGTGTTTATATATTTTAGTCTAATTGACTTTAATGCGAGTGAAAAAGGTTTTTATCTCTGCTGTTATGATGGATTTTTCCTTTTTCCCCAATTATTCAATATTGATGACGTTTGGTTTCAGCTATTTTCTGAGCTGGAAAGATACCAGCATTGTATTAAGGTTGTGCAGTTCTTCTCAGGAACAAGAAAAACAAGCCATCAAATAAATAGAGAAACACAGCATCATCAATATTTAGCTATTTCTGTGTATGACATTCAAGGGATTTTAAGACAATGTGCTAGAAATTATATAATTGTGTTAGGCTTCCACAGAACAAGGACCCAATCGCAGACTTAGATGCCAAAAAATACTTCTTTATTTAACAAAAATAGGAAAACCAAGGAATCCAAAAAGGCAAAAAATGACAAGAGCCAAAAACAGAAAATCCAATTCAATAACTTGGCAAAACAGAGTTCCAAAGAGGCTCAAAAATCAGGGAGTCAAAAATCATACCAGATAACAGAGTTCACAAATAGCAGTATCCAGGCATTGCTTCTTCACAGTCAAAAAATGATGAGACAATCCGACAGGGGACAACAGAAAGACTGGGCTTAAATAGAAGGGGAAACAAAGACAAGACACAGGTGAACTAATTAGACAAACACTCAGGTTGACGATGGGGAACAGGTGAGGGAGAAAAAGAGCGGGAAGCAGTAGAGGGTGGAGTCTCAGGACAATAACAAAACACACATGGCCTGACATCCTAACCACAACAAGCACATGACAACACAAATAAACAGGGGGAAAGACATGACATAACAAAACACAGGCAGGATGTACAAGGGAAAATGTCTTAAACCACCAGGGTCTTAACAATTGTTTGTTTGTGCTTGTACTGCTTCAGCCCATTTGAAAGCTCCAGTGTTTCAGATGAACACGGTGACGAGCGCCCTCATCTCAGGCGTGATCATCTTGGGGGTCATGAGCGTCTGTTTCTTCATCTTCTCCCTCACCCTCCTCAAAGGCAAGACCCCTCCTGTCAGCAGCCTGTCTGGAGTCCGCAACCCCGCCTTCAACTGAGCGCCCGGACCCAACTCACTGCAGACACAATGTTAAGCAAGCGGAAAACTAGAGACACTTTACAAGAGAACACAATATTTAAAGTTTAAATTTAGATTAATGTTAAGAGATCTGTACAAGTAGTGTAGAAGTAAAGCAGGACTTTTTATATGTTGTTCTGTGATTTGTGTTTGAACCACATGGCCAAGCCTCAACCTGCAGGGGATCCTTTGTCATGCAGTTCAAAGTGAGGACATTCTTAACTTATACCTCGGCTGTTCAGTTGCAGGTAAAAGATACAGTACATTATGATCATGTATTATCTTTTAGTAAAGGTTTTCAAGCTTTGGGGATGAAAATATAAGAACAGTGGTTAGAAAATATATCTTCAGAGATAAGGTAAACTGCTGTATGAAACAAAAAAGGTAAACGCTATAATTAAGAGAGCTAACAAAAAGCCTCAGGGTTGAATGCTGAGCTTGAATAAATTAGAACTTGAAATTGTATTGATATAACAAGAATAATTGGAATTTAATTTAACATTTCTACATTCTGGGGTTGGGGGTAGTCTTGTGAGTCTTTAGCTGATGGGTCTGTTCTACCTGCAGTTCACTTCAAATATGTTATGCAATGTAGAGGTAAAGAAGTCTTTTCTACAGTTTGATTCCGAGCAGTTCTATATAACATGCCCAACATATGCTATTTAACTGATGGTGTGTTACTGATTGTATACAATCGTGCATTTGCAAATATTTCACTTATACTTGTGCAGTTTCTAAGTAAAGATGCAGTATGAATTTTTCCTCTTTCAGTTAATGAAAACAGGGTGATGAGAGTGAACTCAGTTCTTCAACCAAACAAAATAAGAAGCAACTTCTTAATTGCATTGATACAGCATACAAACTGTTAACTGTGCGTAATAGCAGGGTGGGACATAATATCAGAAAAAACATCTAAACAGCCACATTAATGCATAAACTAATTAATGGTAAATGGTTTTGTATTTATATAGTTCTCTTCTAGTCTTGAAGACCACTCAAAGCGATTTACGGTACAGTTTTTACATTCACCCATACATTCATACAGTGCATCTATTCGCAGCACTTTGTTATTCTAGGGGGGCCCATTCGGGGTTCAGCATCTTGCCCAAGACACTTCGGCATGCAGATGGGTAAGCCTGGGGATCGAACTGCCGAGCTTCAGGTTGGAGGACAACCACTCTACCCCTCAGCCACAGCCGCCCCGACAACTCAAAACTGTAAAAAGCGCCTAGCTGTACTGCTTTATTGTAAAAAATACACAAACTATTATTTGAACTAAATACCATGTGTAGCAGATGACTGTGCTTTTCATAGGTGTGAGGAAAAAGCCTTCTCAGGCTAAGTGGGGAAGCCCAGGGGAAAATAATTCCCACAATGTATCACCCATTGCTGCTTGTAAAGCTAAATTGTTGGGCACCATATGATATTTATATTAACTTTTCTCATCAAGATTCAAATGGCTGGATATTCAGAAGAGACCGCTAATTGTGTTGATTGTCACTGCATTCAAAAGTGAACCTGCTGAGTTGATACCTAGAGTTGGTCATGTGTTCAAGGCCTTCAAATGACTTAGCCCTAGCCTTCTTTAATTTGCCACCTAATGAAGCTCTATGGTTTGGTTGCGTTTAGGCAACTGAGTGAGATGGTTTTTCACTATTTTGTATCTTCAACAATCCACACCACTCCATCTGAAGACCAACATCATTCTGCTTCTCCCTGTCCTTCTCAGAGACAACAGTCATTGTTTGCACAACATTAGCGGTCACTCATCAGGAAAATAAAATGTGTATGATCACCAATCTCATATGTTTCTTTCTCCCTTGAGTTTCAAATACAGTGTGAAGTAAATAAATGGCTCGATGCCAGTTTTATTTCACATAGCAGAATCATTCATCAATAAATATTAACAATTAGTTTCACAAAAAAATACTGTCCCCTCTCAGGCTAGTACTTTGTTCATTGTCACAGCATGTGAAGACAATGGTCCGAGATTAACCAATTACATTCTAACATAGCTCCGTGGCCTCGGGGTCAACGGGACAACCAACCTCATTTTTTGTTTGTGTCCAATTGCAGATATTTATTCCTCCTCACTTACTGACTACCTGGTACAATATAAAGATAATTACTAAGTATGTCAAATAGTATGAAAGAAACTAATTACCGTAATAATATACCAATATCTCATAATTAATATCTGATGTTCATAGTGTAGCTATTCTCAATGGTAAATCCATTGTAATAATAATAATAACTTAATTATTTGTATAGCACTTATCTTAACAAGGCTACAAAGTGCTTATATTTCAGCTATTAATACAGAAAGGACTATTGATGTGTCAAAAACGAATTTAATTTACCAGCTACAGCTTTTTATTTCAATTTAAAACAATACACTGCAATGTGAAGTGATTCCTGATTGTCATCTCAGTCAATGAATATGGCCTGTCATCTACAGTTTCTTCATGTATCAGAGATTTGCTATACAAAGTTACATTTCCAAACATTCAGAGATTTATTGTAGAACATCAAATGGCTCATATGATCTATTAAAGTCAAGCATGTTCCCTTTGTAATCAAAACTCCATTCATCTTTCTTTTAGTCTCAATATTCATAGTTTGTACAATGTAATAAAGATATCATTGTGTTTTACCATATAAATATTCTTATTCTCAATCCAAACATTACTGAAGCACCCCTGTTCCATATTGAAAATTGGAAGTGTATAATTCATGCCCAGGGGGAGAATGGTTTTAGATTTGGTTTTGAACTTCTTTTCTTTATCGTGTGTAAGGTAACCCATATCCACCCATATTCTGTATTCATTCATTAGATCAAGCTGCTTCAAAAAGAAGGGTGTGAGGATCTAATCATTAGCTCATACGTACCTCACACTGTAAATTATTACATGTTCTTTCATTCTGAAACATGAGACACCATGTCACCTTAAAAATCTGTTAAATGAACTGGATAAATCAGTCTCGAAAACAAGTTGAATAAATATAATATATTACATAGAGTTGACTGTTAAGCAACTGCAGACCATGTTTTCTTTCACTATATATATATATATATTTGGATTAGTTCAAAGAGCAGGTTCTTCACTGTACACAAAGTACTTACGTCTACAGTATGATTTCAATATGAATCTAACTGAAGTTGACATCATGTTCAAACTACAATACGAGAGTCTGTGGAGCTATACCAAGTAGTGCATGCTGGTAAGTCTATTAATTCAAGTTATGTTGCTTTCAAGGCTTTATTTAAGAAGTCAAGCAGAAAATTCATCCACATTCTAAGGTGCTCTGAGAAATAAATCAAGACACTTGCCTTAGTACGTTGAATAAGTTGATATTAAGAAATCTTAAATATTTACATTAAAGTTGAAAAACAAATCAGTTGATTCTATGAAAATTCATA
Organism: Pleuronectes platessa; assembly: GCF_947347685.1. Lineage (NCBI taxonomy): Eukaryota > Metazoa > Chordata > Actinopteri > Pleuronectiformes > Pleuronectidae > Pleuronectes > Pleuronectes platessa. The sequence goes on from NC_070640.1 coordinate 24,149,567, forward strand.
CTTAAATATCTTTTAGGGTTGTGGACAGGCCAGCGGATCTGGTGAGCCTTCAAAGATCATTAATATAAAGATATTTGTCAAAGTCATGAGATCAGAAGCCAGGATAATGGTCTTGTCCTCATAAGGAAGTTTGACTAATGGTGCTGAAGTTCCTCTCAAACCACATACTGTGGATTGGTGATCAGAGGTGTAGTGCCACTGTGCTGTCGTGACACGTTTGGATCATTTTGAAGGTTATGTTATCAAATGTGTAAAGTTCAAACATTAGACTGATTCCATTAACTGAGATTATACAGCAGCCATGTCTTAAAACGATGCCATTGATATATAGTAGTATGAACATGAAATAAAGTTTGTGTTTTATTGGATTTCATTAAATATAGATAGGCCGATTTGGAAACATCCCTTTTGAGGAGAAGCTGCAGTACAGGCCGATGTGAAGCTCATCTAAAAGTCAGCCATGAAAACAGAACTAAACCAACTCTTATTCCCTGTGATGCAGCAGAAGCGGTTCTACCTCAGACTTTCAATGTTTCTTTATATCACAGAAGGTTTTTTTTAAATATTTTTTCATCTTTACTAGTTAATAGCTGAGTAAATAATGATAAATGTACTAACAATCGATCCAGGGTACCAACAGCTGATAAGGTGGAATGTTTGAGTGTTACACAATGCATGAGTCGATGTTGTGTAATCAGCTTGGGATTTGTTGATGTAATTGCAATTAGCTTCTTCTGGTCGGGATTCCTTAATTCAAGAGGTTTTACTCTGAGCTGAATTATCCTCAAAGGTCCCCTCTTTTCAAAAAGAAACAAATCTGCTGATAAAATTTAGTAAAAACACTGAAAACATCAGCTTCAGGTTAAAAATCTTCCTTGGAGTCAAGCTGCAGCTAATCTTTGCTCAACACGCTTCTCTGATAGCTTCAGATCCAGATGCATTGACTTGATTAAAATTATACATTTTTGCTGATGTGAAAACTACTCTGAATATTTTACATATATATATAAAACCTCAACTCAATTTCAGTGCAAAAACTTTGTTCTAAGGCAGCTCTATACTATTAATGATATCATAACAATATTGGGGCAAAGGGGTCTCCACCACAGCCAGAGACAAACCATTCACTTTTCAGCATTCTTTACTAACTCAAAATAAACTCACAAAACCCAAATTTAAAGTGTACGACAGTTCTGCTGGTGTATAGCTTTGCAGCTCAGCTCAGTTTCTCATCAGTCTTTCCCATGAGTTTATCCTTTGTGAGCTTCGCTCATGAGTGTCTCAGTCCTGGTCTCCGTTTGGAAGCTGCTGCCTTTTGAATCCAGGCAGAGTTGATTGGCCAACTATTCTCAGCTGGGCCAATTGGCTGTCCCTGGTTCACCTGGAGGTTCTCTCTGAGCCTCCTCAACAAACATATATAGGACTTCTCAATACAAACAGAGAAGTTCTTTACAGAAGCCAAAATAAAACAATGCAACTTTAAAACATGAGCAAAAGCATGTAGTTTAAATAAATAAAGTACAGGTAAAATAGAAATAAACGTCATGTGATGAAAGCCTTTTTGTAAAATGTGTTTTTTAAAGAGTGATAAAACAGGGAACTAGATTTTTACAGAGTGTAGAACCCTTCACAGTTAACACTCTGCCTCCCTTGGTTTTGCCCTACACTTTGGAATGCCTTACCAGAGCATCTCAGACGGCGTCCCGGCTCATAGGGGGATACAAGATCAGAAATGTACCCATGGGCCAGCTCATGATGTTTTAATAAAGGGTGCCAGATTCCCCAGGTTGGCTGTGATTTTGTCTGTGGCTGATGGGGGAGAAAATACAATCACATCAAATTTTGTGAGGTTTCGCTGATATAACTTATTTTCCATCCAGTGTTTTCTTTTGTCAATGCATGTGTGCATAAATATTGTTCTTCTTAACACCACTCTAAGGTGTGTTTTGCAGCTACTTCTCTTCAACATTATTAGTCAATGATACTTTCCAATACATGGTTATTACCCTACCTCTGGTCTCATGGTTTTTACTATTGACTTTAAAGATGTGTCTCATCATCTGCCCACCACACAAGCATGAAGCCAAACTGTTCTGGAATCAGGCACTGCCATCTTGCAATGGTCATTTTGAATCAGGGTACTGTTGGTCGTACAGTGGAGCCATTGTATTGAGTTCCCACTGACACGCCTGACCTGCAAGTCAATCTTAGTTGTTCTCATTAAATTAACCCCAATTTGTATAGCATCAAACTATATAGAACCAAACTTATCAAAAACAAATGACAGAAACCCTCTTTAATAGAAAATCATTTGGAATTCACTTGTTGCTCAACACATCTGATCTTTGGAATATGTCTCGAACAAGATTGGTGATGTTCCAGCTGAAGAGTATACAAAGCTGAGTGTATCAGCAAGATCCAAAAATAGTCCATGGTTGTCTCCTTGCTTGGCTTAGTTGAGTCCAAGAAGTTATTGAAGAGTGGTGAATGCAGTACATCAGTTTTAAAGTTAATTGGGCCAGATTGATTTTTTTTCCACAACATTTAATCTAGCACTGAATGATGCAGTCTTAGCGAGGAGTACTGTATGTCATGGTTCAAACTGCTTTGTGTCATTGTCACTCCAATAAAAACCCTGCTAGGACCGCCACAAAGATTCTAGTGACCTAGGTGCAGTGTTCTCTGAGATGTGATCCTAGAGGATCATCTTTGGGTCACACTAAAAGATATTGCCCTTTATTACTAATACACAGACTCTCACCGAAAAAAAGGGCATCAAAGTATTTGGTGGGATCCCCATGGGATTAAACACTTGCTTCATGACGTCTCATGTTAGGATTCTAAGGGAATCAGTATTTTAAAGAAAAGAAACTTGGCCTTTGTCTCTGGTCCCTCATAAAGACTCTTGCTGTGTAGGGTTTCACTTATTCTTTACCTTGGAGGAATGGTCCACGGAACTCCCTGTACAAAAGAATTGTTCCCATTCAGTGAAGTACAGGTGGACACACCAACCGAACTGACCTTGTTTCTGTCCAATCAAATGAAAGATTCCCAGCTGTATATAAGAACCTCCAACAGCTCTACACACTGATCAAAGAAGAAGACGCACAGAGAAAGAGGTTGGCAGCCGTAAGACAGAAGCGGAATCCAGGAAAAAGGTAACAACAATTGAAACTACTAGAAACACAAACAAGAATTACTTTAGGTCCTTTAAAAATCATGCATGGCATCATACATATTCTGTTGTTACAGGAATGTCCATACCAAGGATGGTAAAAATGAACCTTCTTAGCCTTTTTTTCTTGGTATCTACGGTGGCCAAAAGCTATCAGTTAACGTGCCAGAATGAGCTTCGACGGCCAGGTACGGTATGCATGCTTCTGATGTTTTTTTTTCTCTTTTTAACTTTCTTTGCAATTTATGAAATTACAAAAAATTATGAAATAATATGTCAAACATATTGTTTCAGTTTGACCTCTACAAGATCAAAGTTTTGCCACACAAGTGTAAACAATATTTAATTGCAAATTGAGTATGGGTTTTTTGCTTCCAAGGGTTTAGTTGTTTTATTAATTCCTCCCAGGTAAGAAAATAATGTTATTTGTACCTCAATCCGATTTTTGGTGACAATTGCAACCAAAACCTTAAAGGTGTATCTTTCCCATTCCTCTAGAATACAGTGACATCTCTGTTGAATGTGGCACCTCCTCAATTAGCCTGGCTATCCTTATCTGCCCTGTTGTCTACACTGGCTACAATGAGTCATTGCTCATCCTCAACCACATTTTCAACATGCCAGAGTGTAAAGGAACCTTGGATGATTCCGTCACCCCGCCTGTTGTCAGGTTCACCTTCCCCCTCAACATGACCAACGCTTGTGGAAGCAAATTCCTGGTTAGTAGAGGTTTGAGGAGAAGTAAAATGAAGAAATAACTGTATGATTCTTAAAGCAACCTTTCTTTTTTCCCTCTGTGATTGACTCTACCGTAAATGTTGCCTGCAGACCAGCAGTGCAGCTGGCACAGGGATGTTTGCTGACTTCTCCAACATCCAGACGGTTAATGTCAGTGGTGCGGTGCGCTCCCATGATCCAACCACGGGAGTAGTTACCTATAACGCTGAGCTCAAATATTATTATTCCTGTGCTTACCCTCTTGAGTATCTCATCAACAACACCCAGGTGGAAGTGTAAGATCTCTGCTTGTATCCTTCCAGTGACTTTTTCTTGAGTTGTTAAGTGTACATATCTGTAAAATGGGTTTGTTACATTGTTAGGGTTAGCATGTAAAAAAGAGATAGTTTGCTTTATGACAAAGTTAAATAATCTAATTTGTTTGATTTAGATACAGCTAAGAAGTAAAGAGATACACAATCCACAGAATGCTCAAGCTGTTTATTTTACTATAAGCCCAGATCATTGATTAAAACAAGATTTTGCTCCACTTTTTGTTTTCATGAAACACTACAGCACACAGTAACATCAGGAAATTAGTATAACTACAGATTCTTACTTGCTTTCTTTGTTAAATCATTGACTTCATCCAAACCTTAGCTTTGTTGGTTTATTTCTCTGCTGATGAGAGGAACTGTTAAAAAAATTAACACACTAGTTCAATATAAAACATTCACAAACCAAAAATCTGCTAAATGACTTAACATACATCGGTTGATCACAGTCTCTAAGAAGATGAGACAGGATTATCTGACTGTAACAGAAGCTTCTTCTGGTGGAAATAGTCTGCAGGTGTACAGTAACATGTAGGATTCAGTCTGACATCGTTCACCCACCCATCCCCACCACCCTTCTCTTTCCCTTGTCCCATTTAGGTCAGCATCTTCCATTGCAGTAACGGACAAAAATGGAAGCTTCGTCAGTACTTTGACAATGGAAATCTTTAATGTAAGTTGAGACAACATGATTCATAGTGAGGTGATGTTGTAAACTATGTTAGTCCAACAGTGCTTTGATGGATTGCTGTGTTTCGTAGCTGTAAAGTTATAAATGGGCATGTAAACAATTAGTAAGTAAAATTTCTAATCATTCCACAAGTATTTGGACATACATTTTATTCTTCCATTCTATTCCGTGTATCGAAACGATTCAATTCTGATCAATTAACTTATCAAATCAATTCCGGATTATAACAGCTTCCCATATAAACTGTCAAATGTTACTTCTGACTTGCATTACTTTTGTGTTGACAGGACATAAACTACACAACTCCTCTGGACATACCGCCGCTGGGATTAGAGCTGAGGACCACCATCTTTGTCCAGGTCCAAGCAGACAACCTGACAGCTCAGTAAGATAACAACGATTTAATGTAAACCAATCTCTGGAATTTCTGTAGTTCCAACTCCAGAAACAAAATGAATGACCATGGAATGTAAAAGTATTGTGACATCACTCCTAATGCTCTCTGCCCCCCCCCCCCTCAACCCCACACTAGGTACCATGTCCTTTTGGACCGATGCTATGCTTCCATCTCTCCTAATCCAACAAACTCCACCTTCTTCAATCTGTTTGTCCCGTAAGTCCCAAAACCTGAATAGGAAGAGATAGTCCATCAATATGTTCAGCCAACACTTTGCTTCTTGATATCAAACAGGTGCTCTAGCGATCAGATGACCACCGTGTATGGCAACGGGAATGGTCACCAATCCCGTTTCTCCTTCCCGGCCTTCAGGTTCATTGAACAGCAGAACCAGACAGTGTCCACTTATTACCTACACTGTATCACCAGGCTTTGTGAGATCAGCACCTGCAGTGGTTTTCAGGTGAGTGATGGTTTAGCAATGTAAAAAAAGACACCTCCAGATGACATGAGGAACTGAGACGTTTGAGAGTAAAGGGAGGAACTATCCACTGTTAGTTAAATACATCCATCCCATTTTACCACTAAATCTGTGATTTTTTTTTTTATGAATGATCATATTCTTTCTTCCATTATCTTCAGCAATGTAACAGCAGGAGGAGAAGGGACGTTGATCCCACTGATGCATCTGAAGCTACCATCCTATCCTCTATTCCCATTGTCACCAAAAATGACAAATGTAAGTTTGTTTGCTGGTCTTTGGTCACACAGCACTAATCACAAGGCATCACAGAGAATACGAGTAAAAACAGTAAAGAATAAAAAGGTAGTGCAGCAGCACTTTAGTTGATAACATGATGCTGTATCATTCAAAAAGCTGGACTGGATATATTTTGTATAGTTTTTTTGATTAAATAACCAAATTGGATATATCCTCTGTCACTAGGTTTCCTAAGAATAATTTAAAGTGCAACTCACTCTGAACACACATACTGTACAATGAGTTTGTCATACTTTAACCTTATACTACAGTAAGTCCATTTTATGGGGCAGCTGAGGGGGTAATGCGGTTGTCCTCTAACCAGAAGGTAGGTGGTTCTATCCCCATCTGCATGATGAAGTGTCCTTGGTCAAGATACTGAACCCTGAATTGCCCCTGACGGCAGTGCTGTCTCATAGAAAAAGCTGCACATAGATTCACTGTTTGAATGTGTGTGAATTGGTGAGTGAAAAACCTGTACAGTAAAGCGTGGTCATCAAGTCTAGAAAAGCGCTTTATGAATACAAACCATTTACCATTTCTATGTTTAGGAGAAAGGGAGCTTGTTGTCTCCCCTGTTATTCTTCATAGCTCCAAAATTTAAGCGATTTCCCTCTTTCTCTTTCTTGCAGCACTGACATCTAAGGAGGAAGGTATACTATTGTTTCCTTCCATGAGATGTATTTCTTATTATTATGCCAATAATTCAATTCCAAAAGCAATATAAAAGATTAATTTACTTCATCTGAGCACTGTCAATGTGACAGTGAACTTCATTACTAATGATGTTTCGATGCCATATCTACGGTGGCCTTGAGAGCTCAATGAACAGAAACTTAAGAAAATACATGCAAGTTAAGAAAACACATGCAAGTTAAGAAAACACATGCAAGATGACAAACACAAGCAAAGTAAGAAAACATCTTCATCAAGTTCACAACACAACACAACACATTACAGAACGCGCAGCAAATAGACACACGCGCTGCAAATAGACAAACGTGCTGCAAATAGTAAAACGCGCTGCAAATAGAGAAGAAACGACAACGGAAGTGTTTCCAGAGGACAGCTAAAAGTGATGGACACTGCTGCCACAGCAGACACAAAAACGTCCAATTCACAATACAAATTCGGTTCCACACAGGGGTCGGCCACCCACGGCTCTGGAGCCGAATGCGGCTCCTCAGCCCTGCACAGTATGGACAATACATTGCCTCACAAACAGGGGCTTGGTTGTTAGCGCTGTTTATTCAGTTTAACAGGAGAAGACGGCATGTCTCTAGATCGGACCATCTTCCGTGCTCAGAGCTCACTGTGGCTCCCTCCGAGCGAGTGGGCGGGGTCGGAGCGCCAAGACACACACACACTCGCCAGAGCCGCCGGTGGCCGACCCCTGTGTGGAACCGAATTTGTTTGGTGTATTGGACGTTTTTGTGTCTGCTGTGGCAGCCGTGTCCATCACTTTTAGCTGTCCTCTGGAAACACTTCCGTTGTCGTTTCTTCTCTATTTGCAGTGCGTTTTACTATTTGCAGCGCGTTTGTCTATCTGCAGCGCGTTTCTGTAATGTGTTGTGCTGTGTTGTGAACTTGATGAAGATTTTTTCTTACTTTGCTTGTGTTTTGTCAACTTGCATGTGTTTTCTTAACTTGCCTGTGTTTTCTTAAGTTGCTGTTCGTTGAGCTCTCAGGGCCACAGTACATATCTGCCTGATCGTGTACAAATGATCCCTTGTGAATCGAGGTTGGATTACTCTGTTTGTGCTCTGGTTGTGTTGTGAGCAGCTGTATCCGGCACTAAATCGGACTCAGACTCCAGGATTGGTCTCGGGATAGCTGTGGGTGTCCTCACTCTGGCCGTGATTGTGGTTGTGGCTGCAGCAGCCATCTTCTACAGGAGGAACAGAGTCTTTTAAAGGGTGCTGAAAGCTGTATGCACAACTTTACACAAGCCCGACTGCTGGATGAAATGGTTCACAGCAATATTTCCTGTGGTGTGGTGTAGTAGTTAGTGCTACTAAGCATAATATCGCTGTTCATTTATAGTACATTTGTGGTTTAGTGGTCTTTTCTTGTCACTGCAGTTACACTTGACATGTACTTTGTAGAATAAGTTGACATGAAGAGTGAAGAGAACCTTTGCACAAAGATATGCTTTGCTTGTTTTAGATTGCTGCATTATTTAATGTAAAGCTTAAGTGTTATGCACTCATGCGCTTTGGCATTAAAAAGCATCAAAATGTATATCATTAGTTTATTGAATGTAGTAGGAGAAACAAAATTGTTTAGACGCTGGGCTGGCTGGAAATATTTTATAAGCAAACACCAATTTACGAGTACAAATCTTGGAAGAATCTATATTTCATATAGTGCTCTACTGAGTTTTATGAAAGCCAAACTAATTAAGTTCATTATTTAATGTTGTACACATATGTTGCAAAGTTTGATATGAAAGAATGGGAAGTTTTGAGAATGAAGCAAATGTTGTATAATTATTAACAGTAAATTACATAGCGAGCAGATAAGCTACTGTGGGAGTACACAAAATACAATAAAGAGTTTATCATCAGTCACTGTCGCAAATGTGAATTTTTGGTTTTTATCATTGTGTGTGTGTGTTTACAGAACAAGCCATGGCTGACAATATGTATCCGGCCTAACGTACTTGTCCATGACCTCATTAAATGCCAACTATTGAAGGAATACTTGTATAGAGGATGTTACTAGCTTTACAGAAGGCTAAAGACCACATATAACTGAAACCAGACTCAGTCACTTGCTATGCAAGCTGCTCTTAAACTTGACCTCTAAAAACATTGTATACAATGGATAAACTCCAAGAATGGTTTTATGTTTGGGGGGCGTGTGTAAGAATGACATTAAAAACCACTCTGTCAAAAGTGCGAGTCAAAAACAGCAGCTCAATCCAAGGACGTGGGGAAGCACTGGTGAAAAGAGCCAAAGATCCCTTCACCTCAGCCTTATGGAATCTGGAGCAGTCGTAGCCCAATGTAGCCTACTTTGTCGAGTACTTTGTTTTTCTTAAACACTCGGGACGCTGTAGATAATCTTTCAGTGTGTTGACTTGATTTTGGGCCCACGTTGCTATGTCATATCAGGATACAAATCATTATATTTCTGCTGACTGACTTAAGAGGCCAACACATGGCAATGATGAATGAATATCAACAGTTGGTTGGCATGATATGCTTTAACAGGTAGAGATGTACCAATTAAAATAGCGAGACATGACGGGCAATGTGAATAAAGGATCTACTCAAAGGATAATTACTAATGAATGTACAAGAGTGTGCAGTGTTTGATTGCTTTACAATACAGTATAATATGTAACAGATAATGATATCTATGAGGATCACCTTGCTTTGTCCATAAGCATACAGGGAGAACTGGGAGAAAATAATAATAATAATAATACATTTTATTTGTAAGGCACTCTTCATCCGAGAATCTCAGAGTGCCACAAGTACATAGTTAGAATCAAAGTCCTAAAAACTCAACTCAAAGTAAAAACGCCTTCTTGAATAAAAAGGTTTTTAGGCCAGTCTTAAAAGAGTCCAGGGTCTGTGTTGCCCTCAGGTGGTCAGGGAGACCGTTCCATAGGCGGGGCGCTGCTGAGCAAAAGGCCCGGTCGCCCATGGTGCGGAGCTTGGTGTTGGGAGCCCGAAGGAGCGAGGGAGTGATGAATTATTGTAGGTAGGGAGGTGCATGTCCATTTATGCATTTATGGGTGAGGAGTAGGACTTTCTAGTCAATCCGGGTTGAGACAGGAAGCCAGTGGAGTGAGTGGAGAATTGGTGTTATGTGCTCATATTTACGGACTCTCATCAGGATCCTGGCAGCGCTGTTTTGAATGAATTACAGTTTTTGGATGTTCTTGCCAGTGATCCCAGTGAAAAGTGAATTTCAGTAGTCCAGTCTAGAGGAGATGAATGCGTGGACGAGCTTCTCTGCATCTGACAGGGTTAAAGTGGGGCGCAGTTTGGAGATGTTTTTTGAGATGGTAAAAGGAGGTTTTGCACAGGTGTTTTATATGGTCATTAAAGGTCAGGTGAGGATCAAACCTAACTCCCAGATTAGTGACTGTGGAGGAGAGGGGTATGACTTGACCGTCGAAGGTGAGCTGAGTTATCGAGGATGACTGAACCTGGGGTGGAGTGCCAACAAGGAGGGCTTCAGTTTTGCTACTGTTTAACTGGAGAAAGTTGCTGCTCATCCATGTCTTTATCTCCCCAAGACAGGCAGTGAGACATGAAATGGCTGCAGAGGGGTTTGGGGCAGTTTTGATGTAAAACTGTGTGTCGTCAGCATAACAGTGGAAGGACATCCTATGTTTGCTGATGACACGACCGAGGGGGAGCATGTGAATAATGAAGAGGATGGGGCCGAGGACCGACCCTTGCGGAACACCACAGGAGACAGGGAGCAGTCTGGACTTGCATCTTCCCAGTGAGACATATTCAGTTCTGCCAGAGAGGTAGAACTGAAACCACTTTAGTGCAGAGTCTGATAGTCCAACAGCGTTGTAGAGGCGCTGTAGGAGGAGAGTGTGATCCACTGTGTCAAATGCAGCAGTCAAGTCCAGGAGGATGAGGAGTGAGGGTGATCCTGCATCGGCTGTCATCAGCAGGTCATTCGTAACTCTGAGCAAAGCCGTTTCAGTGCTGTGGGCTGAACGAAATCCTGACTGAAACTTTTCAAAGAAGTTATGTTTGAGGTGGTCCTGAAGTTGAGAAGCGACTACCTTCTCTAACACCTTGGATAGGAAGGCAAAGTTGGAGATAGGCCTGTAATTAGCTAGAACCTCCGGGTCCAGGGTGGGTTTCTTGAGAAGGGGACGGATGACAGCAACCTTGAGAGTAGGTGGGACACACCCAGACTGAAGGGAAAGGTTAACAACCTTGGTGATGAAAGGACTGAGAGTGGGGATATGTGACTTGAGCAGAGCAGTGGGAATGGGGTCCAGGGTACAGCTACAGGATTTCATTTTTTTGAGGATTGCCTCAACATGGCTCTCCTGAACCTCAGCGAGATGTAGAGGAGACAGCACACTCGTAGATAAGGTGTTGGTGTCAGAGGGAAGCAGAGATGGAGAGCTGGACATCAGAGAGCGAATGGTTTTGACCTTTGATCTAAAAAAGTCAATGAAGCTGTTGCATTGCTCCTCTGTAGCCTCAGTTGAAGAGGGTGGTTGTGGTTTCAGAAGATGGCTTATTGTGGAAAAAAGCAGTTTGGAGTTGCCAGGGTTTTTATTGATTAACCCGGAATAGAACTGTGAGCGAGCATCTTTAAGGGAGTTGGAGTAGGCCCTTTGATGCTCACGATAGGCCAGTTCATGGACAGTGAGCCCAGAGTGTCTGCAGCGTCAATCCAGGGCACGCCCAGCTGTTTTTATTTTCCTTAGCTCATGTGTGAACCAGGGAGCGGAGCGTGAGAAATTGACCTCACGTGACTTGACAAGGGCATGGAGATCAAAAACACTTCTCAGGGATGTATTGTAGAGTTCCACTAATTCATCCATTGATGCAGAGGCTGGGCAGGTGATGAGCTGGAGATCCAAGGTCATAGTGGCCGAGTCAATACTTTTCCAGTTCCGGAAAGACATTTGACGCCTAGGTCTAATATTCGGCAGCATAAAAGTTAAGGCCATTGAGACCACTTTGTGGTCGGACACACCTAGATCATAGACCTGTAGGTTACGGATGGAAGCAGACTTAGTGATAACCAGATCCAGAGTGTGCCCCTTGGTGTGAGTAGGAACCTCAACATGCTGCTGCAGCCCAAGACACTCAAGCACACTCAGGAAATCTGCTGCAAACTGACAGGAGGGGTTGTCGACATGGATATTTAAATCACCAACAATGACAATGTTAGTTGACATAGTGCAGAGAGAGGTAAGGAGATCACTTATCTCAGGTAGAAAAGATGGGTTTGGTTTTGGAGGACGGTATATGAGAAGCACTGTCATGGAGTATGGAGATTTGCATTTGAAGGCCAGGCATTCCATAGAGGAAAGATCAGGCATTGGCAGAGGAGACAGTTTTAGCTCAGCCCGGTGCATGACGGCTAGTCCACCACCACGACCAGAGCTGCGGGCCTTCTTCATGTAGTTATAGCCAGGGGGGCATGCTTCATTAAGCACGGAGTAGTCCCCTGGTTTATGCCAGGTTTCGGTTAGGCACATGAAATCAAGCCCTTTGTCCAGAATATGGTCGTATATGAGGAGAGATTTATTAGTGAGGGATTGTGCGTTTAGCAGCTCCATGGTGGTAAGAGACAGAGCTCGGGGTGGAAATCCCTGAAAGCTCCGTAATACACTGCGATCCACTCCGTGTCTTCCATTTTGCCTAGTATTGGGTAGTCTCGCGATGTTTCCAACGATGACTCCGAGGTTTGTTCTGTTTCCTGGTTTCACGTTGAAGCCGCGGCGCGAGCCTCTATGGATGTAGGGAGGTCTGTTTTTCAAAATCCCAGACTCTTGACAGAGGGCTTTAACCCCTTTATCGGACGGAGCCATGAAGCTGCGCCAACGCCGTAGCTGCGGGGCGGTGTATGAAATCATTGCCAGCACCGATGTAAAAAACCTAACACAAAACAAGCCGCGCCGTCTGGCAACGACCACAGGCTGGCGAGCCCCAGCTCCATAGTTATCACAGAATAAGGACTCCAGTAGAGCAGGCAGCCTCTATTAATCAAAAGTCTGCCGAATAAAATAGCTTTAAAAAGTCACATAAATCACAAGAGCGGTAGCAGAGTGTCAAGAGAAGCGGTAGCCAGCGTGCGCCCGCGTACCCCCGCCGAAGATCAATCTCAAAAGAGCTTTGAGAACCAATGGATCTGAACGTAAAACAGGTTAGATACTGAAGCTACCATGCAACCAATCACATTTGGATGAATTCTGATAATTACTGATATATCTTTGGTTACAGCTGTTGCACTCTTTGAATTTATTATATATATCAGTGCATGATGGAAGGATGATTTCAGGTATATTCCACTACTACATTACTATCAAAATAGGAGCACAAATAGTTGTTTTACTACATAATGCAGCCTGATGGCTTATAACATAAAGTGGAGTAGAGACATGAAACAGATTTAAGATATTCTGTTTCCAGCAGTGCAATGCAAACAAATGTTTACTCTTATCACATTCGCGTAGCGTGTCAGTATTTAATGAACTGGACGTGATATTTTTTGGTAACACAACTAAAAAACCACTGCTGTAAGATGTGGTCTGATGTTTCTGTGCCTACAATATTCCTAGGCGCTGTTCAGACCTGTTAACATCTGTCCTGAGAAGTCCGATCACAAGTGGACGGCTTTAAAAATGTGTGTTCACACCTGGAATTAAGATGCATCCTGAATGTGTATCCTGTGTCTTCTTGTGATGGGATGTCGCTTCTCTGCTCTATATGCAAATAATGTGTTCACAAAGACGAAATTATGTTATATCTCGTCTTAATGACCACTAAAAGCACTTTACAGTACAGTGTTACATTCACCCATTCACACAGTGCCTCTATGTGCAGCACTTGTCTTTATGAGAAGTGGGGGTCTGAATCTTGCCCAAACATACTTTGGCATTCGGAACGGGGAAGACTGGGATCGAACCGCTGACCTTCTGGTTAGAGGTGGACCGCTCTAACCCCTGAGGAACAGCTGGCCCTTGTGTGTGGCCTAGCCTAGTATAGCCAGTAAAGGGATGGACAGTAGGTTGGTATATAATAATGAGATGAGGTGAGAAGAGTAGAGAAGGGGAGGGCAGACTGAGGTAGACTCATGCAGGGAAGATCACTCCCCCCCTCCTCTTCTGCGTGGCGTTATGTAGCTGAATGGCCCTGGGGACAAAGGACCTCCTCAGCCTGTCGGATGAGCATGACAGTGACAGGAGTCTGCCACTGAATAAGCTCCTCTGTCCGATGAGAGTTCTGTGTAGTGGGTGGTGCTCATTGTCCAAGATAGTCCGCAACCTACTCAGGGTCCTACTCTCTGCCACTGTTGTGAGGCAGTCCAGTTCAGAGCCAACAACAGCTCCCGCCTTCCTCACCAGCCTGTCCAGTCGACCCGCATCCATCTCCTTTATGCTGCCTCCCCAGCACACAACAGTATAAAAAAGGACGCTGAAACAACAGACATGTAGAACATGCGCAGGAGTTTGTTGCAGATGTTGAACGACCTCAACCTTCTCAGGAAGTAGAGCCGGCTCTGACCCTTTTTGTAGATTGCATCCAAGTTGGCTGACCAGTCCAGTTTATTGTCCATATGGACTCCTAAATATTTGAAGGTGTTGACCACCTCCACACTGACCCCCTCGATGGAGACTGGAAGCAGAGGAGGCTGAGACCTCCTAAAGTCCACCACCATCTCCTTGGTCTTAGTGGTGTTCAGCTGCAGGTTGTTATGTGTACACCACTGCACAAAGTTATCCACCTGGCTTCTGTACTCCCCCTCCTGGCCATCCCTGTTACATCCCACAATAGCAGAGTCATCAGAGAACTTCTGGATGTGGCATGACTCCGAGTTGTAGTTGAAGTCAGATGTGTACAGGGTGAACAGGACTGGTGAGCGCACAGTCCCCTGTGGAGCGCCGGTGCTGCACAACACAGTCTCAGAGATGCAGTCTTTCAGCCTGACGAACTGTGGTCTCTCCGTCAGGTAGTCAGTGATCCAGGATACCAGGTGGACATTCACACCCATCTGCAAGAGCTTGTCACTCAGTTGAAGGGACTGGATGGTGTTAAAGGCACTCGAGAAATAAAAAAAAAAAAGAATTCTCACAGCACATTTCCCCTTGTCCAAATACAAGTGTGCCCTGTGCTTGAGGTAGATGATGGCATCTTCCATGCCCACCTTCTCCTGGTAGGCAAACTGCAGCGGGTCGAGTGCATGGCGTACCTGTGGTCTGAGGATGTGAACAAGCAGTCGTTCCATGGTCTTTGAGATGTGTCATGTTAAGGCCAGTGGCCTGAAGTCATTCAGCACACTGGGGTGTGGCTTCTTTGGAACAGGGATGAGGCAGGATGTTTTCCACAGTGCAGGGACCTTCCCCAGTTGGAGGCTCAGGCTGAATACACAGTTAGGTCCATAAATATTTGGACATTGACAACATTTTCATCATTTTGGCTCTGTACACCACCACAATGGATTTTGAATGAAACAATCAAGATGTACTTTAAGTGCAGACTTTCGGCTTTAATTTGAGGGTATTTACATACCAAAAGTAATTGGACAATTGGCTGCCCAGCTGTTCCATGGCCAGGTGTGTGTTATTCCCTCGTTATTTCATTGTCAAGGAGCAGATAAAAGGTCCAGAGTTCATTTCAAGTGAGGTATTTGTGTTTGGAATCTGTTGCTGTCAACTCTTAATATGAAGTCCAAAGAGCTGTCACTATCAGTGAAGCAAGCCATCATTAGGCTGAAAAATCGAAACAAACCCATCAGAGAGATAGCAAAAACATTAGGTTTGGCCAAATCAACTGTTTGGTACATTCTTAAAAAGAAAGAACGCACTGGTGAGCTCAGCAACACCAAAAGACCCAGAAGACCACGGAAAACAACTGTGGTGGATGACAGAAGAATTATTTCCCTGGTGAAAAAAAAACCCTTCACAACAGTTGGCCAGATCAAGTACACTCTCCAGGAGGTAGGTGTGTCTGTGTCAAAGTCAACAATCAAGAGAAGACTTCACCAGAGTAAATACAGAGGGTTCACCGCAAGATGTAAACCATTGGTGAGCCTCAAAAACAGGAAGACCAGATTAGAGTTTGCCAAAAAACATCTAAAAGAGCCTGTACAGTTCTGGAACAACATCCTATGGACAGATGAGACAAAGATCAACTTGTACCAGAATGATGGGAAGAGAAGAGTATGGAGAAGGGAAGGAACTGCTCAGGATCCAAAGCATACCACCTCATCAGTGAAGCATGGTGGAGGTAGTGTTATGGCGTGGGCATGTATGGCTGCCAATGGAACTGGTTCCCTTGTATTTATTGATGATGTGACTGCCGACAAAAGCAGTAGGATGAATTCTTTCGGGAAATATTATCTGCTCATATTCAGCCAAATGCTTCAGAACTCATTGGACGTCGCTTCACAGTGCAGATGGACAATGACCCAAAGCATACTGCGAAAGCAACCAAAGAGTTTTTTAAGGCAAAGAAGTGGAATGTTCTGCAATGGCCAAGTCAATCACCTGACCTGAATTCAATTGAGCATGCATTTCACTTGCTGAAGACAAAACTGAAGGGAAAACGCCCCAAGAACAAGCAGGAACTGAAGAAAGTTGCAATAGAAGCCTGGCAGAGTATCACCAGGGACGAAACCCAGCGTCTGGTGATGTCTATGGGTTCCAGACTTCAGGCTGTCATTGACTGCAAAGGATTTGCAACCAAGTATTAAAAGTGACAATTACATTTATGATTATATTAGTTTGTGCAATTACTTTTGGTCCCTTAAAAAGGGGGGTGCCACATATAAAATGTGTTGTAATTCCTACACCGTTCACCTGATTTGGATGTAAATACCATCAAATTAAAGCTGAAAGTCTGCACTTAACGCACATCTTGATTGTTTCATTTCAAATCCATTGTGGTGGTTTACAGAGCCAAAATGATGAAAATTGTGTCAATGTCCAAATATTTATGGACCTAGCTGTATGCTGCAGAGGCTCACCCAGCTCCACAGCACATGCCTTGAGAAGTCTTGGACAGACCCCATCAGAGCCGGCTGCTTTCCTAGGGCGCAGTCTCTTCAGCTCTCCTGTGACCTGCTCCGCTGTGATGGTAGTGGGGAGGGGGGGCTCTGTGTGATCGCCTGAGGGAGGGGTGCAGCTGTGGAGAATGGCAGAGGGCTGGAAGCTGGAGGGAGTGGGGCCACACTGGCTGTGGTCCGAGCAGGGGGGAGGGGATGTGAGGGTGAGGGGGTTGTGGCATGCAGTAAGCAGGTAGCAGCAGCAGATGGGGCTGACGGGGTGATGCAGGACTAGGTGTTAAACTGTCATTACCACCTAGAGCAGGGTTGTCAAACCTATTGTAGAAGTGGTTAAACTGGTTTGCTCTCACCACATCCCCCTCAACAGTGCCGCTGCTCTTCTTGCAGCCTGTGATGGTTTTCTTGCCATCCCACACCTCTCTCATGTTTCTCCTGCAGCTTCTGCTCCACCTTCCTTCTGTATGAATCCTTTGCCTCTTTCAGCAAGGTCTTCAGCTCTCCCTGTACGCGCTTCTGCTCTGCCTGGTCCCCCTCTTTGAATGCCCTCTTTTTCATGTTGAGGAGATGTTTGACATTGCTGGTAATCCAGGGCTTGTTGTTAGGGAAGCAGCGCACCGTTTTAGTGGGAGCGACAATGTCCATGCAGAAGTTCAGGTAGTCAGTAGTGCAGTGTGTGACCCCGTCAATGTCCTCCCCAAAAGAGTCTTGCAGCACGCTCCAGTCAGTTGACTCAAGCAGTCCCTGAGGGCATCCTCTGCCTCAGGAGACCAATTCCTGAAGGAGCGCGTGGTGGTTGGTTGTCTGCGCACTTTTTGTGTATATTTGGGTTGTAAGAAAACCAGATTGTGATCTGATTTCCCCAGGGGAGGAAGTGGTGTGGCTTTGTATGCGTCCCTCACGTTAGTATACATCAGGTAAATTGTCCTGTTCTTCCTTGTTGGGCAAGACACAAACTGGTGAAAAGCAGGCAGAGTTGAGTCCAGAGTAACATGATTGAAGTGCCCCGAAATTGCAAAGAAGGCCTCAGGATGTTGAGTTTGGAGCCCAGCGATAACGGAGTAGATGATGTCACACGAGATTTCGACCGAAGCTCGTGGAGGGATGTAAACGCAAACAACAATGGCTTGCGAGAATTCCCTGAGCATGTAATACGGCTGGAGGCTCACAGCTAACACTTCGATGTCCGGGCAACAGATGGTCTCTTTTATAGTCACATGCTCTGGGTTGCACCACCTAATGTTAACATAAAGTGCAAGCCCCCCTCCTTTCCGTTTTCCACTTAGCTTTAAATCTCTGTCCGCTCTCACCGTAGTGAAGCCAGGTAGCTCCACGTTGTGGTCCGGGATGTTGCTAGTTAGCCAGGTCTCCGTGAGACACAGTAAGCTGCACTCTCTGTACAACTTCACGTTCATCACCAAGGCTGCCAGCTCATCTGTCTTGTTGGCCAGCAAGTTTACATTCCCCATCACACACAAAGGAATAGCCGGTTTGAACCTCCACCGCTTCTCCAGGCGCCTCGCCTTCACCAACGCGCCAGCTCTGCTTCCGCGGTAGCGCCTCACCAGCTCCTCCGGAATGGGGTGAACTGCGCCGGCATGATTTCCTGACCGCAGAGCGAGCAGCTGATCCCTCGTGTAAACAAAGTCCTGACTGCCCTGTTGCGGTCGATCCGTACGTGTATCCATAGGATATAAATATAACTACACAGTGCCTCTTAAAAGCAAGTGTAAACAATGACAAACAATCTTAAAAAAGCTAAAAAAAGACACAAGACAACGGAGCTACGTGGAAAGGCTGCCACTTGCGTCGGCGCCAGGTAGTGAGTCTATCTAAGTCACAGTCTATATGAGTATTGTTGCTGACAATGTTCATCCTTATACTGACCAGGTAATATGATGCTCCATCACAAAGTAAAAGTCGTCTCAAACTGGTTCCATGAACATGATAGTGGGTTCAGGGAATTTCACTGTCCTCCTGAGTCATCAGATGGGAATCCAGTAGAACCTTTGGCATCTTGAATGAGCAGCTCACAAATCTGCTGAAATGATGTGATGTGTAAACACAGAACAGAATCTCAGTGGAAAGCCTTCCTTTAAGATCTTGTCGAATCAATGACATGAAAAACTGTGACTGTTTGAGGCAAAGGGAGAAACTACAAAGTGACAGTAAAGTAATGCAAATATCACAAAATGCTCTGTGAGTGGATATTTTTGTAAGATACTGTACGTAGCTGTGACCAAATGTATCTGCAAAAGGTTCTCTGTTGCTCTTTGAAGCATTTTTTGTAAAATGACAAGCATACGTGTTCTTATTAGTTTGCTTGTGTTTAATCTATTTGCAGGTTCTTTATTTCTTTCATTGCAGATTGTAGACTGCAGCATTATTACTGTTTAATACAGGACAAAACGGAAATTGCCTCCATTATGTGTTTAATTACATTTATCCAAAATCCCCTTCCACTTGCCCTCTGGTGACACACTTACCCACTGACAAATGTAGTAGTAGAGTATAATAAGTGCCTCTGAATATAATCAATCCAGCGATTAAATTGCCGCCACAACATAACGGAACACAAAAGGGTTAAGTGAACAGGATTTCTAGGAGACAGTGTTAAACATATAAATGGAGCATACAGTATGTTCTTTTAATCACAGAGTTTGGATGAGTCATTGGATTATACATTCAAGAAACATTGATGTTAATGATTTGTAACTGTAACGCGGACACTGGGTCACATTTACAGCTGTAAACAGTCAGTGAATACATGTAATTGTGTTTGCAAAGATGTTTGCCTTCTATTGTTGAAGTTAATGCATTAGTGAATTTGCTGTTCTTGTCAGGCCTGGACTGAAATGAGGACTCAGATGCAGAGGATTACACGTACCAGCACACTTTATTGAATTCTGATCCTCTATGAAGAGTGACAAATAATCGGGCTATGATAAAACTCACTTAATATATACAAAAACACTCACTAGAAAAAGAAAGAGGTATAAAACATAAATCGCTCCCGAAGGATGACAAACAAAAGGCTAGAGCAAGAAATCAAAAGCGCTCCCGAAGGAGGAAAACCAAACTACTATGAAACGGTACAAAAGAAAAGGCTCACCTAAACAGGAGGCTCATCAAACTAACTAAAACTCTCTAAACATAAATCACTCCAAAAGGGAGGAAGAAAAACAGATTACAAACAACACAAAACGAAGCTAAACTAGAAATATTTAATAAACGAAAAATCACTCTCAAGGAGGAAACAGAAAACAACTTACGTGGCGTAGCAAAACTCATAGGCAGAAAATGACAATGACTGTGGGAAAGGGCTTAGGTGCACGGACAAGTACGAAACACTTTGGCACAAGACAAAGGGGAGACGCAGACTATAAGCACATGAGGGTGAAGGGAACAGGTGGAAACAATCCGGAATCAGTGACACATGACGAAGGGCAAGTGACCTGAAACGAGAGTAGGGTTAGGATTTCAAAATAAAACCGGAAGTTACGAGACAGAAACCCCAAGACAAGACAACCCTCACCGCGGTGTGACAGTACCCCCCCTCTAGGGCCGACTCCTGACGGCCCAGGCTGGTCAGGGTGGTCCCTTTGGAAGTCTGCGATGAGTGTAGCGTCGACAATGTGACGAGACGGAACCCACTGCCTCTCCTCAGGACCATATCCTACCCAGTCCACCAGATACTGTTTACCTCGGCCCCTGTTGCGAACCGCCAGCAACCGCTTGACCTTGTATACCAGACCGCCTGCAAACACTTCTGGGGGTGGCGGAGGGGTGGCGGCTGGAACCATCGGACTCTCCTTGGCGGGCTTGACCCGGCTTACATGAAAGGTCGGGTGAACACGGAGGGATCGGGGCAGGCGAAGGTGAACTGCTGCAGGGCCGATGAGCTGCTACCTGCTTACTGCATGCCACAACCCCCTCGGCGCCAGCTTCTTGGAAGGGACTTTAAGGTGTAGATCCCTGGCGGAGAGCCACACTCTCTGTCCTGGCTGGTAGGTGGGGGCGGGTCGTCTCTTGCGGTCCGCAGTTTTCTTGACTCTGTCCCCTTGGCGAATCAATACCTGCGTGGCGGCTGCCCAGATGCGGTGGCATCGGCGAACCATGGCATGGGCAGAGGGAACAGACACCTCCAACTCGTTGTCTGCGAAAACAGGGGGCTGGTAAACAAATGCACACTTGAACGGTGACATACCTGTGGCCGAGGTGGGCAGTAGGTTGTGGGCATACTCGACCCAGACCAGGTGTTTGCTCAATGTCGAGGGATTCTGAGAAACCAGACACCGGAGGCCGGTCTCTAGTTGCTGGTTTAGGCGTTCGTTCTGGCCGTTGGCCTCCGGGTGGTAACCCGAGGTCAGGCTGGCCTTAGCTCCAATGAGCCGGCAGAACTCCCTCCAGAACCGGAAGACGAACTGGGGATCACTGTCTGAGACAATGTCTTTGGGAAATCCGTGAACCTTAAAAACATTGTTCATCATGATCTCCGCCGTTTCCTTGGCGGAGGGCAGTTTTGTCAGAGCAATGAATCTAGCCATCTTGGAAAATCTGTCCACCACTGTGAGGACTGTGGTGTTACCTTGAGAGACCGGAAGCCCCGTGACGAAGTCTACCGAGATGTCGGACCACGGTCTGGAAGGGATGGGAAGTGGCTGCAAGAGACCCATGCGTGACCCGGAGGACGTCTTGTTTCGGGCGCAGACCGAACAAGCCTCTACGTACTCCGGATGGCAGGAAAGCAGCGAGGTGTGGGCCCAGTGGATCACCTGTGGGTGTAATTCAACCGGGACAAACAAACTATTATCTGGGCACCCACTAGGTGATCGGACCTCACCATTAGCCTGCCTAACCTCATTTTCTATCTGCCAAGTCAGTGCTCCAACCACACAGGTAAGAGGGAGGATCGTTTCTGGGTCCTTGGCAACAGGTTCGGGGTCGAAGAGACAAGACAGGGCGTCTGGCTTGAGGTTTTTGGACCCCGGCCTGTATGAGAGAGAAAAAGAGAATCGGTTAAAAAATAGCGCCCACCTGGCCTGCCGAGAATTGAGTCTTTTGGCTTTCTTGATGTATTCTAGATATCTATGATCAGTGCAGACAATGAATGGATGTTCAGCCCCCTCGAGCCAGTGTCTCCACTCCTCCAGCGCGAGTTTGACCGCCAGCACCTCCCGGTTACCAACGTCGTAGTTCCGCTCCGCTTTGGACAGCCGCCGTGACAGGAAGGCACAAGGATGCACCTTACCATCCTGCTCTGACCGCTGGGAGAGGATGGCCCCGACCCCTTCGTTGGAAGCGTCCACCTCTACCACGAACTGTCGTTGAGGGTCTGGCAGGGTGAGGATGGGAGCCGAGGTAAAGCGGTGCTTGAGGATCCGAAAGGCAGCATCAGCTTCAGGAGACCAGTGGAACTGCACCTGTGTGGAGGTAAGAGCATGGAGAGGAGCAGCTATTGCGCTGAAGCCTCTGATGAACCGCCTGTAAAAGTTAGCAAACCCAAGGAACTGCTGAACCTTTTTGCGGCTATCAGGTGTAGGCCACTCGACCACAGCGCTAATTTTAGCCGGGTCCATCTGCACTCTTCCAGGGGCTACGATGAAGCCCAGGAAGGAGACAGTGTCGGCATGGAATTCACTCTTTTCTGCTTTGACATATAGTTTATTTTCTAGCAGTCTTTTCAGTACCTGAGTTACATGGTCTTGTTGTTCTTTCAGGTCAGAGGAGTAGATAAGTATATCATCCAACTACACATACACGAAAAGATCAAGAAAGTCACTTAACACGTCATTTATCATCGCCTGGAAAACGGCAGGAGCATTTGTGAGACCAAAAGGCATGACCTTATACTCATAGTGTCCACTGGGTGTATTAAAACCAGTCTTCCACTCGTCACCTTCTCTGCTCCGCACCAAGTGATAGGCGTTGCGAAGATCCAACTTGGTGAAGATCTTGGCCTGTTGGAGCTGGTCAAACACGGAAGACATAAGAGGAAGTGGATATCGATTCTTTATAGTGATGGCATTGAGTGGGCTGTAGTCAATGCACGGTCTTAGGGAGCCATCCTTCTTCCCCACAAAGAAGAACCTGGCTCCGGCCGATGATGAGGAGGGGCGAATCAGCCCCGCTTTCAGGGAGGTCTCGATGTACTCCCGCATGGCTCCCCTCTCTGGCCCAGAAACCGCGTACAGGCGGCTCTTTGGAATGGTTGAGGCCGGAAACAGCTCAATGGCACAATCATAGGGTCGGTGAGGAGGAAGTGAGAGGGCTTTAGTCTTGTTAAAAACCTCTTTGAGGTGGTGGTAGCAGGAAGGCACGGAGCTCAGGTCCGGGTAATTGGGATCTGCGACCACATTGACAGAGATCAATTTAATGTTCGTGACTTCCTCCTCCCGAACCGAGAGGTTCAAACAGTTGCTCTCACAGTCCCCTCCCCAGCCCAGGATCTCTCCGGTTCTCCAGTTTATATGGGGATTGTGCTGAAATAACCATGGCTGTCCCAAAATTAGAGTCTGTGACGGTGACTTGAATACATAGAAACGAATGTTCTCCCGGTGATGGTTAATGCACAGTTTGAGAGGTGCTGTGATATGTGTGATCGTAAAAAGTTCCTGTCCATTAAGTGCTTTAGCTCTGATGGGCTTAGCTAAAAGTTCTGTGTGAAGGCCCAGTTGTTCTACTAGTTCCCAGTCCATCAAACTTTCATCAGCCCCTGAGTCGATGAGCGCCTTGAGTTCAGTGGTGGTGTGGTGCATTACCTGGACGGTCGTGAGACAGAAACCCCATACGAGACAGAAACCCCAAGACAAGACAACCCTCACCGCGGTGTGACAGTCGTAACTGGCTGCATAGTTTAAATAGCAATGAAAGAGTCATGAAGGTCATGAGGCAAAATACTGTCACATAATAACTTATATGAAGACAAGACAACTGCAGCAAGAATGTTTGTACTTTGGAAATATATTTCCATCTTAAATAAGTCGTTCCTTCCATCCCGGCCAATTTAAATTTTGTGACTCTCTGTATTGAAGCTGGATTGCAAACTTTCGCCAATTGGCTGCTTGTACTTTTTGCCACTAGGTTTCATCTTCACGACGAATAATTGGATGGAGTTTTCTTTTTAACTGAGCATCTTGCTGATGGAGGTACTCTTTGAATCCATGGTGCACTTGTCACCAGAAAAAAAAAATAGGAAAAAAATTATAGGATGGAATTTTCTTTTCTGAAAAGAAAATTCCATCCTATAATTTGTTCAAAGAGAACCTCCATCAGCAAGATGCTCAGTTACGGGGGGGAGAGAAGTCAGGGTGTTGTATCCGAAAGGATGACAAGAGGATCGTTGAGACTTTGAACTTGCCAGCTGCAGTGGGCACCAGTGAGGCTTCAAACAAGAGTAGATCTCCGTCTCTCTCTCACAGAGATTAATTAATTCTCTCTCTCTCTCTCTCTCTCTCTCTTTCTCTCTCTCTCTCTCTCTCTCTCTCTCTCTCTCTCTCTCTCTCTCTCTCTCTCATACACACAAACACAAACAAAATGAGGTGTTTTCTGTATAGACAGAATCGTAATTCCCCAGATAAACCAATAGGAGGCACTTAAATAAATTGTTCATGCTTAGAGTGTTTATTTAACCCCCAAACATTATCATAAAGTATAATCATTACACATAGACACATTACACATACTTATTCATTATACTCCCAGAGCCTGCCCAAACATATATTACATATTTTATTAAATCAGCAGAGGTCTTTAGACAGAATATAGTGTCTACGTGGAGAAGAAATCAACAATAAATTATTAAAATCCTCCTTAAGTATAAACAGGGACTCGTGGTCTAATTTCCATCCAAGACTTGAAAACCCCCTGCAAACCCTGCTTTGCAACAAACTACTCTACTTCTGAAATAAGCAAGATGTTAAAGACAAGTTATATGTGCAAAAAGTATTTGATGATGTTTTTATCATCATATGTGAAAACCACAGCTGCCTAGGACCACTTGTAGCTCAGTCAGAATATGTTACATTATGAAGCAGCTAATAGGTAAACATGTCAACTTCATCTTGAGCATTATGCAAACATGTCCTTGTGGAGTTTTCTTTGTGGCTCAATGGTACTTCCAGTGACATGTTCTCTCAGTTCACGGAGGAATTTATCATTTAAATAATGTAAATACATATCTGAATGTCTGCCTGAGGAACAAAAGCGGTGCCAGTGAGGCAAAGACGGAGATTAATACATAAAAAATATACAACCTTGAATGTAATTTCCAGAAGCTAGTCATGCCACACCTGTCCACTGGATGTCCTCAGTGAACTTCTGTTCTGAGCTGACCACCTGCCTGCTCTTCATTTCCAGACTGTCAATTTTTACACATGTCTTTTTAGATGACCTGCTGAATCTCTGAAGTGTTTACTGTATCCAATGGCAACCTGGAAGCTAGATGCTGGTCATCATAAACAGCCTTTTATACTACCTGCCTCGAGTTGTGTTCCTGTGTGGGGGCTGCACTTGTGGACCACAATTAGTCTTTTTCAAAGGTATAAATGGTGTTTCAGCTGACTTTAGCTGCTTCAGTTTCATTGTCCTGGTTTGGTGCTGGTTAGCTGTCACAGTTACTGTTCTGAGAGACAGAATTGTTCAATCCTTCATATTTTTTAAAACAGCTTGAAATGTCTTCTGTCAATATATAACAGGTCCAACCTCTGTCCCTTTTCATATGATCTTATGACACATGCAACCTTCCCCTGGCTGCGTTTGGGCCAAACACCATGCAAGCTTGTGCACAAGTTAATTAATTTGATGTCAATGACATAAAACTGTGAATTGACAAAGTCAATAAGAGTTTTAGTCTCTGTCTCTGTTCGAACACTGCAGCTGTGTCTGGGACACAGCTGCAGTGTTCGTATCTGGGTCCTATTTGCTCTTGCTCTCTATCTAAACTGTTGAAGGCTGCATGTCAAAAGTACATGGATAATGATTACAGAGTTCATGTAAACCTATAGAAAGTTTGCAACGAACTGCAGCACAAGTGGAGACACCACCCCAAGGGTCCAGGTTGTTACTTGTGAACAAAGGCAAAAACTAATGTTGTTTTGCAGGAATTACCCCTGAAACAGATAAAGGATTTAGATATAATGGTTTATCTCTTCTATCATACTCGATCTGATCTTTTACTTGTTCAGAGATGTTTGCAACCCATGTCATATGTGTGTGTCGGTGACTTCAGTGACAGAGTTGCCTTGTTGTTTCAGAGCATACTCATTGAAGGTGTATGCATTCATAATACATTTATTGACTTGGTGAGCAGAAAAAGTACCTATGAATATGTAGCTAACAGTGTGAGCAACAGCAGGTCCCAGATAATTATAATCAATACAGATTTTTTTTATAAAGCTAGTGAACCCAATAGGAGGTGACACCATGACTGTTAAAGTCAAATTTGAATCTACACACCAGTTAGCCATTACCTTCAACTTGGATTCACTTTCAGTGATATTTTCCAAAACAGGTTTCCGGCTTTTTAGTATGTCCAATTGATTAGGTTTTACATATCAAGTATATATTGATATATATTCAGAATAGAATTTAATCAATTTGAATTTAACACAGCGCATAAGGAAATTGTACTAACTTATTCAAAGTGTTATTCTTAAGATTACAGTTTTCTAATGAAAATATGCTGTAGTATCAGAGTAAATATCATTTGAATTATAAATTTTTCTCTTCATAAGAACATTTAGTGATTCACCTATTGCTGAATCACAGCTGCAGGCAGTTTTATGAATTCACTTTTAACAAAGCCTCAGGTAAGACACCACATTGCTGAAGTCTGGTAATAATGAGATGAGATTTATAGGAAAAAGCAGGTTTAGGGCATTCGCACAGCTTTTCATTTGTTGCTGTTTTATTGGAAGCGCTGGCTTGATCAGTCAGTGAGTCAGTGAGTCAGTCAGTTAGTCAGGCAGTCAGTCAGCTAGTTAGTCAATGAGTCAGTCAGCCAGCCAGCCAGCCAGCCAGTCAGTCAGTAGGCCAACCAGCCAGTTAGTCAGTTAGTCAGTAAGCTGGTGATCACATATTTGTGTTTGTTCTGTGTCAACATACACCCAGTTCCTCAGCCCAAGTCAGGCCTGTGTACAGCACGACTGTCAGATGATACTTCCACATTCTGACCTCTTTGTATGTATGTATGTTTCCACCCTGTTGCAACGCTGATGATAGATTCAAATGTTTTATTCATGACAATTATACACAATTCATAAAATAATATATAATAAACTATCGTTAAATCCACTAACATTCTAAATCACATGAAAACCTTGTGTCCCAAAACTCTGTGTCCCAATATTTTCATGATTGGAGACCTATCCTCTTACAAATTCTAAAACCAATGTGCCTGACAGACAACATCAAGATCCAAATGCTATCCTTTTACACTCATGAACTACTGTGCATAGTGGTGAACAATTATACATTATTATTGTATTGTAAACATGACGCATGCCATGCAGTTTCCTGTGTTTACTACTACTTTAATAACAGGTTCCACATAATGCCACCACATATAGATAAGAAAGGAGAGGAATACAGAGGCAGGGCAAAGTGGACATTCAGATGTAGCAGGTTTACATGAAAAGCCTCTGGATAGAGATGGTTCATCCAATCATGTTACAAGTATCTTTTGAAAGTGCCTGCCCTATTCAACACAGTTTCCAACCATCAGATGGTTCTGTATAACAAACCATGTGGCACATCAGTCTAGAAGACCACTGCTATGTGAGGGCACTCAGAATTCAATACTCTTTCATTGGCATTATCAAAATTAACTAGCCGAGGATGTTTTATCCTGTCTAAATAAATATAATGAAAGAGGATTTATTGGAGTGATATTTAAAAGAAATAAGGAATAGTATTGGTATATATTGCTATTGTTTGCTTGTATTTTCGTTTACACAATCCTTCTGACCCGGCCATTGAAGGTGGAGCGAACAAAGCAGGAAAACATGCTGCATTTGGGTGCCCCTCGTAAACTTTTTGAATTCTCAGAGGCCGACATGTGTTCAGATAATGGTGTAGGTGTTCTGGGTAAAAATAATAATATATATATATGTAGCCTATTAGAAGTTTTAAAGAATAAACTGATCAGTCAATTTCTACATCAGCCAGGCGTCTGATTAGTTTAGAGTGAAGAGATCCAGTAGTCCATGTTTGGGAATGGTGGACGGAGGCATCACTGATCAGCCAGTTAATATTAGTTAAACAGTGACTTGTGCTGACTGAGGCTGACTCCAGAGTCACAGTGACAAGTGTAAATGCTGCTCTCTAACAAAGGTGCTGTCATGCAACGCTACGTTATATGTCTTTTATCGTCTCGTGAATACCTCAGATCTCTACGCGTCTCAAAGCAGGATGGTCTCATAAGACGAAACTAATACAAACAAACACGTATTTCCACTATTCCCTGTATCGTCTCTACATTGCTGACCTCCAAACAGATGTGGGAGTTGCCCGATTTCCGACGGCACCTCAAGGCGTCACCCCCCCCCCCCCCCCCCACCTGCTTCTCTCTCGCATTCACTGCTCTGGTTGTTTTCCGGACTTTCCACAGCTCGCTCGCACAACACTCATATCCTCGGGCCGGGTTCTCTCACTTTCGCACTGACTCCAGCTCCTCGTGTGTACGGCCTCGTCAAACCCCTGAGAGCGACTTTCTAAGGATGGCTTCGTCTGCCCTGCTGCTTCTGCTGCTGGCCCTGGTCAGCGCCGGGACGCTCGTCCAAGGTAAGCGCCGTCCGCAATGTGGCAGGAACACCTTCCAGGAAGCGCGGGAGGCTTCTCACCCCGAACGAAGGCATGTGGTGCTTCGGATAGCTCTCCGCTAACTGACCAGAGGCTCCGCTCAGAAACAACTACTTGCAGGAGAAGAGACTTACACCTGAAGTCCCCGCTCCTCCTTTATGACCGTGTTATACACGTCCACAGTCACTTCACGTCCTGTTATACTTGTGCCCAAAACTGTGGGAAAACTCACGCTTGGTTTCCCCTAAACAATGATTCAAGTGTTTATCAGTTTGTGATTACAATATATGTTTACACACAACTACGTATCAATGTGTGTGAGTGTTTTAAATGTTGGCCATATCTATCCCTGTAAATGCACAGGAGGTACATTATCTTCCATTCGCCTTTCAGGCAGTTGCCTTAAATGAAGCCAGCTCCCTGCCCCACAAACACATCTCTCCCCCCCTGCAGCCCTGGGGTCACGGAGCGCTCTCTGATAACAGATCATTTGGTTGTAATTAGGGATGCGGTTGTTTGGACTCACTCGTATCCAAGCCTCGGTTTGGGTGTGCGTCTCTGGATGTGTGTCTGTTATCGTGTTTATTAGGATGTTGAATGGACGGAAAAGAAGCCAGAAATGATTCCATTCAATCTTATTGGTTTTGCGCCAAATCATAAAATACATCATCTCAACACAGTTGTGTAACCATCGTGTTTCAGCTCTGATAGACTGGTTGATATAATGAAAAACAATAAGAGTGATACTTATAGATGTAAATATGTTATTAATGACAGCAGCAACAGTTAATCTAATAATAATAATGATGGTTTTATTTTTTGTTTTTCTAAATCCTGTAGCTCATACCTCCTCCCCCAGACTATGGGAGGGAAAACACACAAAGTTAGTGACATGTAGTAAAATAGATGAATGTGGGGGCATAGGGACAGGAAGAAGGGGTGAAGTGCTCAAAGCATGATGGGAGCTCCCCCAGCATTCCAGACCTCTAGCGGCCTAACTAAAGGATGGTTCAGGACTCACTTGATCTACATTACTTCAAGTACATCTAGCCCGAACTATAAGCTTCATCAAAGTTTGAAGTCTAAACTTATATGTAGATATGGTGTCTGCCTCCGGAACCCACAGTGGGAGCTGGTTTCAGAGGAGAGGAGCCTGGTAGCTTAAGGCTCCATCTCCTGTTCTACTCTTACAGGCTCTGGGAGTCACAAGAGAGGCTGTATTCCCCTAATAAGTGATCTATTGGGACAATACAGTGTTATAAACTCTTTGACATATGAAGGGGCTTGATTTTTAAGGGATTTGTATGTGAGGAGCATAATCTTGAATTATATTCTGAATTTTACGAGCCAATGCAGAGAAGCTAAGACAGCAGTAATATGATCTCTCCTTCTATTTCCTCTCAGCAGTTGTGCTGCAGCATTTTTGACCGGGTGGAGGCTTTTCACATACATCCTGAAAATCAAGAATTACAGTAATCCAGTCTAGAGTTGGAATGCATGGTGTAGTTTCTCCGCATCCTTATCCCACTTAATAAATTATAAGCAGCACTGGCACCACTGACATTGTCATTTATACACAGGACAAGTTAACGTTTGACATTTTTTCTCCCTGTTCTTATCTATGAGTTGCGTTTGTGTTGCTGTTTATTCACAGGGCTGTTCTTTGTAAGAGCGGTAGGAGGACATGCAGCCTGTCTGACTGGTTGCCAAGTTTGTGTGTGTGTGTGTGTGTGTGTGTGTGTTTTGGAAGGTTAGGCAGGAGGGTGTGAGTGGTGGTGGTAGACACACCAGGGGTTCCATCACTCGATGCTATCGGGTCTGTCACTGGATCAGTGACTCCACAGGAGGATTAGAGTATGCGTACTTATTTATTTATTTGGTCAAATTTCATTCAATATGAAATCCTTATCCTCCACATAATGACAGATACCAGCAGAGTAGATAGCAGCTGAAGTTGGTTTCCAGCTTGATCTGTAGCATTTCTCACATCAAAGGGGAGCACTTTCAAAGAGAATTTCAGACTTAAAAGTTTTGATGCCACAGAAAGCTTTTCAGGGTGACTTGAGAGTGTGGTAAGCTGCCAGCACAAATATGATGGGATACAGCGATGAGGGGGCTGTTGGAGAAAATGAATACATTAATGACAGATAATAGCTTTGTAATAATTTTCGGTCCTTGTGGGGCATTTTAGCTCTGCAATATTTTCTAATTCGAATTTATTTTGCTTCTTTTGAATATAGTTATTAACGGAAGCCCAGAGAGATTCAGGGCTTCTCTGTTGAACTGACAGCGTAGGTACTGCAGTAACTACACACTGCGGTGACACAGACTTAAGCAACTGGGATTCCATACGGTTGCATGTGTGGTC
Source organism: Pleuronectes platessa (assembly GCF_947347685.1). Classification (NCBI taxonomy): domain Eukaryota; kingdom Metazoa; phylum Chordata; class Actinopteri; order Pleuronectiformes; family Pleuronectidae; genus Pleuronectes; species Pleuronectes platessa. Next base: position 24,180,534 of record NC_070640.1, read on the forward strand.
TCTCAATGGTCGGACAAGTAAATGAGACAGAATCAGTCCAATGGTTGCACGTTGAGGAGTAACTGTTGTTTGACATTTATTATCTTCAACTGCAACTGACATAATTTCAGTCATCTTTGTTTGACATACACAAATAATCTCAACACCGTGGCATAAAAATGATGCCACCAGCAGCGTCATTGGAAAGCCACACAGACTTACCATGCAGCACACAGGCGTCAGAGCTCATAACGACCTAGGCTACATGCTTCGCCATAAGTCCTGAAGCGATTCTAAGCAGAAACCTAAAACCGGTTTTAATGGTATGTATTCAAGCACAGACCATGTGGCTGTTAGACATGTAGTGACAAGTTGATGTAGTTGTCCCACAAAGATGGGGTGGGGGACCTGCTCTTTTTTTATTCTTTTCATAAAAGCTGTGGATTTATGTCGGTTAAAACATCAAAGTGCTACAAATTAACTATCCAAAGCAGCAGTAGAGATGCATTATTGACCAAAAAATATGAACTTTATGCATTTCTTTGCCCTGTTTTTTGGGGTAGTTTCTCCTCACTCATGCTGATTGTTAAGGGCAGAGGATGTCGGATGTGGGTGTGGTATGCAGTCGCACGCAGTTTGCTTTTGCTAGGGGAGTAGGGTGGATTGAAATGCTATCTTTCTGTCTCAACAGGTAAACCTGGAGGGTAAATAACTTGGTTAGGGTCTATAGCGGTAAGGGGCTAGCTACCTTCATCCAACAACCCCAGTAGCTAATTTCTGAAAGGTCACAGTCTGTTTGAAGCCCCACCTAAATCTTTCTGACAGATGGCTTGAGTTTCATTTGTTATTCAGAAAGCCTCTCCCAGCCCCTCCTGCTGTCCAGGCATGTCACATTAACAGCATATAACTTGCAATTGCCATGTGAAAGGGCTCAAAGGTTTATAAGGTTATTTTATAGATTAGTCCTCTTCCAAGAAAATACACTTAATAATAGTGTGTTTTGTATAAATTCTGAAACTATGACACTCGGGAAAGCAAGGTTTTCTCCTCCTGCAGCAATGGTATCTTAAAAAGCTGACACAGCTTGAGATGTCATCATGATATTATCACACTCAAGCAGGATGTTGAAAATAGATGTTGGTGGATGTATCAGCACCAAGGGTAATACATCAATAATTCTGAGCTACAGTTTCTTTCCAGAGGGCCTGCTTTCCTCACTCCAAATGTGGCTCAATTTAATTGATTCAGTTGTTTTGCCTACATTCGTAGGTAAATGCTCACATACTGTTGAATAAATAAAAGATCCCAAAGGCATAGATGGTGGCTGAAATACTGATGTCTTTGATTATCTGTCCTCTACCTGCGGCAAAAATACATCAGTGTGCAAGGTGTTGGTGCATACATCTTCTGTCGTTAATTCACTATGTGGAAGTCAAACACAGGTACTGTTAAGACAGCCTGACACATTGAAAAGTGTAGTAGCATACTTCATATAAAATTATAGGAACACTATGAATTTCACTCATGTGGAGAATCTCTTGCTGTCTTCTCTATGGGCTGATTCGGACATTCTCAAGAGCCTTTGCCAGGGGGCTGGCAGGAGAATCTCCTGAGTCTGGAGGCTCTCCCTCAGACTTTTGCGTCCACACATGTTGAAAATGTCCAGAGATTTTCCTGAGTTCGGGGCATGGCAGCAGCTTTAATATTAGCAATAATATAAAAAGGTACGTCTGCAAATAAATCTTGCATATTGCACCTTTAACAAAATATGTACTCTGCACAGAGCAGAGAAACTAATGAAGGGAAAAAAAACACAAAGAAAACATTGAATATTTATGATTAGCCCCCCTCCCCATTCTCTTTTGTCAAGGTGAGAAGCATAACTTATGCTGGTACCACAAATCACGCTTGCTTGTGTGTCGGTCAGCACTCAGCACAAAGGACTTTCCCCATTTTCAAACTCCCCCCACCAACAAAAAAAAGAACCTCACTAATCAACATGTTTAGAAATAAGCAGCAACAGTAGCTGGTTTAAGAAGCATTGCTGTCAAAATTGAAACAAAATAAATGAGATCATGGGAAAACACACACACACACACACACACACACACACACGCACACGCACACGCACACACATACACGCTGGGGTCACATGAGACAGTATGACTCACCTGTAGCGTTGCAGGTTTCCTCTTGGGCCAGGCGTCAGGTTGTTCCCATCTTGTCATAATGTCATTTTGAAAGTCACTTGAAAGTTCCAGCGAAGTGTGACTGTATCAAAACGAGAAGTTAAATGCTGCATTTGCCAAAATCCTATCAGCAGAGTAGCAGCTTTGTTTAAAGGGCAGGGAAATTTGATCTGATCAAGTCTATGTTGCCAGGAAAAAACATGCTCATGAAATGAGGCAGCATAGCATTAACTGGTAAGAAGAAATAAGAAAAGCAGAAAGCCACAAGCTGGGGTTTTGGTGGGGAGGCTGGTGCAGCAGAGTCCATAGCTATAAAAGCATTTATACTAAAGCAGCATGAAGAAGAATCTGTTATGTTTTACCATTCTGCAACACGTTCATGCTCTGCTGATGGTCGTGTGTTAAAGACTCCACTTTCCTCTCGCTAGAGATGACCCAATAATATTACCGTGGTAGGACATTTTAAGTTTCATCAGTATTATCATGGTATAATTATAATGTTCCTATATATTCAAAAGTAATATTCACAATTATTATTGGTTGTGTTGCATAACTATTATCATTATTCTCTCAAGCAAAAAGTGTCTATATTGACTGTGTTGTTGTGTGATCTTATTCATTATAAAGTGTTTCCCTTTAATAAATCCAGAACTTGACCCCACTTTAGACAGAGTCCTTTTAGAAGGCTGAAAAGCAAAAGTAGTGCTGTCACTGCTTCTGTAGCATTGATGTTAAACACATTGCAATCTTAGACTGATGCCAATTTTGGTTGATAATTCATGATAATTAAGTGGTGATACTACCTCCTACCTTGGGCTGTTTAAATTGACTAATTTCAGCAATGAGATGAGTGGGGATAGGACCTTTCATTAGATTTGTCTAAATTGCCTTTTACATGTTTAATTGGCAGCCAAAGAAAAGCGCAAGAATGTATTATTTAAATGACTTATTTTGTTCTCATATATTTGTATACTTGCTGGTGCTGTATGTGTGTGGACAGGGTCCTGATGAAGAATGAGTTACATTTGGAATGAGCATGCTGTACTCAGAAAGACTATAATTTATGCAGATAAGAGGTTATTCTTACATAGAAGTCCAAGACATACCATAGAGAGAGGGCCAGTGAGAAGCTCTGTTAGATAAGCCTTAATTAAAATATAGAATAAATGTATTTGAAATGTGCCGCTCACTTTGGAGTTGCTGAATACAATATTAGCCAACAAGTAATGAGAAGGGGTTAAACCGAATGTGAAGACAGTGATGTGTTCGCTAAACCCCCCTGGGGCCGGACACACTTACATTTTGGCCCATATTCTGTACTGAAAAGAGCCATGCCCTCATGAGCTGACACACAAGTCTCCACCCCTGAGTTGAGAGTTTTGTAAGACCCAGTTTCCAGACTGACTCTCCAAAACTCTTTTTGCAGAGGCCGGGCTGTTGTTCCCTTGATGGGAACTTGTTTGGACTCACTCAAAGTACAATAGAAATCAGCTGACAAATAAAACAAGCAGAGCTTTAACTTGATAACCAGTGGCCATTATTGCAACCTTAAAGGGATAGTTCACCTAAAAATGAAAATTCACTCGTTGGTGAAGTGTTTTAGTCCACAAAACCCCCCCAGTCTCTGGGGTAGAGTTGCAGCCAAGTTCCATCTTCTTTAAACATAATAAAACAACAGAAAAACAGACAACTTGCTCGTGTGGTGTCATCCAAGTGTCCAAAAGCCCAGACATTAAGGCTGCTTGATTAAATCGAAATTTAATTGTGATTTCGATTATTGGGTCAAACGATCTCCAAACTACTATAATCGAGTTGAAACGATTATTTGCAATTTTTTTCCGAAAGAGACGCGTAATTCAGTCCTTCCCCCAAAGCATTCAACGCGGCCCAGCTGACTGGAACTCACTCTCAAGCAGCTGTAAAGTGAAGGAGGCGAGTTGTGTGTGTGGTGACCGGTGGTATTTAAAAAACAGCGCGAGTGGAAAATGGCAGAGGGAGGGCAGCCCCGTTTGATCGATAAGAAGGGTAGAAAACGTTCTCTTATATGGGAACACTTCGGATTTGAGGATCCGATGAGGAGCAGCTCCACACAATGTAGCGGCCACACCGCGTCCATTCTCAAGCGCGCTGCCGCCTGGCTGTTCAAACCGGACCCACATTTCTCACCGCCGGTCAGCCCGCGATTCTCCGCTTGTTGTTGTATGTAACCCGTTCAAAGTCGGGGTTAGGGGGTAAATGATGATGGTCCTCATAGCCCCCCCCCCTCTCTTTCTCTCTCTGTCTGTGTGCCTGTAGTGGGGGGGCAGATGGGGACATTTACCGTAACCGGAAGTGACTGGTACTTCCGGTTACAGTCATTTAAAGAATAAAGCATAGACTTCAGAATAAGGGGCACATATTAATACTTGTTTGAATAATCGTGTTTTCGATATTGTCCAAAATAATCGTGATTATGATTTTTTCCATAATCGAGCTGCCCTACCAAACATTCATATTCGACTCGAAACCAGGTCATTTACATTGTGTTTTAAGCCTTAAAGTCCAATACCGGAAGTAGCAAAGCCAGCAGGCGTAGCAATGCGAAAACGCACTCTGCGCGTGCCCTTGGGCGAGAATTTGTGTGTGGCATGTAAAGTTTTTTCAGTTTTTTTTTTAACGGCTGAAGAAGGGGTCCAGTTTAATTCGATTAGGCAGCACAATGCTGTTTACCCCTAAGACTCCATAAGTGTTTTGTGGACTCAAACACTTCATCCACCATCGGCATAGTGGTGAGTAGATAATAAGTTATTTTCCTTTTTATGTGAGCTATCCCTTTAACACTGACTTGCATATGTATGATCTTAAAAAGGCTTGATATTTGAGACACAAGAATTTGACTTGTTGTCTGACCTGCATTCCTGAGAGGTCCAGGTCAGTTGTGGTATGTTGAGCTAAAAATGAGAATATGCAATTATCACATAAAATACTTGAATAATGATCTGACATTAGATGCTTGATTATTTTTCAATGAGAGACTTCACATCGACTTGATACATACTTAATTAGCCCTGATCTTAACCTGTTTTTAAGATGGTGGTCAAAATATCCGGCATTTAAAATAAGAGAAGAAAACTGCCTGTCCATTCTTCTCAGAATAATTAGAAATGTTAGTCAAACATCTGCTGTGTGACTTTCCTCCAGCTTTTACTTCATAATATTGTATTCCTGCTCAAGCGACAGTTTGCAGACTAGACCTGATCCTCTTAAAAGCTGCTGGATACGACGGAACTTTTCTCCACATGCCAAAGGATTGTGTTACACAGTGTATATTAAGGTAGGGTGCAAGGATACCTGGGGTCAGAGGGCATAGCTCTGTGTTTTGGACTAATAGTGTACAGACGGGAATGTGGAGTTTGTGTTACGACTTCTGCCTTGTTGACAGAGTGGTAGTTGACAACATATGCATCAGAAGAGACAGGAAAGTGGGTCATGTTGACATGGTTCGCTGCTTTTAATTGGTGCTTTTCAGTGGCTTCACAAAGCATGCATTCATCTTGTGTTTTTCCCCGAAGGCTCCTAATGCTTGATGAAAGCACTGCAGTTGTAGATCACCATGTTTGCGTTAAACAACATTGAGCTGAAGTGTCCACCACCTACCACTTCTTCAGCATTTAAGCTCTTGGATTCTTTGTAAGCATCCAAATAATGCCGCTGTTGGTCTTAAATATTGAACATTCACAGCCATGCACTCAGTAGACAGACTTGAGGAGTTTGAACAACAGGTAACAATCCAACTTCATATTGTTTTAATTAGAATATGTCACCAATAACACGATTAATAGTATCAGTTGTTTTATTGTGAAATACTTGTTTTTACTTTGGGGTTGTACAGATGTGTAACTATTATGTGGTGTATTTGGTAGTTGTGGCCATGACCTGAGAGTGTATAGTGGCAAACTGACCAGCCAGTACCAGAAGATTGGCTATGTTAAGCTTGTTTTATCTTATCTTCGTCTGCTTTTTGAAATTGCTCTAGTATGGGAAAATTGTGCGTCTCTAAAGGTAACATGCTATCTGAGCCTCGGTGTAGCTGTGAGATTTTGAACAGGAAAGATTTGTCATCACCAAACTTATTTTTTAATGATAAAACAATACTAAATTAAATTGAACTCTTTTTAGCTCTTTAATTTTGTCAATAAATCACAAAGCATTATCAAATACGGATCAGTTGAAAAAATATTAAAAACCCCTTTAATAGTGGAAAATTCTGTAACTTTTCAGTAAAATTCAGGATACATAACACAAGATTTGGGGTCTGTAAGATTCCCTCCTTCCTTTACAATCTTGCAGCTGTATTTAACTTTATCCCTCCAGCATGCTGTGTCTGTTGGTAATCCTAAACCGTATGCGGCTTGCAGCCCAGGCTTTTGGTTTGTAAGCTGACAGCCACCTCTGTGCTTGTGGAGCAGTTGGTGGTACAACATGATGCTTCACATGATGCTGTTGAGCTGCTCAGGTTTCCCGAGGAATGCAGACCGCTCTCATCCTTGCCCATGTATGCACAATCTGCAGAGTTTCAAATTAATACATTTTAATGGAATTATCTCTGCATTTCAGTTTATTTATTTTTTGCTAGAGATTAAACTTCTTGTGAAAGTTAAGATCATGGTTGTAGGATTTAGCCATTCAACACTTTGTATTCCTTCTCTATCAGCACAGTGCTCTGTTTTATTGTCTAAATTGCAGTAGCCCTGGGTCGGCAGATTTGTTATCATGTGTGGTTTTGGCTGAATAATAAACAGAAGTTTGGGCCTGAGCACTGGCCTTGTAAAGGTTTTTGCTTTGGTGATTTATTTTGTTTTATAATTATATATATTAATATTAATACATCATATTGAAAAAAAAGGAAGCTTTTCTGTTAAATTAAGTCTTGCAACAAGATATTCTGGGATTTGGAACCTGGCACCTGCAGAAGACTCCTGGTCTAAAGGCCTGAATCTTGAGCTCACCCTCCAAATAAGGTTACCAATAGTTCGATGGTGCATTATGTCATAATACATTTTTTTGGTCACCTCTTTGTAGCTCCCCCTTTCTCCTTAAGGCAGAGATATATTTGCTGTTAAATATGCGTACGTGTTCGCATGATGGCTGCCTCGCGTATCCTGCGTCAATTTTGAGCATCGGTTGTGCACGTCCTTACGCTACGCGTACGCCAGATACAGTATGCACTTGACCGGTAGGGGCAGTGTAGCAATAGTATAGGGAATGTGTGGTGTATCATCAGCGGGTTAATTTGGCGGAGTAAATCATCTAGTGGTACCCTGCGGTAACACGTGTTGTACATTTGCAAGTATGTGAACAACTACGTTCACAATGCAGCCGGTTGTCTACGCGAGCATGTGTTTAAACAGCAAGTTTATTTTCGGCCATACTTACACCCATTACATTACCCATTCACACTTGCCATGCAGAACAATCAGTCCAGTTGGGAGAAAAAAGCATCTTATCCATTGAGAAAATCCTTTGTGTTATTCTTTGCTCTTCAGTCAATGAACAAATACTCTCCATGTTTGTTCACCTCTTCAGGAGCTGCCTCAGAAGGTTAACAGCACATTTCAAGCACATACTGCAAACTTTTTATCGGTATACACTTGGCATATCTGATAAGTGGCTTTAGTAGATGATTTTTATTTGGATTTTCCTGTCTAGATTTAGGGGGTAGCCTACAGGTAGCGTTTGTTAAAGAGCCCCAAACTAATTCCGTACTAGTGCTTTTTGACAAGCCTGTTTTTTTTCTAATTGGGGTAACAGTCTAAGCCTTTGTCAGAGACTTCTTTCAGTCTTTATTTGACAGTTATAATGTGGCAATTGAGTTTCTCATGGGGATATCAACATTGCTAAATTTCTAAATATGTAAGCAAGACAAGACAAAGGGTTTTACAAGAGCATACATATCGCACAGTCTACGATCTCTTTCAGACCTTGACAAGTAATGTTTGAGTATGCATTATGTCCTCATATGTATGTAATAGAAATAATTAGCAGTGAACCATTTAGAGTTATTTCACATTTTTCCCCCAAACTATTAATGTGGACTGGGGAATTCAGACATCTGAAAAAAAGAAGCTCCTAAGTTCTGCTTACATAATTTCCGGTTGCCCTAAATCATCAGGTTTGTACCATTATAGGTTACCATGTTAAACTAGGAAACAATCACTGCTTTATTATAATCATTTGAAACATACAAAGCTCAAATTATTTTGTAAACTATTCTATTTTTAACCTAACAAAGTTCACCTCTGGTTTATGATAAATTAGTTTTCAGATAAAGTAAAGAGTCTGTTCACTGTTCAGCTACAGAGTAGTGTAAGGTCAAAGCAAGACCAGACCTACTATATCCTGATGTTCTCCTCTGAGGCTAGGGGTATTAAGGTTTAATTTTAACTTTGGGACTTGATGGGAACCACTGGAAGCCCTGCCTCTTTTGGTCCTATTGAAAAAAGTCCAGGGTGATTTCCAAGGGACCATACAGAGATAACACCCACCACCATCAGACTGTCTCTTGGGATGGACCAGAGCTCAGGTATTTCATCCTGGAATACGTTCTCAAGTACTCAAAACCACCTCTGTAGTAGGTCCTGTCTGTTGTCGCAAGGGCCACATTTTGATATGATGACACATACTCGCATGCATGCACGCGCACACACACACACACACACATACACACACACACACACACACACACACACACAGAGAAGAAGAAAACAATGGGCTGTTATGTCTAGTAAAGAAGAGGCTGTGAGAGAAAAGGCATCCCTTTCCTCATTTATAAAGCAAGCCTCACAGCTACAGTGCAAAGCTGCTGTGTATGCTAGCCATTCCTGTGTCTCTTGCTGACATATACAGCAATAATCAGGCCATGGAGGAATTGGCTAATCTCCATCTTAAACCCCTCCAAGACTGTCTCACTGTCTCTGCTTTGGTTTGTGTTGGCCTTCCAAGGCTCCCTTCTCTGTTTAGTCACATCTGTTACCAAATATGCCTCTCTTTCTTTGATTTTAGTGCAGCCATTCAGTTAAGCCTACGTTCAATATTGTGTTCACATATCCTAATATATTCTTATGAATAAAGCTCCTACAAGCTCACTCTCCTGAATGATTGTATCTTTTCAAAACCAGTTGAGAGGAATCCAGGCTAGGGATGGGCATAATTAATCGACGATCGATTAATTGATCATTAAGAATTTCGTCGATGAAATAATTTTTTCATCGAGAAATTCGCTAATTACACATTTGACCACGGGGGGCAGTGTTTGAAAAAAAACGCCACAGTCCTACTCAGTTACCTGCGACTGGCTGCGAGTTACCGTGTAGTTCCATTTCCAAAGTAAACATGAAGAGGTCACGGCGAAGTGGTGCGTGGGACCATTTTGAGTTAAAAAATGACTTGGTTCACTGCCAATACTGCGAAGCTATCCCAGAGGCTGGGGGAGACGAGGAGCCTGCGTTGTCTGACACGGACGAGGGCAGCGCAAACACCGGAGCCGCGGCCAGGCTAGCCAAGTTAGCACGGAGCTACCTGTGTATCACGGCGACGTCAGCCCCCTCAGAGCGGGTTTTTTCGGTGGCTGGACTGACGGTCACCAGGCTGTGTTCGCGTCTGACCCCAGAGCATGTTAACATGCTCATCTTTCTCAACAAAAACACGTAGTCTGGTACTGAGGTTGTATGTGAGTTAATGGTTATTTTTATGAAGCTTTCTCGACTCGGTACCTAGTTTGATAGTTTTGAATTACATTTGGCAAAACCTGTCAGACCTAAGTATTATATATTTGTAGTTGTTGTTTAACATTATGTTTTTTTATATTATTATTATTTTATTTTGGAGAAAAAAAAAACGAGGGTCAGTTGTGTTTAGTAGCACCGGCTTCTAGCTGTCGGCTCTGCTGCTTAAGATTACGGCAGCGCATATTTTGTTCATCTTGTAATAAAGATCTCAATGAGGAAACACGCTTTTTTTCTTCACTGCATTTTAATGTAGCTTATAAATAGTGAATTTTTTAACTTGAAAATATTAATGATTAATCGAAAATTCGTCATTAACTCTCCCGACGATCGACGAAGACAATTTAATCGAACGCCCATCCCTAATCCAGGCCCAACTCTTCTTTGGAAAGGGCTTCACTCGTCCATTTCCCAAGAAGAGTTGGGCCTGGTTTGTCCCACGACAGTTTCGTAATGAATTAAAATGTCTTTTTACTTTTCTCACAACACCATAAGAATTCTCTAACTTGGTGTATATTTTTCTCTTTGCAGTGCTATTTGCCATTTTTGCTGTTGTGCTACCGCAAGCAACTGTGTGATCATTCTAGTGTCCATAACATTTTTGCCGTCAACAGAGAGTCAGACCTCATAGTTTCAGCTGCAATAGTGGAGTGAAATGCTGGTGAATTTGAATTTTTCATCACATTATTCCTTTAATGTGGTTGGCAGTTAAAATAATTTCAATGTGTAATGTGCAGCCTTGTGGTGGTGCAGAACATCATTAACCTGTACATATGTACTGCATATATATATATACATATGTGTGTGTGTTGTAAATTCCAACAGACCTTGGTCAACTGCGAAACTCATTCTGATACCAAGTCAACATAGAACCACCCATTTGAACATCTGTTTGTCTTCACCTGATGATGTAGATAACTCAGATGAAAAGAGACTTTCTTCATGTTTACACATACCTTCTGTATGTCCTTATCGATACCAGCAGTGCCATCTTGGCCTCCTACAGCTGACACACAGCTTAAAACAGCACCGCTGCAGACAGGCAGGACACTGCCCCTCCCCTCACTAGCAGCTGAACACATCATTGCTAGTTTACAACAATGAGCTGGTGTCGCCAGCATAAAACCGACATACCTTAGCATTAGTCTACCCCTGGCCTGCGGGACACGTTTAACTATTAGAGATTAACCGATAGCCACATTAGCCATCACCTAAGTTATCATTAAGCTAGAGGGGGTGGCTATGGCTAATAATAAAACAATAAACGTTAATGTGGCAGCTAGGCAGCAAACGTTATCAGTCCTGCCCTTCTGTTATAATAATAGACAGTGTTCATTAAACAGGATAACGCAATTAATTGTGTCTGAAAAGTGTTATGTTTCTCTTCAAGTCCCAGACTGAAACTGATAAAAGTATACCAGCAACTAGACAGAAACAGTGATGTTGCTGTTATGGCATTTATTGTTCTAATCTTTATTTAAATAATGCATTCCTCATTATTTTTTGGCTTTTTCCCCAAATCCAACAGGGGTGGTTCAGCAGACATTACATTATATTTCATTTAGCTGATGCTTTTATCCAAAGCGACTTACAATAAGTGCATTCAACCATCAGGATACAAACCAAGAATCAAGAAAGTCCAATTTCTTCAAGAAAGCCAAACTACAAAGTGCTATATGTAAGAGCTATATAAGTGCTATTAAAGACAGAGGTAGGATGTAATGTATTAATTCTGCTGCAGGGATAGTGCATTTTTGTTTATAGCACATCAACACCGGGGTCTGTTGACATCTTCGTGGGTGTCTTCCATGTATATGACTCTGCTTTTTCATCTGGAGATATTTACTTTTGCATCTGTTGCTTGCAGTGAATCCTACAGAGGATCTCCTACTGTGTGCTCACATCGTCTCCTCCGGAGTTTTTACGGACTTTATTCTATGGAGGCAGGCTGAGAAAATCAGCAGAAACTCTAGAGCAGGGGTGTCAAACTCAATTTAGTTATGGGGCCACATACTGCCCACTTTGATCTCAAGTGGGCAGTATGTAAAATCATAGCATATAGCTTCGTACCCCCCCCTTTTTTTCACAGCGGCCGCCATGCTCCTCCGCCCTTGACGATGTCGCGTCGCTCAGGGTGTGGGGGTGGCGGATACCAACATGAAACCAACATAAGGGGGGGTCCGACCCGTCTTGGAACACGGAGAAAGGGCCGGCGCGCGCCGGCTGAGGTGGGATTCCAGCCCCCAAGGGCTCCGTGCACACCACTGCGTACCCCCTAAACCACTTCGCGTACACCGTACCCCATTTTGGGAAGCGATGGTCTATGGCAGGGGTCACCAACCTTTTTGAAACTGAGAGCTACTTCGAACGTACTGAGTAGTACTAAGGGCTACTTGTTTTTTATACAAACTTCCTGAATAACAAAGTTGTAAAGATCACCTTTTAATAATAATAATAATATATGTGAAGAGACTGTCTGATCACGTCAATGTTAATTATTTCTCACAATAATTATTAACAATGATTTCCACAACAATGATGGTAGGAAACAGATATATTAAAACATGCAACGTTTATTGGACCCCCTGGCGGGCCGTATCCGCCCCGCGGGCCGTATGTTTGACACCCCTGCTCTAGAGTCTCTCACTTGGACATTTGCTATTACACATACAGCCCCTTCAGAGAAACTCAAGAGGATCTCCAGAGTTCACAGGTTGACTTTAAGCTGTTCTAAAACTAGTTTGTGTTGTCTCTGTCAGTCAAGGAATAATTCTGAAATGATAATAATTTAGTATCTGATCTGATCATCCATAGCAGATTTATGCAGGACTCATGGCACCTAGTCTGTTTTATATACTAGATTATTCCATGTAATAGCCAAAAAAGCAACATCATAAATTCACATCTGCTTGAACCACTGTCATTTACAGCAGAGGAGGTAGATTGGTTTGTCCACTTATCAGAAGGTCTGAGGTTCAATCCCTGTCTCCTCCAGTCCACATGATGTTTCTTTCTGTTCCCTTTAAACTCCCCTATTTATGGCTTTTAATGAAGATGATCTAATATATGTGTGTTGACATAATGGTTATAATTTTAAATGTTTCAGGTTTGAGGGTAGAAAATTGTTGTAAATAGGCTACTGCCATTAAGAGGGCACACAGTCAAATACTCCCTTAGGTGAAACTAGTTGTGAGAAAAGGTGGATTGAGCATGATGTCACCTATTGTTTCCAGCTTGTCATTTGAAACCAGGTGAAAATGCATACGACTGCTTCCTTGCTGTTGTTTATGGAGGCAGAGGGACACTGAGGGGGATTCCAGTGCCAAGAGATTTTGAGTTGACCCTCATTCCAGGTGACCTGTTAAGCACAAGGAAACTCAACCAACCGTCTGTCATCATCTTCTGTGTTCTAAAAATTATATAAATAACAGCAATGAAAACAGACATGTTTTTTGTCTTTTTTTCGGTCAATTGTAGGTGAGCTAAATGTTCAAACCAAGAGTGGCTTCAGATTTGTGTCCCACAATCAGTTTTTATCGGCATTTGACTCTAATTCCAGATAACATCTTAATCTTCTCTATATTTACATAGTCCTAAGATAAGGCTAAGATAGGCCTGTCTACATTGCTGGAATTCTGATCAGGGGGGATTTCTCGTTTTTTAGATAACCATCCACAGCCCTATTCATGATAAGCACTCATACACTGCTCTGTTCAACGTCTCTTTCCTCCATATCAGCCAAGCTAGGAACGCCTGAGCATTTAGCTGCTTAAGGGGCGTGTTTTTGACCATTTGCTGGAGAGCATCACTTGATAGGCTGTGTCCATTAATATCCACTCTGATAAACATGGAGAGTAGCCACTAGTCGACTCTGCCTCTGGTAATGGGCTTCCTGCTTAGTAGGCACTTTCACTCTCCTGAACGGGAGAGTGTCGCCACTAACATAATTTACTTAACAATATGGCATCTGCTGAAGGTTAACATTTCTTGGTTCCTTAATTACTTATCTCTCAGCCTGTCTCATGAGTTTGGAAAAACAAATATTCACAATGCCCGTTGTTTTTTAGCAAATTATGAGGTTAGTAAGTAATGAAAGGCACTCAGATTTATTTTTTTTAACAAGAAGATGCTTAATGTTTGCATCCGTCTCTGCTGATGAGCATAATAGTGTCTGCAGACATGCTGGTGCCTGCAGCCTGCTGAAGCAGCAGAGAGCATTTTCCCACATAGAATGAATTAGCCTCTATTCTCAAGGGTTGTAGCCTTCCATCTCAACCTCCCTCTACAGGGCACCACATACAGGGGCACACAGAGGCCAAGTTGCGGCTCATCAGGAAGTTTATATGAAGTATGTGTTTCACCTTAGGAGTAGCAGCATATATATGCATATGGTCCTTTATCAGAGGCAAAGGGAAAATAACTGAGGTTTTTTAACTGCATAAAAATCCGGTAATTGTCAGATTGTAATTTTATTAATGATTCTATCTGGTTTGGTCTGTCATTTCACTCAGTAGAAAAAAAAATGTTTAAGATACTGAAAATACTGGATCTGGCATCTCATATAATAAAACTGTGACTTGCTTTTTGAATATTAAACCCCCAAATAATTGCATTCTCAGAAATTATTCTCAACTTGACACCTAATTAAAAAATATATAAATATTCAGCCACACTAAATGTAGAGAAGTTAAGGTTTCTGTTTGACACTGTGCTTTGTATTTGCTGAGGACATTGTCTTCATTCCAACATTTTGTACAGGGCTCAATTGGTTTTTACTCGTATTTTCCTTTTGCTAAACCCTTAAACAATCTCTCATTCTCTCTGTCAGGGTTTTATATATAAATAACTGACTCCCTCAGACTTCAATAGTCTGCATTCCTCTGCAGATTCTTCTGAATAATAAGGACCCTTTTTTCATAAAGGTAGCTTGGTAATGACAAAAGCAGCTGTAAGGACGAGTCATCCCTCCACCTTCTACCCCCAACTTAACCCCCATCACCAGCACCCACCCCCTGCAATCAGTGGCACTTCAGAGGGAGTAGGAATAGTTTGTTTGACCTTCATGACCTACTCTATCTATTTGTACTGGCATAGAGACAGAGAGAGAAACCAAGACTGGGAAAAAGCCGTTTTGCATCCTTTCCTGATATGTGTGCACTTATTGATCGAGCTTAACATAGCTGCCTCAATGTTGTGGCTCATGTCACTTACTACTTTGAGAATTTTGAGGAAGGAATTGTAAGATAATACCATCTATTTGTACAATTATTCAGGGACGAATATGTGCTGAATTGAAGCAGCATTATTACAAAAAATGATGTACTGCTATGTAATATTGTGTTGAAACTGTATCAAATATAAGACGGCAGTAGCGATCATATTTATGTAAATCTCGAATCATTATTCTTAAAATATTTTATTTCAAGTATGAAATTAAACCAAATAAGGATTAGAAATGCATCTTCAAGTGACATTTAGATTGAAATTCTGTATATTTATATGTACTGTATCAACATAACATATTGTCAATCAGCAGAGAACATCAGCAAAACAGTCATAACATTTTCTATAAAGAGCTACTAACTACATTTATAAATCTATATATAAGTGTAATATTTTTTTTAAATGATTAGCATCAATAGTACAGTTTCATCATATTCCTAAGTACATTTAAATTGAAATAGATATATAAATCTATAGATATAGATATATATATATCTTATGAAATATGCTGTCATGAAATAACAATAAATAACAGGTTTAAAAGGGTGAATACACACTGCAATCTGAATTCTTAAGTACTCTGTGTCTGGCTTTACTCTCATAGGGAACAAGGTTGCATGGCTTATTTAGAAGTTATGTTGTTCCTTTTAAAATCTGGCCTTTACCAAGTAAGTCAGCAAAGAGCATTGGATTTTAACAGTTGAACCAAAACTGCATGCCAAGCATATTTCTATTCAACATGTTCTAGTTGTGCAGGCTGTAGAGCAGTTTGTCCACTAATCAGAAGTGTGGGTTCATTCCCAGGCTCCTTCAGTCTGCATGTTCAAGCGTGTCCTAGGAGAAGACATTGAAGCCTTAATGTACCTGAAAGCTGAGTGAGAATGCAATGTGTGACAATGAGCTGTTGTTAAGACTAGAAAAGACTTGATGCAGTCCATTTATTTATATTCAAATATGTAGATTTTAAAGTTTAGCTGTAAAACATTCTATTCCAAGGTATCCTATGTTTTGTTTAGTTTGGGAGCAGCTAGAGTTTTTTTGGAAGTGGCAGGTGATGGTGGGAATGAGGGGAATGGAGGAATGCAAATGCGAACCATTCATGGCCTCCAGCTCTGTTGTTGCTGTATTACTTACAATCCTTGTATGTTGGGCCATGTTTATTTGTAGGTTATTTTGTTGGCCCCTACTCTGCCTGAATGTAGCATCAAGTCGTGGCCATATCCTTCTTTGAATTTCTATTCATGCCCATGACACAGATACCAAACCAACCTCTGCTGTTACATGTTACACGATAATTATGACCTAGGGCTAAACAAGACTGTAGGTCAAACCTAATATATGGCTGGGCAGTGTAAATTAACTTTTAATTTAAAAGGTCACAAAATATTGGAATACAATCATTTGCATCTTCGTGATGTAATCTTGTCCTATTTACATTCTGCCTAGTGTCAGCTGGTTTTAGCCCTATGTCTGTACGACTTTCTCCTACTCTATGTGCTCATATAAAACACAAGGTTTAAATACAGTTGAATTAATAATGAAGCTGCTCTATAACCTGTTTTACTGGTTCTATGTTTGACAATAGAATAAGTAATAAACAATGGATGAGACATGTCCGATTAAAGTGACATAAGTAGCTGTTGCTTCTGAGATATTTTCAAGCTGCTGCTCTGCTTACATTCTGATTTTATAACCACAAAATGGTCTGACAAAAAAGACATTTGTGCCAAGATAATGTAATTTAGGCAGGCCCAGGGGACTCAGCAGTGTGTGTGTCAATGTGAGTCAGGAGCACTTTTCAGCACTGAAGGCAAAAGCAAACAAAGAGCGTTGCCTTATCACTCCCTTTTCCCCTTATTGACTGGCTGTCCGGTTGCATCTAAATCTTATACCAAAGAAAATACTTATTCTTGTGTAGGACTTTTGATACTGTATATAGGGGAGTGAGGACATGCCATATACAGAGGATTAGGCGGTGGACTAGTGGGGAGAGGCGGTGGACTAGTGGCAGAAACTTGGACTATGGGCAGAAAAGGCACATGAGTGTGCCTGTGCATGTCTGTGCATGTGTTTGCAAAATGCATCTTAATTAGGAACTGTCAGTCAATTTGTTCCCAAATGTTACGTTCTCAGGCTGCCAGGCTAGGGATTACAGTTGGATCAAAGCATTCAGACACCTGCTGTATTGGGAAAATCTTTCATAGAAAGTGCAGGTGGTGAGCAATAATATAATGCGTCCAGATAAAGTTCATGCAACTGCAAAATAAACTGCTTGTGTTGATGGGGTGTTTGAGCTAAACCCTCTGGGAAAATGTTTATTTTGTTATCATTAGAAAGTTAGAAAAGGGGTAGGTGTATAGGCCATTTATAGCGCTTGATGACCACTCAAGGTAACTTAACAGTAAAGTTTATTGCCACTTCACCATCTCACACAGACAGTGTATCTATGGGTAGCACTTTTTCTATGAGAAGGGCACAGCTGTCAGGGATTCAGTATCTTGCCCAAGGAAATCCATTGATAGTTCTAGTCTGTAATATGATTAGCATCACTGCTTCAGGATCAGAGCAGAAGCAGCGGTTGGTTTGTATCGTGTCTGAGTCTCCTCCCCACAAACTCCTGCTGACCTGCACTCACTTTAAACTATACTTTACCAATAAACACATACACTCATCACAGTTTTTTTAGAACCTGAAGAGTACTACAGTTTACTTTGTATTTGTTTGATTCGCCGAAGAGTTTATGGGACATGTATTTAAACTCTGAAAATGTGATGAGCACACTTCTTGTAGGCTACTCTTTTCAAAATAAAAGCAAAAAAGTGTTTTATTGTGAAATACTTGCAGGAGCTGAAAATGCATGGCGTCATACTGTAGTACAGGTATTTATTTAAGTACATAGGACTACTTTTATACAATGAAATAGTGTAGTTATACCCAAAACACCAGAAAAGCTTTAGCTTTAGTTAAATTAAAAGTTAACAAAGAACTTCACGTAATAGTGTAATTTTGCCATTATAAAAGTGTCTAAGATTGGTATGGTACCCTGAGGTATATTAAGGTGTTCAGTACGCAACTCAAAATGTGAAATGACGGATGAACCTTGATGCAGTCAGACAGCTTCCCTTGAATACAATATACTCTGCATACGGACTCTGGCATTCAGCAAGACTCGCCTTTAACCAAACAGCTCAAAAGGAATTTGTTTATATGTTTTACAGTGCTCACACATACAGCTTTGCACCATAAAAACAACATAACAGATAATTTAGTTTCATTTTCATTTCCTGACTGGAAGAAGTCAAATCATCTGTGATTTCAAGGTGCATGTGCATGATTAAACTCTCTCAAACAGAAATTCTGTGTTAAAATAGGAACATACATTATACTGTGCATGCACATTCAACATCTGTTTAAGTGTTGCTTGACCCATTCTGAGCCAAATTTTTGGGCAAACGTAAAACTATGTTCAGAATGAGACGGAGTCCCTGTGTAGGCCCATTACGGGTTAAAATCTTAACACTACTGCATTTGGGAGGGGTGTGACTGATCTAACAAAGAGCAGCTAGTGGCTGCATGAATACATCTTAAATATGACAGTGCTAGCACAGCTTCATACATGCATGTGTGCATATGTGTATGAGGAAGACAAAGCAGATGTCTGCCCTAATTAAGCTTGCTGGTGGCCGTAGGTAGCAATTTAAACTGTCAGAGCCAGAGGAATCCACTGGGACAAGCTAGACTTGTTCTGACCTCGACACAATAAGTCACCAGCCATGTTTCTTAGGCTCCAGGTAACAACGATTTCTGACTGTTAACAGTTCTTTTGTCATGTGCTGCATGCCATAAAACCTGAGCTGTCTTGCTTAAAGGAACCACGGTTTCTCTGTAGTGGCAGCAGTAAGACCGATTTGAACAATGCAAAGGTAAACACAGAACAGTTGAGGACTGTACTGCGTTCCCTTTTGTTAAGCTGCTAAGTCAACTCAAGCTTTATTATGCTTAATATTACACTGCCAACATCATATCAAAAAGGATCTGTTTGCTTTAATTTTTCATTTAGTATACAAGTTGGTATGCAGTGATGGTGTTTAAAAGCTTTAGGTCTCAGTTTTTACAGGTGAAACATGTCTAAACCAGTGAGCAAGCTCCACATTTATAGCCTGTGCTGGAATGCAGTAAACTCAGTGTGCGTAAACAGAGAAGACGATGTGAGACAAGTAATGGCAGAGGACAGATGCATGAGTAAGGGTTGTAGGGGGTGGGGGTTCTTTGGCCACTGAACAAACCTTACTGACCCTAGCCTACAGATAGCTCCTAAAATTCAGCATATGCTGTGCTCTGCTAATTTTAAATATGAATTATTTAATTATTTATATATTTAGTGTCAGAACAAAGGTTGCACCCCACCTCTGCTGTCGTATCTTTTAAGTTCCACAAAGAACGGAAAAGAGATGTGCTTACATGTTGTACCTTGTCTTAACACATTTCTGTAAATTTAATGAAAATAGCATTATAATATATATATATATATATGTATGTGGAGAACCTCAAGTCTGGGAACCTCCAGTCCAGTTCCCAGACTTGAGGTTCTCCACATGAGAACTCTCAGCCAAAAGATTTTCAGCTGCAGAGGCTTTAATGGTTTTTACAGCATCCAGGAACATCTAAGGCTCGTTCATTTGAGTTCAGACCTCCTGCACGCATTTTTGTACCGTCACAAATGCTGTGATTAGCCTGACTGGATTTTGAAGCTCTGTGTGTGGCGACTGGGACAGGTTTCATGCCAGTGGTTTTACAGCTCCCACTCAGAAACGGATCAAAGAGTCTAGTCCACCATGAAAGTTATTCTTCTGCTATTTCAATAAACAGGATATGTTTTCAAACCTTTTATATGTGACTGCACATGAAATTCTTTATTTTTACAGTACAAACAAATACTAGATAGTAAATGTTTCCCTGACATTAGACTCAGTGTATATTGTTGTGTTTGCGAGAAAAACAAAATTAACAATTTGTTAACAACTAAAGAATATAATGTGTTGGCTGATTTGTATTATTGATGAATGTAAAAAGAAACATAATACTCAATCATTCCTGTGAATTGGCACTTTGTAGTGGCTATTTACTTACAGTTACATAATCACTTCCCCCCAAAATGTTGTAATCTATGTTATAGTGACAAACTAGCCTTCACAAAAAAGAAAATGCCCATCTGCCTGCCAATCAGAATTGACCTTTTGGTTTATCATGTAAGGCGTTAGAAAAATAAAGGTTTGAAATGTTGACACTGGATCAGACAACCGTCTTAAGCTTCACCTCAGATCGATGCAGATGGCAGATATTGACATAAGCATTGACGTACATATGGACTCTTGATTGCTGTTCGAGCTGGTGACAAATGATCTGTTAAGTGTGACCAGGCAAATCCACCATTGTCAGTGACCCTACGACTTGGCTGTAGGCCTCCAGAGTAATTCAGAGGTGTAGTTTTACACTAGTGAAAGTGACTGTGCAGATGGAAAAGGATTGTCCTCTTTAAGTGCTGACATTGTATCCATCATTAACCTTTGAGAGTTATCCCAAACCCCTCAGGTTTCAACCCAGCATCCCTCAGAGGGAAATATCAAAGAGACTTTTAGGAAAAGAAAGACTGTTCAGAATGAAAAACCGCAAAAAAAGTCTGAGTAAATGTTTTCTGGTATATTCAGTAATTTCACAATCATCATTGCAGACAAGATCAAAGATGTTTTCATTCAATGTGGTGGCCGTTTGGCTTGGTAAGACTTATTCATCTCACTGTCTCTTGCAGAACATCTTATCAATATGCCATGCTGTGTTTCTCTCTAGTGGGAATGCATTTAGATTACCAGAAGTACTTGAAAGCTAAAAGTGTGATTTGTTTTTGAGGAGGGGTAGACAATCTCCATTCAGAGTTGGAACGTACATTTGGCAGAAAAGCTCAAGTTAAAATGTGAGCTGTGGGATCAACACGTCTCCCCACTAATGTGCTGGAGCTTTGCCTTAATCTGATCCGTGGATCATGCTGGAGCTAATTGCCATCTGCTCACTTCCACTTCCTGGCCCTGGCACACTGGCTTGTTTTCAATTACATCTCCCGAAATAAGATTACAGCTTTCATTTTTATTTTTGGCGAGGAGAGCTGCATGGCTGCCTATCTACCAGGTGCCGGCCATTATGTGTGATTGGTGGAAGGGCCAGCAGCTTATTTTCCCCACTGTGTTGATGGGGTTTAGGCGCAGACCGGTGTAGCAAAATTATTCACACAGAGCCATTATTTATGTTTTGTAATCAGCTGTGTGATGGAAACCACAACATCACCCATTTAGGTGACTTTTTATCTTCTTCCTTGAACCTCCTGTTTGACTTGTTTAAATTTCCTTCGTCGAACATCTTCTCTTCTGGCCTAGATTATATAAATTGAACAACAATGAAGGAGAAAATATAGCATTACACAAATCCTTAATAGTCCACAATCGAATCCATCAACGTCTTATGACAAATTTGTGATAATTTGCGATTGTGCCATATATATATAAACACAGTACATTGTTTCAGCAATTACCTAGTCTCTGGCAGACACTGGGCTGTACTGTCATTACACACACAATGCAGATATGATCCTACGATATAGTACAAGCTAAGGTTAAAAGACACTGACTTGCTCACTTCTGTTAATGATAGTGCCTTGGTTGGCTGAGGATTTCATTAGTTCCATGAGAAACCTCTCTGGGATATGTATAATTGCACTTTATTGAATCAAAGCACAGAACATTTAGATTAGGTATGACTGAGCTAGTGATTAAACATAACTTATCTCATATTTGATACTCCAAAATGTTTTTACTCAATACACAAAATAATATGACAACTGCTGGTAAAATTTGAGGAATGTAAGGCCATTAGTAAACTTTTCTTCTTTATTGAATTCAATTCCGTTTTATATTCAGATTAAAGTATCATGAAAGGTATAAATAAAAAGATGCTTTCTCAAAGGAAGTGTAGTATACAGTGTTCTTCTTAGCTTGACGTTAAGTTATATCTCAACCATTTGAAAAATGTCTGTGGTTATCCACTAACCTTGTTTAAGTGCAGTGCTACATTACTGAGGTACCCTTATGATGTCTTGTTGGGTCAAGTGTTGTGCACATCACACACATGTTAACAGTAGGTAGGAGGCAGGTCGGAGGCAGGTCAAGAGGAAGTCTGTTTTCTGTTAATAGACATTGTATGGGTGAAGTAAACATCTCCTTCATACCACACACCTACATAATGCGACACAAACAGTGTCTACACACAGTAGGGTTCTCTCCCAACCGAGCTGCCATTTTTAGCTAGTCTACCGTCTGACTTCCAGTGTGTCTTTGATCACTTCCATGGCATAGACCCTTTTGATGACTCATGCAGATAGGCAGAATCATACCCTGGCAGAAACAACCCCTATCTGGCCCACTCACAGACTCAAGCTCATGTGACTTCCTGGGTCATGCAGAGTGGGCTGATATGGGATCAGTAATTGGCCAGTTTAGTTCATGAACATAGTTTAGAAATAAGCTGCTTTCCGACATTCACTGAAAGGAATGTGTGACGCAAATGTTCGAGTGAGAGCCTGCTTTCTATTGTTTACTCGTTATATCTGATGCATCAATGACATTGAATCTGACCCACCAACACAAATGCTCTTTCGTCTGCTGACCCTGAGAATGGAGTCAATCAGCCTTTTTTGCATCTTTGCATTCACTATATGTACTAACATTGGTCTGTAATGGTTTGAGACAACCGTTGACATTTTTAACTGATAACGAATTTCTAATTCATCTTAACACCTACTAATGTTAGGGTTATATATATACTATATATACTGTACTATTTGTATATACTGTCTAACAATAACATTACCATCATATCATCAGTACTATTACCATCATCTTGCCACTGCAGCTTATCTACCTATTTACAGTGCCTTGCATAAGTATTCACACCCTTTGGACTTTTCTACATTTTGTCATGGTATAACCACAGATTAAAATTTATTTCATCGTGAGTTTATGTAATGGACCAACACAAAATAGTGCATTATTTGGAAGTGGGGGGAAATATTACATGGATTTCACAATTATTTACAAATAAAAATCTGAAAAGTGTTGAGTGCATATGTATTCACCAACTTTACTGTGAAACCCCTAACAAAGATCTGGTGCAACCAATTGCATTCACAAGTCACATTTGCAAGTCACATAATTAGTAAATAGGGTCCACCTGTCTGCAATTTAATCTCAGTATAAATACACCTGTTCTGTGACGGACTCAGAGTTTTGTTGGAGATCATTACTGAACAAACAGCATCATGAAGACCAAGGAGCTCACCAAACAGGTCAGGGATAAAGTTGTGGAGAAATATGAAGCAGGGTTAGGTTATAAGAAAATATCCAGAGCTTTGAACATCTCTCTGAGCACCATAAAATCCATCATAAGAAAATGGAAAGAATGTGGCACAACCGCAAACCTACCAAGCGGAGGCCGTCCACCCAAACTGAAGAGTCGGACAAGGAGAAAATTAATCAGAGAAGCAACCAGGAGGCCCATGGTTACTCTGGAGGAGTTGCAGAGATCCACAGCTGAGGTGGGAGAATCTGTCCACAGGACAACTATTAGTCGTCTACTCCACAAATCTGGCCTTTATGGAAGAGTGGCAAGAAGAAAGCCATTGTTGAAAGGGATCCATAAAAAATCCCGTTTGGAGTTTGCCAGAAGCCATGTGGGAGACACAGCAAACATGTGGAAGAAGGTGCTCTGGTCAGATGAGACCAAAATTGAACTTTTTGGCCTCAATGCAAAACGCTATGTGTGGCGAAAACCCAGCACTGCCCATCACCCTGAGCACACCATCCCAACAGTGAAACATGGTGGTGGTAGCATCATGCTGTGGGGATGCTTCTCTTCAGCAGGTACAGGGAAACTGGTCAGAATAGAGGGAAAGATGGATGGAGCCAAATACAGGGAAATCCTTGAAGAAAATCTGATGCAGTCTGCAAAAGACTTGAGACTGGGGCGGAGGTTCATCTTCCAGCAGGACAATGACCCTAAACATACAGCCAGAGCTACAAAGAAATGGTTTGGATTAAAGAATGTTAATGTCTTAAAATGGCCCAGTCAAAGCCCAGACCTCAATCCAATAGAGAATCTATGGCAAGACTTGAAGATTGCGGTTCACAGACGGTCTCCATCCAATCTGACTGAGCTTCATCTTTTTTGCCAAGAAGAATGGACAAACCTTTCCATCTCTAGATGTGCAAAGCTGGTAGAGACATACCCCAAAAGACTTGCAGCTGTAATTGCAGCGAAAGGGGGTTCTACCAAGTATTGACACGGGGGTGAATACTTATGCACCCAACAGATGTCAACTTTTTTGTTCTCATTATTGTTTGTGTCACAATAAAATTTATTTTGCACCTCCAAAGTACTATGCATGTTTTGTTGATCAAATGGGAAAAAGTTTATTTAAGTCTATTTTTATTCCAGTTAGTAACAGTACATAATGGGAAAAAGTCCAAGGGGGGTGAATACTTATGCAAGGCACTGTATCTTGTGTTCCTGTTTTTTTTATTCTTTCTACCTCAATATTTTTTATTTTATTCTATTGTATTGTATTTTATTGTATTCAAATATACCTGCTGCTATGATGACTTAATTTCCCTTCGGAGATGAATAAAGTAATCTATCTATCTATCCATCTATCTAAAATCGTGTGGTCTGCCTGTATGAGGATGATGGTCTCTCTCAATATGGGCTGCTCTGGCAGAGGAAATATAACTGCTTACATCCCTTGGGTGTATTGGGCCTCTGTAATTTTATACCAGCCAACACAAATGCAGCGTTCATATAAATTGCACTTATCTGTGAGAGGAGAGCTGTTCACCCATATCCATGATCACAGCAATGTCAAGCTTTCCCACTCGTGCTTCAGAGTAGTGACTAGTGGACCGGTTGTTATGCTAATGAAATGTTGATCAACTCCTCTCCCGAGTGAGCGCTTACCCTCTAACATTTTAGATATTGGTACAACAGCAGACAACATTCTTTTTATGTTTTCTATGTTTTCAGCACTGAAGATGACAATGGATGTATCTTCAAGTTTAATGATGCTTTAAATTGTAAGCATTCAATCCACTGTACTTCCAGGTGGATTCTACAGATATCTGTACGCTGTCATGTAGGGCTGCCACTAACGACCATTTTTTTATCGATTATCTGTCGACTATTTTCACGATAAATTTTCCTCCAAAAAAATCAAATTGACCATTTCATTTAATTTCCGAAGCACGGCGCCAAGAAAAGCCAGGCGGCCCCTATCTACCCCCCTGTTAAGTCTTTGTACAGATCACATGGGATGCGATGAGCCGCGCCAAGGGAGCCACGCACCCTGTACCGATGGTTTCGGCGTAGAGTCTATCGAGTTCGCTTAATAATGTGCGTGAGACAGACTGTATTCTAATGTTGACATATTTATTATATTCATTGCCTCATCCTATTGGTCCACAACATACCAACATAGGGGCTTCCTATAAGCTAAAACTGTAGGTCAATCAACTCTTGTCTGCCCGCCGCAAGTGTATCGAGCCAGGAAACACAATGAAAAATGATTTTAAACAATATTAATGACATATTTTATATGATATAAATTATTAAATATGCATCCCATACTTTGTATTCCCCTTCTGTTGTCATGGAGCTGTAATTTCCCCAATTAGTTTGGGGCTATATGCTGGTA
The DNA here is from genome assembly GCF_947347685.1 of Pleuronectes platessa. Lineage (NCBI taxonomy): Eukaryota > Metazoa > Chordata > Actinopteri > Pleuronectiformes > Pleuronectidae > Pleuronectes > Pleuronectes platessa. The sequence continues at coordinate 24,206,477 of NC_070640.1, forward strand.
CAGACACAAAGACACAGACAGGATGTAGGCAATGTTAGACTTGCTAATAGTTTGACTTGCCAGACAAGGCTGACGGGATGAGGAAGTCTTTAAACTACATATTATTCTCTGTAGGCCTTGTTCAGTTCTCTACTTTTCTCAGCAACAATACTGGTACCAAACCATGATTACTGCTCTTATGGTAATGAGGGCAGTTTGTGGAAATCTTAATAAATGGTTTCAGCTTAATCCAACCAAACTAAGATTTTGTCTGTAAATTATTCTACTGATGGTTTTTGATGTTAATTTGTACAGTGTGAACATAACATTACATTAAGTAGATATTTTTAGCATGTTAATACACCTGCATATAAGTTCAGATGTGCTTTTGTAGCGATGACAGCTGGCTGGGGAGACTTCTCAAAGGCCTGTTTTCATCTCCCATGGAACACATTGTTCAGCTGCTAGATAATAGTCAGATAAGCGCAATTGTGTTAGAGCTGCCAGAGCAAACAAATTCTTGCCTTCAGGGTTTCAGGTTTTTGTTTGTGAAAGGCGGTGTCCAAGTGTGGCACGAGAAAAACAGTCAAATATTTTCAATTCTAAGTAGCTTTGCAGCCGAACTGAGAGGAAACTCTACCAATGTTGCTGTATACCAAGAGATGGCAAACCAGAGTGCTCACACAGGAGAAAAGAGTGCAAACCGTCTGATGTGCTTATAATCTTTAGCAGAGGAGAGATTAAGAAAAGAGGGGGAAATTATAGTAGTAAGTGAGTAAGTTAGTGGGCGAGTGTCTTGCAGTAAAAGACAACCTGCTCCCAGTAGCTCCATTTACAGTGAGGTCAAATAAAATGGGACCAGCAGAATCATTAATCAGTGCTAGAGAGATTGACAGTATATTTATTGTCGGACAACATATGATGAATGTCACTTGTTCAATTAGCTGCTGAAATCTACTGTTGCTTGAGTAAAATGTATTTCTTAAATGTATTCAGTATTGGTGAGGATTACATAATGCAAGACACAAACCAGTGAGTCAAAAACATCATTTCAGACCTAACAAGGATGGCCATCCGCAGTTCTGCTCTGCTTTATCTTCTACTATTTCCAGCTATTAAAGGGATAGTTATGGAGATATGAAAACTCACTCATCATCTAGTCACCACTATGCCGATTGAGGGCTGGGGTTTATATATGACTGGCAACAGGGGGTCACACATTATACATTATGTCTGGTCTCCAAAAGACATTTGTTTATGATGATGAAACACATACGAGAAGTTACACATTGAATCCAAATGATTCTTCCTCTCTTCTGTGTCATTCTGCTCACAGCATAAGGAGAGATGACACGGTTCAGTGGACATCACCTCACAGTTGTGTAGGAATGACATTATATTCTTGATAATTATGTAAATAATATACACTAACTTTCTACTATATGTGGTTTGTATTTTGGCTAGTACTGAATTAATGTCTTAATACTTTGCATGAAATCAATATGTAAAAGTCTTGTCCTGGCTACCTGTTGGCGACTGCTGATCAGAAGACGGTTTGGCTCGGATCTGGGCCTTTGTTGTCAATATCCAAAACTCATGGGCAAAAAATTGGGCCAAGACTCATGTTGTGTGAATTATGCTTTACTGTCAGTAACATTTCCATCTCTTTGTTGGTCCAAGAAAAGAAATCCCTGCTCTTTCTTTCACTATTCCTTTTCCTCATTGCATCTATGCAACTTAATGCAAATAGGCAATCTGCTTCCTGTTTACACTGGCAAGCACATGACCTGTGTAGGTGAATGGTCTTGTGATGTGTTTTCAAGTGTGTTAGTATGGACAGAGATTATTTCTGATGTGGAGCTATAACGATTATGCCTCTATCCATTTTTGACTGCTGCCACTCACCAGCAATACTTACTAGTTATACCAGTTGATGATAAAATGGTTGTATGCCTTTTTATTCATCATTTGTAGCTATGATATTTTTTACTATTTTCTCCGCTTCTCCTTTGATTAAATGTGTAATCCAGGAAACTGGGCAGGAATCAAACAATAGCCCCTAAAACTTAATTCTTCCCTTTCTTTTTATTTTCACCACTTTGTTCTTTTTACAGTGAATTTTCTTCCAGCAGCAGTTTCACAATTAGCCAACCAGCACCAATTTATTCAGACAGTTTGTTTACTTCTTGGTAGCTGTTGTTATGTGTTCAAAGATGATAAATTTAGAGTCAGTGAGCTGAATTCCCATGTGACCTGTGTGTTTATTACCAGCGAAGTCAATGGAACTATTTCATTTAACCACAACTACTGTTGCAATCAGTATACACTGTTGCAGTAATTTGAAAGCAGCTCTGTGCATGATTTCCTTGAAATACAAAACTCAATATACTTTGGTGTAATTGGAAGTTCACTTAATTATTTCAAATATTTTATTTGAAATGTGCTGTTTTAACTTTAAATAAACAAAGCCACACTAAAAGATATGACAGTAATGTTTCTCAAGTATATGTTGAATTACTTGTGTTTTACTTATGTTTTTTGAGGGCATTGTCTCTTTTCCAGATGCTCACATTTCTGTTGCTGTTTTTTTTTGCACCGTCTTAATTTTTTGGTTTTTCTGCATCACAGCGGATCAATAGCCTCTGTCTATTTCAACATACACTAGTTCTGCTGAAGCATCCATAGATCTCTTCTTCTTTTTTCACTGTTATCACACACCATTCAGATCTGCTGGTCACCTTAGCTTAGCTCAGTGTGTCTTTGATCAACATTTGAACTTGTGTGTTGCAGCATAGATGACTGTGATCCTTTCCTACACGTAGCTAACTCACCACAGCTGCCCCAGTTTAAATGTTCCATTGCACCTGTTTACACAATAGCCTTTAGTGTTAACAGGTAGTTTACACATGATGTGTGTAAGTCAGATAATACTGTGGACAGGGCATTGCATAAGACCACCGAGTGGTGACTCCAGACTGAGTGACGGCTGCATCAGTTTTATCAGATTCATTTAATTGAATTAAAATTAGTAGTAAATGGACCCTGTTTATAAATCAATGTAAGTGATGGCAGAGAAGTTTTCTGCTATGCCATGTGTGGTTTGTTTTAATACTTTGCTTGATTACACAGAATAAACTTGTAACAGAAATTAATACTTGCTATAAGTAGTTGATTTGCTATCACTAAACCTTCCTCCAAGGAAACATAAAGTCAAGCCTGAGAATAAACTGCCGCTGAATTTGTGCTTCGTCTTTCCTCATCACTCTGGAATGACCAGAATTTGAAGCGCTTCTTGTTCAGCCTGTTTAGAGAAAAGCTCAAAGAGAAAGAGTTGAAGCGTGAAGACCTTAGTGTCCTTCCACTCTGCACGGACCTCCATCCATCTTATCTTCACTCCTTTTCTTTCTCCTCCCACGCTGCACATGTCTGGGCTGTGTAGCCATAGCAGCTACACCATACAACATGTGATGTTGCAAAATTTGAGGTGACAACGTAGCTTGGTGTACCTTTATTTACTTTTTTAATACCCCTCAATTTGAAGACACTCTGGGATCATATATTTAGCTTTACTCCTCCATTCTTTCTGCCCCTCACCACTAAACAAAGGCTCCAGATCAAGTGATTGCAGACTACTCATCAGATGAAATTGAGAAAATCTTATGTGACAAAAAAAAAAGCTCTGCTGGAATGTTAAAGTAAGCAGAGCAGTCAATATTGTGGATCCCTTGTAATAGAACAGTATATTTTCAATGATTGTAACAATCTGACGTCTTGTGTCTTGCAGTGTTGGGTACAAATACACTGACTGCTTTGTATGGAGAGACCATTGTTATACCGTGCAACAATGGAGCTGCGTTACCAGAGGATCTAATGTTCATCAAGTGGAAATATGTAAGTAAGATACTTGATGAGTGTCAATATATTTTGTGAAGAGTTTAGGTTTATTGAATCCACACTTTCGTAAGCCAAGTCGTTCTTGGACATTGAAGAAGAGGAGAAGGACAATATGAAGTGATCTTGTCTTAGTCTTATCTTTGCTGCGTGTGCCTCAACATTTTCAAATTGTTACACTTTTTTTTCTTGAAGAATTAGGTAATCTAAAGATATATACAGGTTTTGCATTGGTAAATGTTTTTCTCAATAAGTAATTCAATTTTAGTCTAGAGCATTTCACAGAGCAAAGTGCTTCACATTAATACAATAGTACCACAAAAGATGTGTGAATCTTCTCCAGATTCATCGATCAATGTGATTTAATGCATCTTGATGAATCTTAATCTCTCACTTTCTCAATTCTCTATATTACTGCACATGGCTTATTTTTCATCAATTAATACAATAAGCTCTCCACATTGATTTGTCATACCCTTCTTGCCCCCCTCCCCCAATTTTGAAATTAGACTCTGAGGTGCATAGGTTCGTCTTTATTTATTAATTTGCCTCTAGCATCTACCTATGACAGCTTGTAGAGTGCAGGAGTTCTATAGTCCAAGCAAAATGTACAGTATGGTGCTGTGCTGATGCACCTGCAGCACTGCTGCCATAGTTAACGAACTGTGTAAACATGACCTTACAGTAGGAGGGAGTGAGTAATATGAAACTATGAACCATTTCCTGCCTATGCTTATGTAACTTCAAGGCGAAACTTCAAGCGATAAATTAAACAAGTCCCGAATGGCCTTAATAAACATTTAGAATAAATTTGCAGTGGGGTGGCTTTTGAACATAAGGACTCTATTTACACAAACATGACAAAATATATATATTTAAAAAAAACAATGAAGTTCAGGGCCCATAAAAGACGTTAACAAAGCTGATCTTAGGGTAGTATGAAAAAACAACAAGAACAAACCAACTGACCTAACACAGAACAAATGGCAAATACACTGGCTGATCAGAGTGATTCTGTTACGGCCACGCTTCGGACACAGAGGCAGAGACAGAGGCTGAGGCAGAAGTAACGTCAAATATAGTTTATTGGAAATCCAATAACGCAGACAGGCAGGTAGGCAGACAGGCAGGTAGGCAGGCAGGCAGGCAGGCAGGCAGAGGCTGGAGTCGGGGCAATAGTCCAGCTGCTGGCCCTGGGCAGGGAGACAGAGAAAGTCAGACAGGGAACGAACAGGACGTTACGGAAATCTTGAATCTTCACAATATCTTGGCTGCGACAACTAACTTGAACTTAGTCTATAGTCCGGCGCAGACTGAGAGCAGGAGTTGAGCTTTTAAAGGCAGCTGGTCAATCAAGCACAACAGGCCCTCATCTGTAATTAGTGACGTCACCTGCACACACACCAAGAGAGAGAGAGAAAGAGAGAAAGAGAGATACTAGGAGGCAGACGAGGCAGAGGGCATGACAGATTCAACACAAAGTGGATAAAAAAGATCACATGAACCCACAACTAAAGAAACAAAACAGGGCAGTTGGCCTGCAATTTGAAATACAAATCATATGAACCAAATACAGAAACTCTAAATACTGCATTTAAGACTGAGGAATTACACAAAATATCTGATCTAAATAACCGCAATCCTCCTTGACGATCTGAGGAGTCTTGATGGTTTATGGCAGTATAGTTAAGAAATGTTAAGATAAAGCTAATGATGAACTTTATTATCTCACAGAGTGGGAAAGTTGTCTTGGGCTCTTTACCCATGCTATTGGTGCAGAATATGTGTTATCAACAATCGGGTTGGCTTTTCCTAGAATAGCGTGTTCATAAAAAGTCTGCAAGGATAGTGCTCTTCAATGCATACGATTTTCCATGGCGAATGTATCAACTGGTACCGGTGATATTCAACTGCACAGAGAGGTTATCCACCCAAGCTGTGATAACATGCCAGATGAGAGTTTTTAGGACTGCCTGATAAGAAATCAGCATACATCTTTGACCAAAGATGTATGCTGTCTTAGACAACAATAAAATGCAACCTTTGTTGTAATCTCCTACAGTTACTATCTACTTAGTTTTGGTCATATTACTTAGTGAGTTGTCAAGAAAAGATATTTGTAGGAGGAGTATTTTGGCCATACACCATTCAGTGCTTTGTAAAGCAGCAGCAGTCATTTGAGGTAAATTCTTTTACTCAGCAGTGTAAAGATTTAAAAACTGGAGTAATATGATCCAATTTTAGGTGAGGATTGGAGCAGCAGCATTTTCAATCAGTCTGATCTAACTTCTACTGCAGCTGTGAGACTGCAGGTACAGCCCCCACTGTGTACTTTAAAAAGTGTATAGACAGATAGGTCAAGGTAAATATGTATCCTCATAATTCGAAGTGTAATTAGACAGAGCAATTTTGATGACTTTTCACTAAGATCGGGAAAAGTGAGACATGATAGTTTTTCATCTCTTGATTAATATTTGTTCACTGTAAGGCAGAGTATGGAGGTTTGCTGATTGACAGGTGTAATATTGTATCACTCTGTTTCAGTAAACTGTCAAAATAACTGAGAAATGAGAAACAGTCATTCAGATTTAAAGAATCAGTAGACCTTTGTGTCATCTGTGTCTTCCCTGTGACCTCATATTTTAGGAAAAAGACGATGGCACTGCTGGCGATCTGTTGGTCAGACAGTCCCAAAGTGAACCGGGCACAGTTCAGGCCACAGATGATTATGCCCGGCGGGTCAGCATAGATGAAAAGAACAACCTGCTCATCACCGAGGCCACACTTAAAGACGATAAGACCTTCACCTGCATGGTTGTGTCAGGCATCAACATCCTGGAGTACCCTGTCCCTGTTGTTGTCCACAGTATGTATACAATTCATACAGCACACTAGAGGGTTTATTCCCAGGATTTTTCTTCTAGGTTATTTTATTTCCCTTTTATTTTCATTGATATAAAAATAATTCATTGACATGGACAGCATCACATAATTTGTCCAGTATTTTATGTACTGATCATTGGTCTTACAGGGCAACTATTTAGTCCTCTTCAAATAAATGAACTCATGCTGGTTGATCCGTTGAATGGAGAACAATTCATTTTGAGAATACAAACACGTTACAAGCAAGTTTGGTGTCATGAAGTAATTTATGTAAGCAGAAAGCCATTATCTTGACTAATAATCCCAAGTAATCATTCAAAGATATAAGGGTGTCATTTTTTGGCAACTTTTGTTAACTACCAGGTTAGTTTTAATTAAAACTCAATGTTATCCACTGTTTTTTGTGCTTTTGTTCCATTCTGTGCTGTAGGATATATGATTCTGAATCCGAATTTCCCTCCCAAAAATGAGCCATGTATCACTTGCTAATGGGCTTTGTGAGCTCATCCGTGAAAAAGGACATGAAGAGAATAGCTCAATAGGCCTCAGAGAGTATATTAGGTTAGTTAAAAGGGGACAGGTTGAAATTATATCCTTTAGATTTAATTTAACAACCCAAATAATTTGCAGCCAGGCACTAACTTGGGCTACAGTATCTACTCACCAGCTGCTGAAAAATGTCATCGAAATGTTAGTTTGTTTTTTCTCCCTGTGCCCCTCAGCTCTATACATAAGGGCAGACATTTTCGACATAAATGTAGAAAAGGAAGAAATATTAAGTACATTTAACTTATTCTTCCGAAGTCATATCTGTGCATTTCTGAAACATGATTCTCTGCATCTGTGTTTCCAGAGAAACCATCATCCGTTCAGATTCTGGACAAGGCTAAAGTACTTCAGAGGGACAAACCAACAACTGTAAGATTCACCGCAGTCTTTACATTGTAGTGAACTGGACTGAAGCACATAAATGTGTGTATAGGCAGTTTTTTAATCAACAGAATGAGGTCCTGTAATTTTATGAACTAAAAGTGAAGGTTTCTCCAGTCAAGGAACTGAGAGATTACTGTTTGCTCCACATGTCACATGAAAACCAGCTGAGAGTGTTGCATGAGTTAGCTCTATGGTCCAGGGCTGCAGGGGCACACAGGAAACTCACTTGTTGTATAGTTCACAAAGTTCAAGCAGCCCAAGGCATTGGAGGACATCAGGAGAAACATTTTACGATGATTGATGATCGAAGATTTTACACTTTTGAAAGTGCATATCGTATTTATGTGCCATGACTGGTCATCATGTGCGCCTGGTTATGATTGATAATGGGAAGGTAATTGGCAAAGTGAGTCCATCCCCCAGTAAAATATTTCTTGCAATTTCTACACGACCTAAACTGCCTTAGTCTATATTAGGTTGACTCAGGCTGTGTAAGCCAATATGCATCAACAGCAGTATGTAACTGAGTAGATCAGCTCAGGGAATGATTAGGTCTGTTCATTTTTTACATCATATTTCTGCGAATATTATGCTGTGTAAAATGGTAGTCGGTTGCTGGATGCTAGGCCATCATTCAAACTATTTTATAAAACAAATATTTCTAGTAACATATCACAATATGTGAAATCACCCCTCTGAGAAAACTTGCACCTCTCATGTAAGAACATGAGAAAGTAATGATCTTAATAAAAAGCACAGTGCAGAGCAGCTGGAGGAAAGGAGAGATCATGACATTTCGCGATGTGTCCTGTTAGTTAAGAATAATTATATCCAAGGTCTGATTCAGACACAGACAAATTTGATAGTAAACTGCATGAATGTCAAATCAGTGTGGGGAGCACTGACCACTGTTATAGACTGTTTGTTAATTACAGTAAACCAGTATTAACAGAAAGAGTCTATGTTACTTAAAAGTAATTAAAATACTTTAAAGAACTTTCGAAATAAAAATGGCAATCCTATTTGTCTGGCTTATTTTATTAATTAAGGAAAAATCCACCATGTGCAGTTGTAATTGAGGATGTGGCCCGGCTTGGATATATCTCTATCACTACTGCCCTCTTCTGTTCATGTTTTCTGTCTCCCACCACTCAGTTGGTTAGCTAGCAGCTGTTTGTCAGTCTGGAATCTGAAGTCCAGCAGGATCTTAGCTCTGTTGTTCTCCGTTGGGTACCTCCAATCCATACTCGGCACAGATGTTCCTGTTTACTATCCCAGCCACTTCGTTATGCCTCTCAGTGCCTACTGTCTCAGCCTGCATCTAAACGTACATGCACATGTCACTAAATATGCTGCTGCAGGTGAATTGCCGCCAACAGCATAAGTATATGAAGTTGCATTAGGTTGAAGTATAGTTGGACTATCTTTAGTTCAATGTAAAAGGTATGTGAATAAAAAAAATCTGGTATGCAGAATACAAACAAAATCAATCATCAGTAGCATCACAGAATAATAATGTGACTTTATAATTAGAACTCATTACCCTAAACTGGCTAAAATGACTGTAATAGAAGTTTGACAGTATATCCTGATGTGATAGTTTGATAACTTCTTTCTTAAAGGTGGATCAAGACTTCACTCTGCTATTTGATGATATAATTACATTGATCATAGAAAGATTAACACTACCAGTGAAAAAAATCTGTCACCAGTTTTTAAGGATTGTTGTAAACTTAGAACTAACAGGACACATCCTGGCTGTGAACACATATTCACAAATGAAGGATTTGACTCTCAAACAGGATAAAGTTTTCATCTGGCTTAACTGTGCCACCGTGACTTTAATGTGGATATAAATCTTTCTTAATAGACCTTTCATATCATTTATACTTCTCATGTTACTGAACAGACACTCAGACGCCTCCTTCTATGGCACAGTTGTTATAAGTCAGTGCTTATGCTGATAATTTTCCAGTGGGGGCCAGTACTGCGATTGAGTTGCAGTTAAAGAAACGCTGTTGGGAAAGATGACTGAGCTTAGTTGAGTTGCCATTAAAATGCTTTTAACTGTGGACATTAACATGAAAAACCACCACAAAAATCAAAACATGTGTTTGCTTCAAAATTAAAACTTACTGAGATCCATATACACAGGATTCTGTGTCATGTGGGCTGATCGTGGTGCTGTTGGCGGACCCTGTGTCGCGTTGGCATTTGGTACGGGCGGTGGACCAGGACCGCGGTGGTGGCTCGTGGTGGGTCCTGGTGGGCGGCGGTGGACGGTGACTGAGGTCTGGAGTGGCGTCTGGTCTGGATGGAGGATCGTGGTCCTACTGGTTGCTGACCATGGACTGTGATTGCAGCGGGACTGCTTGGCATGTCATGTTGGGGTTGTCCTTCGGGATGTTTACCCTCATCAAATGCTGCTAGAGACTTTAATCTGGATGATGTTTTCCTACACGTGGCATCTATTGCACTTCTGTCCGTCCTGGGAGAGGGATCCCTCACATGTGGCTCTCTCTGAGGTTTCTACGTATTTTTACCCTGTTAAAAGGGTTTTTAGTAGTTTTTCCTTACTCTTGCTGAGGGTTAAGGACAGAGGATGTCACACCCTGTTAAAGCCCTATGAGACGAATTGTAATTTGTGAATATGGGCTATATAAATAAAATTTGATTTGATTGATTGATTGATATAGCTAAAAACCTGATCCATGGCCAGGAAGTCTCTACTAATGTTGCTGTTTTTTTATTCTCTGAAGTTTGAGTACATACATACATGCATATATATATATATTTATATATATTAGGGGTTTAACGGTACACAAGTTGAGTCCAAGTGAATATTTGGACCAAATTTAATGAAATTCCGTCAAGGCATTCTTGAGATATCATGTTCACGGACGGATGGACAACTGGAAAACTTAATGCCTCCGGCTCCTGGCTTTTGCCAGCACGAAGGCATACAACTCTTGAAAGCTGTGGGCTCCAATGTGCATTTTTCCACTGCATGCAGTATAAACACATTTAGTATGAATCAAGTGATTGGTATTCCCACCAGTTAAGGTGCTACTGAACAGCTTTGCGCATTTTGTTGTGAGGAGAGACAGACAGGCAGAGTTGTAGGGAATAAGAGTGAGAGAGAAAGAGTGATTGGAGGAGAGGGATTTTAGTTTTATAACTTACACAGAGGGTAGTGGAGGGCAGGACTGCTTGAGGCTCAAGTGGAATTCCAAATGATACTAAAGTGGAGTATGTACTAAGCTTGACCTGTCTCATTTTCATTGGCTTGCATTTGCGTATGGGTACAGATGTAATAATGCTATGTAGCGATGCACAAATTAGACACATTGACTTGTTTGTTACTTCACCAAAAAAATAATGCAAATCTTATTTGTTTGTTTATTCAAAGCACAACATTCCACTGCTACTTTCTTTTATTGACAGTGACCATGACACACAACACCTCAAGTTTGTTACATTAAGGTTCACCTTGACCATGAACGGACCTGTTGTTTTTGTATTTATGAATTGTCATGTGGGCTGTGTATGGTCCCTTGGCCTGATGTCGCTGCTTTAATACCTATATTGAGGAGTGTTTAAATATAAATCCATCTGTGCTCATAAACTAACTATATTACATGAATAAATACCCCTTAATACATGTTTGTGGTTTTACTGTAGGACCATTCTGCTCTTGAAATAAGTCAAGTTTATTGAGAGATGCAGGCTGTAGTAAAGGATATGAAACCAGGCTTTATCAGAGAAGGAATGTTCTTGTGACTCACTCCCTATCTGGTTCACACACAGCATATCTCTGCTACCTTTGCTGACCTTCAATCCTGAAAATACAGGAACGAGACAGGGCGAAACTGTGCTACTGAACACACAAAGTAATTCATTCCTGATTGAGATAGTTGTTTGCCTTTTTACTGGCAAATACCCAACATTCTACTCTTCTCCTGGAAAAGTTGGCATTACATAATACATCCCTTTGGACACAAATAAAAGTTATCTGACATTGGTTTTACAATGAAGCCGGTGTGTGCTTATATTATTATCCAATTTTTTTCCATTATTATTTTTATCAGGGGGAAATTGTGTCCACACTGAAACCAAGGATAATGTTATATTGATATCTTGTTGTCCATAATAAAGAATAAGAATATAATCATATAAATATTTAATTTTTTTATATAATTTATTTAAAAAATAACAAACATCATCACATCCTCTTGCATTGGCCTCTTAGCATTTTCAATTAATGGACAAAACAGCCTTTACATTTAACGTTTACTTCCCTTTTTATGTTTACTCAGGTGGGAACATGTGTTGCGACAGATGCGAACCCTGCAGCTAAGATTACATGGAGAAAGAATGGACAGCCATTAGAAGCTGATGGGAAAGGTAACATAACTTGCTGACACACAGAGAAACTAACCAACATTCACATAGACAGGATTCTCTCATACGGAGATTCCTCTGGGAAACGAGTGTTTATGTGCAGTCACAGAAGAGTAAGTGTTGTCTATTAAACAAGATAATAGCTTAAACAATAGAAAATGGAAATCTGTTATTTACTGTTGTTTACATGTTATCCAAGTCGACCTGGAACAGTGTGAACATTTTTCAAGTCTCAAAATTATCAAGGATATCCTTATTATCACAGTACTGTTAACATGTACTGATAATGTTCAAAACATAAGATAAAATATATATATATTAGAAACAAAAAATAACATTGCCTCATGCAATATACAGAGGGAGGTATTATCTTGCTAAGAAAGTTATTTCAGGAGACAGCAAATGTATATTTCCCCTGACAGCAAAGTAGACTAACTGACTCAAGACTTGAGTTTCAATGATTTACTGAACAAAATTAAGAACAAAGTTGTCATGACAACACTGGAAAATCCAACAGAAGAAGGAAATAAAAAGGTTTAAACCGCAGTGTGTTCTCTACCATTGTCTAGAAACATACCAAAGATTAAGCCTCTCTATTGCATTTTCTTGTCATAGTGTAGTTTGTCTGTGCTCTCTGTGTGTGGGAAGGGGTGAAACACACACACAGAACCGAGCAGAGGAGAGACATGTCAACACTTTGTAAAATTAAATGCTGACATCGACCCCAACCCCCTTAACAATTTGCATTTGATAAGCGATGCCAGCAGCTGCTAGCTATAGCCAGACCACGAGCAGCTCTCCTGCTTTTACAGCTGCATCCCTCTCTCTCCCCCTGGTCAACCCACCCCTTTACAGCACAATTCTGACTTTGCCATCCGAAATAAATGAGAGTTTTCTCTCTCCACAGTCACAGTCAAGGGCTTGCTCATTGTGGGAACTGTTGGGTTTCTCTTGACAGTTACATCTTAAGTGCCTTGAGATAATGTATTTTATGATTTGGCGCAATACAGATAAAGTTAATTAAATAAATCTGTAGCTCTGACCCTACCTGCCACTCCATCCACCACATTTTTACAAGACACAAAAAACTTTCGGTGCTTGTTGGGTCTGTGTCTTGCCAAATCTGGGTGAAGATGGGCGGCTGTGGCTGAGGGGTAGAGTGGTTGTCCTCCAACCTGAAGGTCGGCAGTTCAATCCCCAGTCTGACCCATCTGCATGCCGAAGTGTCCTTGGGCAAGATGCTGAACCCTGAATTGCCCCCCATAACAAAGTGCTGCGAATAGATGCACAGTATGAATGTGTTTGTGAATGTGTGAATGTAAAACTGTACTGTAAAGCGCTTTGAGTGGTCATCAAGACTAGAAAAGCGCTATATAAATACAAAACCATTTACATTTTTACAAGACACAATAAACTTTCGGTGCTTGTTGGGTCTGTGTCTTGCCAATTCTGGGTGATGATTGACATTATCAACCAAATTTTTGTAAAAGGAAGTTACATTCCAGAAAAAGCCAAGTGCTGCAGATAGATATGGATCTAGCAGCAGTAACTGCAGACAACTGAGAGGAGGAGCCGAGACTGTCAGGGACCACAGCTCCCAATGAGACCATTGCTAATAACAGAGAGCAGTAATAGGCAGAAGACAACAGGAAACAAGACCGAATTTATTTGGGAAGACAGCGTTTCATCAAAGATTTGAATATGCTACTTTAATTGCTCGAAGTCTTTGTGATCAACTCAGATCTACAGAATTTTATGACAGAAACATTGTCATAAAAGGAAGAAAATGACACTTAAACTCAGAAGTCTGTGCATGTTCGTCATCACCCTGTCTCTGCCTGTACAGTCACTGTGATCACCCCGAACACGAAGCTGGATCCAGCCACAGGCCTTTCCACCACCTCCTCCATTCTTCGGTATGTGGCCACCAAGCAGGATGTTGGCGCAGTGTTTGCCTGCATGTCCACACATGAGAAGACCAATCAGGAGACGGTCCTGGAACCTATTCCCATTCACTGTGAGTGAAATAAAATGCAGTCCATAACAGGAAGCATCTCATGTGTTGGTTAATTTGGCTAGTGGCTTAATTGTTTGATTGAGTGATGCTTAATAATCATTTATTTAGGATTAAAATTAGGGATGGGCGTTCGATTAAATTGTCTTCGTCGATCGTCGGGAGAGTTAACGACGAAATTTCGATTAATCATTAATATTTTCAAGTTAAAAAATTCACTATTTATAAGCTTCATTAAAATGCAGTGGGAAAAAAAGCGTGTTTCCTCATCGAGATCTTTATTACAAGATGAACAAAATATGCGCTGCCGTAATCTTAAGCAGCGGAGCCGACAGCTAGAAGCCGGTGCTACTAAACACAACTGACCCTCGGTTTTTTTTTCCTCCAAAATAAAATAATAATAATATAAAAAAAACAATGTTAAACAACAACTACAAATATATAATACTTAGGTCTGACAGGTTTTGCCAAATGTAACTCAAAACTATCAAACAAGGTACCGAGTCGAGAAAGCTTCATAAAAATAACCAGTAACTCACATACAACTTCAGCACCAGCCTACGGATTTGTGTTGAGAAAGATGAGCATGTTAACATGCTCTGGGGTCAGAGGCGAACGCAGCCTAGTGACCGTCAGTCCAGCCGCCGAAAAACTCGCTCTGAGGGGACTGATGTCGCCGTGATACACAGGTAGCTCCGTGCTAACTTGGCTAGCCTGGCCGCGGCTCCGGTGTTTGCGCTCCCCTCGTCCGTGTCAGACAACGCAGGCTCCTCGTCTCCCCCAGCCTCTGGGATAGCTTTGCAGTGTTGGCAGTGAACCAAGTCATTTTTTAACTCAAAATGGTCCCACGCAACACTTCGCCGTGACCTCTTCATGTTTACTTTGGAAATGGAACTACACGGTAACTCGCAGCCAGTCGCAGGTAACTGAGTAGGACTGTGGCTTTTTTTTCAAACAAACGAATTCCTCGATGAAAAAATTATTTCATCGAGGAAATTCTTAATGATCAATTAATCGATCGTCGATTAATTATGCCCATTCCTAATTAAAATCACTTGTAGGTGCTGAATACACAAAACAACATGTGTAATTAGTATAACTGAGCCCTGTGTATGTGTGTGAGTTGAGCTTGTAAGCGGGACAGTCTACACACATGGCTCATGATGAAAGATTATTTGATCGTTACAGATAAATAAATTAACATAAAGTAAACACTGCTGGATAGTTGAATTGAACTGGTGTGAAGATGACATGTTTGTCACTAGAAAGTGCCTGTGATTGACTCATGCTGCTTTTTTTCATCTTCCTTTTTCCCCTCAATTGATCACTTAACCTCTCAGATCCATCAGAGAAAGTTAGCCTCCTGGTTATGTCCAAGCGGCCCATTGTAGAAGGAGATAATGTGACGCTGAAGTGTCACGCTGATGGCAACCCTCCACCCAGCTCCTTCTTCTTCCACATCAAGGTCAGTTCAAACTTCAGATGAGTACTCAGCATTTCTTAACCCCACATTGTTACCATGCATCACCACAAATATTATCTTCCTTTGAAGTTGGCTTGAAAACTTAAACTTAATGATGATGTTGAAAATTCAAGAGCTGAGACTTTCAGTTATTGCTAAAAACAATATTTCAAGTCATTAATTGGACCTCTATATTTCGTTCTTTCTCTAAGAAATGGCTCCTGTCTTCATCCCTGCTTCTATCTTGCTTTTTTTTTATAATTTCCTGATATTCTATTAGAAATGACAGAAGCTAATGTTACCTCTCTCTTCTCCATGCTCCCCATTCTCTTATCTCTCAACCAGGGCAAGAAAATACAGGTGGAAAATTCGGACAACTACTCCTTGGCTGCCATCAACAGAGAGGCTACAGGGGAATACAAATGCACCCTGACTGACAATGAGAAATTGGAGGCTTCCCAAAGCATCGTTGTTGGCTGTGAGTACTCGTGACATATGCAAGTGACTTAGCATACTGTCCCACAACACTGCTGTATTCCAGTTAAAAACCTCTAACCGCTGTCCTGGCTTTCGCTTGAGCCAACAAATGGCTACTTCTCTAAAACTCGCCTATGTTCTTTCCAACTTGATTGAAATTTATTACAAGAAATTTCCATTCACTGTAAATAAAGTAATGCAAGCAGAGTAATGGCAACCAACTTGATACTTTGATAGCCCAGCCTTGCAGGGTGGCAATGCATTGAGTGCCAGGCAGGGAAATGGAGAACTAATAAGAAATTTCACATCGAGTGAGCAAAAGTGACAAGGTTTTTGGGCAGTAATTCATTTCTTCCAACTGCTAAGCTGTTTCCCAGCACACCCTTAAGTAATTTCTCCTTGGTTCCCAGGTGCATGTTTCTGAGTCTTCAGAACAAATGGGCTCTATGATGGTCAAACAGAACAAGCTTGACGCATTTTCCCTCCTCAATGTCCCATGTTGCAGTTTCAGTATGTTTCACATATCTTAAAGAAAGAATAGTTTTTTCAGCTCCCACAGGGTTCCCACGGTACCTGGAAACCATGGAAAACATGGAATTTATTTTTTCATTTTCCAGGTTTGGAAAAGTCATGGAAACTGAGCAAAAGTGAACACTTACATGGAAATTGAAACAGTTATCCTGGAAAATTGTATTGGATGATGTGTAAAATAGTAATAAAATGAAACTATTGAACACAGAATTAAGATAAGTTTATAAAAACCCTTTACATGTGAACAGCTCTTACTGTAGATAGAAATGGATGATCCCATGTTGTAGAACATGCTCTTGGCATCCTATCTGGTGTATTGGATGTTGGAATTTGATGAGGCAACCTGGTGATATGGACTTTAAAAGTATAGTTTCGGATTGGTGGACTTCGGGAATAATAACCGAGAAACATTACTCGCGATCTCAATAGAAGGGTCAAATACATGCATTTCCCAGCCAACACGGGAGCCTTGACATCTACAGTGAAACTTCTTATGCAAGTTTATCCTCAAATGTAAGAAGCTGTGTTTCAACTGTGTGATAAACCTGGGTTTATCAACGTTAGTTAGTAACCTGTGCAATCTTGCTAGCTAGCAAGCTGCAACTTGCTAGCTTCAGCTTACACTAGAATTGTTGACGTAATTTTTACCTTGCTTTTAAAATACTAGAACTATGTTCGATCCCCATATGTATTTCACTCACTGACTTTTCCTAAAACCGTGTTATTCACCACATTTAGGGGAGTTTGTTTTGAATTTGGATTCATTAATGATGGTTAGCAAGCACATGCAGTGCAATCTTGCTAGCCAACATTCAGCTTGCTAACTAACTAGCTAGTGTTGGCTAGCTTGCGTTGCTAGCTAACTACCAATACATTTTCACATTAGGCTGTGACATTACTTCTATGCTAGTTGACATGACCAGTCTAGTCTTGATAAATTTTGTAACATTCATTCTTATATCTACTTTTAGCTATTTTGTGATTTTTCGTTTTTTCTTTAAAAAAATGATACTACTAAATAGGAACATTTGGGGTGAGACGTTTTTTTAGGTTGCTGTACTGAGGAACCACAGGGGAACCAGCCTTATGTTTTTCCTTTTAGGTTCATTAGTTTGATTTACAAAAGCTTTTACAGAGTAAGGGTAGGCATATTACCTCTTCTACGTAAGACTCATAATCTCAAATGTGTGATGCATTACAGGAGTGAGTGACAATGATACGCTGTAGATTCAGGATGAGGAAGAGAAGAGGGGAGAAGATGAAAGAGGAGGATACAAGAGTAGAGGATGACAGAGGAAAAGGGAGAAGAGTGGAGAGGAGTTGAGAAGAGTAGGAAGAGAAGACAGGAGCGGATACGAGAGGGGAGGTGTGGAGAGAAGAGGACAGGATAAGATAGGAGAGGAGTGGAAGAGAGAACAAATATCAATCCCAGTGCTCATGTGTCTCAAAGTTCCCGTTCAATAAATTGTTGTTCATCTACAGATTGTTGCATTATTTCATGCATTGATATATCAATAAGACATAATCTCTAAGCATTTACAATGTAGACTTGACTGGCACATCTTTTAAATCAAGTTAGTAGTCAGGTGTCCTAGGGGGTGGTGTTTGTGAGGGGAGGGGGGCGCGGAAAGGTTCAGGGGCCTATAGATCATTACTTAATATGGTACCTGGAAAATCAGGAGGTAGCATGGAATTGTTTTTCAAGGCAAGCGTGGGAACCCTGTCCCATCTTTTAAATTTAGTTTGTGACTGAGGAAAGAAAAAACAATAACTCTCTAAATTAGACATAGTTAAACATACTTTTGTGATGGTTTGTGTCTCGAGGGAATGTTTTCACGTTGAAAATGAAAGTAGCTGCAGGTTCTCTGGCTAACTGGTTAGCACTTACATAAATATCCTCTGATCACTAGCAGTAAAACATTCACCACCTCTTTGTATGATGTGATTTATTTTCTTATTGTCTAGTAATGTGTTTTTAACGTGCATTTCCATGCAGTTTTCTTGAAATTGGTGCCAAATTGGGAAAAAATTGCCCATATTTATCAATATCGACCCGAAATTAACACTGTAGGCGGACTAATGCATTATACAGCCTTTGCCAAATTAACGATTCGGTCCCAAGCCTTTTGATCCGTGTAAATGGTTGATCACTGTGTCCATGATCGCTATATCGGGTGTAAACCTTAATGTTGGCACTTACTCATAGCACTTTGTAGTTTGGCTTTCTTGAAGAAATAGTACTTAAAAAGCGTCAGCTAAATGAAATGGAATGTAATGGAATATAATTGTGGGAACTGTTGGGTTTCTCGATTTTTGACCTTAATTTGTAAAGTTCCTTGAGATTATGTATGTTATGATTTGGCACTACAAATTAAATTGAATTGAATTGAACAACAGGGGGTGTTACAATAAGTTGTTGTTAATAAGTTACTGCTGACTTTGAAGTAGCTTCTTAAGTTTACTCTATTTATTTTGGCATTTTCTATTATAACAAAAAGAATGGCACCAATGTATTGCTGCTTTATGGTTATTGGAGAAATTGATTTGTAATTCATAAATGCTATAAAAAGCTTTTTGTGCTGTTTAACAGTCATTCCAGGTACATACAGTCAATGATGAGATGCTATCTTCTAGGGATGCACCGATATGGAAATTCTTGGCCGATACCGATACCGATATTTAAAATAACAATCTGGCCGATAGCCGATACCGATATTTGTTTATTTTCTTTTTGTTGTTATTCATTCACCCTTTTGTGTCAGAAAAATAATTAAATCATTATTTAGAAAGCACTATTTAAAAAAATGTCAGCCCTTCATCACTCTTATCTTTTAATGAGCACAGATTGAATCAGATTTATGAAACAATCTTTGATTTAACTAAACTTTATTTAACAGAGACATATTATGCCCATTTTACCGCAAGTTGAAATGGTTCCTTGGGATCTTAATGAAATGTCTGTAACATATTTTGGTCAAAATACCACAAGGGTAATTTAAAACAGCACCTTTTTACCCTGTCTAAAACAGCCCTGTTAAAGTATCATTATAGAGAACGCTCTTCTCATTGATTTACGGTAGCAGTATTGCCCGTTTATTAGATGTGTTACGGCTTCTGTGTGTATGACGTATGTTGTCAATTCCCTTGTTACCTGTGCATGAGACGGATGAATAGAGCTGATGCACATGAGAATAAAGTACTTAAACAGACGCTACGCTCATACTTTTTACACCAAGTTACACTGCGTGAGTCAAGATAACTTAACAAGCCCTCCTCAGTTTTACCTGTTTTGAGTGTCGGGCAGAAATCACATCGCGTCAACACCCACCGTGGCCCTTCGCGATGCTTGTTTTAATTAAACAGTCGGATTCCCCTGGTCCGCACCAGTTCTCAGTCAGCTGCTAGGCGCCAGCCGGAGGGTTCCCCCAGTGGTCGCCATAGCTGAGGTGATCCGCGAGAAGGGCCCGACACGCGTCCAGAGTGGCCGCCGCTGACCGCGTACCCGGTCCCCTCCAACGGCCCGCCTTCCGCGCCGGCGATGGACACCGCCCCACGGTACAAGAGAAAGAAAGCCCCCCCACCAGTGACGCCGTGAGGTGCCACCGGATGAGGACCTCCCGGTGCCGCACACTGAGCCTCCGGCGGCGCGGAGAGGAGGGCGACGGAGGGACTGCTCCCCCAGCCGCGGCACGTGCCCAGCGGTTTTACCACAAATATGAACATCGGCCAATGATATCGGTGAAAGTCAAGTTTGTTACGATAAGCCGATATCAGTAAACGAGGCGAATATCGGCCGCTACCGATGTTCGGCCGATAAATTGGTGCATCCCTACTACCTTCTGTCAGAAATCTCACAGGCAGACACTGAGGGCCTCATTTTATTAATCAAATCAGAGAGAGAATCTTTGGATCACAGAACTAAAAGTTTATGAATAGTGTAGTAGTAGTGTGTGATGCTGGAGATTTTGTTTAGAAAGCCTAAAATTAACACTTATTGTAGGAGGAGTCCTCATTGACATTTGGAGGAGCCTCTATGGAACAGATAATAACTTAATTTTACAATAAGCAGTAAAGCTAATGAAATTGAAGTTCATTCACTAGGGTTATAGTTTGCAGATTTGGACACAAGTTATTATTTGTATCATATGTTCTTTTGCCCTTTACAATTCACATGAGAAATAACATTTTAGCAGCCTGCTCCATCATCCTGCAGTTTTCTGCAGATCTGATCCTGTGTACATTGGTAATTAGCTTCCTACCTCCATGAGGAGAAGAATTCATCTGTGGCACTTAGGAACGGAAAATGAGCTTCAAAGAAAAATGTACAAAACTGTTATTCAAGTTGTCACCTTAAGCCTTGAAGACTATTTCTAATAAGAATGTACTCAAACGTCATTCATTAAGACTGAATAAATGTTGTCAAATCTGAGAACATTTTGCCACTGAACTGGCTGGTGGAGGAAAAACAACCTTGTTGTCATAATACTTTTTCTCTCTTATTTTCTCAGTCCTTGACCTGAGTCTGAGTCCAACTGGGAAGGTTGACAAGAGACTAGGGGACGCCTTGTCTGTGAAGTTGGAGAAGAACACCTCAGGGGCTACCGAGGTGTCTTGGACAAAGGTAAAGGGTGTTGGGTTTGTTTTTTTGTGAAACAGTCTGCCGTGAAACATAGGAAATTAAAGAGTTGAAGGAACAGCTTGTTTGTTAAACTGTCTCGTCGAACACTCAGCCAGTAATAAAACCTGACAGCAGAAACTCAGTGCTGTGAATAGTAGTCATTGATCATTTGTTTTTCCTTCCAGTCCTGTGGAGCTTAATGGTTGTGTCAAACCTTTCATTTCGTGTGTGTCTGACAGCTAGCTTAACTTATACTACATATTCTACATTTATAGACTAGATGATGGATTTTTATAAACAAAGGTAGGAATCCTAGTAATCTGGATAATATATGGGGTAAATGTAATGAATAACATTTAATACAAAACTTAAGGAAAGTGCCTGGATCATTGTAGCAGTAAAGTAGTATACACTGCAGATACAGTAACACCAGGCATTAGATTAGAAGAGTGTCTTCGTCATTTTGATATGTAGATTTCAGCAGCAGTAGTTGCTGTCTCTCCACAATTATTTCTGAAATGAATATTCTTCCTCCTCTGAAAAGTGGCCATAGAAAAGAGATGGATAAATGAGTCTGACATCTGGCATACATGGATTTATAGGATGTCCTTGTCAAAGCCAATTTGTGTGTTGCCGTTGTATCTCCATTGCTGACATTGTGTCTGGTTTTCAGAATGGAAAGGCAGTGGAAGAGCCGGAGTTTAGCAAGTTGAGCTATGCTGACGCAGGAGAGTACATATGTAAGGTGTCAATGAACGGCCTCATGCGCCGTCAGAGCTTCGAGCTGGTCGTTGAAGGTGGGTGTCTGTAATTTTGTCTCTCTCCTTCTCCTCGTTTGGCTGTAATAGTAAATATCTTGCTACTATATTTAACAGCACAATCTTCTCTTTTACAAAGACGTTATAATTAGAGCTGTGAAAAATAACGCGTTAACGCGTTATGATTAAATTACAGGATTAATTCGTTTTTTTATATATACCCACAATTCCATCCACTCTGCACTAGTTGCCGCTCTAATGCCGTTAGCTGCTATTCAAACAAACTTACAACATGGATAATTCTGATGAACCTGAGAACCTTCTGGATGGGAAGATTGTGTTCCAAAAAACAAAGATCGAACATTCAATAAAACCAAGGTGACATGCACACTCTGTGGGAAGACGTTATCGTTTCACAGTAGTAATACCCGCCTAAAGTACCACCGCAACGCGAAGCATGTGTTGGTCGGCGAGGGGCGTTCAGGTGGAATGCGCCATACCAGACTCACTCTCAGGACACATTGGGCAAAAGAAGCGGTCAGCTTTACTGTCATAGAATGTGTACAACATAGTTTGCCTCACCAACTGGCTAAAGAACGACTAGCTAAGAGGACCTTTAGAGGCATTAGATTGTGTCATGGTGTGGTTAATGGTTGTTTGACAAAAAATATAAAAAATGTCAACCATCCTATAAAAAGAATGGCTAAGAAGCTCAAATAATTTCTGTTTGATTTAAAAAGAAAAGAAAAAAGGTTTATTCAACCATACAATGGCTAAGAAGCCCGAATTCTGTTTAGGATGACAATTATATTAATGTACCATATGGAATAGCAAAGACAACTGCTAAAGAACTGCTGAGTTGCAGCACCATTGTTTTGTTTATTTATGAATATAAAAAGAAAACATGTTAAATGTATATATCCTTCTTTTGTCATAACATTTTTGTTTTCACAAAAATATACCCAGAAAATCGGTAATGTGATTAATCATGATTAATCCATAGAAACTTGTGATTAATTTGATTAAAATTTTTAATCATTTCAGAGCCCTAGTTATAATACTTGTATTATTAAACATTTATAAATCAAAATTAAACCACATAACATTTTATAATAAGTTGACCTGACAAAGTGCATTAAATAGTCAAAATCAACTGGGTGTCTGCGCTCCTGAATACACCTGTTTTTCTGGAGCCACTAACATTCTGCAAACCTAGATACATCACATTAATATTTGTGTGTGATAAAATGTTACTTCATAAGTAAATAATGTGTTTACATCAGGGAAGCCTGTGATCACCAGTCTGACCAAACACCGGGCTGGTGATGCCGAACACAAAGTTCTGACCTGCGAGGCTGAGGGAGTACCAGAACCCAGGTTCCAATGGAGCGTCAATAACACTAAGGTAAGTGTTGGTGGCAAATGTGTGTCTGTGTGTTTATATTTGTTAATATGTCTAGATTAGTTGGGGAAAGTGTCTTTCTATCTCTAGAAAACATTTATATAATAATAATAATCATCTTGTATTTCCATTAATGTCTTTTTCTTGCTGCTCCAGGAGGAGAGCTCCTATATCAATGGCAAGGCCACCCATAAAATCACTGTGGTCCCAAAGGTGAACCTGACTGTCAGCTGCAGTGTCAGAAATAGGCTGGGAGATGACATCATGACCATCAATGTTTCCTCTGGTAAGATAATTCTTGTCTGCAAGGTGGTCGGCTGGTTATATTTTCCTATTTGTGGGAAATGTAGTCTAATCAAGTCAAGAAATATTTATTATCCCGAAGGGGTAATTTGTTTTACCGCAAGTGCAAGACAAAAACAGACAATTAATAAATACAGTGCAAATGAAAACAATATAAAAATATAAAAATCACAATGAGTAATTTAAAAGGCAAATGGCAGCAGGGATAAATTAGGGATTGTAAGAGCATATTTCAGATAACCCTAACCCCCTAACCCAGCTTAATTAGTTGAGCCTTGTTTTAATAGTGACAACTCATTGTAACACTTCACTTCTGATTCTACAAAAAAGAGACATTACATTTTAGAACAATTAAAGAGAGAAAACACCAAACAGTCACTTTCAGGGTCATCTGAGGAGATAAGATAAAACTTTAAAGAGTGACACACTGATAATCAGTTATTTTACCTATTTAAATTAACAGGGTATAGCAAAGGTAATAAGAGTTAGAACGTTTTAGGCGTTTAGTCATTGAAAAGAGATTAATGGTTAAGAAATTTTAAAAGAAACATTACAATTTTAGCTGCAAGGAGGGATGACATTTTTGCAAAATATACAGAGGAAAATAACAGAAATTATTTGGAATAATGAATAGACCAGATATTAAATATATTAACTATGAGGCGTTATTGACATTGACTAAACTAGAATTGTTTAAAACTCAGTTAATCTTATAGTGGTGAAAACAATCAGCTATGAGTTCACACTTTTTGTCCAATCACTTTGTGGAGCGAAGAACAGTTGGTCTGATGATGATGATGATGTCGATGTTGATGATGGTGACAGAACAGCTAAAGAACTGATTTATGCAGCTTTACTCCCATGAAGGAAGTTACTCACTGCAGATGTTTGAAGACTTGTGATGCTGGTTTTCTTTCCTTTATTGTTAGAATACAAAATAAAATGATCTAATAAATAAAGGATGACTACACTCCAACAGTGTCATCGGTTCAGGTGAAATGTGGCTGAATCAAACCACTGCAGAATGTGCTTATGTTGAACTTTTATTTAAATGTGTGCAGGGAAACCAATTACACTAAATCCTTACACTTTACCTACTATAGAGACTGGGATGGGGAAAAGAAACATAAGCAAAAAGAGCATGTAATGAAAGGCCATAGCTGTCAAACACTAAGCTAACACTGAATGCCAGTGTGATATCATTTCATTTCAGGCATACATGCTGTGCCATTGCTGTTCCTTCTCATTCTTTCTTTCTGTCTGTGATAACCCTTCTTTTGTCTCCCTCCTCCTTCCCTACTTCCTTGTTTGGCTGATTTACTATTTGTTGGGGTTATAAACATGTCTCGCTTTTTTTTCAGCTGCAGTCTCAGAGCCAATGTATACTTGGCATACCATTGACGAGCAAAGTAAATTCTTGGTTTTAGTAACTGTATTACTGTTTGATTTCATCTTGTCAGGCTGTATCTGGCAGAATCAGTGCAGAATCCAGTCTGACAAACAGAAGATGTATGTTTTGTTTGTCTTTTATTTTTGAGTTCTAATTTATTTATGTTTGATTTCAGTTTTTAAAGAGGACAGGGAGGAAAAAGGTAAGGATTTTTTTTCCTTTTCCAATATCTTTATTTAATTTTGGTAATGTTAGCACATAATCTGACAATAAACACTATCACTCTCTGCTCTTGCATTTACTGACCCATATCCATCACCCCACATGCAGACAAGACTGTGTCTTATCAGGCACCATCAACTTATCTCATATCTTCATTATGTGTCTTCAAGCGGACTCACTCATGCAGAGGAAATCTCAGAGGCTGATTAGACAAATTAGAGTGTTTGATTATTATTTACCCACTGCAGATGGTTTTGCTAAAAGATGAAAACACAGTTGTCAGACCTATGTATGTGCCACAGTTACTGCCGCCATCTGAACTACTCATTAACTGTGGATGTGGGACTACAAGTTATTCAAAGTACATTGAATCAATTGACAATGTATGATAATATTTAGTGAGGTGGTGAGGTGTGTGGGTATGAGAAGCATCTTCAGTAAGTGTCAGGCCCAAGACAAGAGGCAGGACAGGATCCCCACATGACCTGTAGCTATTCTCAGCTATAGTAAGGGGTCTAATCCCTAACACCATGAAACAATGTGCACGAGAAAATAACAAGCATAAGAAGAAGAAGCCCAGCGGTATGCTTTGAGAAGTTATTGAGTTCAAGTTTAAAAAGGAATCAGACGGGGAAAAGACTGTAGCCTGGATGGTTTGTCAGTGGACACTTATTTATTAAATAATTTAGGTATAGTATACAACAAAAGGCCGGATGCACTCAATAAGCTCTCAGGTTTCATTAAAGCCCTTGTAGCGGCTGATAACGTACATCACTTGTTGCACATCATTCAGCGGGCAGCTAGTTAAGACTCATGATATGATCAGATTTCTTTCCTCAGGTTTTCTTGTAAAAACCTAAATGTTTCTGAGCGAATGTGATCAGAGAGCATTTACTCAAAATGTGTAATGTGCTGAAATATATATGCAGTATTCCACACATACACATGAAGACAAGGTGCTCAGGGTGATTTGAGGGATGTTGAGCTGCACAGAAACATTCAGTAGAATGATATGTGTGATTACAAAGTGCACAAAGATGATGGAGCAGAATGTAAAGTTAGCATGACTTTCTCACAGTCATGCATTTTCTCTCCCTGTGTCTCCCTGACAAACTGATATAATGCTGCTCTTTTAAAGGAACATGCACAAGACAGCGTCTCCTCCAAACTATCCAACTTTTTACTGTGAGCTGCTGATGATCTTATTTCCCTGGAATATTAACAAGCTACACCGGTTGTTTTAAAGTGATGGTTTTAATGTTACTATAGTGATAAGACAACACACTGCTGTACTGTAAGCACAAGACAAAGAAAGAAAGCGTTGTGTGATTAAGAATCAACCAATGAGGGTGTTGCCGGAGTATATATAGTGCAGAGGTGGTCAAATATTTGTACGGAGCATCTCAAGATTATGGTTCTCTGTTTGAACACTGTGTAATTGTGTGTGTTGCTCCTGCATATTAAGTGGAGTGTTGCTTTCTGTTTTCAGGCGCTCAGGAGGATTCAGACGACCAGTCAATGGTCATAGTGGGTATTGTTGCAGGGCTCCTCATAGCTGCTGCAGTAGTTGGATTAATCTACTGGCTCTACCTGAAGAATTCAAGGTATAAAAAACACGGGAGTACGCAGTAGTGTGCACATTTGCATTTTACATTTCAGCTTCGATGACACACGTCAGAGACGTGATAAGCAGCTGTCGATGTAATACCAGGTGGGAGGATTTCACAGCACAAAGCAGAGAGAGAATCAACAGAAGCAGATGCAAGTCCAGAGCAGAGAGTGGGAGCATGACATGTGTATATTGACCAGACGAGTCTGCGGAGTGCTGTTGGCTGACTGACTGTGTTGTCTGCAGCAGGGTTAGAAAGTCATTCTATACCAGGAGTAAATAACACTTGCTGTTCTGTATTCACCACAGGCAAGGAAGCTGGAAAACTGGTGAGAAGGAGTTGGGGACATCTGAGGAGAGCAAGAAACTAGAGGAAAACAATCACACTGTTTAAAAGATGCTCAGTCTGTACTATGTGGGATGAAAGAGGTAATAATTTACACACAAATACTGGTGGTCCAATTCAAGTGCAGTTTTGAAATAGTTTAATTAGAAAACCATTATACTTTTTGTTCTGAATTATAATTCCAGTTTATTACAACTTGTCTTAATTCTGAAGGTTTTGTTGCAACCTCGTTGCTATCTATGGAAGCCCATTTCCGACACTGTAAGGAAGAAAATAAAAATCTGTATCTCATAATTATGACTTAGTATCTCATTAGATACTATCTCATAATAATGAGATGCTAAGTCATAATTATGAGATACAGATTTTTATTTTCTTCATCACAGTGGCGGAAATGGGCTTCCATACCTATCCGTACATGCATCTCAATATGTGGATTGTAAAAAAAAGTCAGGGATCAATACATATGATACATATGGTGAGACACTTAAACAAACAGACAGGTTTGTCAAACGTCTTTGAAAGAATGACAAAGGTGACTGACTTCCTGTTTCAAATGTAACCTCTGAAAATCCTCTGTAATGAGGCTGTGCTCAGGTTTTGAACCTTTGATCCTTTTGTTTTAGATATGTGGTTCTTTACACGTTTGACTTGTCACCTTTGACCCAAAAGTATGTTTACTTGGGAAACCCTTCAAATTGTGCATAAACAGGCTTTTACCAATTCAAATTTATATTATAAATAAAGGGGCAATAAATACATTTTCGGATTATCAAAAGGGAGACAGATAAAACTTTGCTTTCTTATTAACAATATTCCAGGTATTCAATGCTTAAATAAACATTTACATTCAAATATTTAATATTAACTTGTTAAATTGAAGTGCAATATGAACAATAGTAAATTAGAAATAGTGTTTTCAGTGTTTCCCACTGAATTATCTAGACTGACAGCCCGCCATATTCTAATTTGTTACACCTAGTGATTTACACGATTCTTGATACCAATTTCGATACTGCAGCAAAAATCAAAAACAAACAATGAATCCATCTCACATCAACACACACCAGGGCCGGGTCTAGGCAGGGGCAAGAGGGGGCCTGGCCCCCTCAAATAAATGTTGTGCCCCCTCAAACTAAATCCCCCAAAATATATTAAATTTCATATATTTTTTATTATCTCATGCTTCTCTCCTCCGCTCCACTTCTTAATGTCTTAATGTCTTGCTTGCCCCCTCAAATATAAAATATATCAAGTTGTTTCTCATGTCATGTTTCTCACCTCCGCTCCATCTCCCCTTTTCGCTCTGCTCAGTGTATCGGCCTGCTGCCGGTTCACTGTGAGGGATAGCTGTCTGCCCAACTTCCAATCACCCTTTAGTATGCAAATGAGCTAGTGTCAGGTTTCTAATAGCAGCTTGCAGCAGTAAACTGCGAAGCAAAGGAGCTCTGTTAAATTCAGTCATAGTGTTTTGTGTAGTGACATACTTAATTGCTAATAACATAATAAAAACAAGAGTTAATATTTTTCTTGAAAATCTTTATTTGCTCAGCCAACAACAACAACCAAAACCTAGATCAGGGTGTGTGGGCCCACAGTCCCTGTCATGTGTCACAGCACGGGGAGAGAGCACTGTCCGCTACCTGCCACAGACTGAGCACAAATGATCTGTGCGTGCAGACCCCTAAAGAAAGCCCCGCCCCCACCCAACTTCTGCAATCTGGCTGCTATTTTACAATCCCATCTTCACTTTTCCACTCCTGTAAAACTTTCAGCAGACTTGTCCCAACCTTGTGTATCTCATTCTCCTCAGGGACTCAGCCTTGTAAACAAGTGACATACAACACTAGTGTAGAGATTGCTTGCATTCCATTCTGCTGATCATTCTGAGGTTACATATACAATACATCAGTTTTTCAGAGCTTTTAAAAAACATACTCCTCCTGCCCCTACCAATGGAGATCATGGTGGCAATGCTCTAGCTAGCACCTCAGCAGCTAGCGCTGCACCTACCCCTACCAGTGTTGTAGCTAGCAGCGCATCAGCTAACGTTAGTAGTGGTTCTGCTGCCTGCATCACTCCAGCAGTAGCTAGCATAACACCAGCAAGCACTACTTCTACTCTACCTCCTCCTTTCCCAGCTGTTCTTACAGTTAACCCCAAACTTCCCATTTTACCCAGTGACTTAACCACCATTGCACCATCTCAGCTATTATTAAGTAGCTACCCAAAACGTGCATTTAGCAAAAAACTGAGGTCGTTCAATCCTGCCTGGTACCGCACACGACCATGGCTTGAATACTCTGCTGAACGGGATGCATGTTTCTGCTTTCCCTGTCGCAAATACAGTACTGTGAATGAGAGGGATGTTGTGTTCACTCTGACTGGTTTCAACAACTGGAAAGTTGCACTGGAAAGTGACAAAGGGCTGCAGAGGCATGTGTCCTCCCACAACCATGTGCATGCTTCTACTCTCTGGGCTGAGCACCAGAAGAGAGAGGCTACTGGGGAAAATGTTGACACATTATTGGTTGGCAAGACACAGGTAGAGAAAAACCGGTACTATGTTAAGAGTGTGGGCAACGCTGTGAAGTTCCTCTGTGTCAATGAGTTGAGTCTACGTGGAACAACGGAACACAGGCGTGATGCTGCTGGTCATGATGATGATGATATTGCTTCTGGGCTTTTTCTTAAGTTAATGGAATATACCCTTGAGAAAGATGAAAAACTAGCCAGCATCGCCAAGGGTATCCCAAGGAATGCATCATATACATCAAATCACATACAAAATGAAATTATTGACACACTGGCAAACATGGTGCTCGGAGAGATAAAAAAAAAAATGAAAATAATGATGCTGTGGGTTTTTGCCTCAAGAGTGATGGGAGCAGGGACAGGTGTAATGTCGAAAACCTGTCAGTTATGATTAGGTTTGTCAGTGCTTCCCTACCCGAGGAGCATCTCATTGGGTTGCTTGACCTCGACCAACTAGATGCACAGTACATAACCTCTGAGATCCTGAAGTGCCTCTCTGATGCTGGTTACAGTGCTGACAACATTCTGAGCCAGTGTTATGATGGAGCTTCAGTGATGAGTGGGGTGAGAGGAGGTGTTCAAGCTCTGCTCCAACAGAAGCTGGGAAAGTATATACCCTACATTCACTGCTACAACCACCAACTGCACCTGGTAGTTGTGCATGCCATGCAGAGCGAACAACGTACTAAAAGATTCTTTGATCTGTCTTCTTCCTTGTACAACTTTTTTCAGCACCACTACATCACTAGAAAATATGATGCTCCTAATCTTAGGAGGCTAATTCAAATCCGATGGACTAGCCACTATGAGGTGACACGTTATACTACTGAGAATGAAGATCAAATAATCACTGTTCTGTCTGAGGTGGCAACGGATGATGATGCTGCAGTGGATCTGTGCACTGAAGCATCAGGCCTGCTCTGCCAGATTAAGAGGCAGCACTTCTTTAAAATTGGCAAGTTTCTGGTGCAAGTGCTTGGTCTACTGAAACCAGCAAATGCCATACTACAGTCTCAGTCTGTGGATATGTGCAGAGCCTCAAACGAGGTTGGTACAGCACTGGATTCTTTGAGGGCCATGAGGGATCACAGCGATGAGTGGGGAGAGGGAGATCACACAGCAGCTGGGGATGACATTCCAGCAAAGAGAAGGAGAACAATGAATAGGCACCTCAGTGACAGTGTTGTAATTACAACAGTGGGCCACACAGACACAGATGACAGTGTTCCCCCCCCATAAGACACTTAAAAGACCTCTACTAAACATTCTGGACCGGGCAATTACCGAGTTGGAGACAAGATTCTGCCAGAAGAATTTGGAGCTGATGAAGGCCACGTCCAGCCTTGTGCCTACATCTGGCACATTCCTCCATGGAGCTCTGTTGCATCCTTTGGTTGAGCTGGCTGGCACTGATGCAGGATGTCTGAATAATGAAATCCTGGTGGCAAAGCCCATGTTGCTTAAGGAATGCCCCAATGAACCAGATCTGTCTACAGTGTGCAAAACCCTACAGCACTACAAGGCAGCATTTCCCTTGTTGTACAAGTTATACATTACAGCACTGGTCATTGGGGTTTCTTCAGCTGCATGTGAGAGCTCTTTCTCCACACTGTCCCGTGTCTTAACCCCCTTTCGCAGAACTATGCTGCATCACAGAAAGAGGAAACTGGTTATCTTGGCCCATGAAAAGTCAATTACATACAAGCTGGACATGGACGAATTTGTGAGGGAGTTTGCCAAGGGAAACAGGAGGCTGACGTTGACCTAGAGACCTAGGAGAACTTAACTAAAATTAGTGGCCAGCAAAAATGCTGTAGTTAGCCAACGTTGTTTGTTTTTTCTAGGCTAATAGCCTTTGTTTTATTTCTTTAATTTTTTATTTAAAAAACTAAACAAAAACATCCTCCTAAGGGTGTTATAAAAAAAAAAAAAAAAATACAAAAACATCCTCCTGAGGGTATTATAAAAATACAAAAATACAAAAAAATACAAAAAACATACAAAAACATCCTCCTGAGGGATTGCCACCTTATCGTGGTCAGGAGGTTTGAGTGCCTCAGTGACCCTAAGAGCTATACCAACAGAAGCTAGTCTTCATAGGGACACCCAAGTTGGGCAGGTCTTAGGGTAGAGGCCTGACAAAGTGCAGTCAGTTTAGGTTGAGGGTAGGACATACAACTAACAACCCAAGTTCATATATGGTTAGTCTAACAACAATAACTACAATGAAATAAGTGTGCCAAGCATTTGAGACCACAGTACTTTACAAGGCACTTGTTCAGTGTACCCACATCCTAGTGAGTGAATTTGTCAATTAGACATGGTAAAAGGTGCTGGAGCACAATGCCCCCTCAAGATTTGTGGCTGCCCCCTCATACATGCCTGTCTAGACCCGGCCCTGACACACACTCTTTATAAAAATATCTGATTCTTTCTCTTCCATCCATAGGAGTGCACATGTGTGTGTCTGCTCGTCTCTGTCGCTCTGTTTAAATACGTGTCGCAAATACTCCATGGTGAACCAAACAAACACAAAGCAAACCCTGAGCACTGCATGGGTCTCAAGAGTCTCTGACCATTGACAGTGTCCACAGTTAACTTGCAAAGTGAGTGCAGGCCAGCGGGGTAGAGAGGACGGTGGGCATGCCCTGTGCGCCTGCCCCGATCCCGAAGTAGCGGTGGCAACCACCCTTCAGCGGTGGGTTGGTATTGTTCGATACCTTCACTACTCTTCACTATCGACTTTTGTAGTAATCCCTAGTCTCACCTCTGTTTCATAATGAACAACTCACGTTCAAACACATGCATAATTTTCTCTGCTTAAATAGACCGCTTAATAAGGTGGGTGTGTATTATAGATGGTTGTGGAGAGTTAGGCATGTCACACGATTGGGGCAGCGCAGCTCGAGTTGGCTGCCTGAACTACCTTGCATGCATCGCTCCATTTCTCTCACTAAAATGTCTCTTTCATTCACTAGTTTAGGAACCAGTCAATCGGCTCTGTTGCGCGTCAGAACAAACTTTATGCATATGCAGGCGCACCTGTGGTGCCACCACACTATACTCTGGGAAACATCTCTTCAAATGTGTTGCCATGGTTGATTTGTAAACATTGACGTATGGTTGTGTACACCACCCTTATTGCTTTATCAATATAAATAACCATGAATCCAAAATGCTCCCATCTCTAATTCGTCTGCTCCTCCAGTATGACTTTCACTGTCAATGGCTTTAACAAGTCACGTGAACACACACCTGCTTGTCTCATAAACACTAAACTCTCATGAACACACACCTGCTTTTATTTAACTGCATCTCTGAAATTAAATGTTCTCAATAATTACTTCTAAAAGTAACAGCGGCAGTAAAACCGTTTTACATGAATATGTAAACTTTGTAATAATCCAAGGTTCACATGTGTTCACAACTCCTACGGATCAAATGTGGTCTGAGTATGAATAGTTGTAAAAACTTTGAGCAGGTCATCTCCAATGCCAGAGAAAAGAGCCACAAAAGAAACAGTGACTGATGAAACTGTTCACTGACGGAAACATTCTCTTTACATTAGCTTTACAAAGTTGTGTGTAAGCTTGATTTTTTTTAGACGCTTTACCATTCAGGATGTGAATGGACCGGTTGGAGACCAGTTGGTTGTCACACATGTTGGGTGCAGGAGAAAAGATCCGGTGTGTCATCATGACCAGCCCCTGAGTCAGAGTGCATCAGACACTGGGGGCTCCTGCACAGGTCCCGCAGATAAACACACCATGATGTCCATCATGAGTCACTCTCAATCTTGATCGACTACTTAAAACCAAACTTGCTGGAAAAATGTACACACATACATCAGTGTGATACAAATATCAATATTGAATATACTAATATGCCTTTTATTGGCATTGTACAGTATAGACTGTATAATTTCACACTGTCAGTGAAATTGGCCAAAATGATTTCCATGTATTTTTTTAATTCCGCTTCCGCTTCCAGGGCTCTAGGGAACGCAGTGTCAGTCTTTAATTAGAATACTCTCAAATGAAATATGGAGCAGAGATCCATGCTCCCCTCAGCAGGAAATGTTCGTTGATCCTCTGGTTTGTTATCAGTGTCTATTATCTTGGTTCGTGTCCACATACCAGTGAAACATTCCCCTCAGCCTCAGCTCTGAGTGTAGTATTAATCAGTGAAAGTTAGCATGTGAGCAGGCTAATTGAATTAATGAACATGGTGAAACATATACCTGTGCACTTTGCTGATTTGAAAGTTGTCAATTGGATAGAGGTAATGGCCAATAATAAAATAAGATATAAGTTATAATAAACTGGAATTAGCCTTTGAGATGAATGTGGGCTTATATTTATGCAAGACTGTTTTGTGGGTATCATATGTGGAAATTTTGATGACTGACATGACTTACCTAATTTTTTTTTTTTTATCTCCATTTCTCTGTGGGTAAGAAGCAGTTGAAAACAGTCTTGCAACATCAAGACAGACTCCCAGTTGGTGGCTGATGTGCTCCATCAGGCCCCACATAAGCAGCAACAGTCAGAGTCGTTTTCCACCAAGTCCTGCTCTCAGCCTGCTGTCCCACCTCGCTGTTTGAAGTCTGCATTGAGGCTGCCTCGTGTTACCGTGTCATTTTGGTTTTCTTGTGTTGCTGGTGAATGCTCCATGTTTTGTTTGAGCAATTACATGAGGCTATGTAGTGGGGTTTCGCCACTTAGTTTTTTCCTCTCCAAAGAATGTACATTTCTTTTTAAGGCCTGTATAACAAATCATAATTCTGTGTGTGTCCTGGCTGAGCATCCCGATGATTGTTTTTGATTTCTCTTTTTACCTTTCTGTGCGCTGTGTGTGTAAAAGCATTTGGTTGTGCTGAGAGAAAAAGACACTTCACTGCTGTATATCCCCTAAGAAACAGAAACTTTTTAGGACATGCCATCTCTCAACCTCCTCACTTATGTTCACTGGGCTTTAAACACTGGAAAAGTGATTGTTTGAATATTTAGATAATGGATCCCCTGTCAACAAGAGATGTAGTCATTTTAAATATGGAACTGTATGTACTATTTTCCCTCTTCAGTTCTTTTCACTTTTTGTAAGTCAATAAGTCATCAGGAAGGTACAACTTTTATGAACTTTTGTGATTTAGTTGAACACACTACATTGCTGTCTTCAGTTTTGCTCCATTCTGTTCAGGCTGAGACCATGTTTATGTTATTTTCTCATATCTCCGTTTTGATAGAGCTTTACTGGTAACAGGTCTCAATGTTCTCTGTGGTTATTTTATGTTGTTTTTGTTTTTATTTTCCTTTGTGTGTGTTTTTGGTGTATTTATATTCTGCATGTAACCTACCTTGATGGCTGTGCTGCAGCATGCACAATATTTCTTTTTAACGCCTGTGAGGAAGGCATCAAGTGTTGAAAAGATACTGAGCGGTATGATAATGTGAGTTAATAAGGACTTTGTATCTTTTCTCATTTTCTGCTGTAATGTTGTCATTATTATGTTATTTTAGCTAAGTGGCGTGAAGAATAACCCAAACTGAAGAGAGCGGCTGCAAAAGGCAGATTAGAAAAAAATCATGGCTCCCTGGTTTGGCATCATTCTGCTCTTGTTCATCACACAAGGCAGCGACCGGAAAAATTGTTGACAACATTGTTTGACAGGAATCATAAATCTTGTTAATATTTCAAGAATTTACTTTTTACACAACCTTTGAGTTTGTAACATGTAAATTTGTTGGATGCATTTGAATGATTAACTCATATTCTTCTTGAAAATACCAGTAGGTTAAGCCTATTGCCAATAATGAGCTAAAATGTGAACTCCATTAGTGCGATGACCAATGAAGCACACTTTCCTGACCAGCATCTTCAAAAGGAGAACCGTTTGGATTAAGAGGTTGTTGCTAAACTGCATGACATGAAAGCAGTGGATCATTTTTAAGCACCTATTCAATCTTTATTTAGTTCCTTATAAAATAATCAGGTCAGCAGTGAAACCAAAGAGGGTACAATGAGAAGGCCATAGCAGAGATGTAAATACACCCTTTTGTTTTTTGTACTGTTGTTGACAATAAAGTGTACATTTTGAAAAAAAAAAATCATCCAGGGCATTGTGTGGATTAAAAGCTCCCGTTCACCATCCTCTGCACTGCTGCATTTTTATTATATACAGTGTATGTGTATAACTGAACATTTACACGCTTTCTGGTTGCATGAGAAAGGACATGGAAACCTGGTATAAAATATAACTGTATAATTATGTGAATGCACAGATACAGAGTAGAATGAAGGCCTGGTGTTAGTGTTTGTTGAGTTGGCCCTCTTCTTAATCTGCCAATACAGGCACTGATTCCTTCTAACGATTGCACCTCTACAATGCAGTTACATCATCATCACATCAAGGACCAATCCCAACCAGTCAGCTACCGTAACAACCAAAAGCTGAATACCAGTCGGACAGAGCTTAATTATGATTATAATTCATTTGTCTCGACCTGAACATGACCAGCGCCTTGACATAATTGATTTTATGATTTGCCGCTATACAAATGAAATGGAATTGAATGAAATTGAATTGGTCCAGGATTACTGGCATGAAGCTGACTGCATTCAGCTTTAGACCTCTGTCCCAGTTGTAAGACCATGTAAGTTAGCAAACCATTAAAAAAAGTTTTAACGTTTATCCACCCAGGACTGCTGTGGATCAGACACATCAATCAATCAATCAAATTTTATTTGTATAGCCAATATTCACAAATCACAATTCATCTCATAGGGCTTTAACATGGTGAGACATCCTCTGTCCTTAACCCTCAGCAAGAGTAAGGAAAAACTACTAAAAACCCATTTAACAGGGTAATAATACGTAGAAACCTCAGAGAGAGCCACATGTGAGGGATCCCTCTCCCAGGACGGACGGACGTGCATTAGATGTCAAGTGTAGGAAAACATCATTAAGATTAAAGTTTTTAGCAGCATTGAGATGAGGGTAAACATTTTTTAAATATTAAGATTAAGATCCATTTATTCGTCCCAAACACATGCACAGACATGCAAAGGCACACTCATGCAGGTAGGGAAATTTAATCTCTGCTTTTTACCCATCTGGTGCAGGACACACAGAGCAGTGAGCGACCATGTACGGCGCTCGGGGAGCAGATGTTGGGGGAGTGAGGTGCCTTGCTCAGGGACACTAGACAGGGTAGGGAGACTCTTGGATTTTTGGACAGATCAATCCAGGTTCGTCTTTTGTTGTCTCCGTGGAGTCGAACCGGAGACGAACCAGAGACTTTCTCTGCCCATAGTCCAAGTTTCAGCCACTCGACCACCGCCTCTCCTTGAAGGATAACTTCAATACTATATGTCAAGCAGTCCTGCTGCAATCATAGTCTATGGTCAGCAGCCAGAAAGATCATGATCCATCATCAAGATCGGATCCACTATAGTCCACAGTCATTGTCCACTGCCGCCAGTTAGGATCCATCATTAGCTAACACCTCAGTCGTGGTCCACCACCATTATCTCATTCCAACGCGATAAAGAATCCGTCATTCCCACTATGATCAGCTGGCACGACATAGAATCCACCACACTGGATCCACCACCGCGACCTCCGACACGCGATCCACAAATCGCAATCCATGAGGATGTGGCCACAGCTGTGTCCCTGGATCTGCGGGCGATAAGGCACAGGGACTCAGGGGAAGGGGTCAAGT
This sequence comes from Pleuronectes platessa, assembly GCF_947347685.1. Classification (NCBI taxonomy): domain Eukaryota; kingdom Metazoa; phylum Chordata; class Actinopteri; order Pleuronectiformes; family Pleuronectidae; genus Pleuronectes; species Pleuronectes platessa. Next base: position 24,243,955 of record NC_070640.1, read on the forward strand.
CAGAAATATGTATTGATGTGATATGAATTACTTTGATGTGATAAGGATGGAAAAGAGGAAGGAGAAGCTGGAGAGAGAAGCTCAGTGTGTCATGTGTCATAAATTCCCTCTGCACCGTCAGGTGTTTTTGCCTTGTAAATGTAATCAATGATACAATGGTACAGGCCAAACTTGCGTCTTAGACATGATCATTGCCCATTTGTTATCTGCCTCAGACACGGTTTAGAAACCTAATTAGTGGCTTCACTGCTGTGTATGATGACACTCTGGCTTGTTTGTGCCAATTGCAGGCAATGGCTGCCCTGGTAAAATGCAATGGAATAGAAGGACAATGGAAATGTGTGTAGGAGGATGTGAGGAGCATCACTATTGTTTCAGCTTATTGCTGGTTCAGAGACTCAGATTTTTGGGGGGAGTGAAGTGCTTAAGCCTCTGCATTTTTGCATTTAATTATAAGACGCTGTTTTTAAATACAGACTTGGAAACCCAGATCCCCTAGGAGGCAGTTATTTTGATCAGACATGCTCCTTGGATGATTCAGGTCTGCTCACTGAGGGGGGCAAATGCCCCACACTGCCACCCCAATTCCTTGATGATGACTTGAACATTTAGTGCATTAGTGCAGAGTGAAGTAATCTTGGTGTTAACAGGACACATGTTGGAAGTGTTGGATCTTTTTTAATTCTTCCTCCAAAGAGAAGCTTGATCTACCAAACTCACAAAACCAAAACAGGCTCACAAGTCTTAAATTATTACTAAATTTGTTTGGTCAAATTGGCCACTGTATCAGAGAGGGAGGAGCATTTCATGCATAGAAAATTGAGTGAGTGGGATGGGGGGTGGTCATAATAATAATTAAACATATTCTTCCCTGGAAACATGACTAATGTTCATGACATTAGTGGCAATAGGAGGTTGCTTATGCTAACTGCAGATTGTAAGAAATTCAAATACAAAATTGCTTATCTGAGTGATTGTAAAGGACTATATGATTCTGCCTATTCACAATGTGCCTGTGTTATTTGCAAAGCCCCAAAGCAAGAGACACACAGACAAATATTCATTAATTGGTAGGATGTCACCAGACTTTCTGATCTGTGGCTCCAGCAAACACAGTGTTTCTTACTGAAGGCATAGATCTTTAATACCATATATATGTTATTGTGTTGGAACAGTGACTCTTATTACATAATGTGATCATAGGCTACACAGAGACAGGCACATTCAGAATGGGGCTAGATGAAACCAACAAGGTGGTCAATATACAGAAACGTCTTTAAGAGGCTAAGTAGTCTCCTAAAAGAGCAAATGTTACACCAACAGGATTGTATTTGTATTTAGGACTCAGCAGCAGATTGGCGTTTGTTACAGTATACTATAGTGTATGTGTGTGTGTGTATGTGTGTGCGTTCATTGTTATAAAGGAGCATGTCCCCCAGTGCAACAGTGTACCTCACTGATGTGTTTTTATGAGTTGTTAAAAAACAATGGAGCTGTATGACACAGGGACACAGGGACACACACACACACACACACACACACACACACACACACACACACACACACACACACACACACACACACACACACACACACACACACACACACACACACACACACACACACACACACACACACACACACACACACACACACACACACACACACACAAGTAGGATCTGCTCTTTGTTGGCTTTGGTTTGCACATGGTATTTACTGAATACAGTATAGGACATCGCAGATGATCGACACGTCACAGAACAGAACAGAACAACACATCAGTACACAGCGGTGCTAACAATGCATCAGCCATCTGTAAAGCTTCTGTACCTCGAAGTTCGACAATGTGACTATTTTCCACTTTCTTATTCCTATAAATAAGAAAGTGGGACCTTACATTGGTTGTCAGCAAGCTTCTCTTGATCTGTTATCAGCAGCTTCAGGAACAGTGAAGCTCCCTGGAGCCATTATTACATGACACTCTATTGTTATTTCAATTGTATTTTGCAGCCTCTGGTTCAAAGTGGGTGTTCGTTTTCTACAGCAATAAAGTGTAACACACACACACACATACACACATACACACAAACATTAAATAAAGCAAAGGTATTACTATCATATATATATATATATACTTTTTATTTACTTGTCCATGAAAATATTTCAAAGAAAAAAAAACAATGATGTATAGATTAATCGTCCATGACTCTTTTCTTTACATATTATCAACACATCTTTGACTATGAATACATAAATCTGATAATAAAAACTGCTCTTTGCAACCTAAGGCCACCTACCCTCATCAACAGGGAGTCCAATAGAATGGACCATTCTGAGATCAGGACTGTTCAAGTTTGTGAAAATAAAAGTAACAACAGTGCAGAGGTTAAGGGGAATGCCACTGATTTTCACATCTGAATTCCCTATTTGTACTGGAAGTAAACCAGACATTAGCAATGCTCTACTCTGTGAGGCGGACAAGGAGAGTAGGCTGGCAGAATTATTTTCTGCTTCAGTACAAAAAGGATAATATAAACACTACATAATTTTTTTAATGTAAATCAAGGAGTGAAAGCTGCTTAGCTGATGACTAGGTATTATCTAAGTGCCTAATTATACAGTTACATGTGTTTTTTTGTTTTGTTGACATACTTATACTGGTGTGCTGCATCAACATATGGTGGTAAACAAGGATTTGTGAATGTGATTGCACTGATTGGAGACGTGCTTCTCAAACTTCCTCAGCATCGCTCATTATCACAAACTCTCTCTGGAGTGTCTTAGGCAGTATTATTAACATATTTACATTTTAAACTGCAGCCCTCCTTTAAAGTGCTGCTCAGAAAAGAAAGGGCGAGAGGACAGTGGGACAAATTGGTGGAGGGAAGTGGGTCAGACGAGGAGTCGTCCATTGTCTTCTTTCTGTCACAGTGACTGAGATAATAAAACAGTATGTTTTGTGACCTCCACATTGAAGACTTAAAGAGCAAGTTCACTCATGGTTATTTGGTCCTAATAACACAGTGCAGAATGGTTCTCAGAGGGTTACACCCACCTATGCACACAGTAATTGACCTGGTCACTGAACTGGTTATAGAGTGGCTGTGGTTCAGGAGGTAGAGAGGGATGGTCCCTGATGGCTGTGGTGACAGTGTATAAATAAATGTGTGATAAAGAACCACTGAATGTATGTGTGTGTATCAGTGAGTAAATGTGAAGTGTACCGTAAAGAAAGTGTGCTTGATAATAGTGGCTCTAAAGCACCATATAAATTCAGTCCATTTACAATCTAAATATCGATCGGGGTTAAGATGATATTGTAATTCGGAGAAGCCTACGAAGAGGCCTGGCTTATTTGCACAGATGAACACAACACTCAGGCGAGCGGTACTTTCATGTTTGATTTCACACCATCAAATTATGCAGACGTGAAAAAAAAACAGAGTCAGTGAGCTGTGTTATTAGAACTGGGATCCGGACTTCCTCCTGCTGTATTATCAAGATGTCCCAACTGAACCTTTTCATTTCCATCTTAGCAGCCACATTATTAAATACTTGATCAGAAAATCTCTGTTTTCTGTGGTTTGAGGAAAGCTCAATCAAAGTCATATTTTATTAGCGGTTTAAAGCCCCCCTGTGAAGAAAACCTCAAAACGTCTTTCCAAATTGATTTAGAATGGCTTCATGAAAATTAGTGTGGAGGTGAAAATGGGTTTATTAAGCTGGACTCACTCACTAAACAAGGGAGTCCAAACACGGTCCAAACGGACTGCTCCGACCTTTTATTTGATCATAAACAACATTCACAGTCTCCAACTCAGTTGGCTTATCAACCGACAATAAACCTGACTACAGTCCTGTTACAGTAACTAACCATTTAACTATGGTGTCTCAGTAGTTAGACACCATAGTTAAAACACATCACATTGTACTAGCATTAAGTAAAGTAAGTATGTAAGCTGTCAATCTATGTTAGCTCATCATTTACCAGACAAGAAATTATAATACACAATCATTTCTTTTTCTGAAACCAACCTTTTTGTGACCGTTGTTGAAGCAAGAGGAAATGTTTTCATCATTAAACTTCTTCCCTTCTCTCACTAACTGTGTCCAGTTGTGGAAAACAACACCAATTTTAAAGCTTTTTTTTCTTCTATATCTATCGATGTTAGTATTCTAACCAGCTACCCCTGACCCATCTCTTCACTGTGGTGGCAAACAACAAGCACCCCTGACAAGTTCTATTCAGCCACAGAGGAAACTACACATCACCTTTAAGTGATTTTCTTTCTTTTACTGTTCGAGTCTCTTTGCTGTTGTAATGGTATCCTTTCTATCAGTAAGAATAACACTGTACTCTCCAAATTGCTGAGCTCTGTAAACCAAGTTGTTTGAAAGAAGTCTGGCTTGTAATTTTTGATAAGACAGGTTTAGGTTGAAGATGCTGTGCGTCCTCTGAATGGAGCTTGTGGATCATCAGGACTCACCGGTGCTCTGTTGACAGACTGCCTGAGACTTCGTTGGCACCGTGTTTCCATAGATCAACACCTAACTCCAGTCCAGAATTATATAATGAAAATAACTGGTTCCCTAATTGCTATGAAAATAGAATTAATGAAAAGGAAAGAGTATCATTCATGTAAACATAGCCCCTTTCTTCCCTCCTACTGAGGGAATAACAACATCACTGTTTTACATTTGAGCTAATCCACTTAGGTGTCATATTAGGGAGAAATACAGCTGATTCTGAAGGTGCATAGGACAGGTCTCGAAGTTTGAAAGCTGTGCAGTTCAGGTCTGTTGTGTTTACAGAAGAATCTGAGATAATAAGAAAAAGAAGAACTGCTGCAGAGCTGTCAGAGTGACTTGCACTCCACATCAGAGGAGTTCATCATGTGGGGACAATGTGGCCACTTCCACAATGATGAACACACACACACACAAACACACTCTCTTGTTGCTTTACACTTCTTGTCAAAATAAGTCTAACGAGTCCGCTGGAGCTGTGATGTGGTTTTCTGAAGGTCTGAGGGAAACAAGTTAATCAATAAGGCATCCTCTGGCTCCATCTATCCACTCCCAACTCACAAGACCTTGTTAAGACCTACGAATCAGCCAGACTCTGTGCGAACAGTGGAGTATTCTCTGATGGGCAACACACAAGGCAAAGAGGAGGAAGAAGTAGGAGATAGTGCCAAGTAGCGAGTGAGAAATACAAATAGAGAAACAGTGGAGTCTGGCTCCCCCCACTGGCTGTAAATACAAATGATCACTTATAACTGTGTGAGCGTGTAGGCTAAACTGGGCAGGAAATGTCTAGCTCTTTTGAAAAGCCCTTCAAAATACTGACTGGAGTATGACAGGATATGAAAAGAACATTAGCAGCAGTAGCAGGACCGGGGCTTTAAAGTAGCGAGTCCAACAGTCCAATTCAAAGCAGAGCGTTTGAAAACCAGAAGCCAGCCCTGGCAAAGCTCAATATAAACGACAACAAGCCTGTTCTTTTTTCACAGGTTTAAATCACTTTTCATTCTTTTAGTTCTGACATGATTTGGTTGTAGCCACTTTGTTGTGCATCATTATCTCTGTTCGGCAACAAAAGGCAAATCATTCTTTAAATCGTTCTTTTCTCTGATGACCATAGGTTTTTCCAATGGTCTGGGGCCAAGGAGAACGGAGAAGCCCTTTCTGTTGAGTGCATTCAGAGGCACAGCTTTATTCCTGTACTCCCTTTTCACCGTCTCAAGGACTAGAGGTTCAGTCTCGGGGCCACTAAGGAAAATTCTCGCAGAATGTTTCGGGCCACATCCACTTTGTACTGGGCAATCATTAGCGCCCGCTTCACATCTTCAAAGGAGTAACCCTCTCCCATCAGCTTGGCAATCTTGGCGTCTACGGACTCGGACTCCATGCTGTGGGGTTTGCCTGGCTGGATGTCTGGAGGGATCTTCCTGGGCAGTGGCTTGGGTGGCCTGGCAGGGGCCTGCGAACAGTCCATCAATACTTGGAGTGGAGAGGGAGAGAAATTGTGTCAGCGGAAAACTGCCCCTGGCACTCAAGCAGAAATTTGAGAGTATTATTGGTGGTCAAGAAACGGTTAGTAGACCAATTGCTACTGGTCACAGAAGCTAAAGCTTTTACATTTTCTACCTTCAGAGTTCAGACCCCTGTCATTAGTCTCAGACACAGTCTGCCTGCTTGAAGGGAAACAGGGGCTGGTGTTTCAGAATAAAAACTGCTAAAAAAAAACATATTTTTAAGCTGTGTTGGAATTCAACGTTTCAGAACTTGTCTGCACAAAGCAAGTCATATTGTTCATGTTGATTAGAGTCTCCAGGCCCATGAAAGCTTCTTAGGTTCATGAAGTTCAAAGGTTCATACCTAATCCAGACCTTAATTACTCAAGGACATGATTTTGATCTTTTTTGGTCTTATATTGATAACGTCAGATGACTGAAACACTCATATGTATAATACAACTATATTTTCACATGTTTTTGTGTAAATTAAATCCTTTTCAAGACCTGTGAGAATGTCTTCATGTACTTATTTGCTGAGAAGGGGATATAGCTCGACCTTGACTACCTGGTAAATGGTCGTATTCAAGGCAGCCTCTGGAGCCTTTAACATTTTCTGTGTGTCGTCGGACTGGAGGCAGGGGAGCAGCACTGTTCAGCATTTCAAACACTGTGTCTAGACAAAAGATGACACAGACAAAGTCAGGTAAAAACCCAGATGCTTATCTATCAGTCAACAAAGTAATGCAAGAAATTATGTGTGTTAAATTTGTCATAAACCATTAGCATAATATAATATACACAGACCGACAAATCTAAGATTAGTACAACACTGTGGGACATGCACTACTTTAATCACTATCAAACTGTAATTGAAATGTTCCAGGTTTGTTGGCTCACCAGGGGTTAACAGTAAATGCTCATGTCCAGAGGAGGGCCTGTGTGGTCGTGGGATGACAGAGGAGGAGGAGGAGGAGGACGTAGATGAGTTGCAGGATGAGGACGGCAGAGATGAGAAGAGGTCAGTAAAGCTGTGTCGCGCTGGCGGAGGAGGAGGAGGAGGGGAAAGCTGGGATGGAGGGCGGCTGTTGAAGAGCTCTTCTAATGCTGAAACACAACAGGGGCCACCGACAACACTGAGTTATCTGCTCTGCCTAGATGCATATTCCGCGAGGAGCAAAGTTGCTGCCTATAAAACTGGAGCTGTGTACTGGGACCACATGCTGAAGAGCGGATGGCATGCTGTCTTTTAGAGAGAGGCCAAAAGAGGAGGGCAATGGGAGCTGCAAGGAGGTTTGACATGGGTCAAAAACTAAAGTTTATGTTTAGGTTTAAAAAACCTTCCCATGTACCTGATGTAAATGTAGGACTGTTCGTATGCTGAACTACAGAGTCTGGGTGAACAAACTGTGAACTGGTGTCACTAGGCCCTCATCTGAAGCCTAGTTCTGTTTGTTTACATCACTCGTGTCTACCACAGCTCATGTGGCCCAGTGTTCTGTCATTCCTATTCATTTGAGTTGATACTCGAAAGGTGGTCACAAATCCTCATGTATATGAGCAGTATATGATTTTAATAAAACACTAAAACTTTGGTCATTTGGGGAGTTTATCAACAGAATTTATGATCTTCTAATAATCTGCCGGATAATGTTCATAGGAAAAAGTCAGGGATACAGGTCTGGCAGTGGGAGATATACAGAGAGAGACATTTAACAGTTACAGGGGGGGCTGAGGCAGGAAGGGGGAGGTGAGGGTGGTATATGTTGCTTGATGTGGTGAGCTACCTTTGGGGGGCAGCAGAATGTCATAGTTGGAGGGTGACTGGTTCGTGTTGAAGGGGCAGGGGTCAGTATTTGCTGCCCCCGGGACCAACTCCCTGACCGATTCTGAGTGTCTACCTGAGGACCACAAGCAGAGCTCAGCAGAAAGTAGCATGCCCTCTCAATAATTCAGCATATTCAGTTTCAATTTAAGGAATAAAAGAAATACATTTTCAAATGGTACTATCTCGTTCCGCAGGTTGTTATCCCTATTCATTCTTTTCTATTGTGATCCCAGTGCAGGCATCAAGATATTTCTACAGCTTAAACAGGTTGATTTGTTCTAAAAAAATAAAAAACAATGATCTGTTGCCTCTTTCTTATTTTAAGTATTACTAGTGGATTAAAGAATGATATGGGTCATATTCACCTGCTCATTACAACAGAAATTACATCAGATGGACAGGTCAGTGATGTAATATCATGGCTATAGGGATACCATCATCATTTCTATAATATGTAATGATGCAGGTTTCAGGACTTACCAGTCTCCGGGAACTGCTGCTTATTCTCCTCAATGGAAGGCTCTATGGAGCCATTCTCCAAGTGCCTGAATGACAGAGGAAATCTATTGGGTCACAGCAGACTTATCAAGCTCTGAAACCACCACTGCTGCATCACCATGGTAACCAAAATACTCTGAGAGGAGTTCAGTACCTGCTGGGCACAGAGATGCAGATTGGAGCCTGGCTCAGACAAAGGTGGGATGAAGGGATTTGATAGTCATCCTCCAGCCTCTCCATCGCCCTCTGCTGTCTTTCTTGCACAGGACTACTGAAAGGGTTGGAGGCTCTGTAAGGAAGCTTCCCATTAGTGTCAATCATACATTAGTGTTAATCATACAGTTCTATTAAGCTACAATCACTGAGATGGTAACTGATAGCACTTTTCTATTCTTGATGCCCCCTCAAAGTGCTTTACACTATAGATTATTGCCATTCACACACACATTCATACAGTGCATCTATGGGCAGCACTTTTTTTTCTATTAGGGACAGTAATAAGACCGAAGTAACTTGCCAACTGACACTTCGGCATGTGGGATGGGGAAGACTGGGATCAAACCCCTTTCTGGTTCATAGACACACCCACAGCCGGCCCCTATCAACCCAGTCAGTACCCAGCCGATACATGTGTGCTCTGCTCTGACTGTTTCACTGGTATAAGAGTAGAGGAAGGGTTTTTCACCGGAATCAGAACTACAGGCTTGCTTTAACTTCTCCCTGTATGTGTACAACAGCAAGCTCAAATGACTGAAATGCATATAGAGTTTTGTCTTTGTACAGCAAGAGGCTATTTATTTATCTAAGCTGTTTCCACTCAGACACAAAGTCAAAGGACTACATTTAAAATGCAGTGTTTGTGTACTCAGCAGTATACCCTTTACCTGCTAACTTGAGAGTCTACAAGTTCACAACCACAATTTTTAAGGCAGACTATTAGCTGAAAAGGATGCATGATTGGTATTTATGGTTTATTTATTTCAGCTCTAGTCACACTCAAGGCCCTTACAGTACAGTTTTGCATTCATTCATTCACACACACACATTCATACAGTGTGTGTGTGTGTGTGTGTGTGTGTGTGTGTGTGTGTGTGTGTGTGTGTGTGTGTGTGTTCTAATCATCTGCCAAGTTGTAAGGAAAATGTGAAAGACTTTCAGGAACACTTTGACTTGTTTCATTACTGCTCAGGAACCACTGAGAAAAACAGTGAGCCTAGCAGCAGGAAGAGGCTGTGGCTTTCATTGTATATGAAATTCTATGATAATTAATCAGGATACAGATTTCAAAACAGGACAGATCATGGCTTCAGACTCTGCAATGCCACAAAAAGTAAGGAATACAGTTGTGGATTGTTAGAACTGCCTCTTAGCTGAGTTTACCTACTGTATGTGTCACAGTAAAATCGTGTTGTTCTGCTAAGTTTGAATCGCTAAGCACACTTACTTCTGCGTCAGGGCCACAATGAAGGAAAAGTTTAACATGAATGGTGCAAAGATGTATAGCCAATCAATAACAAGACGCACTTCTCTCTGATCACCCATGATCAGTTTACCAAAATAATCTCAGGTTCTAAACCAACAACCTGTATCTTAGATCCAATTCCGACAAAATTACTTAAAGAAATTCTGCCCCTAATTGATAGTTCGTTACTTAATACAATCAATCTGTCATTATCATCAGGTTATGTACCACAGTCTTTTAAAATAGCAGTAATCAAACCCCTTCTAAAAAAAAACCACCCTAGACCCAGAGGTTTTAGCCAATTACAGACCAATATCTAATCTCCCCTTCATGTCGAAAATCTTATAAAAAGTTGTAGCCAATCAGCTGTGTGAGTTTCTCCAGGAAAATAATACATATGAAGACTTTCAGTCTGGGTTCAGAGCCAATCACAGCACAGAGACAGCCTTAGCAAAAGTCACTAATGACCTTCTAATAGCCTCAGATCAGGGACTTGTGTCTGTCCTTCTTCTGTTAGATCTCAGTGTAGCATTCAACACAATTGACCATCAACATTTATTACAAAGACTTAAACAGTTAATTAACATGAATGGAACCGCCCTTAACTGGTTTAAATCGTATTTTTCTGATCGCTCCCAATTCGTGCAAATTAATGATGAGTCATCTGTGCGCACCAAAGTTCACCATGGTGTTCCACAGGGCTCCGTGCTCGGACCAATTTATTCTCATTATACACTCCTGATCAAAATCTTAAGACCAGTTAAAAAATGTCATTAATTTGCATTTTGCACTGTTGGATCTTAGGAAGGTTCTAAGTAGAGCTTCAAAATGCAAAAAGAAGAAATGGGAACAAGAGACCAAAAGTTGTGAGCAGGCAATTTATTGAAAACAACAATTTAACTCAAATAGGCTGTTCATCAGCTGATCAAAAGTTTAAGAAAACAGCCTTTAAAAGCCAAAATCTGTGCAAAAATTTGGATTCCATGTCATTTCCTGTCAAGTAATCAAACTGTGAAGATCTCTTGATGGCAAAGGCAAAAAAGCTCACCGTCTTTGAACGTTGTAGGAGAGTTGAACTGCATAAACAAGGCCTCTCACAACATGCCATCGCTGCTGAGGTTGGACGCAGTAAGACAGTCATTTTGCATTTCTTAAAAGATCCTCAGGGTAATGGAACAAAAAAATCAAGTGGTAGACCCAAAAAAATCTCACCGGCGCTGAGCCGGAGGATCCGAATGGCTGTCCGTCAAGATACGGGACGATCCTCGTCCCAAATTAGGGCCATTACTGGTGCTGACTGCAGCCCAATAACCATCAGATGGCATCTGCGAAGGAAGGGCTTCAAAAACAAGAAACGTCTTCAAAGGCCACGTCTCCTTCAACGCCACAAAATTGCCCGTTTAGACTTTGCAAGGGAGCACCAAACATGGGACATTCAAAGGTGGAATAAAGTTTTATTCTCTGACGAGAAAAAATTTAACCTTGATGGTCCTGATGGCTTCCAACGTTACTGGCATGACAAGGAGATGCCACCTGAGATGTTTTCTACGCGGCACAGTGGAGGGGGCGCCATCATGATCTGGGGTGCTTTTTCCTCCAATGGAACAATGGAGCTCCAGGTTGTGCAGGGGCGTCAAACAGCAGCTGGCTATGTGGAGATGTTGCAGCGGGCATCCCTCATGACTGAGGGCCCTCGTCTGTGTGGTAACGACTGGGTTTTTCAGCAGGACAACGCTCCAATTCACAATGCCCGTCTATCCAAGACTTTTTTCCAGGAGAATAACATCACTCTTTTGGACCATCCTGCGTGTTCCCCTTATCTTAATCCAATTGAGAACATTTGGGGATGGATGGCAAGGGAAGTTTACAAAAATGGACTTCAGTTCCAGACAGTGGATGCCCTTCGTGAAGCCATCTTCACCACTTGGCGCAACATTCGCACTAGCCTTTTGGAAACACTTGCATCAAGCATGCCAAAACGAATTTTTGAAGTGATCAACAATAATGGTGGAGCTACTCATTACTGAGTCAGTTTTTGACACTTTAATTTCTGTTTTAGGAGTTTTTTTTTTTTTTTTTAGCTGTGGTCTTAAACTTTTGATCAGCTGATGAACAGCCTACTTCAGTTAAATTGTTGTTTTCAATAAATTGCCTGCTCACAACTTTTGGGCTCTTGTTCCCATTTCTTCTTTTTGCATTTTGAAACTCTACTTAGAACCTTCCTAAGATTCAACAGTGCAAAATGCAAATTCATGCAATTTTTGAACTGGTCTTAAGATTTTGGTCAGGAGTGTATATGCTTCCTCTAGGAAACATTATCAGGACACACTCTGTAAATTTCCACTGCTATGCAGATGACACCCAGTTATACTTGTCAGTAAAACCTGAACAAAGTAATCAATTAACTAAACTTCGAGCATGTCTCAAGGACATAAAGACATGGATGACCCGCAATTTTCTCTTATTAAACTCAGATAAAACAGAGGTTATAATACTTGGCCCTAAACACCTTAGAAATATATTATCTCAAGATATAGCTGCGCTAGACGACATTGCCCTTGCTTCCAATGAAACAGTCTGGAACTTGGGAGTGATCTTTGATCCTGATTTATCCTTTAATAGTCACTTAAAACAAATTTCTAGGACCGCCTTTTTCCACTTGCGTAATATCAAAAAAAGTAGACATGTCCTATCGCAAAAAGATGCAGAAAAACTAGTCTACGCCTTTGTTACATCGAGACTGGACTATTGTAATTCATTACTATCAGTCTCCAGCAGTAAGTCGTCAAAGACTCTACAGCTTGTCAAAAATGCTGCAGCACGTGTCCTGACGAGAATCAAGAAAAGAGAGCACATTTCTCCAGTATTAGCATCGCTACACTGGCTTCCAGTTAAATCTAGAATAGAATTTAAAATTCTCCTCCTCACCTTCAAGGCCCTGAATAATATGGCGCCTTTTTATCTTAAAGAGCTGTTCGTACCCTATCAACCCACTAGAGCACTCCGCTCCCAAAATTCAGGCTTACTTGTCGTCCCTAAAGTCTCTAAAAGTAGAGTAGGAGCCAGAGCTTTCAGCCATCAAGCCCCTCTCCTGTGGAATAATCTACCACTTTCAGTTCGGGAGGCAGACACTATCTGTTCGTTTAAGAGTAGGCTCAAAACCCTCCTTTTTTATAAAGCTTATAGTTAAAGCTAATTAGTGCGGCAGAACGTTACTTGTCCAATGTTCTAAAATAGGAAGTGTTTAGTTTAAAAAGGCATAGAGGTATTGATGGCTGACCTACTGAGTGGGCCACATGGTTTTCATCGTACTACCATATAAACCAGTAGCCAGTTAGATTTACCTTGAGCCTCACTGTACCCCCAAGTTCAGCCTGTATCATTGATTACAAGGCAAAAACCCCTGATGACGCTAAGACGCAAAGGGAATTTATGACACATGACACACGGAGCTTCTCTTTCCAGCTTCTTCTTCCTCTTCTCCATCCCTATCACATTGAAGTAAGTTATATCTCATCAGTACATGTTACTGACTTGACCCCTTCCCCGAGTCCCTTTGCTTTATCGCCCGCAGATCCGGGCCCGCTGTGGCCGCATCATGGATTACGATTTGTGGATCGCGCATCAGAGCTCGCAATGGTGGATCCAGTATGGCGGATTCTATATCGTGCAGGCTCATCGTAGTAGTAATGGCGGATCCTGTGTCGCGTTGGCATCATATAATGGTGGTGGACCACGACCGAGGCGGCGCCTGATGATGGATCTTAATAAGCGGCAGTGGACAATGACTGTGGACAATAATGGATCCGACCAGGATGATGGATCTTGCTGGCTGCTGACCATAGACTATGATTGCAGCAGGACTGCTTGACATATAGTATTGAAGTTATCCTTCAAAATGTTTACCCTCATCAATGCTGCTAAAAACTTTAATCTTGATGATGTTTTCCTACACTTGACATCTATTGCACGTCTGTCCGTCCTGGGAGAGGGATCCCTCACATGTTGCTCTCTCTGAGGTTTCTACGTATTTTTACCCTGTAAAAAGGTTTTTTTAAGTCGTTTTTCCTTACTCTTGCTGAGGGTTAAGGACAGAGGATGTCTCACCATGTTAAAGCCCTATGAGACCAAGTCTAATTTGTGAATATGGGCTATACATAAAATTTGATACAATTTGATTGATTGACTTTTGCAGCCACAACCACTGTTCCGTATGAATCCTAAACTTAGCGAAAAGATGTAGTATCGACCTGGGGCCTCATTTATAAAACAATGCGTAGGATTCTTACTGAAAGTGTCTGTGCACGCAGAAAACAAAAATGGCATACACAACATGAAGGCCCCCCTATATCGGCATAGTGGTGAGAAGATAATGAGTGAATTTGCACCTTGTGATTAGTGAATATGGGCTATACAAATCAAATTTGATTGACAATTGATGGTATCCTAACCTCCCCTATGGGACATTATCTGAAAATAGAAGTGTTGTCTCCAATGCGTTCTGTGTATTTGACAGCACCGACACGTTAACTGCAGCGTTTTTACACACACACACGCACGCCCTCACACTAAAAAAACTACAGTATTACTCTTTATAAAGGCTCAGTGTTATAGAAGATATAACTAAAAACTATCCATCATTGTTTCTGTATCAGATATATAATGCTAACACTGTTGCTTTTAATGTTACTGATGAAGTGGATCAATAATCTGGCTTCAAAGCACCTCCTTAAGTTTGCATCACCACTTTCACAGATCTCAATGTTTGTGTGAGAAGTGGTATATGCACAAACTGTGGTCTAAAGATGCTTACGCAAGGCCCGAGAGCTTTTGGTGATAAATTGATTCAGTAATAATAATAATAATGATAATAATAATGTGTATGTGTGTGTGTTTGAAAGAGAGAGAAAGTGATCTGGTGAATGTAAGATATACTGTACGTCCAAGTAAGCTTCATCCTCTGTAAGCTAAGTGTTTGTGTGCTGCCCTAACAAACTCACAATATTTTACAACACTAAATAGTTTTCAGTGGAACCAGAGCTTCCTCTTTCAGCTCAGGCTTTATCAGAAGTGGCAGCTCTATCCCCAGCCTCCACTACAGCCTGATACACAGAAACATCTAATCCAATTCTGGCTGCAGCTAAAAGGCTATTAGACGTTCAGCCATCATTTTAAAGCTGTTTCTAACAGGACTTTTCCCTAAGGCTTAGACCTTACTAGTAAACAGTTCCAGAGTCTGAAACCACAAAGAAAGACAGGAACAGCATTCAACAGAAATGAAAATCACCTCATCATCTTCTCACCACTATGCCGATGAAGGAGTTGGCGAAGTGTTTGAGTCCAACACTTCTGGAGTCTCAGGGGTAAACTCTGTTGCAGCAGAATCCATTAGTTGAAGTCAATGGTGACCTCTTCTTCAGACTGGAAAATACAAAACATGCCTCCATACTGCACCTGTGGTGTCATCCAAGTGCCGCAAGCTCAGACCAGTATTAATTTCGTTGACGAAAACTATGACGAAAAATATTCGTTAACGACTTTTTTCCATGACGAAGACGAGACGAAGACGTAACGAAAACGGATATTTGAAAATAAAAACTATGACTAAATCTATTTTAACTTTCGTTGACGAGACGAGACGAGACGAAAATGTTGGTGGTTGACTAAGTCACAATAATTTTTTTAAACATCATCGTATCAGGCCGTCATGAAGTATCAGGAGCGGGCGAGTGAGTCTGTGTGTGTGTGCGTGTGTGTGTGTGTGTGTGTACGCCAGATAGCGCACAGGTCCGGAGGCTCCGCCCCCCGCCCCGCTCACTAGCTCAGAGACACAGCGAGACAAGAGCTCGTTCACGTGAAGGAGCCCGTCACTGACTCACCGGCTGCTTTTTAACTATGGAAACAGTGAAATACAGAGTTTCTCTGGTCTCAGCTGCTCAGAGATCAGCGCAGCAGCTTCTGGATCAGAGCAGAAGCTGCAGTTGGTTTCTAAAGAGCTTCAGTATCTGTGTTCGCCTCCAGTCTGACCTGCTCTCGCTTTTTGTTTTCACATTTAAAACCAAATATATATTTTTAAGCTATTAGGCTGCAGCTATATGTTTTTATTTATTCTAAAATAGGGTACTTCTTATTTCATACATTTCCCACAAATATGGGGAGGACTCAAATAGCCCTACATAGTTCTGTGTTTAATTAATTTCAAGGTAGGCCTACACTTGCCTGTGTATTTTCGTCTCTTCATAAGCATTCTGTGTTTTCCTTTGTTGTAACAGGTACAAATAGCAATAAAATGTCAAGAGTTTTCTTTATTGTCGTTCTATAATTTCGTAAATGCAACAAACTATAGTTCAGTATAGTATAACTTTATATTAAACTTTATTAGCTTTGTTATCAAACATGTTTTGCGGCTCCAGACAAATTTTATTTGGGGGAAGAGGGGGCAAAATTACTATTTTGAAAGTAAAGGTTGCCGACCCCTGCTATAGCCCTATGCTAGGAGGGATATCTAATGGACAACCTAAGTACTGCAAGCTAGACTATTTTGCAGTTTTAGACACAACACAGGTTCCCTGGGCCTGAGAAGGGAAGAAAAGGAGTTTAATGTGGCAACTAAATGTGACTAAAACTAGACTAAAATGTAATTCGTTTTCGTCGACTAAAACTAGACTAAAACTAAGAAGGATAAAAATGACTAAATGTGACTAAAACTAATATGCATTTTCGTCAAAAGACTAAGACTAAGACTAAATCAAAAATAGCTGCCAAAATTAACACTGGCTCAGATATTCATATTTGGCTTGAAACCAAGTCTTTTACACCGTGTTTAAAGCATAAATATCCGCTGATATCTTCCTACAAGGTGCGGTGTGGACTCTTGGATGACATCACACCAGCAGTTTGGAGGCATGTTATGTTTTTTCTGTTGTTTTGCTACGTCTGAACTCTGGTCAATATTTACATCAGTTGTATTGGATTCTGACCTAACAAAGTTTACCTGATACTCAAGAAGTGCTTTGTGAACACTTAACCCACCCCTCCATCGGCATAGTGGTAAGAAGATAATGAGTAGAATTTAATTTCTGGGTGAACTATCCCTTTAAGGAGGCCAGTGTTAATTTCGTTGAAGAAAACTATGACGAAAAATATTCGTTAACGATCTTTTTTCCATGACGAAGACGAGACGAAGACGTAACGAAAACGGATCTTTGAAAATAAAAACTATGATTAAATCTTTTTTAACTTTCGTTGACGAGACGAGACGAGACGAAAATGTTGGTGGTTGACTAAGTCACAATCATTTTTTTAAACATCATCGTATCAGGCCGTTATAAAGCATCAGGAGCGGGCGAGTGAGTGTGTGTGTCTGTGTGTGTGTGTGTGTGTGCCCCAGATAGCACACCGGTCCCGAGGCTCCGCCCCCTGCCCCGCTCACTCGCTCAGAGACACAAAATCAGAGCTCGTTCACGTGAAGGAGCCCGTCACTGACTCACAGGCTGCTTCTTAACTACGCAAACAGTGAAAATACAGAGTTTCTCTGGTCTCAGCTGCTCAGAGATCAGCGCAGCAGCTTCTTGATCAGAGCAGAAGCTGCAGTTGGTTAGTACCGAGCTTCAGTTTCTGTGTTCGCCTCCAGTCTGACCTGCTCTCGCTTTTTGTTTTCACATTTAAAACTAAATATATATTTTAAAGCTATTAGGCTGCAGCTATATGTTTTTATTTATTTCAAAATAGCGTACTTCTTATTTCATACATTTCCCACAAATATGGGGAGGACTCAAATAGCCCTACAAAGTTCTGTGTTTAATTTATTTCAAAGTAGGACGACACTTGCCTGTGTATTTTCTTCTCATCATAAGCGTTCTGTGTTTTCCTTTGTTGTAACAGGTACAAATGGCAATAAAATGTCAAGAGTTTTCTTTCTATAATTTCGTAAATGCAACAAACTATAGTTTAGTATAGTATAACTTTGTATTAAACTTTATTAGCTTTGTTATCAAATATGTTTTGCTGCTCGAGACAAATTTTATTTGGGGGAAGAGGGGGCAAAATTACTCTTTTGAAAGTAAAGGTTGCCGATCCCTGCTATAGACTTATGCTGGTAGGGATATCTAATGGACAACCTAAGTACAGCAAGCTAGACTATTATGCAGTTTTAGACACAACACAGGGTCCCTGGGCCTGAGAAGGGAAGAAAAGGAGTTTAATGTGGCAACTAAATGTGACTAAAACTAGACTAAAATGTAATTCGTTTTCGTCGACTAAAACTAGTCTAAAATGTAATTCGTTTTCGTCGACTAAAACTAGACTAAAACTAAGAAGAATAAAAATGATTAAATGTGACTAAAACTAATATGCATTTTCGTCAAAAGACTAAGACTAAGACTAAATCAAAAATAGCTGCCAAAATTAACACTGAAGGAGGCATAACTTTGGACTAAAGGGAATTTCTAACTCGACTCTCACCAGGTTCATGTTTGTATAGGGCTCTGTTCAGACGTGATATTAACATCCATCCTGTTTTATCTAATCGCAGGTTGACAGCTCTAAGTACAAAATATGAACTCATTCAAGATGCGTTGAGGATGCATTTGAGATCTGATCACTCCGACCACATTTGAAGTAATCCCAACTGCATGTTGCTACAAAATCGTTAAGGTGTGAATACAAATATTTCCTGGGCCCAATTAGAGGACCACCTACTCAACCTGACATCCTTTTTTCTTTAACTATTTAGAATGAGGACGATCTTATTTTATTGTCCAGCTGTGCACAGCACTTTGATTAACTCAGAATCTGCCACGTCCTGCTCTCTCTCTCCCTTGCTCTCTTTCTCTGTTTTCCTTTACTCTTTCACACACACACACACACAAACACACACACACAAACACACACACACAGGACAGACCAACAGGGAACAGACATGCTGCCTGTGTTTGTGTGTGTGTTTGTTTGCGTGTGTGCATGTGTGCGTGTGTGCGTGTGTGCGTGTGTGTGAGTGTGAGTGTGTGTGTGTGTAATACTCACTTGTGGCTACTGGCAAGTGAGGACTGACTTGGCGAGAGCCGTGAAGGAAAGATATCATACTCATCACTGAATGGCACGCCATTAGTAAAGGGCTACACAGACACACACAAGAGAAGAAGAGAATAATAATAAATAAAATATAATGCCAAGTGAATATGATGAATTGAAATACACTTAAACAGAGTAATATGCATCAGATACTATGTTCCTCCCTGAGTCTGGCATAGGAGGGTGGTAGTAAAGTTATTATCCCCTCAATCAGGCCAAGACACCAGACTGAATGAAACTAGTTACAACAGCTCAGTGTCATGTTGGTCATTTATAGCTTCATTAGAACTAGCTTAAAAGAATGACTGAGGTAAAAGATGCAAAAACAAGTATTGTAAATATATGTATTCATGCTTTCTCCACTTATCAACCAACACAGTGTTGTGAGCAATATGAATCCCTTTCTGAGCGTAGATCTGTTCAAATGAAGAAAAAACACAACAGTAGAATTTAAAGCCTTTATCAAGCTCGGCTCATAAAAGCAGTGGTGCTGAGAAGGAATGTGATGCAGACATTTTCCCATGCCAAAAAAGAATCAGCATTTACTGGGAAGGAATGACTGTGCTGCCACATCGGCCTGCGAGCCGCTAACACCAGAGAAGATTAGCTGTCTTTGTGACAGAGTTACTCTCCAGATGTGCAATCCTATGTTTAAAAGTGAAAAAGCTGCTGAAGGAGACTAGTTTTTGACCCAGCTTCATGTTTAAGACTGATATTTGATAGAAAGACGACTACTGATAATAACAACACATTAAGTTAGTATGGCCTGGACAGTGGACAATTCTAAAAACCCTTGGGCCAAATGTGACCTTCAAGAACACAGAAATATATTTTAAATGCAAAGCACATCTGCCTCTTTATGTAAGACAAAAGTATGTAAAGAAGCACTTATACTTCCATGATGGTACCCCAAGTGAAAATGCTCTCCTTAAGCAACTGGAGGCACTTTGTGATCAAAGAGTCTCTGGAGGGAGAGGCTGCGTGGGCACAAGTTTGTGCAACTGCACTTTGAATGATGAAGTGGAGACAGCATACAAATTATGCAGACCCTCAGTGGTATTCTCTTTTCCACACCAGTAAAGGCTGCAGCAGTCTCTGGAGGATTTGCCTGGTAATGTACGAGTGGTCATTTCAAAAAGTGAGATACAGTTACATCAGGGATTTTATCTTTTTGCATTTTTTATTTATATTTAATGCTTAAATTCCATAAAAGTGTGTATTTACTCATTGGAGGAAAGGCAGAGAGGATGTTTAACGTCTCGTCTACAATGTGACATGGATTTAATTCGTTTTTGGTAAAGTGTAAGCATCAGTAATTCAATCAGGCTCAACTCCTTTGTGAATTTCAAAATACAACTAAAACATGTGAATCTTTCTGCTTATGAACCAAGCTGAATATAAACATTGATGGAAAAGAGACATCAATGACAAACATTTACTTACAGACAGATATTTCACGCTTCGTGCACTATGATGCTACATACCACCAATAAGTCCACTTTGTGACTAATCTTTAATGTTGGGTGAAGACGATTGACTGTACTGTTGGAGTGCAGACCCGAGCAAGTTCAAAGCCTTAACAACCATGTACAATATGGTTCAGTGTTTAAGATTTAGGTGATGGGATCTATTGGCAGAAAGTTTTCACAGTGTATAATCATCTAAATCAGACATGGGCAATGTACGGCCCCGAGCCGTAAACGGCCCGTTGGGCGTTTTAATCCAGCCCGTCGAAAATGTCCAAATAATTATTAAAAAAAATAAAAAAATACTAACGATTTTTTAAACTTACAATTTAGGAGCACTTAAATCGCACTTACTTATATTACTTTGTAGTTTTGCTTTATTTTTTGAAGAAATTGTACTTTTCTTGCTTCTTGTTGTTCTGGGTTTGTACCCTCGGGGTTGAATGCACTTGGATAAAAGCGTCAGCTAAATTCAATTTGACCGGGAGTGTGGTGTATAGGGCTCGAAAGGGCACATGATCTCCCTTCACATTTTCGCTTTACCCTGTGAGCCCTTCTGTAAAATGAGCGGATCAAGGAAACGAAAAGTGGACAATGAGTGCCGAGTTTTTAACACGGAGTGGACAACAAAATACTTTTTCACTGAAGTCCTATCGAAGGCTGTATGCCTGATATGCCGAGTCGCAGATTTCAAGGAGTACAACATCAGCCGTCACTTTGCTACGAAGCATGCTAACTACGCTAGAAAGCAGTGAACGCAAGAATGGGTGGCTACGGCTCAGAGGTTGGCGGCTAATTTACAGACTCAGCAACTGAGAAACTGCGATTCAAGAGTCAACTACCAAGGCAAGTTTTTTGGTGGCATTCGAAATAGCAAAGGCTAGCAAGCCTTTCTCCGAAGGCGAGTTTTTGTTAAATTGCCTTACAAATAAATGCTTTGCTACTTGTTAAAGGCCAAATCCTTTCATGTAATGAATTTTCCATGTAATTTATATTAGTTCACAAAAACACTCCTCTGTCAAATTTTACAACCCATTTTGGCCCGCGAGTCAAAAAGTTGGCCCACTCCTGATCCTAATTGTAAAAAATTTTGTTTTCTTTACTCTAGAATAAGCCCTTTTATATTTAAATAGTTTATATTTTTTGGCGGAGGCCGCCATGTTTTTTTAACAGTAGCTCATACCTTTTGAGTTTTATGACAACTGTAGGCTACCACAGGTTTTCGTTCATGTTTGGAAGGGGAGGGTGAGGTGAGGGGTATTCAGCTGCAATATACAACTTCGTCACTAGAGGTCACTAGATTCTACACACTGAACCTTTAAGCAAGGCACATACATGTAATAAACTACTGTGAACTGTTAAAACCAAAAAACAGCCCAACCCAAGGCCTACCTTTGAGCTCTCTCGGTTCCCTGTCCCCTCCATTCTGTGATGTAACCTTCCAAATCCTGCAGACGGAAAACTGAGGGGTCTTCCGTTCAGGTGAGAGGGGCCGGCAGGTCCCAGCTGGAGCTGGTGTTCTACTCCAGGCCTGTGGGCATCTGCCAAATGGTTGTCTTTGGTACAGGGTGTCAAAGGGGTCATTTGGGAGTTTGAAAGTACTCTAGTAGAAGAGGACGTGGAAGAGGAACTGGGAAGCCAAGAGTGGCGAAACTCTGGAGGAATGGGAGGAGGTCGCTCAGGTGGAGGCGGTGGAGGTGGATCCCTCTGCGGGGGAGGTGGGGCTGGGAGAGGCTTGTCTTGCTTTCTTGACATGCCTGGTGAAGACTGCAGAGGTTGAGAGATAAGAGACCAGCTTTCTAATCACACTCCACCATGTACACTTTCTATGGAACAAATATTTGAAACATGTGTAGTAGTTTTGAAGAAAAAAAACATCAATGTTACATTGGTAAGGTGATGAGAGCTCAACAGGCTGCTCCTGTGTTCCGGTTCAATTGTCCTGTACCATGATACACGACTGCATGATTTTTATCAAACTTTTCATCTTGGTTTCAGCAAACCTTCAGAAATTCAACATTTATGTCATGCAACTTGCGGCCATCAAAGCCATCAAGGTATGTGCAGCCTCATTGCAAATATGTTTCTTATTCGCTTTTTAAGAACAATCGTTTTTACTCTTCCTCTATGCTTTAACAGGCTTTAAAGGGGACATATTATGAAAATTCCACTTTTGTAGTGCTTCTACACGTTAATTTGGATATCTGGCATGTCTAACATCCCAAAAACTCTGGAAAAAGTTTGAGAGGGGGGCAGGGGACTCAAAACAGGTAAATCTGAGGAGGACTGTTTTAGACAGGGTAAAAAGGGTGCTTTTTTAAATGATCCTTGTGGTATTTTGACCAAATTTTTTTACAGACATTTCATTAAGACCCCAAGGAACCATATCAACTGTGGTAAAATGGGCATATGATGGTTCCTTTAATGCATTTCCTTTACATACATCCTCTTTATATACAACATTTTTCTCTGGGAAATGCTGTGACTGACCTTTGGAGAGGCAGTGGGACTGGCAGACGGAGAGCGGATGGCACCTTTCTGGATGAGGTCAAGTCGTGGCGGGACAGGAGGAAGGCCAAGGTGCTGGATGCAATAACCGGGGTCCCCTATATGGGCTTTCCTGTGTTGGCTGACAGGTGAAGAGCTGGGGGACACCATTGGGGAGTTCTGTCGCTCAGCACAGTGCTGAAAAACAGGAGAATTTCTTAAAGGTGTGTTTAAGACCAGCTGTAAGAATTTTTTTATGATTTACAAGTACATTTATACGAGCTCCAGATACTTTGGGTTCAGAGTAAATCGTAGTCGACTCTAGACTGAGGGTTAAAAATACCATTTATCAGTATGAATTGTATTAGTTGAAGAAGTATGGATGTGTAGTTTGCTTTTGATTCTAGAATTGTGTAGGATGTTCCCCTGTGGATAGGAGAGGAGTTTTGAGAATAGGAGGTTATACTAAGGTCCTTTGTCCTTTGTTTGTATCCATGCTGCCATACCTATATTTGTTTGGAAACGTTTACCACTGAGTAAGTTAGACAAACTGTTTACTTAATTAATTTGTATTCAACAGAAACAATGTTTATGCCCTTTATTTATATTTTTACGTAGAAGGTTTAAAGACCCCTCCTTATGTACATGTGAATAATTTTCTGTTATGGTACGCATAGCAATATCCTGATTTATGTTTTTTTTCTTGTACAAAAACTCATTAATCCATCAATCTTACCATCTGTGACACGTTCCTCAATCCTCAATCCTCAAGCCCATTCAATAAATTGATAAATGAATCCTTGTGTTTAAATGTGCACCCCAGTTAGAAGCACAATGATCCAGTCATTCCTATCCTACTTAACCTTGAAATGAAACCAAATTCACTCTGCATTCACTCTGCATATCCAGTCTTTTTCATTGTCATTGTCATGTCATTCTTAGTTCTTTTCTAAATATGAATGTTGAGGAGAAAAAGGGCAAATTAAAAGTATTTTCCCCCACAAGACAATAGATAAAATGTTTACCTTTCTGATGTTGGCAAGTCCATTCATGACCAGGCAGTCCTCTCGGTCTTCCTCATCATCCAGCTCCAGCATGTGGCAGCTGTGCTGGTCCAGGAAGAAGCACTTGGTGCCCTCATTTCGTGGGTCAAAGGGATCCACAATGATGGGCTCTGTGCCTTTGATCTCACAACGGCAGAACGGACAACCCTGACCATCTGATTCCTGGAACAGACGAAGAGGAGAGACTGCATGAAACAATATCTCTCTCTCTCTTTCTCTCTCTCACACAGACGGGATAAATCAGGAGACAAACTTTAACCTTGTTTCAGTTAAATTAACAAAAATAGATTTAGGCTTTTCCCCTCATTCGTGAAACGACTAGCAGTTGACTGGACACTTGCTCATATAAAATAAAAACACGACAACGGACAGCTGAGATAACTATTCCTCCAGGACCCTATTTAGAAACATTGTAGAGATCATTTGAATGCCTCATGTTCATTTTTATCAGGAAATTTCATCTGAGAAACAAGAATTTTGATCATTTTTTAAAATGTTAAAAATATCAAGAGAAATGCCGCTGATCCAGGACTTAATGTGAGTGACAGACGGAGAGACTTTAGTGCTCATCCCATATATATTCTCATCAACAGAACATCACTTTAGCCAGAAAAAACGAATAAGTATTTAATGGTATTATACAGCAGTGATGTTATAAATAAAGAAAATACACTGATACACTGCTGCTGCTTTTGACTTCCTCTATGAACGATATATAGAAATTTGAACTGGGCAGACACAAGGACCCTAGAAGAAAGTGAGAACGGGTTGAGAGCGGGGTCTTCTTCTTCAGCTGCTTAATCAGACACCTTTTCACTTGTAAGCATACGCAAACAAGTTTTACTGATGTGTGGAGAATTTCTTTACCTGCCAAGCTGTAAGACAGAACGTGCACATCAGGTGACCACAAGGTTCGATCTTGACATCTTTGTCGTTCTCAGCGCAGATCTTACAAAGCTGGAAGGTGGAGCCCATTTCGCAGTAGAGCTCATACTGTTCCTGTTTAGGCAGAGCAAACTCCTGTTAGTCATTACTTGATTCAGGGATCAAAATATACATATTTAGATTATTCATCTATTTGATCTCAATTAAAGTAAAATCTCTGTTAAACGAATCACACGACAATTTCCATTTTATCCATATGTTAAATGACACACTGTTTAGATGAAGCAATACACACTTCTCAAACTATCCTCAAATACGATATTCACAGCCACAAAAAACAGCCATTATGTAAGACTTCAAAAATCTATGAAACACTAAGGCTGAATGGGTGAACATTTCACTACCTGTGCTTTCAATGTTTGTTTTCAAACTGGAAATAAAGCTGGAAATAGAGCTTCAGCCTCACTATGCACAACATTCAGTTTCTGAATAAATCTAACTAAATCAGAAAGCCACACAGTCGTACAATGATGCATCATGTAACAGCAGATGTTATGCAGTTATATAGTTTGGAGAGACTGGAGCTTCAGTTTTTTTTAAAGACACCCACACATATTACATCATATGTTTGATCCTTTTTAGTAAACATTTTCAACGCTTAAATATCATAAAAAAGATTGAGCTTCTGGCTTTGTGTCACAAAAAATCCATGACAACGCGTTCACAAACACACAAACCTACTTGTGTGACTTTGATGTGATCATGAGGCGTCGGCTCACATAAATCAGTGAGGTCAGGATTGTAACTGCGACCATCAGGGAACAAGTAGCTGCAAATGAAGAAAGAAGTTTTAGCGAGACAGCAGATATAAACACACATAAGGATATTTGCTCATGTCTTTTGGCAATTTCTCTAGGATGCTTTTCACTTAATGCTAAAAAAGTACAAAAAAGTCTATCAGTGCATAATGAAAAATGCAACAGGAAGCCCGCCATTTTGGATTTAGTGGCCATTTTGGCTATATTCCACATTTTTACTTTGATGTACTTGTCGTAGAGCTTTCATCAACATACAATTTAGACGAGTGTCATCACAACAAGATGGAGATCTAAAGTTATCAAAAAAAGCAACTTTTCGTCATACCGTGTGGCCGTGGCGTGGCGTCAAACTTTGATGACACGCCATCAAAACACGAGCTTCTGTATCCCGTACGTATTTGGTTTAATCTAGTCCAAACTAGACATGTAAGACATGATTTGTGACTATACAGAAATCGTGACTTAAAATCCAAGCGCCCCCTGGTGGCAACAGGAAATGTCTTGTTTTTGGTACGTCTTACACTTTGATGTATTCCTCCTCATCCACTTAGACAAACCATGTCAAACTGTATCAAATGGGTCTCAAGACATTGATAATGTAGCCATAAGATTACTGTGACTTTTCATCTTGCGGATTATTAATGGCGTGGCATCAGAGTTCATAAGCTCGCCATGACACACGAAATCCCTATAACTTCCGTGTTCATGGGTCCATATCCCTCAAACTACTTGTGTGTAGCAACAGGCCCGCCTCGCAGACATTCAGATGGTTTTTAAGGAATGGGCGTCGCAAAACCACTGACTAGCGCCCCCTAAAGGGCAGCCCCTGCACTACGATTGGCCGACATCTACAAAAATCGATAGGGACATGTGTCTTTTCATGACAAAGAAATAAGTCTCTTGGATAGATATGCTAGAACAAATAGGAAGCCCGCCATTTTCAATTTAGTGGCCATTTGGCCCATTTTCCACATTTTTACTTTGATACACTTGTCGTAGAGCTTTCATCGGATCAAATTAAAATTTAGATGAGTGTCATCAAAACAAGATGGAGATCTAAAGCTATCAAAATTTTAACTTTTCTTCACACCGTGTGACCGTGGCGGGGCGTCAAAGTTTGATTACATGCCATCAAAACACGGGCCTCTGTATCTTGGACATATTTGGTCCAATCGAGTCCAAACTACACATATAAGACAAGAGGCGCGACCTGATGACATCAACAAAGATACCATGACTTAAAATCATAGCTCCCCCTGGTGGCAACCGGAAATGTCTTGTTTTTGCATGTCTTACACTTTGATGTATTCCTCCTCATCCACTGACCTCAACCATATCAAACTGTATCAAATGGGTCTCAAGACATTGATAATGTAGTCATAAGATTACTGGGACTTTTCATCAAACGCCCTATTAATGGCGTGGCATCCAAGTTCATCAACTTGCCGTGAAACAAGAACTTGCTGTAACTTCAGTGTTCATGCTTCTATCTCACTCAAACTACATGTGTGTTTCAACAGTCTCCCCCTGAAGATAGTCATTCGTTTTAAGGAATGGGCGTGGCAAAATAACTGACTAGCGCCCCCTTAAGGAAAGCCCCGGCACCACGTTTGGCCGACATGTACAAAATTCAATGGGGACATGTGTCTTTTCATAACAAACAAATACGTTTCCTGGATAGATATGGTAGACCAAACAGGAAGCCCGCCATTTTGGCTTTAGTGGCCATTTTGGCCTTATTCCACATTTTAACTGTGAAGTACTTGTCCCAGGGCTTTCTTCTCGATTAAACAATGTATGTCCGAGATACAGAACCTCGTGTTTTGACGGCGTTTAATCAAACTTTGATGCCACGGTCACACGGTGTGACGAAAAATCGATCTCTAAATCAGTTTTCATCTCCATCTTGTTGTGGTGACACTCATGTTAATTTGAAGTTGATCTGATGATAGCCCTGGGACAAGTACCTCAAAATAAAAATGTGGAATATGGCCAAATGGCCACTAAAGCCAAAATGGCGGGCTTCCCGTTTGGGCTAGCAAATATATCCAAGACACTTATTTCTTTGTTATGAAAAGACACATGTCCCCATCGATTTTTGTACATGTCGGCCAAACGTGGTGCCCGGGCTGCCCTTTATGGGGCGC
Organism: Pleuronectes platessa; assembly: GCF_947347685.1. Taxonomy (NCBI): domain Eukaryota; kingdom Metazoa; phylum Chordata; class Actinopteri; order Pleuronectiformes; family Pleuronectidae; genus Pleuronectes; species Pleuronectes platessa. Next base: position 24,271,699 of record NC_070640.1, read on the forward strand.
TAGTCAGTTATTTTGTCACACCCATTCCTTAAACCCATATGAATATCTTAAGGGGGGGGGGGATGTTAACACACACATAACCCTAACCCTAGTTTGAGTGAGATAGAACCATGAACACGGAAGTTACAGCAATTTCGTGTTTCACGGCGAGTTGATGAACTTTAATGCCACGCCATTAATATGGCGTTTGACGAAAAGTCACAGTAATCTTATTTCTTCATTCATTTTGAGGCAGTCTGTTCATTTAAGATGCATGTGCTTTTAGTACCTTTTATGTTTTTGGGCAACGTGGAACAGGGAGTCAAACTTAACACAAGGATGAAGTGATGAAACGTGCTCCAAGGTCAAGCAGGTGATGCTCAGACCGAGGGTAGAAACTATATTGAATGAGTGGCCGCGGTTATTAGTTGGACCAGTCACATGTTGGACAAATATATATTTTATCCATTTTAACGTTTGGTTTATCTTGTCACTGTGGATCATGGTGTCCTTCTTTGTTTGAAACAAAGTGAATGAGCAAAAGCAGTACATGTTAAAAATCAGGTAGAAAAGATCAGTGTGTTCGAAGAAACCGGGGCAGTAGAATGAGAGGCACCAAATTTGGGCTTTTATGGCCTGATATTTTCTTCAGGGAGCATGGCTCTTGCAAGTTAAATAGCCATGAACTAGGCAGTGGCTTTCAGAAAAGTTAGGTCCTCCAGAAGGTCTGCAGTGAGACATTTAAGGACCATGCAACTAGCAGATAATTTCTCATTTGTGTGCAGCTCATACACATGTGGATACTTCAGCACAACTTACAATATGTGAACAGAGGGTGAGCTACAACGAAAGACTGTGTTTGAGTGTATGATGGGATACATACAAGCCCTCCCTGAAGCCATCGATGAGGGCCTGGAACAGTGGCTTGTTGTGGGGGATGGTTTGCAGTATGTTCCCATCATTAGTCACATAACCGATGGCCCACTGGCCCAGCCGAGTACAACTCAGTCTGAAGATGTAACTGTAAGAGATGGAGGGAGGACAGATGAACATGGTTCACAATGTGCAAAACAATCAGTGCATCCATTTTTGGATGAAAACTTTATTTACTTTTCTTTTAAAATTAGCATTTATAAGCACAACTACACAGAATCAACTCATGCTCTATTCCACAGTAATTGTCTCATCATTACACCTGATTATATACACTCATTTTGTGTCTTGTATTTGTTACTTTTATCCATTGTATTCTTCTGTACATGTTACTTTTTGAATTTACTACTGATACTGTATAAAAGTGTTTAATAATTTTTTTATTAGATTTTTTCCTCTTTAGTACAATAGTAGCTGGCTTTGTATAAAATGCTTCGTATTCAGCCTGGGAGCTGCTTTCCTTTCAAGTTATCATTTGCTCACTCATCAGATATTTCATTTAGGCTCAAAAACTCAATGTACTGCACAGTCATGTATTCTGGTTTCTTAGCATTGATCCCTCTGTCACTAGAGATAATGTTCGCTAAGCACGTTCTCAGTTCGAGTTTGTGAGCGCTCTCAAATATGTCAAGGTCTCAACAAGATCCCTCATTATTCGTATGATTACATGCGACCACAGCATTGAGCTGCACACCAACCACTTCCTCAGGAGGAACTGTTTACGTGTGTGTGGGGTCCAGGTATTACTCATGTTGTGGGGACCTTAATATTTTAACACTTTCACATTATGGTAACTTGTCTCCCTATGGGGACAAAAAGTAAATCTCTGTAATGTAAATCACGTGTATACATGTTTTAGGTTAAGGTTAGGTTTAGGTTAGGGTGAGGCAAGTAGTTACCATGGTTAAAGTTAGAGTAAGTCTGCTGGATATCAATGTTATTCAATGTAATGTCCAATGAAATCATGGAGAAATGACTGTTTGTGTGTGTACGTAAGTGTGTGTAAGTGTGAGCAGCACTGACCTTATGTGATCAACTTCATTTGAGGACAATTGAAGAGGATTACAACTCGAACACTTCAACAACTGACAAATGAACTAAAAAAAATGATGTGAAATGGCAACTTTGAACTTTTTTCCTTTGCCTCTCATATTTAACTGAACAAGATCGATCAAAGGTGCTTTTGCTGCATTGATTAAAGTTCATCAAAGAGCAATTTCTCTGTGCAACTCACATCTGAATAAAAAAGGAAATTGACAGAGGAAGAGTTTTAAATGCAGTCCAGCAAGAAAACTGGATTTGGAGCGAGCCTTGACAACAACATGATCCCATCTCCAACCACAACAAAGCCACTGAGCCAAAAAAAAGTGTGAGGACAGACGTTACATTGAGAAATATTCGGTAAATGGTGAGGTGACTTTTCACTGGATCTGTAGGATCTGACTCATCCAAGTGTTTGCATATAAGTGTATTTTTGCATGTGTGTAGGTGCGCTTGTGTGTTTGAGTGTGTCTGAGTGAGTTGAAGTGGTAACATGTTGCAGCTCATCTGAAATGATTGCCTCCGCCCACACAGCTGTGTGTCTGTCTGTGTGTTTGTTCCACTGTTGGTTCATAACAATGGTATTTGCGTGATTCACTCGGAGATCTGCTACCCTCACATTTGCATACTCAGACACTAAGTAAACCCCATCCACATTCCTTACACACAGACACCATCTTTGTGTCCTCTCATTATCTGATCCATGTTATCCCACTTGAGGAGGTCAGGGCTACACCAGCCACTTGCAATAAATTAGCAGTGTTCCTTTCTTGAGCTGCATTCTTCTTCACCACCAGTAACTTGACATGTTGACATAAAAACCCTCAGCATTGGCACCCCATCAAACACAGCTTGTCAGCATTTGTCCCAGCACATGCCACACCCACATACATCCACAGACGCACGCACAAACTGTGTCGATTATCTTTTTTTAGAAAGCTGTGATGCAGTGAGTTTGAATTTCATAGCTGAAAGTGAGGTGCTGTGTGCAGATTGCACCCACCTGTATACAGTGGATATAAAAAGTCTACACACCCCTGTTCAATTGTGATGTAAACAAATGAGACAAAGCTAAATCCTGCCCTACTTTTTCGACTTTTAATGTGATCTATAACGTGAACAATTCAGTTGAAAATTAAACTGAAATATTTTAGGAGGAAAAATAAAAAATAAAAAACTTACAATAACCTGATTGTATAATAGGGCTTTAACAGGGTGTGACATCCTCTGTCCTTAACCCTCAGCAAGAGTAAGGAAAAACTACTAAAAATCCTTTTAACAGGGTCAAAATGTGTAGAAACCTCAGAGAGAGCCACATGTGAGGGATCCCTCTCCCAGGACGGACAGAAGTGCAATAGATGCCACGTGCAGGAAAACATCATCAAGATTAAAGTCTTCAAGATTAAAGATTAAAGTCTCTAGCAGCATAGGTTAAGGGTGTGCATAAGAGTGCACACCCTTAACCTAATACTTTGTTGAAGCACCTTTTGATTTTATTACAGCACTCAGTCTTTTGGGGTAGGAGTCTAATAGCATGGCACATCTTGACTTGGCAATATTTGCCCACTCTTATTTGCAGAAGGGCTCCAACTCTGTCAGATTGCGAGGGCATCTTCTGTGCACAGCCTTCTTCCGATCAGCCCACAGATGTTCAATTGAAATCAGGTCTGGGGTCTGGCTGGGTCATTCCAAAACATGAATCTTCTTCTGGTGACGCCATGATTTTGTTGATTTGGATTTATGCTTTGGGTCATTGTCGTGCTGCAGGGTGAAATTCCTCTTCCTCTTCAGCCTTCTAGCAGAAGCCTGAAGGTTTTGTGCCAAAACTGACTGGTATTTTTTAACTGTTCATAAATCCCTCCACCTTGACTGTAGGGGGCCCCTGTTCCAGCTGAAGTAAAACAGCCCCAAAGCATGATGCTGCCACCACCATGCTTCACTGTGGTTATGGTGTTCTTTGGGTAAATGTGCAGTGTTGTTTTGGGGCCAAACATACCTTTTGGAATTATGGCCTAAAAGTTGAACCTCGGATTCATCAGACCACAACACATTTTCTCACATGCTTTTGGAGACTTCATGTACGTTTTTTGCAAAATTTTGCCAGGCTTTGATGTTTTTCTTGGTAAGAAAAGTTTCTGTCTTGCCAACCTGCCCCATAGCCCAAACATACAAAGAATATGGAGGATTGTTGTCACATGTAGTACAGAGGCCAGTCCTTGACAGAAATTCCTGCAGCTCCTTTAATGTTGCTGTCGGCCTCTTGGTAGCCTCCTGACCAGTTTTCTTCTTGTCTTTTCATCAATTTTGCAGGGATGTCCAGTTCTTGTTAATCTCACTGTTGTGCCATATTTTCTCCACTTGATGATGGCTGTCTTCACTGTGTTCCATGGTATACCTTGGAAATTATTTTTAACCCTCTCTTGACCGATACCTTTCAACAATGAGATCCCTCTAATGCTTAGGAAGCTCTCTGTGAACCATGGCTCTTGCTGTAAGTTGCAACTAAGAGAATGTCAGGAAAATCCTATAAGAACAGCTGAACTTTATTTGGGATTAATCAGAGTCACTGTAAATGATGGCAGGTGTGTACTGACTATTATTTAACATGAGTTTGAATGTCATTGGTAAACTTTGAATACAGCCACATCCCCAGTTATAAGAGGGTGTGCACACTTATGCAACCACATTATTTTAGTTTTTTATTTTTATTTTTCTCTCTAAAAGATTTCAGTTTGTTTTTTCAACTGAATTGTTCACGTTATAGGTCACATTAAAGGTGGAAAAAGTTCAGACAGGATTTATCTTTGTCTCATGTGTTTACATCACAAAAACCTTGCATTTTAACAGGGATGTGTACACTTTTTATATCCACTGTATATACAGGTATCCACCTCCACAGTGTAAACTGGTCTAAAACAGGATATCCTTCGATGAAAAAGATTTCTGCTGTTTGTTTAAGGGATCATTTACACTCTGATGCTATCATAAGGTTGGAAACATAGGTATGACATGGACTATGAATATATAAGACAGTAATAAGACGATTTCGGAAGGAAACTCAGATTGTGACTCAGACGTGTGACAGTAAAGGATGAGATTCATGACATAAATAATCCCAATGGAAATTCAGAAACAGTCAATATTTCTGAATGATATTTTCCAGAACAGCTTGAAACATGATCATATTAATAAATTAGACCAGTGAGGGTTCATGAGGTGTTTCTCTCCTAGCTCTGCTAGAAAGAAATGTTGAGACTTTTAGATGAATGAAAATGTATCAATGTAAACAGCAAAGCAGAATCTGATCAAGCTTCAGGCCTTTGCACACTGGATACATTTATCATGTGATTAATTCATACGTTATTATTATTTGCAAACTTGTACCCAGCTAATGCAAGAATTCACTTCATTGATGTAATTTCGCTAAGTGAACCTTCATAGCTGATCTCAGCCTCAAGAAGGGCTGTAACGGTACACAAAAGTAACGGTTCAGTACGTACCTCGGTTTTGAGGTCCCGGCTCGGTACGTTTTCGGTACGGTAGAAACGAGGAGAAAATATTAAACTGATTGTCTATTTCTTTTTATTCAACCCTGGTTAGGTATGGCTGTGTCTTTCTTACGTATGTAATTTTTACAAAGTAAAATACAAAGTAAACACTTATTAATAAAAATAATAATAATAATTAAAATAACTGTACTTAAACTGCACAGTTATTGTATTGTATGATTAACATTATCAAATATACATATTTGTACTTGTCCACATTATTTGTAGAGTGTGGCCCTACTGGCACTAACAACTTCCCTGCTGTGGAGAACACTCTCACGCTAGGACAGTTAGAGTTAGGGTTGCGCAATGTCGGCTTTTGTACGATCTACTTGTCTTTGTCCATTGTCATTCGTGTTGACTGTGAAACTGAAGTGTTCGCGCACAGCAGAGTTAACTGATGAGGTAGGTTATTCACACTGTTGTCGCTATGACCAGAGCCGACAGCACATCCGGTCCTTCGCTAAAGTTGTCCCTTGGAATTTGAGACGCACAAAAATAAGTTCCGCACATGAACTAACTCAGTTGTTCGATACATGTGCGTACCGAACTGAGAGGACCGTACCAACTTTTTTGGGTTCAGTTACATGTACCGCTACAACTCTAGCCTCAAGTAAAGAAAGTAAGAGGTGATCAGTGACCAGTAAATCATATTCCACTTTGATGTTTTGGATTGAACAAAGGCCAGTGTTATTGAAAATGTTGCAGAAAATACAAACTGCTTTATGTGACCACGGGTGGAATGTGAAAGGTTGGCGTTATTCAATAGCGGGGATGTTTGAGGTAATAGACGTTTTAAGACCATCATCTCCTCTGCTTTTGTCCCTACTTTATAGAGTTTGTTATTATGCTACCGTATCGTGTGTCTTTCCCCTCTGCCTATATACAGTGCCAAGTCTTCAAGTCTGTGTGGCTTAACCAGAATCAGAAAGTATTTATTGCCAAGTAGGTTTACACCTACAAGGAATTTGCTCTGGTTATTGGTGCATACAATGAACATAGAAACATAAAAACATAAAAACACAATAAATACAACCCACATAAGAAAAGCAATAAAAAAACTGAATTAACTAACAAAACAAGACAAAACATCGCGCACCAAATCACCGAAGCAGCCGTCCGCGGCGCCATCTTATTTATTATAGCTCACCATGGGACTTTGGGTTGGCCAAACAAGGCTGAATATGTAGTTTCTACCTTTCCAAAGCCATAAGGGAATATTTATTTGTGTGAGGTCATTCCACTGCAAAGTCCATGAGCTAAGAGGAAACGCACAGAGAGCACGAGTACGAGAAAAACCACTGACCTTCTGCAGTCAGCCAAGCAATATTGCTGTGAATACTAAAATTTGAAAACCCCATTGGCTCATACACTATAAGCAAACAATATTCATTCATATGACAAGATGTCCTCATTGAGTTCCGTTTTGGGTTGATATAATCCTAATTGGATAACTAACACTAAACTAGAAAACAGTCTACACTATACAATGTGTCGAGGCAGATGGCTGGACTATGATAGTCAAGCCCGAAAAGCTGATTCCGTTTCTGCTGGCATGGGGTTCAGTCTCAACACTTCTTTAATCCCCCAGAAATCCTACATGCCCCAGGGACCACCGGAATTACCATCCCACAGGAAATGACACAGGCGGTGGAGGAAGAGGAAACAGAAGCGGGGTAAGCGAGCCGGGCTACACGCTAAGCTGAAGGCTAACCCGTACAGACCAATGCTCCATGTCTGTTCTTTGCCAAATCTTGGTCTCTTACAAACTCCTTTCAAAACAAATGCAAATGCTGGCTATACAAGGTTTTTACGACAGGAGACAGTGGAAACACTACCGCTTTTGTCCACAGAGGCGCCAAAGTCAATGAAAATGAAAAGTTCCTTGTAGGGGCTTTAATTAAAGAGTATTTTCTCTCAGCAGTCGACAAAATTCTTGATTGTTGTATTATTTCAACTAGCTTGGGATAATGTATGTTAAGATTTGGCACTATACAAATAAAATGTAATTGATATGAATTATCCAATTTATGGTCATCAAACTAGTCTAACTTTTGGCACATGTGTAATTGGACAAAAATAGCACATGATACATGCATTTCTGGGGAAATAAAATAAGGACAATATAATGTCATATTAACTAAGCATAGCTATAGCTGGGGTGTAGTCAAAATACATCAGCCATCATTGACAGCAGGCAGACATGATATCAATTGCACATTTTTGGACAGTGTCTTAAGAAGGTACTGCACTTTCTGTTCACATCAATAGTGACAGACAAAGCTGTGTACCATCAGCTGTGGTATCAACTGAGAGTGAATGTCACCTTGTCAATTTGGTAAAATTACAGAAACTGATTCAGCCCTAAACCACTCTAATCTTCAGGTGCACTGATGCTCCATCATTCTTCAACATATGCACAGTTTTTAATTTCTGGTTGGGTTGACTTATGTGAAACTGCTGTGTAGTATTTTCCATGTAATTAACAACTGTTAGGTACTTGAAAAACCACTCAGTAACCATACCTTCCAGGCTTGTTGATATACTTGTGCAGTCGGGCTTTGACTTCATCATAGGTAAGGAAGGCCATGTACCCGGGGTGTGTCACTGCTAGGAAATTCCAGTTCCTCAGAATTGATCCCCATGGCTGAAAAAAGACCATCCAGAGTTGTTAACACAAAACAAATTATTACACATTCTACATATATTGTTAATATGCTCAACATCAAGTGATAAAGTGCAGGTTAACTTGGCTGCGTCTGAATTCTCTGAGTGTCACCAAACAGGAAAAACAAAGTGAATGTACGAGAGAGAAAATGCTTAGGGCTGAGGTCTCTGATGTCCAGCCAGCTCAACAACTAAGAGCATGAGAAGCAGCTTGTGCACTGCAACTCACTGTGTTTGGCTTTGTTTACTGCTGGTTTGAGGTTCTCTGCAGGACAGAGTTATACAGATGACAAAATGGTTGATGGGGAACAGAACTAGCTAATATTATGCTGAGGGGAGGAGTCAGTTTACTTGACTGCTCAGCAGCAAATATTTAATAAATGATCTTTGAAATAAATGTGTCATCAACAAGACATTAATGTGTAACTTTATATCCACATATAAAAGAGACACAACACAAAGACAGGAGAACAAAAAATGTGTATGTCTATCTTTAATGACACAGTGATTTTTTCCATCCTGTGTAACAACCACACTTCCGGCTTAAAGCAACACTATAACCTTTACTGAGCAACAGCTTCCTGTACAGTCAAATATAGTAATTCATTTCATCGAGCTCATTAACAGAAAAACTAAGCCTCTATCCATTTCTTGTCTGGAACTCTTAACTGCACCAAAATGAAATCCTGCCAAACTTGTATACTGCTCATGATTCCTGGCTTCATGAACTGAAACTGCTCTAACAAACACACCTCTATGTAGATCTATGTTTCCTCAATGAATATCAGAGACAAACACTGTTTAACCTACAGTTAATTACTCTTAAACTTTCTGGGTATTTTTCTAGTAGTTTAAGCCACTATCGATCGATCAGTAACCCACTTTCACCATTCTCCACCTACAAGTTAGTGCACCAATGATTTTGAGGCTTATTTTATTTTAAGGTAAATGAGATGCATAATGTTGCTGAAATCCCAGTTTCAGAAATCCTGCCTCTTGAAAAAAAAACAATGGTATCGACAGCGAAGCGGTGTTCATTAGATCCCTGAATTAAGAGCATAAAGATTGTGTTGGAGGGGATCAGTGGGGCTGCCAGTTGGCTCCATGTGGTGCCACGTCTTTCACCTCCATGCAGCCTGTTAGCTGAGCTCACCAGGGACAATAATCCGCTGCCCAAACTGTATAGGTGGTTTGGCAATGAATAACTGGCCTTTGGGCTGAGAAGGCAATGGAGTAAGCCCTAACCACTCTGTGAGTTTGTTTATCTGAGCAGTACACTGGAGAGTGGCCCTGCCCAAAGAGGCAGGTCGACAGCCAAATGGAAAAATACACTTAACTATTGAGTGGGACACAGTCAGACTGGAAAGCAAGCAAAACACTGTTCTGTCATTCATTGGTTCCATCAAACATTTTGTACATTTGCATGAGAGTAAAACTAGTTTCCACAGTCAATAACTTAAGTAATAAAGCATAAGACCTGCCCAACCTTACAAATGTCTGGCCCATTTTTGTTCTTTGTTATATGATCCCTCGCTTGTCTCCACCAGGATTCCCACCCAGTGAATTAACAGGCCAGGGAAATGAGGCCGACCATAGGGGACTAACATACAAGTTACACCAGCCTTGAAGTGGCTTTCCAGGTAACTACCACTGTATTTGCTTTAGCACACTGACAGCCCATGAGTTTATGAAAACTCAAAAAGCAATAAATCGGAGGTTTCAGTTTGTTTTTAACCTCTTAAAAGCAACACATCCTGACAAAATCAGTCTAGTATTCACATGCTTATTTTTCATGCTTAGAGTAAACATGCAAAGTACAAAGGTTGTGCCAAAGTAAAGCATCGCTTTGAGGCCTCACCGCCCACACACCATCTTGAAACCACATGGGCCTGTAATCTGGCAACAGAAGAGAGCTAAAGCCACATAGAGTACAACCACAATTTTCAAAGAGGAACAAAAATAGAACTGAAAATATACAAATATGCAATAGCAAAATGTTTTTTCTATATTTCTTTTTCAAGAATGCATTCAACATCCATATGTATGAGAAAAGGTTTATTTCAGTTTAGGGCAATACTACACTACAGCAAAAATAAACTAGGGGCTAGGAAGATTCCTTGATCAGATATCCTGTCTACAAGATAAAGCCACCACCCTGTCTGCAGCATCCACCTCTGCCATCTTTGAAACTTCCTATCTTACGAGCAGACACGGTATACAGTGCCTTGCATAAGTATTCACCCCCTTTGGACTTTTCTACATTTTGTCATGGTATAACCACAGATTAAAATGTATTTCATCGTGAGTTTATGTAATGGACCAACACAAAATAGTGCATCATTTGGAAGTGGGGGGAAATATTACATGGATTTCACAATTATTTACAAATAAAAATCTGAAAAGTGTTGAGTGCATATGTATTCACCCCCTTTACTGTGAAACCCCTAACAAAGATCTGGTGCGACCAATTGCATTCACAAGTCACATTTGCAAGTCACATAATTAGTAAATAGGGTCCACCTGTCTGCAATTTAATCTCAGTATAAATACACCTGTTCTGTGACGGACTCAGAGTTTGTTGGAGATCATTACTGAACAAACAGCATCATGAAGACCAAGGAGCTCACCAAACAGGTCAGGGATAAAGTTGTGGAGAAATATGAAGCAGGGTTAGGTTATAAAAAAATATCCAGAGCTTTGAACATCTCTCTGAGCACCATAAAATCCATCATAAGAAAATGGAAAGAATATGGCACAACCGCAAACCTACCAAGAGGAGGCCGTCCACCCAAACTGAAGAGTCGGACAAGGAGAAAATTAATCAGAGAAGCAACCAGGAGGCCCATGGTTACTCTGGAGGAGTTGCAGAGATCCACAGCTGAGGTGGGAGAATCTGTCCACAGGACAACTATTAGTCGTCTACTCCACAAATCTGGCCTTTATGGAAGAGTGGCAAGAAGAAAGCCATTGTTGAAAGGGATCCATAAAAAATCCCGTTTGGAGTTTGCCAGAAGCCATGTGGGAGACACAGCAAACATGTGGAAGAAGGTGCTCTGGTCAGATGAGACCAAAATTGAACTTTTTGGCCTCAATGCAAAACGCTATGTGTGGCGAAAACCCAACACTGCCCATCACCCTGAGCACACCATCCCAACAGTGAAACATGGTGGTGGTAGCATCATGCTGTGGGGATGCTTCTCTTCAGCAGGTACAGGGAAACTGGTCAGAATAGAGGGAAAGATGGATGGAGCCAAATACAGGGAAATCCTTGAAGAAAATCTGATGCAGTCTGCAAAAGACTTGAGACTGGGGCGGAGGTTCATCTTCCAGCAGGACAATGACCCTAAACATACAGCCAGAGCTACAAAGGAATGGTTTGGATTAAAGAATGTTAATGTCTTAAAATGGCTCAGTCAAAGCCCAGACCTCAATCCAATAGATAATCTATGGCAAGACTTGAAGATTGCGGTTCACAGACGGTCTCCATCCAATCTGACTGAGCTTCATCTTTTTTGCCAAGAAGAATGGACAAACCTTTCCATCTCTAGATGTGCAAAGCTGGTAGAGTCATACCCCAAAAGACTTGCAGCTGTAATTGCAGCGAAAGGGGGTTCTACCAAGTATTGACACAGGGGGGTGAATACTTATGCACCCAACAGATGTCAACTTTTTTGTTCTCATTATTGTTTGTGTCACAATAAAATTTATTTTGCACCTCCAAAGTACTATGCATGTTTTGTTGATCAAATGGGAAAAAGTTTATTTAAGTCTATTTGAATTCCAGTTAGTAACAGTACATAATGGGAAAAAGTCCAAGGGGGGTGAATACTTATGCAAGGCACTGTAAGCACAGCTTGGAGAAGGGAACACTTGCAGATGTGTCAACACATGTAATAACAACACTAGCCTTTTCAAGCATCCTTTTGTTTTAATGCTTTCTGTTTCTGGTTTATCCTCGGGGGTCTCAGAAAGGATTACTCCATAATGACATAGCTTTTCTGGTGTCCCTATTTTAAATGTGGCACTTGTGGGTGTCATTGCTTGCAGTAATCTGACTGAGTTTGTATGTCACATCAAAGGAAGATTTAAAATACAACTCAGGCTAGCACGGATCCAAAACACATTTTGTTTCCTTTTTGCAAGAATCATTTACAAAAAATATGTGTACAAAAGATAAAACAAACTAGAGGCACTGCATACAAATGTCCAAACCTGTTGTATGGAACCGAGAGTAAAGCACCTGTGCATGTGTGAAAAAGATTCGATTCACAGTTATGTTTCGACCAACCTGGAAAAGGCGTGTGAAGATGTCAAACTCAAACACAGAAATGTAGTCGTTGCAGGTGAGATCGATGGTGGATTTGAGGGCCATGGCTTCCAGGCCCGAGGTGATGGGATGCAGTTCGTGAAGGCACTGTCGGAAGACTTTCCATGGCACTATTGAACTGAAAAAGAGCAACAAGTCCAAAAATAAAATCATGGATACAAGCAGCTTGTGTTATAACTGGTGTTTTATCAAATATCATCAATACATCCATTAGCTATACCCACTTATCTGGGAGTCATGAGGAGGCTGGAGCCAATCCCAGCTGACTTTGGGCTACTAATGGGTTACACAGGTCACCAGCCTATCACAGGGCAGCTTTTGGATTTTGCTCTCCAGCTATATATCTTTATTTAGTAAAATGTATATTTGAGAATACAATAGAAGGTCTACAAAAAGACATATGATACAAATTCACAGCTCATGTGTGAAGATTCTTAAGAAAGACTAAATGGTTTTCAGATAACACAGAGTAAAAAAAGTGAGGATCTCACCCATGACTGGTAGAAATGTATACTTTTCATTTGATTGTGCCTTGATAAAGGAATGTATCTGTTTGTGATATTGTTTGCTGCTAAATGTCAAACACCAGATGTTTGTGGCCACTGCCGTCACCTAAACTTGAAAAACAAACTTGTTTTGCAAGAAATATTGTTGCAGGCTGGATTAACTTCATTGGCAACATAGTTCCTGAATAAATGAAGTGTTACATTTAGTAACAGCAGCAGTCACAAGGAGGGGGATGAACAAAGCTTCGGTTTTATGCAACCCACAGAAGATCCCATTCAATTTTGGTGCAGATCGGTATCAGGGGGCAGATATTTTTATATATTTTTTAAACAGCATTGTGAGATAATATGTATTTAAATACATTTCCTAGAAAAAAATTCATGGATATCGATGAAAAAAGTCACCAATGTATACGTGTGATGAGTGTGGAGATACTGTATGTCTCATCTGAAAGTCCTCCAACTAGGAATACATTCTACAGTTGAATACATAGACATCCCTCCTAAAAGGTACACCCTACTTCATATAACTCCCAACTTATTATAAAAAAACATTTTAATAGTATTGTTGCATTACTGGTGGAAAACTACATACAACTAGTGCTGGACATCAAATCTTAAGATAATTGTGTCCCACTAAATTGAAAGTGTTAAAATGTATAGAAATGATTATGATTATGATTATGATTATTATTATTATTTTATCAATAGGTTTCACTGTTATTGTAGTCATTATAACAACCAGTCGGACAGTTGAATACAGCAAGTACACAACTGTTGTTCTAGGTCTCCTCTTGGGTCTCCTAGAAAACTGTTCGGTTTCTCTCTATTATGTTGTTAGTTACCTGTAAAGTGCCTTGAGATGATATAGGTTGTGATTTGACACAATAAAATAAAAATGCACAGCTTGCAAGGCAACTAGCTACTAGCTGCAACAGCAAAAAGATCAATCAGATCAATCTGAACAGAGAAGGAGGGAGATGACAGGGAAAAGAGACAGCAGAAGAACAGCGAGATATTAACCCGACAAAATAGAGCACAGTTGAATGCTTCTTTACCTCTGAGTTTAACAAAATGCCTTTTGATAGTAATCACGGCTGTAATAAAAGCAAGCCAGGGCTGATGGGAACATCACTTTCTGGTTCAACGCATGGCTGCCCACTTTAATATTACCTTGCCTGTATACATTAGCCTCACATACCCAGTGCTGTGTCTGACAACGCCTGACTGGAACACAAACTTAGAATCATTAGTTTCTTTTGGCTGCTGTATTAAGTTGCATATTTTAACGGTACTCCTATTATTCCTTCTAATTAAAACTTGGTATATCCTGACGTCAAAGACAAGGACTTCATTTATCTAAGGGACATATTTGAGGTGGGAAACTTTCCACTGAGCCTCTAACAAGGTCATAAAGGTTATAGGTGGCCTGACAAGATGTGTCAAACATCCACAAATAAGTGACTTTTGATGGTGAAATGTGTGGCCTGAGAGCTCAGCAACCTGCAACTTAACAAAACATTCAAATAAACTAAACTAATTCAAATTGAGAAAACACCTTTCTCAATTGAAAAAACACCTTTCTCAATTGAGAAAACACCTTTCTCAATTGAGAAAACACCTTTCTCAATTTGACAACACATGCTTGGCATTAAGAAAAAGCACTGGAAATACTCTCAACAACACACCACACAACCAATACACACAAGACTGCAAAGTCTTTCGAGGGGAAGTTAAAAATCTCATGGGGTTACCAGTTGAAGTTGGCTTATTGTATGATTCATATATTTTGGCAGATAAATGCTGTTAATCTGGTCTTAGCCCTGCATGCCGCTGAAGAAATACCTTCTTTTCACACATTTCCTCTGTGGCCTAATTCAAATCAAGTTGTTTATCTATTATTTTACTCTTGAATTATTTGATGGCATGAAATTGTGATCAGGGGCTACTTGTGCATTCTGTTATCTGAGATAATTATGTGGGACTTCTAGTTATGTCACAACTTCAGTCAGCTCTTAACATTTTCATTGTCTAATCTTATTTTTTGAATGTACTAATTCTCATGTCATTTCAGAATTCAGCCACTCCCTCCTGCTCTGCGTCACCTCGTCCCACGGATCCCATTACCTGCTCCACCCCCAGACGCACCTGCTTTCCATCTGTTCTCTGCCTGATCATCTAGTGTAAAAGAGTAGAAGAAGACTAGGAGCTAATACGTCCATGTGATTATAATACTAGGATTATAAAGTCCTTCATGTTTAAATGATGAATGGACTGTTATCTAGCGCTTTTCTATCACACACCCTTCACACACTGCAAGCAAAGAAGTCAGGGCTAATTTGGGGTTAGCCCAGATTACATTTCAGAGTGCAGACTGGCTGCAGGTCTATGTGTAATAAATAGAATTAAGCCATGTAGACAAACGTACACGTGCACTTCTGACTCCTGCCACACAGGGCTTGATGCATGTCTACGTATGCTTGTTTCAGTATCCTCTGCACACGAGTAACTCTTAGAAGGCAGTTTTTACCTTTTCTGTTTCCCACAGCATCAAATGGGTGAAATATATGTAAATGACAATAACATAACACAGCAATGCTGCAAAGAGCGAGTAAGCTAGCTCACAAGTGAAATGTTGTTGTTCTCAAAGGGTTTTTTAAACCTGCCACACAGTGTTGTTCCACATCTACATTACTATCACAGAGTCCATCCTTGCAGCATCCATCACTGTCTGGTAAAGCTCAGCACACAAGTAGGACATTAAGTTGCTGCATCAGTTACTCTGCCAAGAAGATCTCAGGCTTCAAGCTGCCACTCTTGATCAGCCCTGGCCATTGAAATTCTTTCCTCAACAAAACACGGGAGAGTGAGGACCCAAAAAAGTCACCACAAGCTGACACAAGAACAGCCACTTTCCAGAAGCAGGTGTTCAGCAGGTGAACTGAACAGGTGATAACTGAACTATACTGTGTCATCCAACCAGGCTTTACAATTCATACAGATAAAAACAGATAAAAACAGATAAAGCAGCAATTATGATACTAAGCCGTTAATGTTGTTTAGATGGATACTTTATTAATCCCATGGGAAATTCAGATCTGTATTGGGGTAATATCCAGGCATTTCTCCCTCATATCATTATAATGAGAAACTGCATGGTTATATATGATCCATCACGAAAAAAAATTCCTGAATATTAAAAACTGGAACATCATCTCCCTATCACAGAATGAAAATAAATAAAAGTACCAACACAGAGCTGCTAGCTAAGATGGGGTAAAGCTTACTTTTCTCCAAAGAATCTCCTCCAGAAGTCAGCAGCATCAGCCTTGGTGATCCTGAACGTGTCCCCGTGGAACTGTCCTCCAGGGAAGATGGCTTTGATTTCTACTAACATGTGACTGAAGATCAGTGACAGCTTGGTCAGGTTCCTCCTGTAGAGAAGAGGTGAGAAAAGAGAGGAAACAGTTGGTGCATCTAAAATGCTTGATAGACACCATATGGAAATTATTTGACAGAATCTTGTTGACATCAGGCTTACTGGAAACAAATCCTTCACCCACTGTCCCAACACAATATGCAGTTCTTCAAAGTGCAGAGATGATTTAATGTGGTTTTAATGGAGGATACTGAACTCCTTTGGTATCCTCCTGGCTGGGGCCACGTTCACATTCGAACACACACACACAAGTTCTCGTCCAAGGGTGTACGAGACGAGATCTGCGCAAGACGAGATCAGCGAGAACTTGCGATAAGTTTCAGATGTGTTTTGTGGACTCAAACCCTTCACCCACCCCTCCATCAGCATAGTGCAGAGAAGATAATGAGTGCATTTTCATTGATGGGTGATCTATGCCTTTAACGGCATCCTTCTCTTCTTAAAAACCACTCAAACCACTGTCCAATACATGTCACATTCACCCATTCACACAAACACATTCATACAGCAATGAACAGGGACACAACATTTTGGGATTAGAGTGCCAGGATTCAAACCACCAACCTTCCGATATAGACAAAGAATAGAATGAGTTTTCCACCGAAACACCACTGAAATAAATCTATAAATTGTCGCCATTGCTAATGTCATTAAGAGCACTAGACTGGCAATGGTGGAGCCTTAATATTTGACTTTGTACACCACTTTGTGAGACAATCTTTTAAAAAGTTATTTAGGATTTTCCATTTCCAGTCGTTCTACACAATAAAAAAATGTTAATTTGCATTTAAATTGCATGAACAACACTGACTTGAGCAATGCCACAGAGAGAACTAATCAGAAAGACTTGAATCTTCAGAATGGTACAGTTAAAGACTTTTCCCAAGCAAGTCATACTTTGATGAGGTATTAGGGAGAGAGTTGTGAGATTAGTGCAAAAGTAATTCAGATGTGGACAGTGGAATTTAAGCTTACAGCGGTCATTTGTAAGTTTGTAAATCCTGAAGGAGGTAAGAAAGGACAGTCGTGGAGGGATTCTTTTGCTTGTTCTTTGTGAAGTGCTGGTGATTCTCTCTCTCCCCTGGGATGGGGACTTGTCTCCAGCTCCCCAAGAGTTTAGACTGTAGGCTTGAAAACATTCCAGCGTAGCACATATTCACAAACACATTAGATGAGGTGACTTTGCCCAAGGTTTGACCGTTAGGGACAAATACAGCACACTGGCTGTGGGGTGCTGATAAGATGCTTTGAGTATGTGTGTGTATCTGTGTATCTGTGTTTGTGTGCATGTGAGATCGAGGGAGAGGGAGAGAGACAGAGAGTGTAGGACAGCACAACATCCAAACTTTTAATTAATCCTGCAAGCCAGCACCGAGCAAGCCAGGTTTAGGACTGTTTTTCACACCATTTGTGATTCACTTGTGAAAAAAGGGTAACATTTGTTGACATAGGAAACAGATGACTGACACATTCTATAGGTTGAAACTTAACACAATATTGTATATACTGTATATATTTATGTGTGTGTGTGTGTGTGTGTGTGTGAGTATGTAGAGTAACTACACAACAAGTTAGAAAGCTCTTTTCCTACCAGCTAATCAAGAAACAGAATAATGCAGCAGCACCTTTTAAAGTCACTGTTCATATAAAATACTTTTTGTGGGAGGTTAATTCCGGATAATGCTCAGTATACTGCAGAATATTTGGTTTCAATATCAGCACATAAACAAAACCCACATTGAGTTTATGTTCTAGTCCTTCTGGTTTATGATGTATTGTTTTTCATATCTAATATGAATCAGTCTCATGGGGAAAGTGCCATTGAATGCAGCCCCTTGCAGTGGCAGCATCTAGTTATGGTATGGTGAAGAACGTCACCTGTAAGTATACATATACAGCCACAGGTTTTCTCATAAACTCATAAAGAACTTTCATGTCAAGTCACATAATTACAGGAAGAGGAAGAGCTACTGACAGCCACAGTGTGAGGGTTTGAGATGCATCCACAACATTTCTCACTGCATTGTGGCATCATGCAGCACAAAAAGGCCTTCAGAGCGACATAAGGTATCAGAATGCATTTATTCTCCAGATCAACTTGTCTTTAGTACACACTGGACTGCTGACTCATGCTGAATGAGCTGAAATTGCAGCAAAGTACTCGGTATAGTTTTCTGTTTAATACATCTAGATGGCAGGAATGATTTATTTATCACTGCAATGTGTTCAACCAGCATACGTCGATCAATCTCAGTGCTGTTTGGGTAAATATTTACACACATTATATCAGATGCTGTATTATTTGTATCCTTGAGCATGCACACAAAGTTTGCCTGTACATAGCATATCTGGCAATGATACAACTCAATCAATGATCGTGATTGCAAGGAACTATTGAGAATTTACACTGAGTACAATTCTTCAAACTTCAGAAGGATTTCCCCTCATCCTAGACTGATCTCGACAGTTTTCTGTTTACTGCACTCACAAATTAGTGGATGACTTTAATACAAGAGGGCAGCTAGCCTCTGGAGCTAGCGGAGGCTAGCTCAAAACCTAGCCCCTTCGGACCCGGACAGAACCAGGTCTGGGTGAGGGGTTCCGGGAGTGCGAACGTGACAAAAACCGGACTGAGAGATCGAGAACCTTAAAATCCAGCTAGCTCTCAGCGGCTAGCAGCTGCTCTCTCAGCGGGGCTTAAGAGTACAGCAGCGAATATTTTCAAGTGTAACCATTAGGGATGGGCATTCGATTAAATTGTCTTAATCGATCGTCGGGAGAATTAACGATCCATTTTTGATTAATCATTAATATTTTTATATTAAAATTCACTATTGATAGGCTATATTAAAATGCAGTGAAAATAGAAAAAACACAGCGTGTTTCCTCATTGGGATCTTTATTACAAGATGAACAAATCTTGTGGCAGTTAAACGGGATCAGTTCATTGGTTACACTTGAAAATATGCGCTGATGTACTCTTAAGTCCTGCTGAGAGCAGCAGCTAGCCGCTGAGAGCTAGCTCGATTTGACGGTTCTCGACCTCTCAGTCCGGTTGTTGTCACGCCCTCACTCCCGGAACCCCTCACCCAGACCAGGGTCTGTCTGGGTTCCCTTCCCCGTGGACTGACGGTCAGTGTGCGGACATGAAGCCGAGCGAGCAGCAGAGGCTAGCTTCGGGCTGCTTCTTCCAGCTGCTGTGCTGCGTTCAAGGCAACTCGGATATTCCGACCTCCTGCCACATAGCGAACATGCAATAATTTTCATTGATGAAAAAATAATGTCATCGACGAAATTCTTAATGATCAATTAATCGATCGTCGATTAATTATGCCCATCCCTAGTAACCATTGAACGGAACCCGTTTAACTGCCACAAGAGTAGTTCATCTTGTAATAAAGATCCCAATGAGGAAATACGCTGTGTTGTTTCTATTTTCACTGCATTTTAATTAGAGCTGTGAAAATTAACGTGTTAACGCGTTATGATTAAATTACAGGATTAACTCGTTTTTTTTAACGCATTTAACGCATGCGCAGAAGGACCTTCCAATATACCCACAATTCCACCCACTCTGCACTAGTCGCCGCTCTAATGAGCGGAAAAATAGACTCAACGCCGAAACGATCGCTTCACGGCGCTAGGCAGCCGCGGCGTGGCGCGGCGCTTCAGCGTCCGGTGTGACCAGCACAACGGTTTAACATGGGAGTGGATTGGTCGGCGAGGGGCGTTCAAGTGGAATGCGCCAAACCAGACTCACTCGCAGCTTGAGTCTGACAGCTTTACTGTCATAGAATGTGAACAAGTTAGTTTGCCTCACCAACTGGCTAAAGAACGACTAGCTAACAGGACCTTGAGAGGCATTAGATTGTGTCATGGTGTGGTTAATGGTTGTTTGACAAAAAATATAAAAAATGTCACCCATCCTATAAAAAGAATGGCTAAGAAGCTCAAATAATTTCTGATTGATTTAAAAAGAAAAGAAAAAAGTTTTAATCAATCATACAATGGCTAAGAAGCCCGAATTCTGTTTAGGATGAAGATTATATTAATGTTCCATATGGAATAGCAAAGACAACGAACTGCTGAGTTGCAGCACCATCGTTTTGTTTATTTATGAATATAAAAAGAAAACATGTTAAATGTATATATCCGTCTTTTGTCATAACATTTTTGTTTTCACAAAAATATACAGAGAAAATCGGTAATGTGATTAATCATGATTAATCCATAGAAACCTGTGATTAATTTGATTAAAAATTTTAATCATTTCACAGCCTTAATTTTAATATAGCCTATAGTGAATTTTAATAAAAAAATATTAAAGATTAATCTATAATCGATCGTTAATTCTCCCGACGATCGATTAAGACAATTTAATCGAATGCCCATCCCTAATATATATATATTTGTATAGGGGAGAAGGGTGGATTTATATCATGCTGTATGGGATTATAGCTCACCCATGAGAATGATGCCTTGAAGGGGTAGCTCCTGTAGGGGTAAAGGGGCCCTTAATACAAAGTTTGGACCTGATTACAATTTACATTATTTAATTCAAAAGGGGTCAGTCTTGTTCTCCTACATGACTGTGTATTTGGGTTTGGCTGTGCTTGTGCAGCTGACAGCAGAGATACATCAAGAGTAGAGTGGCCACGAGGGACTGTATTGGGGTTCATTAATGAATCATTAGACAAATGAGATGACTATCAGATCCCCTTCTTCCTCATCTGCTGCTGCTGATGCCACACTGAATATGACAAAGCTGGTAAAAAGGAAGTGGGGGACAAACAACTGCCATGAGGGTGAGAAGAAGAGGTTTTGGAATTAGTTTGGGGAAAGGAAAAAACCCACTGCAGGTCAAAGCAGAGAGATAACAGAGAAATTAAAGGGACAGGCACGAAGTCAGCAGTCACTGATTTAATTGTTTCTAAGGACTGTTATTAGCATCAATTATTTAAGAAAATCATTCGCCAGTGAAAAAGAGCCACAGAACACTTTCCATTAAGACAGAGAGAGGGAGGATGAGCTCTTAAAAGCAAATTGTTTGACAAAAAGAGAAAAACAGCTGAACATCAATCAAAGGTACTAAAAAGCCGCAAAGTGAAGGAATGGGAGAAAATACAAAACCAGAAGAGCTTGTGTTTATGAACATTTCCCTTTGTAGCCCATCCATGGTGGCTCTGAATCTCAGATTTCATAAAAGGTAGATAACGAGCAAGAGGAAGAGGCCTTTTGGGTTGAGCTGTGGCAGAGCTCTGTTGTTTTTGTTTGGTTTAGCTTAGATGTTAGCTGGTGCATTGATTTAGTTTTACCTGTATTATTTAAGTTGTTAGCTGCCTACTTTTGTTTTGTCTTTGTCTTTGTTAATGCTTTTTTGTTGTGCGCACAGGGACAACGAGGACAGGTAAGATACTCCGGGGTCTAGATATAACACACACGTAGGTTTACTTCTTGTTAATACCCCGGGTTAGAGTGAGCACCACCCGCTGTACTTTTGGGTGCTAAGCACCTGTAAAGGGGGGGGGGGGGGTTCTTTGTGTTCTTTTCTTTGGTGCCACTGATAGTCCTTGTTGATCCCTGTGTTGCTTTGTTTAAATAAATACTTTCTTTTGCCTTATATCGTGTCATAGTTTCTGTGTGACTGCACCCTCACTTCCCCAAACCTGTTGCATTTATGTTATGTCCCACCCCAAGGCAATAGGGGGCATAACAATATTCTTCACAAAGACACCAGTGTCCGCTCTTATCACCACAAACTCTCTTGACATCTTTTTTTTTTGCATCTGTCGCGCGTTAGAAAAGTCCTCAACCCCTACTTGCTCACAGTGAATCCAGCGGGGGATGGATTCACTGTGCTGTGTCCACACATCAGATTATCCTGGATTTCAACGGACATTATACTAGGAGGCCAGGCTGACACTGTTTAGAAGAGACATTAACGACATACTGTTCCTTCATTTGGTTACAAAGGTTTAAATGTTGAGTAAGTTTGTGAAGTTGCTTCATGGAGAGAACTCCTGTGTCCATCCCATGTATCAGCAGACAAAACCTGAGTCAGAGCACAAGTTTAGTTTAGCAATGACCCTTTCCACCCCCAACTCCCCTCTGGCTCTGGCTTCCTCCTCTGGTGCTCCACTTCCTCCCCAGATGGTTCTACTTTTTGGAGGCTTACTCATCTAAGCTCATGGTCAAGCCTTGTACGTCTTCCATAGGAACGTGTGACATCACTTCAAAGTACGACTGCTTGCTAGGACGTGCCATCATGTGAGAACGTGTACGAAATCATTCCACTGACACCACATTAAAGATTATACATTCAGGTTGTCTACAGAGCATTAAAAAATATGAGTACTGGAAAGCTTTTCATTCAGACAATGAGTATTTATAAAAGACAGAAGTAAAGTCTAAATTAAAAATGTTAGTCATACTGCAAAGTGAGAAATGTGTGAAATGTGGCAAGATTATTCACCAGGAAACACTTCCTGTCTTTTCAAATCAGTAATTCACTCAACAAAACTTCTTCTAGATTGTAGTCATACAGACCTTAACTTTATTGGCACAACAGACCTACCAATAAATTCCACAAACATCTATTGGTCGTTGGAAAATATTTCTCGCAAACCATTCATATTATCGACTTCACAATTAACAAGTGTATATATTAAACTACGAGGGGTAGAGGGGTTTCCTGAAATTTGGTGCGATCTGGACATGCAATACATTTACTATTGATACAATTTGTTTAAACAGTATTATTTTCATTATAACAACAGTCAGACGGAATTTAAATGTCACTGAACCATGAGTCAGGGGTTATTCACAGTCAGATGGGGGCAGGTGAGTAAATGGGTCAAAGAGGAAGGGAGGGGGTCAGATTACCTTTTATCCGCAACAATACTTCCGGGCAAAAGAAGTGCACTTTTAATCCATCTGATTTAGAGACAATCACTTTGGGAAGCTGCTGAAGGCGTGCCTGTCAGGACGGCTGTAAAACCGCCCCGTCTTGCAAATCACTTCATATGTGCACAGTGGCTGTTTCACTCAAGGGCTTTGGAGATTTTGCAGTGTGGCAACACACACTTGAATGTATGCAGTCACACTGTTGTCAATGTGCATTACACACTATACATTACAGGGAATTTCATCAAACTGTTACTGACAGTATAGTCAGAATGCAAACAACTTTCAAGTGAGCACTTCACTTGCTGTAATTGTGTCTCTACTTAAAGCTAATTGATTGATTGTGAAAGTCTGTTTTCATTGAATCTCCTTCTAAAGCCAAGGAAGATCTCAATTAAGCTGCTTTCAGACATGCACTGAGCTCCGGAGATCCTTTGGACATACTCTAGAGCAGAGGTGTCAAACTCATTTTAGTTATGGGGCCACATACTGCCCACTTTGATCTCAAGTGGGCCAGACCAGTAAAATCTTAGCATAATAGCTTCGTACCCCCCCGGCGAATACCAACATGAAACCAGCATAAAGGAGGGGGGGACCCGTCTTCGAACACGGACCCAGGAGTCTGACACACGCATTGAAAGTGAAAGGTAAGGGCCGGCGCACGCCGGCTGAGGGAGGATTCCAGCTCCCGGGGCTCCGCGCACACCATCGCGTAACCCCTAAACCACTTCGCGTATCCCGTACCTCAGTTTGGGAACCGATGGTCTACAGCAGGGGTCACCAACCTTTTTGAAACTGAGAGCTTCTTCAAAGGTACTGAGTAGTACGAGGGGCTACTTGTTTGAAACACTCTTCCTGAATAACAAAGTTGCAAAGATCACCTTTTAATAATAATAATAATATATGTGAAGAGACTGTCTGATCACGTCAATGCTAACTATTTCTCACAATAATTATTAACACTGATCTCCACAACAATGATGGTAGGAAACAGATATATTAAAACATGCAACATTTATTTCTGTTAATCTGTTTCAACTTTGCTAAAAATTCAACTTAATTGAAGTACTTTTGGTGACATTTATCACTATATTCCTCATTCAGTCTGTACTTTTATAAAAAAAATAAAAATAAAAAATAAATTAAATTATAATCACTTTGTTACAACGATGATAAAGCGCAACCAAAAAGAACACATGCATGTGACTGGGTTGTAATGTTTCTAAGTGTCTTCTTAATTTGTTGGGTCTCATACTGTCACCTGCCAAAGTTTTCAGACCTAAAATACACACTAGTCTCTCCTCATGTCCTCCTTCATTAACTGTGAACCCAAGAGCAAGACAGGCTTCATCGTACTATCGTTTCAACTTGTCACTGACCGGCTGCTTCACGGGAACGAGCTCTGATCTCACTGTGCGTCTCTCTGAGCGAATGAGTGGGGGCGGAGCCCCGGTGCCTGTGTGTGTGTGCTGTCTGGGGACACAAACACACACATTTCCCGCTCCTGGTATTTCATGCTGGCCTGATACAATGATGATTTAACAAATTAATGTGAACGTGAGTTCACTGTTCGCGAAAAATATATGCGACATGCAAAACACTGTACAGGGGGCCGCCGCAGAGCCGCGAGTGGCCAACCCCTGGCTACAGCGAAAGAACGATTTGTTTACTGTTCAACTGTAAAAGAGATGCTGGCGTCAAAACATTAGTTCCGCCTCACATTTCCCCATCCCGGTCGTGCGCCCCACCTGTTATGCCTCTATGCCCAACCAGTTTGAGAATCACTGGCATAGAGTGAGATGGCAGTTTTTTTTAAAATTTTTATTTTATTTAGAGCATGCCTTGCATCCGGCGGGCCGAGCTGGACCCCCTGGCGGGGGTCCAGTGACACCCCTGACACACCCCTGACACACATCTAGAGTCTACAGCAGGGGTGTCCAAACTACGGCCCGCGGGCCATCTGCGACCCGCCATCCATTTTAAATTGGTCCGCCTAAAAAAAGGTTTAATAAAAAAGAAAAAAAGAAAACTATAAAAACAAATAATTAGTAGCACTTAAATGGTACTTAGTTATAGAACTTTGTAGTTTTGTTCTATTTTTGAAGAAATTGTACTTTCTTGATTCTTGTTGTTCTGGGTTTGTGCCCTCTAATGCACTTATTGTGAGTCGCTTTGGATAAAAGCGTCAGCTAAATGAAATGTAATGTGATGGACTATGGCCCACTGTATTGCAGCTGTCCCTCAGAACGCCGCCACGCCCCCCCACCGCCAACAGCCCGCTCCAGGGCAGGGGGGCGAGGCGGCGTGAGTGGCCCAGACCTTCGTATTTTTTTCTATATGTGGCCCTCGGGATAAAAAGTTTGGACACCCCTGGTCTAGAGGGTTGTATGTGTGAAGGCAAATGTACGAGCGAGGGCTTCTCGGACAAGTCCCCTAGCATTACGTCCACAGAAAGTCTGGAGACGCCGACACCGCATGATTAACCGTAAGTGAGTAGTGTGTTGATGATATTTCAAACATGCGGCAGATGCAAAAAGAAAATAAAGAGGGTTCTCCCACCAGCCCCCTTACAACTCTGGATAATGTCCAAGTCAGCCCCTGTGAGAACCCAGCAGGAGATCCTCCTGAAGTGTAGTCAGCACAAGTGAGTGGGTGTGTTGATGAAGTTTCAGTTCAGCCTCGTAAAATGACGGATCTCATGCAGCAAACTGATCCTGTGCAGCAGTGAGTTATGAACTGACAGCTCCTGTGTTTGTCATTTTGTGCTGTGGCTGCAGGACTTCCCCTGAGACGATTTTCCATCTCAGAAAAGATTCATCTGGCTGAATAAAGAAGTATATCTGCTGACCATTAACTGCCAACATGTACAACAGATGACCACCACATTGTAACTTGTAGTCAAACACTCCACAGATCACTCTTTACTAAGGCAGAGAGGAGATGCTCAGTCACTGCCAGTGTAACGGTGCCAAAGATTTGTTCTGGAAAAAAAAGACTTAATTAAATTGTCTAATTAAATTAAACAACCTGCAGACTCACATGAGGAGCTCCCTGGTATTTCATCAAAAGAGGCTACAAATGGAAATACAATTCAGGCTTAAGTGGCAAAAAAAACTTCAGGGTGAAAGACAATTAACTCAAAGAGACATGAGCGTTTAAGGTAAGAGCAGAAAGTTCCTGTGGAGACTTTTACTTCTATAAAATAACAGCTGTTTGTAATTTTCTTATGTTCTTTAATTTCCTAATTAATATTCCTATCACATCCTTGTCCTGCTCAGCATTTGGAAAAGAAGGATGCAGGGGGATGGGGGATCAGGTGGTCAGATGTGGCATCTGGGAAAATGAAGACAGGGTAACGTGGCTGGGGGGTTGGGTGTGACGCATGGATGTCTTAAAATAGAGTGCAGCCCCGAGGAAACATTTGGGGGCTGATCACAGCAGTTAATCAAGCATATGAAACAGACTTCTGCTAGACAGGCTGCCACAAAGGCACAGCAGGCCACATATGGGTATACCCATGTCTCTGGATACAGATGTGACATGTTCCTCAAAGAGGATGTGTTCCTTTCATGTATATTTGTAAGAGGATATTGACTGTTGTGTAAAACACAATTTATACATGTGTGTTGCTGATAAAAAGGGCTGAGGAGATTCTTCACATCCTCCCACATCAGAATAAACTTTCTGCTGACTGATGTTTACCATAACACAGTGCCAGCAGCTACATCCATTATAATGTGAACTTAATCCTGTGCATCTGCAGTTATTTGATGCATTGATATCTCAGATTCATGTCATTCCCACTTACTCTTCTCACTCTCACACCCAATTTTCTTCAATAACTTAGTGACTTTTCTTAAAATTGAAAAGCATTAGTAGATAACAGGGGCAGAGACCTAAGGGCTATAAATATTGAGGGGGACAAAGCAGATATCACTGAAGAGGAGAAACTACAAAGAGAAGCAGCCATATTCTTTGTACTTGTTTCTTCCATCTATGTTGAGGGGGGGAGTGGTCTTTTACAGGAGCAAGTTGTGTCATAGCTCATAATCCATCCAGCTATACAAGGAGATTAAGCAGACTGTTCAGATTTAAAACCAAGATGTGCTGGAGTAAAGTAGAAAGAAAAACCATATCACATAGCAATATATAGCTGAGGGGGAAACTCTCTACATGCAAGCACAAGCCTAAAATGTTTTTGTCAAGGTTTTGGGCTCTAGGTGTCTAAATTGGACTTCTATAAAAGGTGGCACAGAGCGAAATGGTATTCATTGTGATTGTAGTTGTTGTTGTATTACCAATATATCGTGATAAGTGTGGTTTTGTTTTAACACTGCACCTTTCACAATTTCAGTCAGTAAATATTATCAAAATAAATGTCAAATAATTTTTTCTCTTGAGTGCAGGTTGTGGTTTAAAACTCTTCTTTATGGGCCTAGAATGACAAATACTTGCAAAAACAGTAGGACATTTGAAGTAGAACATTAGAAGCTTTAGGAATTACACCTTCACACCGTGCCTGCACAATACAATATCATATTATATTGTGGGCAATTGTGGCTCGGGAGGTAGAGAGGGTCGTCCACTAATCAGAGGGTTTGTGGTTCAATGACCAGTCTGCATTCCAAAGAGTCCTTGGACAAAACACTGAACCTCAAATTGCTGTTGTGTGAGTTGGTGAATGTGACTTGTGCTATAACGTGCTACGAGTAAAAGTGCTGTCGCTCAACAAAAAATCTGAAAGATGCAGTTGAAAGGGACATGTCATGATTCTTGTTTAAACCTGCATAAAATCTGATGGAAACAGGTTTCTGTGTGTTTCTTGAGGAGATATTGAGATATTGAGAAATATTAAAATAACTATTAAAACTAAAAACCGCTAAATTATAATTTACGGATAATTGGTTAAGAGATTTAACTTTGATCTTAACTTGGGTTTCCTCCCTTTTTATAACTTCAGCAGCAGTGTGTCGTGATCATTGCAAATACTGTCAATAATGTTGTGTGACAGATAAAGCTGCAAAAGCAGGGCTGTTCTACACAAAAGACGTTTGTGAAAGAGCAAAAATTAAAGTGGGGGATGTCACACAGATATTTCAAACACTCAACCAGAGAGGAAATACGTATATGAACAGGATGTAAATTGCATGGGGATTTCCCCTCTGCACATGGCAAACATAGCAAGCTCCTGAGAATCGCTCTCAATCATCTCAAGTGCTAATCTTTAATAAACGATTACTTTCAATGTCCTCTCTCCTTTTTGGACACAGTATCATTTAATCATGTATTATGGTACCTACAGCACAGTGGTTGATAGTGAACCAGTCCACTTCCTTGCTGTTTTTACAGCGTATTTTACAGTGATCCTACACAACTTTACTGCTCAGTAGAACCCACACTGTACATGGTGTCTCACTCTGCTTATATCCGCTGCTCCAGTGAATATGCTTGCTAAGTGATCATAAGGCCTTAGGTCGTTGTTAAAGGAAATAGTCCAGGCTCTAGGGTCACATTTCATGATGATGATGCAAAACAAATAGTTTTTTGGGGGGGGCTTTTTCTTGTAATTTGGTTGACTTACTAATAGCAGCCCTTCTGCAAGCAATTTAAATGTGTAACATGACATTTGAGAATGAAATTTTCAGTAAAAATACTCTGTAAGATCAAGCATACAGAAGCAACGGCAGCAGCATTGGCTGTTACCCGCAGATAACTAGAAGTGACAACGACATTGGTTTTGTGCTGAATATGTCCCTGCTCACCACATCCCCTCTGCTGTCATCCAATCGATGGTTGTCATCAATCACAACATTGACAAAGCTGGGATCAAATGAAACTGTGCGTCGATGAGTCAGGATCATTTTGAAACGATATAGGAGTAATTGAGTCTGAAATGACAATTCGATTATTTTAAAGATTAGCAACTTGTAACTTATTAAAATACAGTTAACTCTGAAAATCAGTGTGAGAGATGTGAGTAAATAATGGATAGAATTCATGCTCTTGGTTCATTTATCCATAAAATTCTACTTGTATACAAAGCTGCAGCTACTGATGAAACGTAGGTTAATTTCGTTCAGATGAAATTAAACATCCACAAATGTAAAGTTCCACATTGACATGAGAACCATGGTTGTCAGTGGTTAAGAAATGATGTGTCTTATATAATTGTTCAAGTACAATGACAACTGAAGAGGATGCATCTATGTCTCTAACCAACTCAAACCAGCACACAGCCTTTGAACCATGTGGCCAAGACAGAGCGTAGCCTCAGAATTGCAAAAGAGTTGATTATGTTTATCGAGAAAACTATAATATATGAAACTTCCTTAACTCCCTTTTGGTCAGCGTGCCTTGGAGGTATCACAAGATTATAGTCACTTAAAAAGGTAGTTCTCCAGAGAAAAGTCAAGGTAGTGAACTTTAACTTCTGTTTAACTTCTGTGCCCCACTATTATTGTAATCTCTTAAGCCAACATGTTTTCAAAATAATCTGTTCTGGCTGGGCTGTATGTTCGAACACAAATGTATGAATGAGGCGCTCCGGGCAGCCCCCTAGGAACTCTGGAGAATGTCCCAGTGAGCCTGTGTGAGAACCCCCCCCCCCCCTTGAACGCTCCTGAGGTTTCTGTTGTAGTTTTGAATGTGTCTGACCAGAGAATTTGTTGTTCATGTGAAAGGCGAACTCCAGAGGAAATCCCGACACAATTGTGATGGTCTATTCTCGCAACATACGGCAATTAAAAATATAATGAAGCCTACAACCAGGTATGGACAGGCCTCTGATACAGGAGTCGTTCCCTCGACGCTCCGACTATGTCCAGGTGTGAATGAACTACATGACGATGCCTGAACGAACACTCACAGGCACAGAGTGGACTCATCTCACATTCATCATCACTTACTCTTAAATATAAACTACATCCTGCCGAAAAGCCAGACAAGACAAATTCAAATGGAACAAATCACGTGTTCACATCGGTACTAAAAAATGTATTTACTTACTGCAATTCTAACATGGCCACAGAGTGTGGGGAGGATGTGCAGGTGGACATGTAAAATGAATATATTACATATTAACTGTATATATAGTCAAAAAAAACTCTATTCAGAAGATCGTTTACCTGTCCTGTGACTGCTCCTCATACATCCTTTCCTTTCCCTCTTTGAAGAGCCGGATGGCCCGTTTGGATTTCTTCATAAGGCTATCGATGTAGATTTTAAAATACTCATTGTCACTGAGCTGTGCCAGTCTCTGGTTCTCCTCATATTTGCTCAGTATTAGCCGTAGGTGCTGGTAGGCGTCAGGTAAGATATCCAGGATGTAAGGAGGACTGTTTTTTAGCTGGAGTCTTGGATTTTGGCACAACCGGACCTGTGGCAAAGAAATCCAGTAAACATTTGTTTTATGCTCTGACATTTTGTCAGATTCACACATCACATAAACTAAGCTGACATTTGACAATGCAGCAGCATCACGTAATTTGATGGATTCTGAAGGGTACTTCATTCATGTTACAATGTTACCACTGAGCATCTGGTTAAGCAAATTAATGAATCATTCCTCTGCTGGCACATCATTAATGAGTTATTATAATATGTGCCATTCACACTGTGGAACAATGAAGGCTGTCAAACAAATGCTTAAATTAAGTAAATACACTATCAGACAATATTAAGGGGAACACATGCAGCCATTGGCAATAGCTCCAACTCTCCTTGTGCATCCACAACAAAGACTGTGCCTCCTTCCATCTGGCAGACAGGCCTGACAGGTTTAAAACTCAAAACGTACAACTTTATCCATGAGTTTCCAGGTCTTCTCCACAGTCCTGCGGTCGGCGGCTGCTTGTTTCGGAGGTCCCACTGCATCCTGGATGGCGTCAATGATCCCTAAGATCCGACCCTTACTTCCCTGTTGTCCACGTCCGCCGGGGTTTCGGCCACTGAGAGCAGTTGCCATTTCCTAAACACTGAAGCAAATAAAGGAATAATTACAGCCAATGATTACTGCTATTCAAAATGTATTTGAAATACCTATTCCAGATGATATGTTGACCTGTCTTTGATGGTGGAAATAATCAGTTATCCTGAGGTTGGTTCCTACCCATTGACAGATATTAAAATTTCTTTAATTTTGTGTTATTTCAGAGCGTGGGTATCTATTGCACTTCTGTCCATCCTGGGAGAGGGATTCCTCACATGTGGCTCTCTCTGAGGTTTCTATATTGTTTCCCTGTTATTTCCCAGTTTTTTTTTGGTAGTTTTTCCTTACTGCTGTTCAGGGTTAAGAACAGAGGATGTCACAACTTAAAGAACAGCAGAGAAGAGATTGATGTCTTTGGTTCATTAATGAAAACAGTCTCTGGGGAACTGTAAGAACAACACACATATTGATGTTATCACCTCTGGTTGTCTCTTAAGTGCTGTTCAGCAGCACATCTACATGAAAGACGTCTTGGGTTTGACTGTAGCCTGAGATGTTCACAGGCTGGCGTCAGGTCGAGACAGTGTGCTCTACCAACTACTCTCATCCCGAGGGGCACTGTGCCTCAGCCACAGAGCAGCAGTGATGGACGCAGACCTGCTCACTGGTCACTGAGGTGGCTTCAGTGCACTGCTCGGTCGCTGACAGGACATTTCATGATCATTCTCACGAATGAATTCTTCACCCCACTGCGAAGAGAAGGAACTAAACAAACTGCTGATTAGAGGTGGTTTATTGATTTACACGCACATTGTGATCTATTCCTTCCTGCTCCTGTCTGCTCGTAGAGTTCTGTTCTTACTAAAGAACCATCAAACCGTCCTACGTTTGCTGGTTCTTCAAGCGCCTGTGAGCAGCAGGAACAAGTAACACAAGCGGAGCAGAGATTCTGTTCCATATCACTGTGGCGTTTTCAACAGGAACACACAGGAATCGATCATTGCCGAAAACAGACAGTCCTAACTTACCAAACCACCAGGGGATGTCTGCTTGGATCCCTCCTGAATGTGATCCACATCCAGAGAACATACAAACACAAACAGAAAAAGTGTCCAAGTTTAAAAAGAGTGTGATGAAAGTATCCAGTGTGTTGGTTTGTGACCCTGCTCCTCCTCTACAAACACTCCATATCTCAGGGTGCTGTTTAAAGGCTGTTAGGGAGGAGATGAGTTCATAAACGCGGAGCTAGCAGGTCTGAACTGTATGTTTTGTACAGCGACATCAACGCGAAGCTAGCCAATATAAAAAGTAATTTCCTGTTGCGCGTTTCAAAATAAAGATTACAATTCAGGGGAAATGTTATTCACTTTGCATTTGCATTTTCTAGCTGCATTGTGTCTTCTTTGTTGAAACGTTCCTCTCTATCAGATATTTTAGGTCGAGTGAATCCTGTTCTAATCCCTCCGATACTCGTCCATTCCAGCCGATCGTGTCACATTCTCTCCCTTTACTCTGAAGGCATAGCGCCTTTTCCGGTGCTTCTTGCCTGTGCTCGACTGGCTTGATGCAGCTGTTACAGTGGTGGGAGGTTCCATGTGAGTGTGAAGCAATATTTTCCAGGAACCAACCAACGCAATGGCAGAAGCGACGAGGCGCGCGCCGATGCCCTGGGAGGGTGTCACCGACGGCAAGCTAGACGCACTGAGAGCGAGCAGCGAGCCCGGTGTCAGGACGAAGGCTGTACGCGACCAGGATTCTCTTTTAAATGATTTCAGAATAAACTGCTTTTACTTTACTCCTACTTTCTTCTCATGTTGCCCTAAAAACCAGTGGTGTATGTTTTTTTTTTAGAGGCGCATTGGCCCGACTTCCGGTATTGCTCCATCTTCATGCTCGTGTCTTGATGCAGCCAGGGAGGAGAGTGACAGCTGAATGGCCCCTCCCACAGAAATTCACACTCCTCTCTCTCTGGACAAAACCATCAGTGTTGTAGCGGAAATAACACAGGACGCAGTGTGGGTAAAAAATACAGAAAAATGTACAGCACCATATCTGTTACAAAGTCAACAATTATTCTAACAGTCACTCAACAATCATAACAACAAAATAACCCAATTATAACGTTTGGAAAAATGTAACAGTAGTAATTCAAGATGGAATAAAACACACATGCCTGGAGGAGTCAAGTGAAATTAATGAGCGAGCAACACAGACGCACAAACACATTACCTGTGGCATGTTTTATAATTTTCTGTCTCTGGACATGAGCGTTGTCAATTTTACACGATAACACATGAATCCAATGAAACAACTGTTCTTCCCCCTGGTTTAAATTTTTTTTTAAAATTCTTTCATTAATTCAAGACCCCTTTAGCCTGGATGCCAGAGAACTTAGCCCCGCCCACAACATTTTGGTCGGGCAGTTCGGTCTGGAGTCGCTCCATTGGGAAAAAATTATGGGGCGTGTTTCAACTGACCAGGAAGTAAAATTCCTCTTCGCTCAATTGGATAGACCTACAACCAATCAGAGCAACGTAGTATGTGACGTATGCTAAGCAACGCATTGTGAGTTATTTACTGGGTTCACACCGGACGCTTCAGCGCAGCGCCAAGCCTTAAATAACAGCTGGCTCCCATCCACTCCCATGTTAAAACTTTGTGCCGGTCACACCGGAGGCTGAAGCACCGCGAGGCAGCCTTGGCGCAGCGCGGTGCTTCAGCCTCCGGTGTGACCGGCACAAAGCCGTGCAGCGATCTACTGGATCAACGGGTGATATTATTAGCGCTGCCCTGCGGTTCAGCGTCGCTTCAGCGTCCGGTGTGAACAGCCAAGCGATAGGGATTAGCGCGGTGCTTTGGCGTCGCCTCCACGTTCTGTGTTCCTCTTTCAAAATGAATGCGCTGTCGATTTCTTCTAAAACAGACTCAATGGCAGCATCTACACATCTCAGCTCGCCAGCGGCAGGCATGTTTGTTGAAAACGAATTCAACCCGAGGGCACTTTGGTGACGTGGTTGATTACGTCACCGTTGATCATCTGTCAATCATCGTATAAAGCCCGCCCTGACAATCTGATTGGCCCGGTCCGGCCATAATTTTTTCCCAATGGAGCGACCCCAGACCGAACTGCCCGACCAAATCTGTTGTGGGCGGGGCTAAGTTCGTCTGGCATCTGTCGTCGCCAGGCACTAAACTTGACCTCGCCTCCGGCGATTTTACAAACGTGTTGGTTGATCCAGGATTTGAGAAGGAATAATTAGACACTTATACATGAAGTTCTGGAAATTGAACATTTATTGTAAAATAAAGAAATACTTACAGAGAGTCTCTGGGGTTCTGCCGGACACGTCACCAGGTTCACTGGATCATGTCGAGAAGAAGCCCCGTTCAATCCTAAATCCACAGTATATATAATCAGACACAGGGTGGGCACAGAGGCGGTTCTTTTTCCCTGAGGGAATTCAGCCATTGGCCAGATGTACACTGTTTCCTCAAAGTGCAGTTTTTTGCAAGCACATCACTTTCAACTGACCAGGTGTCCCACTACTGTGGCCTTGGCAAACAGGGAGCTTGCTACAGTGGAGAGACCCAGCAGATTAAGCATTTCAGGAGGATTTCATATCTTTTTCTCACCACGTTTCATGAAGCACCTCATTGTATTAGTTCTGGCTGATACAATGAATTTCCATCACACACTTTTCTCCGAATTGTATTTTGGGTCAGATTGGCATTCAGATTGATACCTGCTCTTTCAGTGGTCGTGCTCTGGGCCTGACCCTGCGTCTGAGTCAAAAAGATATACATCATTCCAAATATAAGAAACAGTTGTAGCATTATAGATTATATGGATTAAACAGCTAATATTTGTTCACAGGATATAGGTAAAATATAATCACAAAATCCAGAGAAACATAGATATCTCAACACATCCAGGCTAAGACCACTTATCACCCTTGTAAAAAAGCACACATTCACATTCCGCTGAGCATAGTGGTACATTTTATCGCTGTTTGAATGGATCAGTCAAAACAATGTATAAGTGGATCAGTCAGTGATGTTTCACAACCTCAGGACACTGCTGTACAATATGCTATTTTTTAGTATGAAGATATGTTTCCAAAGAAAGCACTGCATGTCGACTAAGACGAGTTTGTTGGTTGCTGTGTCATGGACTATGAGTGTGTAGTAATTCCTATCTTCATAAGAACAACCTTCTTGATCCTCACCAGTCTGGTTTCAAGGCAGGCCACTCAACTGAGACTGCCCTCCTTGCTGTCACTCAGCTACTTTACACGGCAACAGCAGCCTCTCTCTCCTCTGTCCCAATTTGACACAGTGAAAAACCAGATCCTTATTTCCTCCCTTCAGGATCTGGGTGTCTCAGGCTCTGCTCTCATCCTATCTCAATGACCGCACTTACTGGGTAACTTGGAGAGGATATGTACCAAAACCTTGTCCTCTCACTACTGGGGTCC
This sequence comes from Pleuronectes platessa, assembly GCF_947347685.1. NCBI lineage: Eukaryota > Metazoa > Chordata > Actinopteri > Pleuronectiformes > Pleuronectidae > Pleuronectes > Pleuronectes platessa. The sequence goes on from NC_070640.1 coordinate 24,307,444, forward strand.
CTCAAGGTTCCGTCCTGGGTCAATCAATCAATCAATCAAATTTTATTTGTATAGACCGTATTCACAAATTACAATTCATCTCATAGGGCTTTAACAGGGTGTGACATCCTCTGTCCTTAACCCTCAGCAAGAGTAAGGAAAAACTACTAAAAACTAGCCTGGATGCCAGACGAACTTAGCCCCGCCCACAACATTTTTGGTCGGGCAGTTCGGTCTGGAGTCGCTCCATTGGGAAAAAATTATGGGGCGTGTTTCAACTGACCAGGAAGTAAAATTCCTCTTCGCTCAATTGGATAGACCTACAACCAATCAGAGCAACGTAGTATGTGACGTATGCTAAGCAACGCATTGTGAGTTATTTACTAACGCCGGGTTCACACCGGACGCTTCACCGGACGCACAAAGCCGTGCAGCGATCTACTGGATCAACGGGTGATATTATTAGCGCTGCCCGGCGGTTGAGCGTCGCTTCAGCGTCCGTTGTGAATAGCTAAGCGCCGGGGCGATAGGGATTAGCGCGGTGCTTTGGCGTCGCCTCCACGTTCTGTGTTCCTCTTTCAAAATGAATGCGCTGTCGATTTCTTATAAAACAGACTCAATGGCAGCATCTACACATCTCAGCTCGCCAGCGGCAGGCATGTTTGTTTAAAACGAATTCAACCCAAGGGCACTTTGATGACGTGGTTGATTACGTTACCGTTGATCATCTGTCAATCATCGTATAAAGCCCGCCCTGACAATCTGATTGGCCCGGTCGGGCCATAATTTTTTCCCAATGGAGCGACTCCAGACCGAACTGCCCGACCAAAAATGTTGTGGGCGGGGCTAAGTTCGTCTGGCATCCAGGCTAACTAAAAACCCTTTTAACAGGGTAAAAATACGTAGAAACCTCAGAGAGAGCCACATGTGAGGGATCCCTCTCCCAGGACGGACAGAAGTGCAATAGATGCCACGTGCAGGAAAACATCATCAAGATTAAAGTCTTCAAGATTAAAGATTAAAGTCTCTAGCAGCATTTGATGAGGGTAGACATCCCGAAGGACAACCCCAACATGACATGCCAAGCAGTCCCGCTGCAATCACAGTCCATGGTCAGCAACCATCCAGACCACGATCCACCATCCAGAACAGACGCCACTCCAGTCCTCAGTCGACGTCCACCGCCACCCACCAGGACCCATCACGAGCCACCACCGCTGTCCTGGTCCACCGCCCGTGCCCAATGCCAACGCGACACAGGGTCCGCCACCAGCACCACGATCAGCCCACATAACTCAGAATCCGCCACACTGGATCCAACACTGCGACCCCCGGTGCACGATCCACAAACCGCAATCCATGGTGCAGTCACAGAGGCCCTGGATCTGCGGGTGATAAAGCAAAGGGATTCCGGGGAAGGGGGATAGGGATGGAGAAGAGGAAGGAGAAGCTGGAAAGAGAAGCTCCGTGTGTCATGTGTCATAAAATAGAAAAAGTTACGTTCTTCCGCACTAATTAGCTCTAACTATAAGCTTTATCAAAAAGGAAGGTTTTTGTTACGGGTGGTTCTTTGGTTGGACCCCAAAGCAGACACAGAGAGCAGTCTAGTGTTGAGTGAGGTTTATTTTAACACCAGAAAATAGAGCAGGCAGGCTGTGGAGGCAGGGTGCTGGCTGGCCGAATAATCCAGGGGGGAAAACGCAGGAGGGAAAGCGAAAAAAAACCGAGGAGCAGCAACAAGGCACACCGAGGAGTCTGTGTAACAAAAGAAAACACTAAATGGTTAAATACGAAACAAAATACGAAGGGCGAGAATCAGAGGTCGTCATGGGTACGCTACCGAACAAGACGGAATTATCTGGCAGAGTAGTGGAGTCGGGACCAGGCTTTTATGGAGTGGATGATGGGTGAGTGATTGCAGGTGTGCCTTGTTTGCTGAAGTGAGGAAGCCAGCCACACCCCCTGCCACAGACACCACCTGCAGGACAGGAACAGAACAGGAGAGGGAGACAAAGACAACACAAACAACAACAGAATCACCACAGTACCCCCCCCCTCAAGGGACGCCTCCTGGTGGCCTACCCGGCTTGTCCGGGAACTCAGAATAAAAATCATGGAGGAGTGTGTGGTCGAGAATGAGGGAGCGGGAAATCCACTGCCGCTCCTCCGGCCCATAACCCTCCCAATCCACCAGATACTGAAACCCCCTGCCTCGCCGACGTACGTCCAATATCTTAGTAACCGTATAGGCAGGGTGGTCATCAATGCTCCGGGTGGGTGGCGGGGGCTCGGCCGGAGGGCTTAGCGGGCTGGTAGACACTGGCTTGAGGAGAGAGACATGGAAAACTGGGTGGATATTAAGAGAGGGGGGAAGCTTAAGCTTCATAGCACAGGGGTTAATAACCCGGTCAATTTCATACGGGCCAATAAATTTGGGTGTGAGTTTCCGGGATTCTGTTTGGAGTGATAAATCCCGGGAAGATAACCATACTCTCTGACCGGGTTGGTAATCCGGGGCCGGGGTACGATGACGGTCCGCTACTCTCTGATTGCGAGCAGCGGTACGGATGAGGGCTGCCCGGGCCTCACGCCAGACTCGACGAGCACGCCGGAGATGCTCCTGCACCGAGGGTACTGCCACGTCCGTCTCCTGAGCTGGGAAGAGTGGAGGTTGGTATCCGTTGGCAGCCATGAACGGGGACATCCCTGTGGCGGAGCAGACCAGGGAGTTGTGGGCGTATTCTACCCAGGGGAGGTGGGTGGACCAGGAAGCCGGATGGCGGGATGAGACGCAACGCAGAGCCGCCCCAAGGTCCTGATTTGCCCGTTCTGTCTGGCCGTTCGTCTGTGGGTGGTAACCAGACGACAAGCTGACCGACGCCCCCAGCGCCTGGCAAAAGGCTCTCCAAACACGGGCGGAGAACTGCGGACCCCTGTCTGATACAATGTCTACCGGGATGCCATGGAGACGGAACACATGCTGCACCAGAAGAGTGGCCGTCTCGAGGGCGGATGGCAGCTTCGGCAGGGGGATGAAGTGTACCGCCTTGGAGAAGCGGTCAACGATGGTAAGTATAACCGTGTTTCCCTCCGAAGGCGGCAGGCCCGTGATGAAGTCGACGGCGATGTGGGACCACGGCCGGTGGGGAATGGGCAGGGGACGGAGCAGGCCGGCAGGAGCCTGATGGGAAGCCTTACTCCGGGCGCAGACAGAACAGGCGGAAACGAACAGCTTAGTGTCTGCAGCCATCGAGGGCCACCAAAAACGTTGTTGTATGAGAGTCAAAGTCCGGTGGGAACCAGGGTGGCATGAAATCCTGGAGGAATGCCCCCACTGGAGAACTGCGGATCTGGCAGCTGGAGGAACAAACAGACGGTTAGGTGGACACCCATGAGGAATAGGTTGGTCCTTCTGGGCTCCCTGGACCACTCCCTCGATCTCCCACCCAGCTGCTCCAACCACACAGGAGGAAGGTAAGATGGTACTCCCCGCAGCATCCTCCACCGGAGGGGCGAACTGACGGGACAAAGCATCTGGTTTGATGTTCCTGGTACCGGGTCTGAAGGTTAGACTGAAGTTAAAGCGTCCCAGGAACAAGGCCCATCGAGCCTGGCGTGAGTTCAGCCTACGGGCAGAGCGAAGGTAGGAGAGATTTTTATGGTCAGACCAGACTATGAATGGGTGAATAGAGCCCTCAAGCCAGTGCCTCCACTCCTGGAGGGCCAGGACGACCGCTAATAACTCCCTGTTTCCTACATCGTAGTTCTTCTCCGCCGAGGAGAGCTGGCGGGAGAAAAAGGCGCAGGGGTGGAGCTTCTGGTCAGAGGCGGTTCGCTGAGAAAGAACCGCCCCCACACCGGAGTCCGAAGCATCCACCTCCACCACAAACTGAACAGCAGAGTCAGGATGGACAAGCACTGGTGCAGAGGAAAACAAAAACTTTAGTTTAGCAAACGCCGCCTCTGCTGCCGGCGACCAATCAAAGGGGATCTTAACTGAAGTTAACTTGGTCAGAGGTGTGGCAACTTTGCTATAGTCACGGATAAACCTACGGTAGAAATTGGCGAATCCTAGAAACCTCTGTAGTTGCTTCCTTGATGTAGGAGTGGGCCATTCGGCCACTGCCTGAACCTTGGCAGGGTCGGTCTTAATTTGCCCTTTCTCCACAATAAACCCTAGAAAACTTACAGACGAAACATGAAACGTACATTTCTCAGCCTTAGCATACAGTTTGTTCTCGAGAAGTCTTTTAAGCACCAGTGAAACGTGTTGAACATGTTCTTTGAAATTACGTGAAAAAATCAAAATGTCATCTAGATAAACAAAAACAAACCTATTCAACATATCCCGAAGCACATCATTAATAAGTGTTTGAAAAACAGCAGGTGCATTGGTGAGACCGAAAGGCATTACAAGATATTCAAAATGTCCCAACGGAGTGTTGAAGCCGGTTTTCCACTCGTCCCCTTCCTTGACTCTGACCAGATGATAGGCATTACGAAGATCCAATTTGGTGAAGATGGTTGCTTCGTGTAGGGGCCCAAAGGCTGAGTCAATCAGGGGAAGGGGATATTTATTCTTAATAGTGATGTCATTTAATCCTCTATAGTCGATACAGGGGCGGAGCGACTTATCCTTCTTGGCTACAAAGAAAAAGCCAGCTCCCATAGGTGAAGAGGAGGGTCGAATGAGGCCGGTTTTGAGCGAGTCTGTGATATAAGCCTCCATGGCGTCTCTCTCGGGTTTGGACAGATTGTACAATTTACTGGACGGATAGGGGGCGCCCGAAAGCAAATTGATGCAGCAATCATAGGGTCTATGAGGGAGAAGGGACAAGGCACGATCTTTGCTAAACACATCTTGGAGATGGTGATAAACAGAGGGAACAGAGGTGAGATCGACCGGTTTGGGTGGAGATGGTGTGGTGGCTGGCCTGGAGGGAATGGCAGAATGCAGACAGTGGGAGTGACAAAAAAGACTCCAATTGGTTATGGAGGAAGTGGACCAGTCTATGTGTGGGTTATGGAGCTTTAGCCAAGGGAGACCTAACACTAGCGGAGACGTGGGAGATGGGATAATGTACAGGGATATGGATTCATGATGGTTACCGGAGAGTAGTAGCGAAATGGAAACAGTGCGGTGAGTGACACGAGCCAGGAGCCTACCATCAAGGGCAAACACATCCTTGGGCTGAGGAAGAGGCTCAGAGGGAATGTGGGATTGCATAATCAAGTCAGAGTCAATAAAATTGTCATCTGCACCGGAGTCAATAAGGATGGACAGGGGTAGGGAAACCTGCGACCATGACACGGTGCCCTTAATTAGCAGGCGAGGAGAGGACAACGAAATAGATGAGTGGCTCACCAGCGCCCCTCCGGTGACTGATGAGCCCCCCCTTTTGGCAGTGCAGGGCAATGAGCCATCTGATGATCCTCCTGCCCACAGTACATGCAGAGCCTCTGGAGGCGACGACGCTGACGTTCCGTGGGAGTGAGCCTCATCCGTCCTAGTTGCATGGGCTCCTCGGGGCAGAGAGGAGAAGAGGCTGTCCGCGGAGGAGTCCCGTGGGGAGGGGATGGCGGACGAGAAGATTCCGGAGAACCCCGATGGTGAGAGCTCATTGTCTGTCTCACGGGAGGGGCGTGTCTCTCTCTCTCTGATCTCTCCCTACGTCTCTCACGGAGCCGGCTATCTAAACGAATAGCTAAAGAAATTAACTCATCCAGAGAGGTGGTCTCGTCCCGTGCCGCTAACTCGTCTCTCAACTCCTCCCGCAAACCCCGGAGGAAAACTGCCTGTAGGGCCCGCTCATCCCACCCGCTCTCGATTGCGAGAATGCGGAAATCTATGGAGTGAGTTGCAACTGAATTTTGCCCTTGGCGTAGCGAAAGGAGCCGACTGCTGGCCTCCTTGCTACGTAGGGGATGGTCGAAAACCCTGAGAAATTCGGCGGAGAATGACTGAAAGGAATCGCAGATGGGGGAGTTAGCGTGTGATATGGCAACAGACCAAGCCGCGGCGCGCTCCGACAGGAGGCTCATAACAAAGGCGGTCCGCGACTGGTCTGAGGAATACGTGAGTGGCTGCTGATCAAAAACGAGACTGCACTGGTGAAGAAATTGTCTACATGTCCCTAATTCTCCTGAATACCTGACGGGCGTGGGGATGAAGGGTTCCCGGGGTTGTGCAGAATGAGCGATGGGAAGAGCTGGTGGTACAGGAGCAGGAGCTGGAACCGGAGCTGGAAGGTGGACGGGAACCGTCGTGGTGAGGTGAGTAGACAGCTGGTCCAAGCGGCCACCGACTTGTGCCACATTAGAGGAGAGATTCTGGAGCGTCTCCATAATCTCTTGTAGAGCCGTCTCGTGCTGACCCATGCGAACTCCGTGGTTCGAAAGAGCTTGTCTAAATTTATCTGCGTCTGCGGGGTCCATTTTGGCCAGATAATTCTGTTACGGGTGGTTCTTTGGTTGGACCCCAAAGCAGACACAGAGAGCAGTCTAGTGTTGAGTGAGGTTTATTTTAACACCAGAAAATAGAGCAGGCAGGCTGTGGAGGCAGGGTGCTGGCTGGCCGAATAATCCAGGGGGGAAAACGCAGGAGGGAAAGCGAAAAAAAACCGAGGAGCAGCAACAAGGCACACCGAGGAGTCTGTGTAACAAAAGAAAACACTAAATGGTTAAATACGAAACAAAATACGAAGGGCGAGAATCAGAGGTCGTCATGGGTACGCTACCGAACAAGACGGAATTATCTGGCAGAGTAGTGGAGTCGGGACCAGGCTTTTATGGAGTGGATGATGGGTGAGTGATTGCAGGTGTGCCTTGTTTGCTGAAGTGAGGAAGCCAGCCACACCCCCTGCCACAGACACCACCTGCAGGACAGGAACAGAACAGGAGAGGGAGACAAAGACAACACAAACAACAACAGAATCACCACAGTTTTGAGCCTACTCTTAAATGAAAAGATGGTATCTGCCTCCCGAACTGAAAGTGGTAGATGATTCCACAGCCGAGGGGCTTGATGGCTGAAAGCTCTGGCTCCTACTCTACTTTTAGAGACTTTAGGGACGACAAGTAGGCTTGAATTCTGGGAGCGGAGTGTTGTAGTGGGTTTATAAGGTACTAACAGCTCTTTAAGGTAAAAAGGCGCTATATTATTAAGGGCCTTGAAGGTGAGGAGAAGAATTTTACATTCTATTCTAGATTTAACTGGAAGCGAGTGTAGCGATGCTAATACTGGGTCCCCTCCTCTTCTCTCTGCACTGTCATTTACACGCAGATTTTCCTACCACGGCTACACAGATGAGACCCAACTAATTCTCTCTTTTCCCCAATCTGAAACACAGGTAGCAGCACGAACCTCTGCCTGTCCGACTGACATCTCTCAGTGGATGTCACCACACCACCTGAAAATCAACCTTGACAAGACCAAAGCTACTTTTCCTTCCAGGGAAAGGCTCTCCCACCCTTGACCTTACTATCATCATTGACAACTCTGAAGTAACCCCAACCCAGACTGCAAGGAACCTGGGTACGACACTCGACAGTCAACCATTCAATACTGCCAACATTAGTAGATTTTATTTGGACATGGACATGACAATGTCATTGGACGAACCAGATGCATTGTTTACAGTGTATTAGCATAAATGCTAGTTTACAACACCTGTCCACAGGAGGCTTTTTGAAAACAACAAAAGAAACTGAACAAGACAGAAACAAGATCAAATACTGATAAAAAACTGATAGTGATAATTAAAAAGAGTAAAAATGCAGTATACAGTAGAGTACAGAGCAGCAATATAATGAGTTGAATATATATATATAGGCTACGTAGAGAACAAAGGCAGCATGATCAAACAATAACCAGTTGTAAATTATTTGTGTGAGCACTGTTGATTTGATTTGAGCCGTTGTTTTAGTTCTCTGTTAAAAGTGTTGCTGTTAGTCTCTAGTTTTAGACTAGTGGGCAAGAGGTTCCATAATTACTCTAACAACCTGCTAGTTTAGATACTTACTGCACAACATCAGGAGAATACGTCCCCTTCTCACTCAGAAGGCGGGTACAGGGTCTGCTCCTGGCGAAGTGAAGGATCTGTGTGTTTTTGTGGAGTCCTGGTAGATGTGAGGGCCAGTGAGTGTTTAACAGTCTGATGGCAGTTGGACGAAAAGTGTTCCTCAGTCTCGACGTCCTGCATTTAATACTTCTGTACCTTCTACCAGAGGGCAGATGTGTGAACAGTCCGTGTTGGGGGTGGGTGGAGTCCTCTCAGCGGTCTTGACCACTCTCTGCAGGCGCTTGCGGCCCATTGCAGTGGTGTTCCTATACCATACGGTGATGCAGCTAGCTGGTCAAGGTGCTCTAAATGATGCAGCTGTAAAACTTACTGAGGATCTTTGGTGACATGCCGAATTTCCACAGCCTACTCAGGAAATACAGCCGCTTGTTGTTGTGCTTACTTGACCAGCTGGGTGGTGTTTAGACTCCAGGTGAGGTCATCACTGATGTAGACGTCCAGGAATTTGAAGCTGCTCACCCTTTCCATCTCCAGCCTACGGCTGAACAGTGGCCGATGAGTTCTCCTTTCGCATGTCCACGATCATTTCCTTGGTCTTGTCCGTGTTGAGGGTGATATTGTTCTCTTCACACCATGTCACCAGACTTGCCACCCAATGTCGATATTCTGTTTCCACACCGTCAGTTGTAAGTATGATGACTCTGGTGTCATCAGCCAATTTCAGGATGGTGTTGTCCTTGTGAGAGGTGACACAGTCGTGTGTGAACAGTGTGTAGAGCACAGTGCTGAGAACACATCCTTGCAGGGTACCGTCTTCATCACAAGGCTGTTTGATGTTATGTTTCCAATTCTGACTGCGGCCTGTCGGTGAGGAAATCTGACAGCCAGTCACAGAGTGTGGAGTAGAGTCCAAGGTTTTGCAGTTTGCTCGTGAGCTTGTGGGGGAGGACTGTATTAAAAGCAGAGCTATAATCTATGAAGAGCATCTTGATGTAGGCATCTTTGTTATCCATGTGGGAGAGGGCTAACTATATATATATATATAGATAGATACCACTGGATTACTTGTAAAAAATTGCACAAGTCAATGAAGTTGATTTTTTTTAACCCTATATTGTCACCCCTCAAAGATGACTACATAGATATATATATATATATATATATTACTTTATACAGTAATCCAGTGGTATCAAGAAGAAAAAAATGCTGTTATCTGTAATATAATTGTAACTCGGATTATGAAATAAAGGGTTAGGGTTAGGGTAAAATAAATAAATAAATATAAAGAACGCTGACACACTGAGCATTAATCAGACTCTGTGCCCCTTGACCTTGGCAGTTATTTGGTAGGGTAATCCTGATATGAAAGGGAAGAATGGTGCAGAAAATTTACAGGTGGGTAGTGTAGGAGCTGCAGACACATAGCAAGTGTAGTGAATGACATTTTGTATGAATCTCTCTCAGTTTTAAAATCAGTCTGACTGCTGCATCAGAAGAACATACGATAAGCCTATGTCTACCCACTCTGACCTCATAAAGTTGATCAATCATTATATCATTGGACACATTGCATTGGTGTTGAATCTTTATCCTGCCAATCTGTCATGTATTCTGTGTTATATAAATCAAGTCCACTGGAGAAATCATTACATCAAACTGAAAACTTGATATTAACAATGTAAACAAAGGTGTTGGAAAACTGCTGTGACTTATAGTCCTGTGGAATATTTATATCTGTCACTCAAAGGAAGGAGTTTTCAAGAATGTTTTTAAAAAATTCTCCAAATGTCTACTGTGGAAATGTCACCAAATTAAAAATACTTTTAGCATTATGTTTTATGAAACTTTGTGTACTATTATATGTCATTATTACTGATGCATACGTTGTAAGCAGCATAGTATCGTGGTAGTTGATTGAGGTACAGCAGTTGTGAACAGCTGTGTCTACAACAATCATGTAGTAAATATGCATCAGTGTATTTTCTTTGTAAAATATATAAAGTCACTAAAGCTCTGCCATAATATACAGTTCCCTCTGAATAGTAGTAGGGTGGTAATATCAGGTAGACTAGCATGGAATGGAAATAGCAATTGGCAAACTTTACACCAGTCATTTAGTAATTCCATTCACTCACTATATTCGAGAATGGCTGAGGCTCATGCTGGTATGTACTTTATACAGAAGCATCTCATCACATTACTTCAGGTCACCTGCACTGCACCTGCACTGCACCTAACTGGTTTGTCTTAAGCACACAGAGAAAACCTTCCACATCACTGAGCCTTTTCTTAATAGCTAAATAAAAGCTAATTTTAGTGCATCATTTTTCATTATCAGTTAAGGCCTATCAAATTTGAGTTTTAGGTCTGACATTATTCCACTAGAGGGCGGTGCATTCCAGGGGGAGATGAAACTGTTGACGTCTTTATAAATTCAACAGTTTTTTCTCCCTTTAAATGTGGAGGAATTTTATTGCACTTCTCTCATAGTTTGGAGTTAATTTACATGCATGATCATGCATGTGAATTAACAGCACGTACTCCTGAGCGCTGGAGTCCCTGTTTTTTTTTCTCACTCATATTACATGAACATTTTTATCCAGCACAGAGATCGTGGCAGGCAGGTTTCTGATTATAAGAGTGGAAATACACAGTATTATTTTTTATTTGATCAACATAAATGCACTAAACCAAGGTCCTAAACTGATTACTCTTTTTAAATTATTAAAGAACAAGTTGGGTAGTGTTGGTCAAGGGGAGTGTGTAATAATGGGGGGGGCTAGCCTAAAATGAGCTAGCCTAACAGCAAAATGTTTCGATCTCTGACCATGAAACCGACAGACCCGGGGAGCCCCCCGACATCAATCATCGTCAGATTCCTCGACTACAGAACTAAGGAATTGGTCATTCGGAAAGCATGGAAACTCCGAGGAGGAGTGATATATAAAGGGCTGAAGATCTTTTTTGACCAAGACTACACGTCTGACATCCAGAAGAAACGTAAGTAAGTAGGGGAGGTGATAAAGCAGCTTAAAGAGAAGAACATAAAAGCTCAATCGCTGTTCCCTGCCAAGCTGAAAATTCACCTGAGGTCCGGAGCTAAGACCTTCATGACACTGTCGGATGCGGCACAAACACTTGATGGGATCGGAATAACAGAATAGGCTGAGACTTCAACATCAAGCAGAGCGAACGTGATGACCGGTGCAGATTTGAGGAGCTTCCTTTGCGGTGATGGCGAGGGAACAAGTGGAAACACACTGGGCTGTGAGTAGACTTTGAGGGAAATGAAGATTCAGCTTACTTGGTAAGATTAATATGTTCTGGCTAGTTTTATCATAGAAAGTTTATTAAAATTATGTAAAAGAACAAGTTCTCCTCGACCGAGGAGCCTTTTCTTGTTTTCGTTTCTTTGCGCTCAACTTTGGCGAGCACTATAGGCTATAGCAAAGATGTCCGACTTGCGTGTAGCCTAGTCGCACTGTGTGCACACCCCCGGCGAGACCTGTCACAACTCTCCGTCCTGGTTGAGACTGATTTTATGTTTGTCGGGTTTTTGGAAGTCTGCTTCTCCCTTGTTTTGATTGTGTGTTCTTGTTTTCCACAATGGTGGATATTACATGTGAATTTTATTTTTGTCTAGTCACATAAGATGTTTTTTGAATACGGGTATATCTCTGGAAAATATATGTTGACTTTTAAAGACAGAATGAAGGGGTACTGTTATCCATGTTATCCATGGATAAATTGACCATAGTGAGTTATAATGTCCATTGACTAAACCATCCTATTAAAAGGAAAAAAATATTCTATCAGTTAAAGAAAATGAAATGCTCAATTGCATTGCTACAAGAAACTCAGTTATCCGAGAAAGAACATAAAATTAAGGAGGGAATGGGTAAATTTAGTGTATAGTGCCTCAAATGGGAAAAAAAGTGTTGGAGGAACTGAGATTTTTGAATGTATTTGACTTCTTCTGTCTTCCTCAACAACACATTTATAAAGTAACAGAATGTCACATTGAACCTATACCTCTGAGTGATCATGCCCCAATCATACTGAAAATAGACCTTGGCATGTACTCTTTCTTCAGATATTGGAGGTTGAATGTATCTCTACTGAACAACACAGAAACAGTGGAGGATTTGAGATAACAATTAAAAGAATACTTTGAGACAAATGATAATGGAGAAGTTAACCCGTAAATTTGATGGGAGGGAGCAAAAGCAGTTATAAGAGGGAAAATCATACAGATATCATCACAACTCAAGAGAAAGCGACTAGAGGAACAGTTGAGCCTAGAATACAAGATAAAGCTCCTAGAAATACAACACAATAATAATAGATCAAGTATTACTGCCACAGAACCTAAGAAGGCAAGAAAATCCTTGGATAAGCTTTTATCATATAAAGCAGAGGGAGCTCTACGATTCTCCAGACAGAGATATTATGAGATGGGCAACAGAGCCAGCCGCCTCCTAGCTTTCCAACTTCGTAAAGCTCAGGCCAACCAAACTGTCTCTAACGTTGTTCATCAGACATTGGCAAGAACAGTGTCTCATCCCAAGGAGGTGGCAGAGGCATTTGCATCATTTTATCAAAATCTGTACAAAGAACCCAAATCACAAACAATAACAGACAATACTAACACCTTCCTAGCTAATTTAAACCTCCCCGAATTGTCATAAGAAGTATCATTAAACATGGTAACACCAATTTCAGAAATAGAAATAAGAGATGCAATAAAAAGATTGAAAAATTGTGAATCCCCAGGAGTGGATGGATTCTCTGGAGAGTTCTATAAATGCTTCATAAAGGATTTGGTGCCGATCTTAACCAGGGTGTTTAGATACGCTCTCTCCAAGAATGACCCCCCCGAGACATGGTCACAGGCCATTATATCTGTGATTCATAAAGAAGGAAAGGACCCAACACTCTGCAAAGGATATAGACCCATTAGCCTCATATGTAATGACCAGAAATTATTGACAAGTATTTTATCACGAAGAGTCCAAAAACATATTACAACGCTGATTAACCCGGATCAAACAGGATTCATTCCCAGCAGACAGGGTGCTAATAATATAAGAAGAACCCTAAACATTATTACCTGTGCTAAGAAAAATGAGCAGACATCAATGCTCATAAGTTTTGACGGACAGAAAGCATTTGATACGGTGAACTGGGACTTATACATAGCATACCATATACAAAAACCCATAGTCGCGTGTCAGAGTGAATGGATGCTGTTCTGAGTTCTTCGACCTGCAGAGAGGGGTGAGACAGTCTCCCTGCTACACCTGCCACTTTATGCATACTGTTTTATTCTGTTATTTTGTGTTGGGCTTATTTAGTTTTATACGTAGCGACTCCCCTCGCATAAATACCTGCAGTTTAAGGAGCGGACAATGTTAATAGACGCACCAGATCCCTCGCTTGCGGACCAGTGCAATAAGACACCTGCCGTACAGCGCCGGCACAAGGATAGGAGCAGGAACAACGACCGGACGCCGGCTGTACGGCATTTCTCAAAAACTATAGTTTAACACCCCTCGCCAGCGGCACGAGGTAAGGAAGCTGGTCCCATTTACTTTGCTGCAGGTAGCGCGGAACGGGAGTCGCTATGTCACGTTAACGCATCAGACTTGTCTCGTGGTGATTTGTTTGTTTATTGTATTTTAACGTTTGTGTTTGTTTTATGGATTAAAATATCGTATACTTAATGTCATTCCAGTTTTAAGGTGTATTTAAGGCTACGATGGAGTGGCCAATAAAGAGCCGTGTGCCATCAGTAGAGAAATGCTGCATCATGTTTGGGGAAGCGGGGGGGGCTGTTACATTTACTGTTTCTCTAAAAAATGCTGATCGTGTTGGTAAGCTCTCCGTGTATCCTTAAATTATTTGTACAACCCCGGCAAAAATCGTTTTTACTGATCTTCTACTTCTTCCAGCGTGCGTGCAGTGGAGTTCTGTTGACAACAACTATGCGTTGCTTTACATCGGCAGATACTACGTTGCTCTGATTGGTTGTAGGTCTATCCAATTGAGCGAAGAGGAATTTATTTCCTGGTCCGGTTGAAACACGCCCCATAATCACAGCCCAATGGAGCGGTATCAGACTCACATTCTGACTAGAATTGTGAGTATGACAACGTCAGGCTAGCCTTCGATTGGACTTCAGTGAAAAAGTATTTTGTTGTCCACTCCGTGTTAAACACTCAGCACTCATTGTCCACTTTTCATTTCATTGATCCGCTCATTTTACAGAAGGGCTCTTACGGCAAAGCGAAAAAGTGAAGGGACAACATGTGCCCTTTCGAGCCCTATACACCACACTACCGGTCGAATTTGATTTAGCTGATGCTTGTATCCACAGTGACTTACAATAAGTGCATTCAACACCGAGGGTACAACAAGAAGCAAGAAAGTACAATTTCCTCAAAAATTAAGTAAAACTACAAAGTGCTATAAGTAAGTGCCATTTAAGTGCTACTAAATTCTTAGTTTCAATAAATTTTAATATATATACATATATTACTGTTATTAGTTCGGCGGGCCGGATTAAAAAGTACAGGCCGTACTTTGCCCATGTCTGCCCTAGTGGCAGCCGGCGGCTCCTGTATAAACCTCTAGCTACGAACAGATACAGAGCTCACCTGGACCCAAGCACTGAGGGGGGTTGTCCTTTCTGCTCACTGCCAGAGACCCTAGAACACTTAGCAGTGTCCTGTCCCAGATTAGCTAACACTTTTAAACAACTGCAAGAGTGGGTGGGGGGTTTAGTAGAGGTCTTCTCTATGCCACTCTTTGTTTTTGGACCCAAATACATGGCAAGGAAAAAACACACTATGGTTTTAATGAATTTTCACTTTTCTAATGCAAAGATAGCGACCTGGATAAGTCGAAAAAATAAAATGGCTGGGGGAGGCTGGACTGATCCACTGCGCTGTCTGAGGGGTTTGGTGGCAGCTCGGCTGAAGATTGAACATGCTTATTTTACACTGACGGGCAATTTGGAGGGTTTCAGGGCTGTGTGGGGTGTTGGACAGGTCCTGTGCTCACTGGGGGACAACCAGTCTCTGGTTTTAAAATTTTAACAGAACATCTTGTAATTTTAGGGTTGACGTAAGATGTGTGTGCAAGGAATGTTTTAACCTTTTCTTTTCCACATAATTGAATAATTAAGCTTTTTCTTTGACAATGTGTCTTAAATAAAGTTATTCAAAAAATTCAAAGTCTTCGTCTTCTTCTGTGTCAGAATAATGAAAGTGGAAGAGCTTAAGATGTTTGATTGAATTTTCAAACTTTTTTTCTGTATTTCTCTTTGATGTTGTTACTATAGTTTTTTGGTACTGTAGTATTTTAGTTTATTTCAGATTGTGGTTGTTTGGCGTGTTTTTACCGCTTGCTAGAATATAGCCAGTTGCCTTGTCCAACGCCACTACTTCTAGGATGAAAGGTTTTGGCTGTGGTGGGGAAAGTCGGGTCATAATTTCCCTGACTGAGCAGGCCCACCTTCGCCTGGCCTTGGGGAGCAGCATGAACCTGAAAAGCAGCGCTCCGCTGCAGATCAGCCAAAGCTTCGTTGCGGGTGGTCCAGCTGCGTGTGGGGTGAGGCAATGAGAGCTAGTGGGAGTGATAAACAGACAGGTGGAAACTGTGAGACAGGTGCAGTGTGTGGTGAACAGAGTGGTGAGACAGGCGAAGGGGCTCAGAAGCAGGTAGGTGGGCCAGGTAATAAGCAGGGGGGAGAAGGTGGATTAGCTGAGGCAGCAGGGGCTCAGGTAGATGAGGTGAGAGGGAGGGGTGAGAGGGATAAGGTGAGTGAGGTAGTTGGTAGCAAGGGAAAAGAGACAACTAAGTCAGCTGAGATAGCTGACAGGTAAAGTGAGTGTTGCTGGTGAAACTGTGGTGAAGATGGAACATGAACCGGTGCTTAGACCTGTGACACTGAAGCACCACAGCAGGAGAAATGTGGCTAAAGCAGCTAAAGTCAACAGACACTCAGGGAGGCAGACATCCAGGAGAGCCGAGACAGTGAGGCCTTGGTGACTGATAACAATTACCTTTTTCAAGATAAAATGTTGAAGTGCTCTATAGCACAGCCAGAGTCCACATTAGAAACCAATCAGTTCACTGACTAAGAGACATTCAGGTTTAAGAAAGTCATGCTGAAGGTTACTTTGTTAATAATAATGAGTAAGGAACTAATTAGTATTTTATATATTGAGTGGCTTTAATATAGTTTTTAATCTCTCAACAATGAGTATCTTTAGAGTCGGGAGACTAAGCCTAAGGGGGGCTAGGGAGACAGTGAAAAGAGCAGTATTATTTGAAACAGCTGAACTTAAACCTATGGATGTTTTATTTTTCAAGAGAAACACTTTAATAATGGAGCAGACTGGTACAGAGAGTGGGAAGGGGAGGCCATCTTAAGTCATATCACCACTGAGTACAGGGGTGTGCTTCCTCACTCCATCATTGGAGGTTCAACATGCACAAGGGAGGTGTCTTGTAGTCAAAGCTTGTTTCAACCATTTTCTATAGTTTTTATGTTTATGATCCTAACAACAGTGCAGGAATGAAGTTATTCTTTTTAAAAATGTATGATAAATTAAATGGTTACGGCTCAGTTGATTATATTTTTTTAGGAAGGGATTTTAATTGTACTAAAAAGGAGTTTTTAGACCAGGATCATGCAGAGCCTCAGTCCAGTTTTATTTAGTATTTGTATTAGAAATATTGTACAGAAAAGTCTCCTTGGTTCACCTGGAGGTTCTCTGAGCCATCTCCAGGGGCAGTTCTGGCTCCGCCCTCTCTCATTCGCTCAGAGACACAAAGTGAGATCAGAGCTTGTGTGTATTTTAGGTCTGAAAACTCTGGCAGCTGATTTGTATGAGACCCAACAAATTAAGAAGACACTTAGAAACATTACATTCCAGTCACATGCATTTGCAATGACAAGTGATTTATTGACAAGTGATTTATTGCCCTGGGCAACTGCCCGACTTGCCCAATGGGACGCGCAGCCCCATCTCCACACCCACAAACAACAATATCATCAGCATAGGGGGATAAAACCTAATTTCTATTACAACCAGGTAAAAACAAACCTTGAACACCTGAACGGACTTTGTGAAGGAGGGGTTCCAGGGACCCCTCCTTCACAAAGTGATAACTGCTGACCAGGCACGTGCACAGATAGACCCCTAGTGGTGCTCAAGCACTGGCCCTTTTGCCCTGGATGAGAAAAGTGCCCTTCTGCTGGAGCCCAATTTTGTCTTCATTTATTTTTAAGAATGAAAATTACTCTCTCTGTCATCAATTCCCCCCAAATGTGTTTTGATATCTGACCGGGCATTTATTTGAGTTCTTGTGAGAATTTCGCCCCGACATGCTCCGCTGCGCTCACAAGCCCCGCCCCCCCGCGCCAACATTGATTTATCTCATTTACATTTTAATTTGCAGCATAATGCCAAGAAAAGAGAAACTCCAAAAGCAGACAGGGAACTGCAGCAAGCAGCTCATGGTAGCAGCTCTCTTTTATCTTGGATCAGGCCATCAACTTGTAAAACAGATGAGAGAGAATCAGTAACCCTACCTGGTCCAGAGGAGCCCATCACATCACTAAACCTAACCCTAACCCTAACATATATTTTTTGGTTATTCAATATGGCCTTGTTTTGTCTGTTTTTACCAGTTATTAATTTATTTATTCAAATTGATCATTTGAGTTAGTATGTTTACAAAAATAAATATATAAGTTGAAAATATCCTTCTGTGTTTTTTATTTATTTATTATTATTATTTTAAATTTCATAAATAATTTTGGCGATGGGTGCCCTTTTTTGGGGTTTGAGCACCTGCCCCCCAAAATGTCTGTGCACATGCCTGCTGCCGACTGTTGGTTCTTCTGATAGATCCCACTCACACATCTCCTCTACATTCCTCTATAAGGTTACGTCTAGTGCTGAGGTGTTCGCTCTGTGTGCATCTAACCTAGTCCATCTACCATAATTTAGACAAACCATACCTTTTCCTTATCAATCAACCTATTTGATTATACATAATAATTATTCACCTATGCTCTGATCAGACCCTCTTTATTGTCCCCTTTGTATCTAAGGAAGTTGGTAAAAAATAGCTGTATGTTTTGGAGTCCTTCTGATTGGAATAATTACCTTTAAATAACCGCCCCTTCAAAATGTTTTGTTTTCTCATCTTAAACCAAATTGCTAATGTTTTCAGTAATGGTGTTATTTTTCAATGATTTACTTGATTTCCTTCATTCCTGAGTAACTCATATATTAATATTTTTCTCTCTCTTATGTTTGTGTCTGGTATAAGGTGTTTTTTTGTCCTTACTTTGCTCTCGATGGTTTTTTATATTACTGTCTGCTGTACTTTTCTGGGAATATGTGTATGGGACCCTCTAAAAAACAAAATGAGGAGTTTATCACATCACAATACATTTTTTTTTATCAATGAGAATTCCACATTTCTTAAAATTCAGATGAATCCCCAGGGCAATGGTAGACTAAAACTAATAGAAGTATCTTTAATGCTTTCCAGGATGGATGTAATAATGTAATGTAATGTAATAAGCCAAATAAAAGGCTTTCAAATGTGTTATATGTAGTTATAGGTTTGGGATTAATTGATAAACTCTAGTTATCCTCGACAAGAGCCTATAGGAATGTTAGTATTTTTATTACTAGGGGGGGTAAATATATTATTTAGGATGCAGCCAGGTCTCAGTGAGAGACAATAACGCTACGTTGTGATCTGACATTAATCATTTAGTAAGACTGATGGATGGTACTGAGCGTATGTTTAAGAGTCCACATTCAGTGTGTGAGTACACCAGGAGTAAAGCCTTGGACACTAGGCCCAACATGGAGCATCACCCTTATCAGCTGTAACCAGACTCAGAACAAGTTTTACACCCAAACATCGCCCAGTCATACGCACAGGGGTGTCACATATCTGTCAAGCAGACCTGGTGGTCAACAACATGTGGAGTGAGGAGATATAACATTTTTTAAATGTTTTGAAGCCTGCCTCCTCTCCACAGATGTCTACAGCTTCACACCAAAGCAGACCACCTCTGAAATCTGAAGTCTAACGAAACCTCAGGTAAGACAAAAGTAATAGAAAATTAATAAGAATTCCTGATAAATTAGAAATTAATTAATAGTTCATTCATAAGTAAATAAATTGATCATTGTTTATCATACATAAAAATCACTTTCACAAATTTGTACAAATTTCATTGTTCTAATTAAAGTGATTGAAGTATTGATGTGTCTATTTTTTGGGGGCTGTAGGAATAGCAGTTGTGAGTTTGTTACATGGAATGATGGCCAAATCAAGAGAACATGGTGAGTATTTCTGTCTTATTCCTCCAAATGATTGTATTCTCAACAGCAGACAAACATACTGTGGGTGCATTCCTATGTAAGATCATTATATGGTAAACATGCTTCCAGATTTATACATTGATGTGACTTCCACTACCACTGGGTATACGGTTATTGCAAATATATTTTTCCAATAGCAGGTCTTTAACACCTAAATTAAAGAAATCTGTTTCATTGAGATTTTGAGACATGTTCAAACTGTTTAACTAAACAGTATCTGCTTTATTTGAAATTTTTTATGTATTTAATGCGTACAACAGTGAAGTGTGCAATGCTCAAGTAAAAATACTACTTGTAACATATTTCTGATTGTTAATGTCTCTAATTGAAGCAATATCAAACCCCAACAAGACAATTTACAACCAAATGTATTTGTAGTGGAGTCTTTCCTGGAGGAGTTGAGGGAGCAGCTCACTGCTGGTGTGACATCACCTGGAGCCACCACAGAGGCCTGTATGTCACAGCAGCATAGGCCCATCCCTGAAAATGTGACACTGGAGGAACAGAAGAGGGTGCTGTTTCACACTGGGCAGGAAG
Source organism: Pleuronectes platessa (assembly GCF_947347685.1). Lineage (NCBI taxonomy): Eukaryota > Metazoa > Chordata > Actinopteri > Pleuronectiformes > Pleuronectidae > Pleuronectes > Pleuronectes platessa. The sequence goes on from NC_070640.1 coordinate 24,327,401, forward strand.
TAACGTCACAGTCCAAAGATAGTGTCTACCACATACTCACACAGGAGGAAAAAGAGCTTTCAGCTGATTTAGGTAAGACAAATTTGTTGGAAATTGTACAGTCTTACATATTTGAAACATCAGCATAGTGCTACTAAGATATAACAAAGAAAAAGTATTGTGACGGTGGATGAGAAGCCTGCCTGTTACTCCAAAACGTTAAATGGCAGTCTCTTTGGAAACACTGTACATTACTGAAAAAAAATTGTATGAAAAATGTTAAACAACACACAAGTTTATAACTGAATGAAAGTTTCTCTACATTATCTTCATAACTCTAACTAAAGCATGACTTAATGTACGTTTATATAAGGTTTAGCATCTCAAAACTCTTAAGGTTAAAGGGGCCTTTACTATGGTTCAGGTATTGACAGGTAAAGACAGCCGAGCCACCTGGACAATGAGTAAATACTTTGCTCAAGTACTCTTGTTATGTACAATTTGACAATTTAGGGCTATACTTTTATTTTAGAGTAATAAGCCATCATTTATATGAAATTAAAGAAAACCAGAAAAAAAATGTCATTAATTTGACAGGAAACCTTAGACTCTGTAAAAACACCACATGAGATGCAGATAAGATGTTCAGCAATGGTCTGATGTCTTCATAATTTTTTAAACAAGAGACATACTGTCCTTTTTCTTGACCATTAGAGCAAAGGCACAACAGCTCAAACATCAAGCAATTAGAAGAAAAATCAACACAAGTCAACATGAAAACCAATTGGGAGACCATTCAAAGGAAAAGACCACTGACCTTTCAACTGATGGACGAGATTGAGCAACACTGGGAAAGAGAAAGAAACGAAATAAGATGCCTTAAGACAAAAACAGAGCAACAACAGAAGGACATTGACAGACTGACCGCTGAAAAACACAATCAGTACTTGGTAATAAAAGCACCGGGAGTAAAGGTGATAGATGTTATCGAGAAACCTCAGAAGAATAAAAATGAAGCCACTCAAGAAAAAATGCAGCCTCTGACATTGCAAGCCGAGATCTACCAAGAGAGGACAACTCTGGACAGAAGACATAATGAGATCATCAATGAGCAATGCAAGTTTGAAATGATCAAATTTGATAGGTCAAAATTTGAGAGTAAGGAAGTCCAGGAGATAATGGACAGTCTGCTGAGTGCAATGAACAAAAACAAGAAAATAATGCTTACAGCTAAACAGGCAAAGCAACAAATTGAGAAAAACTTAGAGGATGTAAAAGAAGAGTTAGATAGAAATAAAAAGGACATATCACAACAAAGAGATCAAATTGAGCAAATCAAACATAGTTTGAGTATAAATATCAACAAGGTGAAGCAAAGGTGGATAGAGTTTCAAAGAGACACTGAAATACAGAGAGTGACAGTTCCAGAGACAGGAAGGAGGGACGGAAAGCAGGAAGGAACAGACACTTCTCAAAGTGTGAAGGAAAAACTCAGCAGAATCCGACAAGAGATAGAGAAAGTTTGGGACGTGCTGGAAGACAGTCAACAACAACTGGATGTGACTGTGAGAGAGAAGCGGGAGGTTCATACACAGAGCATTCAAATGGAAAATGTGAAATCTAACTCTCAACAGCTAAGACAAGACACCGATACACACATGAAAGTAACACACTGCGAAACTTTGATTAAGACTGATATTCAGAGGCAAAAACAAGACATAGAGAACAACCTGAGACAGATTCAGTGGGAAAAACATGAAATAGAAAGAATCAACACTAGAATCCAGGCAGAGAGAAAAAATATCGAGAGAGAGAGGCAGTCGGCTAAAGCAGAAATGGATGCACTGAAGTGTATGAGGGAGAGTAACGAAAGGCAAAGACAGGAACTCGACGACAAGTTACAAAGGACAAAGAGAGAAATAAGGGAATTGGAAGTGATGAACTCTGAGATTGAAATAAAGAAAAAGGACCTGCTAAAAACGATAAGAATGAGCAGAAGAAAAAAACAGATAAGCGAGATGAAGAAAAAAACTGAGCATGCAACCCAAGACTTGGAGGATGGACAGAATGTGATGGTGGGACACAGGTCAGAGCAGGGGCTGGAGGTAAACATGGAGAAGACACTTAATCAGAATATTCAACAGGTAGATGTAATGAAACATAAAGGAAATCAGGTTGAAGACATTGGAGACAACATGGAGATGAGCACAAAGAACAACGAGAAAGGCATGGAGGGAATGATTTTCGAAGTACAAGAAACAAAGAAGATGCTGCGTATGATGAGAGAAGATACAAAGAAAGGGAAAAAAATCTTTACAGAGGAAATCATATGGAGGAATTTTCAAGAGAAAAAAAAGAGGAGGAAGATGGACCAATGGCTTGAGAAGATCCTAAAAGAGAGGGATGAGTTAGAAATCATCAAGCTACAGATACAGGGACAAAGAGAAGAGGTTCAACGTAAACTTCAAGATACAATAACTACAATTCTGGCTATGGGTGAGATGAAAGCTAATATAGAAAAAGCTGTGACAGAGATTACCAACATCCAACTGGAAATGCTCAAAACCCAAAGACAGATGGAAAAGGACAAGGAAAATGTCAGAAAATACATGGTAAGTGCCTTGTTCTTTGTAATCTTGACTCAGATTGTAATAGGGGTTTTCCCAGCAGAATTTTTTTGAGGTCTATAGAATAAACTGAGACATTACTGCTTTCTTTTTGTACTTCACCAGTTACAAGGTTCAGTTATGTGATGTTTAAATGGACCTGAATTGACATTTTTATCAGTGACACAAGTGCTCTGCTATGTATGTTTGATGTGAAAAAGGCCTACTTCATAGTTTACATTAAAACTCATCTAGTATTTACTCTGCTTTATTAGTAGATTCTGTAATGATAATAATAATAGTAATCTTTATTTCTTGAGCACTTTTCCAAACATATGTGTCAGAAAGTGCTTTACAAAGGCAGCTAGTTAAAAACAGGCAGGTCATAAAACATCAGGTTTAGAAGAAAGCAGGTAAACTAATTTTAGGTATAAATACAAGTGCCATGTAAAATGCTCAGTAAAATAATTAAAAGACTGTTATAACCTGTGGACAGGTGTTGTAAACTAGCATTTATGCTAATACACTGTAAACAATGCATCTGGTTCGTCCAATGACATTGTCATGTCCATGTCCAAATAAAATCTACTACTACATAAAGAAAGTTAAGACTCAGGTAAAATCAGGAAAGGCTCTCCGATAAAAGTAAGTTTTAAGGATTGGACTTAAGAGAGTTCACTGAACTCGGCTGAGCTGACCCGGACTGCAAATGCTTTTTCCCCCTTAGTTTTCAGCCAGGCCTCTGGAACAGACAAGAGAACTCTTGTTGAGGATCTCAACGTGCGATGTAGCAGGGAGTGAGGCCATGAAGGGCCTCAAAAGTGATCAGTAAAATCTCAAAATCATTAAATAATTAATTTCATTCAATTCAATTCGTACAATTATCCACTCAGCCTATCGTGTGGCAGCTGTAGTCGTCTCAAACTGGTCTGTTGTGTTGTTTTGTTTTGTCTTAAATCCACCAGATGGGAGTAGGAGTTAGAGAACAGCCAGATCTAACGTTACATCGTGCACCTAAACCCATTTAAATGTTTACATTAATGGTGTTTACATTCCAATCCATAGCACTTTACATCTGGATTTACTGTCTTTCCCTTGCTGCCCACCACACAAACACACATAGTACTAGTCCTAGTGCTTGCAATAGATCTTCTTGCATACTTTTGTTTAATGTCAAGTCCTCGCTTAAAATTAATGATAAGTAAAATGTCACCTTATTAAACAGTTTCCATTTGTGTCTATTAATATTAAATGTATTAATACATTATACAGCCCTATTTTGACTTCAAATCTGTGAATGTTAACTGGGGTTGCTCAATGGGCCTGCCACTGAGTTAAATGATTTTGGGATGTATAATTTCATCAGGAAAAGAAAGGATAATAATAATAATAATAATAATCATAATCATAATCATAATAATATAATAATAATAATAATAATAATAAAAAGGTAGTTACATTAAAACTCAACGTAAACAAAAACAAAATAATTCTTTCTTTTTGTTAAGGACAAGCTGAGTTCCTTGAACACCTGTGTCAGTAGACAGATACTGACAGAATCTGCAATCGGAAATACTTTTTCAGCAAATTCGTCCAAACTCCAAGAACCCCATAAAGAAGCTCACAGAGATTCCCTCCAAGATCAAACACTGGAAATCCCACAAGCTGAAGAAAGAGCTGCAGGTGAAGTTACACAAGGAGCCATGTCTTTGCAAAAGTGTCCTACATTAGAAGACCAGCATCAAAATGAAGAAATTAAAGAACAGGAACAGAAACAGTTATTTTCATTGGAAAATTTCATTCAGACTGAAAAACATGAAGAAACATTAACAGATAATGAGTTCCCAGGATTGTTAATAAATGGCAGAAGAGTGGAAGAAATGGACAAGCAGATTTCCGAACTCAAGGAGAGAGAGGAGAGAATCAAAGAACAAATACACTATGCTATGGGGAACATGGAGAAAAACAAGCAAGAGATTGAAAGGCTCATTATGGATATATATGAACTGCAGAGCCAGACACCAGAAACCGGATTGCCAGTGACATTCAGGGGAAATGGACATGTGGAGGGTCCTCTTCAAGAAACAGAGCAGAGATACCATCTGTGGCTAAACACCAATGTTTTCAAACATGAGATGATGACATATGAACTCCAAGAGCAAAAAGACGTGAATAGTTATGAAATGAGACAAGAAGCAACTGATGAGTCGGATATAATGAGACTGGATATTGGGAAGGAAAAAGAAAATCGGGAGTCAAAAACAGATCCACTGACACATAGCAAGGGGTTGGATAGCGCTAAAATCAACACAGAAAGAGACAAATTGACAAAGATCAGAATGCGAAAAGACATGGAAGAAATGGAAAATGAAATCTTAGGACTCCAATCAGATATGGAAAAACCAGAGACGCACATAACACTGATCCTGGACTGTATGGATCTGAGGAACAGTGGAACTGAAGAACCTAAAAATTCAATTAGTCAAGATGAGATGCTAAAACTACAAAATCAAGTAGAATGGGAGAATATGAAGAAAGCAAAACAGAAAGCTGAGGTAGAAATACATGAGATGAACGGTTTAAGGGAGTCAATCAAAAGACAGACACAGGAGCTTGAAGACAGAGCACAAATAGCGAAAAGAGAAATACGAGAAATGGAGCTTTTGAAGTCAGAACTGGAAATAAAGAGAAAAGAATGTGAACAGATGCTAAGAAAAAGCATGAGAAAAAAAGAACAGAGTGAAAACATGTTGAATGAATTGCAAAAAGAAAAGGAATTACTGAGGAGGGAGACAAAAAAGAAAAGAAGAGAATTAGACCAAAACCTTGAGAAAACCATTAGAGAGAGAGATGAATTGGAAGTGCTAAGGATAAAACTGCAAAAACAAAGGGAAGAGCTTGCTGTGGAGAAGCAGGTGAGAAGCAAAAAGGAGAAAGCTGAAATGATACATCAAGCATCAGAGACCCTTGACCTACAAACCATGAGACAAAAGATTCACTTTCTCATGGAAATAATTGGAAGGGAAAGGGGAATTCTGGAAAATGTCAATGTTCACTTAGGGAAACAAAGAGAAGGGCTCAAAGAATTGCATGGTGAGAACAGAAACTTAAGAGATAACATGGTCAGAGTAAGATCTCAGATAAAGCTGGCCTTTGGAAAACTGTTTTTACAAACGGAGGCAGAGATAAATCAAATTGGCCAAATGAGGGATGATGTGCAAAAACTAAAATATAACCTTGATATGGGACTAGAGAAAGTTAAAAGAGAAGGAAGAGAGATGGAAGTGTTCAACACTGAGGTGGACTTCAAAAAAAGAGAAAATCTAAAAATGATCCGAAAAGGCATTCGAAGAGATCAGGAAGCTAGACAACTGTGGACAGCGGTAAAAGAAGAAAAAGTTATCCTCAAGAGGGAGGCACGAAGGAGGAAGAAAGAGCTCGACCAGCAGTTGGAGAGGATTATCAGAGAGAGAGATGAATTAGAAATTATGAAGCTGCAAAGAGAAAATAAAGACAGCAAATGTTTGGCAGAGCAGCAGAAGGCATCAGCATCAACAAATATTGCAAATCAAATTCAAAAGCACTGGGAACTAATTAACATATGTATGGAGAAGTGTAAACACATTAAGAAACACAGTGAAGGTTTGCATGAAGAGATACAAAATGAATATCGACAATTCAAGGGCCAGGCAGAAATTCTTATCCAGGCAAGGGAAGAATTTGAAATTAACATTGCGGAAATGAAAAGACAAAAGGACAAGATGATGTGTCTATTAAAGAGCATTCAGCAAAGGCAAAGAAATTCGGAGGAAGTGGAGATTAATTTCAATAAAGAAAGTAAAGCAATAGAAGAAGACAAGGAGAAAGGTGTAGAGAAATCAGAAGAGGAAGTCTTTAAAGGAAGGAAGTTTCTTAAATCTCAAAGGTTGATTCTCAAAGTTCAACAACAGAAACAAAACAAAACTCAGAGAAAAATGAAGAGACTGCTGATCAGCAGTGACGGTGAAAAGGAATCAGAAAGTCTAGAAACGAAAAGTAAAATTATGCAAATTCAAATAGATGAGCAAGATATAAAAGAGGAAAAAGAAAAATTGAAACTCACAAAGAATGAACTACAACAGAAGAAGGAACATGTCGACAGTCTGTTGGATGACATAAACCAAGAGAAAAGCAACATTAGAATTCTGACCCTTCAGGTTCACACACAGAGAAAGAAGCTTCAGATTGGGACGAACATGATCGCCTTGAAGCAAAGAGAGCAAGAAGTAAAGGACATTGACATCAGGAGACAAATTCAAGAACTACAAACCCAGAAGAACAGTATTTTGGAAGAAAGAGAACTGGATGTTTTGAGGATGGATCTCAACAATAAGAATCTTGAGGTTGAAGCTGCCATGAAAACCATCAGTCAAGAGAAAGAAGGCTTTATTCAGATGAAGGTTGAAGTAGAAAAAGAGAGAGAACTGCTTTTGATTGAAAAGGAAAGAATGGAAGGACAATGGTCTGACTTGAAAAAGAGAGAAAACAAGCAAATTGTTAAAATGAAATGTATTGAATCCCTGAGAATAAGACATGAAGAGCTTGATGCCAGGATGAGTCAAAACATGAACCACAAAATCATCACATTGGAACAAAACAAGGAAGACATCCTGAAAATGGTCAGTATTCTAGAGGAAAAGCAAGAGGCTCTGGATGTACATAAAATCAATATGAAGAGCTGCACTGAGATGCTCGTGAGAGAAAGAGAAGGATTGAAGAGTCTGATGTCAGAAATTGTCTTCCAGAGGCAAGACATGGAAAATCAACTGAAGGCAGAGACCTTGTCGGAAAAGACAGCTCTCTTGAAACTAAAAGCAGAACTGGATCAGAAGAGAGAAGATCTGGAAAGACTGTCTGAGAAGATGGACCAAGAAAAACTGGTCTTGAATCTGATGAGATCTGAAAACCAGAAAAAATGTGACCTATTACAACAAGATGAGCAAGATATAAAAGAGGAAAAAGACAAATTGAAACCCACAAAGACTGAACTACAACAGAAGAAGGAACATGTCGAAAGGCTGTTGGATGACGTAAATCAAGAGAAATGCAACATTAGAATTCTGACCCTTCAGGTTCACACACAGAGAAAGAAGCTTCAGAATGTGACAAACATGATCGCCTTGAAGCAAAGAGAGCAAGAAGTAAAGGACAGTGACATCAGGAGACAAATTCAAGAACTACAAACCCAGAAGAACAGTATTTTGGAAGAAAGAGAGGAACTGGATGTTTTGAGGATGGATCTCAACAATAAGTATCTTGAGGTTGAAGCTGCCCTGAAAACCATCAGTCAAGAGAAAGAAGACTTTATTAAGATGAAGGTTGAAGTAGAAAAAGAGAGAGAACTGCTTTTGATTGAAAAGGAAAGAATGGAAGGACAATGGTCTGACTTGAAAAAGAGAGAAAACAAGCAAATTGATAAAATGAAATACATTGAATCCCTGAGAATAAGACATCAAGAGCTCGATGCCAGGATGAGTCAAGACATGAACCACAAAATCATCAGATTGGAACAAAACCAAGAAGACATCCTGAAACTGGTCAGTATTCTAGAGGAAAAGCAAGAGGCTCTGGGTGTACATAAAATCAATATGAAGAGCTGCACTGAGATGCTCTTGAGAAAAAGAGACGGATTGAAGAGTGTAATGTCAGAAATTTTCTTCCAGAGACAAGACATGGAAAATCAACTGAAGGCAGAGACTTTGTCGGACAAGAAAGATCTCTTGAAACTGAAAGCAGAACTGGATGAGAAGAGAGAAGATCTGGAAAAACTGTGTGAGATGATGGACCAAGAAAAACTGGTCTTGAATCTGATGAGATCTGAAAACATCAAACAATGTGAACTATTACAACAAGATGAGCAACATATAAAAGAGGAAAAAGAAAAATTGAAACTCAAAAAGACTGAACTACAACAGAAGAAGGAACATGTCGACAGGCTGTTGGATGACGTAAATCAAGAGAAAAGCAACATTAGAATTCTGACCCTTCAGGTTCACACACAGAGAAGGAAGCTTCGGATTGGGACAAAAATGATCGCCTTGAAGCAAAGAGAGCATGACGTAAAGGACAGTGACATCAGGAGACAAATTCAAGAACTACAAACCCAGAAGAACATTATTTTGGAAGAAAGAGAAGAACTGGATGTTTTGAGGATGGATCTCAACAATAAGAATCTTGAGGTTGAAGCTGCCATGAAAACCATCAGTCAAGAGAAAGAAGACTTTATTCAGATGAAGGTTGAAGTAGAAAAAGAGAGAGAACTGCTTTTGATTGAAAAGGAAAGAATGGAAGAACAATGGTCTGACTTGAAAAAGAGAGAAAACAAGCAAATTGATAAAATGAAATACATTGAATCCCTGAGAATAAGACATCAAGAGCTTGATGCCAGGATGAGTCAAGACATGAACCACAAAATCATCCGATTGGAACAAAACCAAGAAGACATCCTGAAACTGGTCAGTATTCTAGAGGAAAAGCAAGAGGCTCTGGGTGTACATAAAATCAATATGAAGAGCTGCACTGAGATGCTCGTGAGAGAAAGAGAAGGATTGAAGAGTCTGATGTCAGTAATTGTCTTCCAGAGGCAAGACATGGAAAATCAGCTGAAGGCAGAGACCTTGTCGGAAAAGAAAGATCTCTTGAAACTAAAAGCAGAACTTGATCAGAAGAGAGAAGATCTGGAAAGACTGTCTGAGAAGATGGACCAAGAAAAACTGGTCTTGAATCTGATGAGATCTGAAAACCAGAAAAAATGTGACCTATTACAACAAGATGAGCAAGATATAAAAGAGGAAAAAGAAAAATTGAAACTCACAAAGACTGAACTACAACAGAAGAAGGAACATGTCGACAGTCTGTTGGATGACATAAACCGAGAGAAAAGCAACATTAGAATTCTGACCCTTCAGGTTCACACACAGAGAAAGAAGCTTCAGAATGGGACGAACATGATCGCCTTGAAGCAAAGAGAGCAAGAAGTAAAGGACAGTGACATCAGGAGACAAATTCAAGAACTACAAACCCAGAAGAACAGTATTTTGGAAGAAAGAGAGGAACTGGATGTTTTGAGGATGGATCTCAACAATAAGAATCTTGAGGTTGAAGCTGCCATGAAAACCATCAGTCAAGAGAAAGAAGACTTTATTAAGATGAAGGTTGAAGTAGAAAAAGAGAGAGAACTGCTTTTGATTGAAAAGGAAAAAATGGAAGGACAATGGTCTGACCTGAAAAAGAGAGAACACAAGCAAATTGATAAAATGAAATACATTGAATCCCTGAGAATAAGACATCAAGAGCTTGATGCCAGGATGAGTCAAGACATGAACCACAAAATCATCAGATTGGAACAAAACAAGGAAGACATCCTGAAACTGGTCAGTATTCTAGAGGAAAAGCAAGAGGCTCTGGGTGTACTTAAAATCAATATGAAGAGCTGCACTGAGATGCTCTTGAGAAAAAGAGACGGATTGAAGAGTCTGATGTCAGAAATTGTCTTCCAGAGACAAGACATGGAAAATCAACTGAAGGCAGAGACTTTGTCGGAAAAGAAAGATCTCTTGAAACTGAAAGCAGAATTGGATGAGAAGAGAGAAGATCTGGAAAAACTGTGTGAGATGATGGACCAAGAAAAACTGGTCTTGAATCTGATGAGATCTGAAAACATCAAACAATGTGAACTATTACAACAAGATGAGCAAGATATAACAGAGGAAAAAGAAAAATTGAAACTCAAAAAGACTGAACTACAACAGAAGAAGGAACATGTCGACAGTCTGTTGGATGACATAAATCGAGAGAAAAGCAACATTAGAATTCTGACCCTTCAGGTTCACACACAGAGAAAGAAGCTTCAGATTGGGACAAAAATGATCGCCCTGAAGCAAAGAGAGCAAGAAGTCAAGGACAGTGACGTCAGGAGACAAATTCAAGAACTAAAAACCCAGAAGAACAGTATTTTGGAAGAAAGAGAGGAACTGGATGTTTTGAGGATGGATCTCAACAATAAGAATCTTGAGGTTGAAGCTGCCATGAAAACCATCAGTCAAGAGAAAGAAGGCTTTATTCAGATGAAGGTTGAAGTAGAAAAAGAGAGAGAACTGCTTTTGATTGAAAAGGAAAGAATGGAAGGACAATGGTATGACTTGAAAAAGAGAGAAAACAAGCAAATTGATAAAATGAAATACATTGAATCCCTGAGAATAAGACATCAAGAGCTTGATGCCAGGATGAGTCAAGACATGAACCACAAAATCATCAGATTGGAACAAAACAAGGAAGACATCCTGAAACTGGTCAGTATTCTAGAGGAAAAGCAAGAGGCTCTGGGTGTACATAAAATCAATATGAAGAGCTGCACTGAGATGCTCTTGAGAAAAAGAGAAGGATTGAAGAGTCTGATGTCGGAAATTGTCTTCCAGAGACAAGACATGGAAAATCAACTGAAGGCAGAGACTTTGTCGGACAAGAAAGATCTCTTGAAACTGAAAGCAGAACTGGATGAGAAGAGAGAAGATCTGGAAAAACTGTGTGAGATGATGGACCAAGAAAAACTGGTCTTGAATCTGATGAGATCTGAAAACATCAAACAATGTGAACTATTACAACAAGATGAGCAAGATATAAAAGAGGAAAAAGAAAAATTGAAACTCACAAAGACTGAACTACAACAGAAGAAGGAACATGTCGACAGTCTGTTGGATGACATAAACCGAGAGAAAAGCAACATTAGAATTCTGACCCTTCAGGTTCACACACAGAGAAAGAAGCTTCAGAATGGGACGAACATGATCGCCTTGAAGCAAAGAGAGCAAGAAGTAAAGGACAGTGACATCAGGAGACAAATTCAAGAACTACAAACCCAGAAGAACAGTATTTTGGAAGAAAGAGAGGAACTGGATGTTTTGAGGATGGATCTCAACAATAAGAATCTTGAGGTTGAAGCTGCCATGAAAACCATCAGTCAAGAGAAAGAAGACTTTACTAAGATGAAGGTTGAAGTAGAAAAAGAGAGAGAACTGCTTTTGATTGAAAAGGAAAAAATGGAAGGACAATGGTCTGACTTGAAAAAGAGAGAACACAAGCAAATTGATAAAATGAAATACATTGAATCCCTGAGAATAAGACATCAAGAGCTTGATGCCAGGATGAGTCAAGACATGAACCACAAAATCATCAGATTGGAACAAAACAAGGAAGACATCTTGAAACTGGTCAGTATTCTAGAGGAAAAGCAAAAGGCTCTGGGTGTACTTAAAATCAATATGAAGAGCTGCACTGAGATGCTCGTGAGAGAAAGAGAAGGATTGAAGAGTGTAATGTCAGAAATTGTCTTCCAGAGACAAGACATGGAAAAGCAGCTGAAGGCAGAGACCTTGTCGGAAAAGAAAGATCTCTTGAAACTAAAAGCAGAACTTGTTCAGAAGAGAGAAGATCTGGAAAAACTGTTTGAGATGATGGACCACGAAAAACTGGTCTTGAATCTGATGAGATCTGAAAACATCAAACAATGTGAACTATTACAACAAGATGAGCAAGATATAAAAGAGGAAAAAGAAAAATTGAAACTCACAAAGACTGAACTACAACAGAAGAAGGAACATGTCGACAGTCTGTTGGATGACATAAATCGAGAGAAAAGCAACATTAGAATTCTGACCCTTCAGGTTCACACACAGAGAAAGAAGCTTCAGAATGGGACGAACATGATCGCCCTGAAGCAAAGAGAGCAAGAAGTCAAGGACAGTGACGTCAGGAGACAAATTCAAGAACTACAAACCCAGAAGAACAGTATTTTGGAAGAAAGAGAAGAACTGGATGTTTTGAGGATGGATCTCAACAATAAGAATCTTGAGGTTGAAGCTGCCATGAAAACCATCAGTCAAGAGAAAGAAGACTTTATTCAGATGAAGGTTGAAGTAGAAAAAGAGAGAGAACTGCTTTTGATTGAAAAGGAAAGAATGGAAGAACAATGGTCTGACTTGAAAAAGAGAGAAAACAAGCAAATTGATAAAATTAAATACATTGAATCCCTGAGAATAAGACATCAAGAGCTTGATGCCAGGATGAGTCAAGACATGAACCACAAAATCATCAGATTGGAACAAAACCAGGAAGACATCCTGAAACTGGTCAGTATTCTAGAGGAAAAGCAAGAGGCTCTGGGTGTACATAAAAGCAATATGAAGAGCTGCACTGAGATGCTCGTGAGAGAAAGAGAAGGATTGAAGAGTCTGATGTCAGAAATTGTCTTCCAGAGGCAAGACATGGAAAATCAACTGAAGGCAGAGACTTTGTCGGAAAAGAAAGATCTCTTGAAACTGAAAGCAGAATTGGATGAGAAGAGAGAAGATCTGGAAAAACTCTCTGAGAAGATGGACCAAGAAAAACTGGTCTTGAATCTGATCAGATCTGAAAACCAGAAAAAATGTGACCTATTACAACAAGATGAGCAAGATATAAAAGAGGAAAAAGAAAAATTTAAACTCACAAAGACTGAACTACAACAGAAGAAGGAACATGTCGACAGTCTGTTGGATGACATAAACCGAGAGAAAAGCAACATTAGAATTCTGACCCTTCAGGTTCACACACAGAGAAGGAAGCTTCGGATTGGGACAAAAATGATCGCCTTGAAGCAAAGAGAGCAAGAAGTAAAGGACAGTGACATCAGGAGACAAATTCAAGAACTACAAACCCAGAAGAACATTATTTTGGAAGAAAGAGAGGAACTGGATGTTTTGAGGATGGATCTCAACAATAAGAATCTTGAGGTTGAAGCTGCCATGAAAACCATCAGTCAAGAGAAAGAAGACTTTACTAAGATGAAGGTTGAAGTAGAAAAAGAGAGAGAACTGCTTTTGATTGAAAAGGAAAAAATGGAAGGACAATGGTCTGACTTGAAAAAGAGAGAACACAAGCAAATTGATAAAATGAAATACATTGAATCCCTGAGAATAAGACATCAAGAGCTTGATGCCAGGATGAGTCAAGACATGAACCACAAAATCATCAGATTGGAACAAAACAAGGAAGACATCCTGAAACTGGTCAGTATTCTAGAGGAAAAGCAAGAGGCTCTGGGTGTACTTAAAATCAATATGAAGAGCTGCACTGAGATGCTCTTGAGAAAAAGACACGGATTGAAGAGTGTAATGTCAGAAATTGTCTTCCAGAGACAAGACATGGAAAATCAACTGAAGGCAGAGACTTTGTCGGACAAGAAAGATCTCTTGAAACTGAAAGCAGAACTGGATGAGAAGAGAGAAGATCTGGAAAAACTGTGTGAGATGATGGACCACGAAAAACTGGTCTTGAATCTGATGAGATCTGAAAACATCAAACAATGTGAACTATTACAACAAGATGAGCAAGATATAAAAGAGGAAAAAGAAAAATTGAAACTCACAAAGACTGAACTACAACAGAAGAAGGAACATGTCGACAGTCTGTTGGATGACATAAATCGAGAGAAAAGCAACATTAGAATTCTGACCCTTCAGGTTCACACACAGAGAAAGAAGCTTCAGAATGGGACGAACATGATCGCCCTGAAGCAAAGAGAGCAAGAAGTCAAGGACAGTGACGTCAGGAGACAAATTCAAGAACTACAAACCCAGAAGAACAGTATTTTGGAAGAAAGAGAAGAACTGGATGTTTTGAGGATGGATCTCAACAATAAGAATCTTGAGGTTGAAGCTGCCATGAAAACCATCAGTCAAGAGAAAGAAGATTTTATTCAGATGAAGGTTGAAGTAGAAAAAGAGAGAGAACTGCTTTTGATTGAAAAGGAAAGAATGGAAGAACAATGGTCTGACTTGAAAAAGAGAGAAAACAAGCAAATTGATAAAATTAAATACATTGAATCCCTGAGAATAAGACATCAAGAGCTTGATGCCAGGATGAGTCAAGACATGAACCACAAAATCATCAGATTGGAACAAAACCAGGAAGACATCCTGAAACTGGTCAGTATTCTAGAGGAAAAGCAAGAGGCTCTGGGTGTACATAAAAGCAATATGAAGAGCTGCACTGAGATGCTCGTGAGAGAAAGAGAAGGATTGAAGAGTCTGATGTCAGAAATTGTCTTCCAGAGGCAAGACATGGAAAATCAACTGAAGGCAGAGACTTTGTCGGACAAGAAAGATCTCTTGAAACTGAAAGCAGAACTGGATGAGAAGAGAGAAGATCTGGAAAAACTGTGTGAGATGATGGACCACGAAAAACTGGTCTTGAATCTGATGAGATCTGAAAACATCAAACAATGTGAACTATTACAACAAGATGAGCAAGATATAAAAGAGGAAAAAGAAAAATTGAAACTCACAAAGTATGAACTACAACAGAAGAAGGAACATGTCGACAGTCTGTTGGATGACATAAATCGAGAGAAAAGCAACATTAGAATTCTGACCCTTCAGGTTCACACACAGAGAAAGAACCTTCAGAATGGGACGAACATGATCGCCCTGAAGCAAAGAGAGCAAGAAGTCAAGGACAGTGACGTCAGGAGACAAATTCAAGAACTACAAACCCAGAAGAACAGTATTTTGGAAGAAAGAGAAGAACTGGATGTTTTGAGGATGGATCTCAACAATAAGAATCTTGAGGTTGAAGCTGCCATGAAAACCATCAGTCAAGAGAAAGAAGACTTTATTCAGATGAAGGTTGAAGTAGAAAAAGAGAGAGAACTGCTTTTGATTGAAAAGGAAAGAATGGAAGAACAATGGTCTGACTTGAAAAAGAGAAAAAACAAGCAAATTGATAAAATTAAATACATTGAATCCCTGAGAATAAGACATCAAGAGCTTGATGCCAGGATGAGTCAAGACATGAACCACAAAATCATCAGATTGGAACAAAACCAGGAAGACATCCTGAAACTGGTCAGTATTCTAGAGGAAAAGCAAGAGGCTCTGGGTGTACATAAAAGCAATATGAAGAGCTGCACTGAGATGCTCGTGAGAGAAAGAGAAGGATTGAAGAGTCTGATGTCAGAAATTGTCTTCCAGAGGCAAGACATGGAAAATCAACTGAAGGCAGAGACTTTGTCGGAAAAGAAAGATCTCTTGAAACTGAAAGCAGAATTGGATGAGAAGAGAGAAGATCTGGAAAAACTCTCTGAGAAGATGGACCAAGAAAAACTGGTCTTGAATCTGATCAGATCTGAAAACCAGAAAAAATGTGACCTATTACAACAAGATGAGCAAGATATAAAAGAGGAAAAAGAAAAATTGAAACTCACAAAGACTGAACTACAACAGAAGAAGGAACATGTCGACAGTCTGTTGGATGACATAAACCGAGAGAAAAGCAACATTAGAATTCTGACCCTTCAGGTTCACACACAGAGAAAGAAGCTTCAGAATGGGACGAACATGATCGCCTTGAAGCAAAGAGAGCAAGAAGTAAAGGACAGTGACATCAGGAGACAAATTCAAGAACTACAAACCCAGAAGAACAGTATTTTGGAAGAAAGAGAGGAACTGGATGTTTTGAGGATGGATCTCAACAATAAGAATCTTGAGGTTGAAGCTGCCATGAAAACCATCAGTCAAGAGAAAGAAGACTTTACTAAGATGAAGGTTGAAGTAGAAAAAGAGAGAGAACTGCTTTTGATTGAAAAGGAAAAAATGGAAGGACAATGGTCTGACTTGAAAAAGAGAGAACACAAGCAAATTGATAAAATGAAATACATTGAATCCCTGAGAATAAGACATCAAGAGCTTGATGCCAGGATGAGTCAAGACATGAACCACAAAATCATCAGATTGGAACAAAACAAGGAAGACATCCTGAAACTGGTCAGTATTCTAGAGGAAAAGCAAGAGGCTCTGGGTGTACATAAAATCAATATGAAGAGCTGCACTGAGATGCTCTTGAGAAAAAGAGAAGGATTGAAGAGTCTGATGTCGGAAATTGTCTTCCAGAGACAAGACATGGAAAATCAACTGAAGGCAGAGACTTTGTCGGACAAGAAAGATCTCTTGAAACTGAAAGCAGAACTGGATGAGAAGAGAGAAGATCTGGAAAAACTGTGTGAGATGATGGACCAAGAAAAACTGGTCTTGAATCTGATGAGATCTGAAAACATCAAACAATGTGAACTATTACAACAAGATGAGCAAGATATAAAAGAGGAAAAAGAAAAATTGAAACTCACAAAGACTGAACTACAACAGAAGAAGGAACATGTCGACAGTCTGTTGGATGACATAAACCGAGAGAAAAGCAACATTAGAATTCTGACCCTTCAGGTTCACACACAGAGAAAGAAGCTTCAGAATGGGACGAACATGATCGCCTTGAAGCAAAGAGAGCAAGAAGTAAAGGACAGTGACATCAGGAGACAAATTCAAGAACTACAAACCCAGAAGAACAGTATTTTGGAAGAAAGAGAGGAACTGGATGTTTTGAGGATGGATCTCAACAATAAGAATCTTGAGGTTGAAGCTGCCATGAAAACCATCAGTCAAGAGAAAGAAGACTTTACTAAGATGAAGGTTGAAGTAGAAAAAGAGAGAGAACTGCTTTTGATTGAAAAGGAAAAAATGGAAGGACAATGGTCTGACTTGAAAAAGAGAGAACACAAGCAAATTGATAAAATGAAATACATTGAATCCCTGAGAATAAGACATCAAGAGCTTGATGCCAGGATGAGTCAAGACATGAACCACAAAATCATCAGATTGGAACAAAACAAGGAAGACATCTTGAAACTGGTCAGTATTCTAGAGGAAAAGCAAAAGGCTCTGGGTGTACTTAAAATCAATATGAAGAGCTGCACTGAGATGCTCGTGAGAGAAAGAGAAGGATTGAAGAGTGTAATGTCAGAAATTGTCTTCCAGAGACAAGACATGGAAAAGCAGCTGAAGGCAGAGACCTTGTCGGAAAAGAAAGATCTCTTGAAACTAAAAGCAGAACTTGTTCAGAAGAGAGAAGATCTCGAAAAACTGTTTGAGATGATGGACCACGAAAAACTGGTCTTGAATCTGATGAGATCTGAAAACATCAAACAATGTGAACTATTACAACAAGATGAGCAAGATATAAAAGAGGAAAAAGAAAAATTGAAACTCACAAAGACTGAACTACAACAGAAGAAGGAACATGTCGACAGTCTGTTGGATGACATAAATCGAGAGAAAAGCAACATTAGAATTCTGACCCTTCAGGTTCACACACAGAGAAAGAAGCTTCAGAATGGGACGAACATGATCGCCCTGAAGCAAAGAGAGCAAGAAGTCAAGGACAGTGACGTCAGGAGACAAATTCAAGAACTACAAACCCAGAAGAACAGTATTTTGGAAGAAAGAGAAGAACTGGATGTTTTGAGGATGGATCTCAACAATAAGAATCTTGAGGTTGAAGCTGCCATGAAAACCATCAGTCAAGAGAAAGAAGACTTTATTCAGATGAAGGTTGAAGTAGAAAAAGAGAGAGAACTGCTTTTGATTGAAAAGGAAAGAATGGAAGAACAATGGTCTGACTTGAAAAAGAGAGAAAACAAGCAAATTGATAAAATTAAATACATTGAATCCCTGAGAATAAGACATCAAGAGCTTGATGCCAGGATGAGTCAAGACATGAACCACAAAATCATCAGATTGGAACAAAACCAGGAAGACATCCTGAAACTGGTCAGTATTCTAGAGGAAAAGCAAGAGGCTCTGGGTGTACATAAAAGCAATATGAAGAGCTGCACTGAGATGCTCGTGAGAGAAAGAGAAGGATTGAAGAGTCTGATGTCAGAAATTGTCTTCCAGAGGCAAGACATGGAAAATCAACTGAAGGCAGAGACTTTGTCGGAAAAGAAAGATCTCTTGAAACTGAAAGCAGAATTGGATGAGAAGAGAGAAGATCTGGAAAAACTCTCTGAGAAGATGGACCAAGAAAAACTGGTCTTGAATCTGATCAGATCTGAAAACCAGAAAAAATGTGACCTATTACAACAAGATGAGCAAGATATAAAAGAGGAAAAAGAAAAATTTAAACTCACAAAGACTGAACTACAACAGAAGAAGGAACATGTCGACAGTCTGTTGGATGACATAAACCGAGAGAAAAGCAACATTAGAATTCTGACCCTTCAGGTTCACACACAGAGAAGGAAGCTTCGGATTGGGACAAAAATGATCGCCTTGAAGCAAAGAGAGCAAGAAGTAAAGGACAGTGACATCAGGAGACAAATTCAAGAACTACAAACCCAGAAGAACATTATTTTGGAAGAAAGAGAGGAACTGGATGTTTTGAGGATGGATCTCAACAATAAGAATCTTGAGGTTGAAGCTGCCATGAAAACCATCAGTCAAGAGAAAGAAGACTTTACTAAGATGAAGGTTGAAGTAGAAAAAGAGAGAGAACTGCTTTTGATTGAAAAGGAAAAAATGGAAGGACAATGGTCTGACTTGAAAAAGAGAGAACACAAGCAAATTGATAAAATGAAATACATTGAATCCCTGAGAATAAGACATCAAGAGCTTGATGCCAGGATGAGTCAAGACATGAACCACAAAATCATCAGATTGGAACAAAACAAGGAAGACATCCTGAAACTGGTCAGTATTCTAGAGGAAAAGCAAGAGGCTCTGGGTGTACTTAAAATCAATATGAAGAGCTGCACTGAGATGCTCTTGAGAAAAAGACACGGATTGAAGAGTGTAATGTCAGAAATTGTCTTCCAGAGACAAGACATGGAAAATCAACTGAAGGCAGAGACTTTGTCGGACAAGAAAGATCTCTTGAAACTGAAAGCAGAACTGGATGAGAAGAGAGAAGATCTGGAAAAACTGTGTGAGATGATGGACCACGAAAAACTGGTCTTGAATCTGATGAGATCTGAAAACATCAAACAATGTGAACTATTACAACAAGATGAGCAAGATATAAAAGAGGAAAAAGAAAAATTGAAACTCACAAAGACTGAACTACAACAGAAGAAGGAACATGTCGACAGTCTGTTGGATGACATAAATCGAGAGAAAAGCAACATTAGAATTCTGACCCTTCAGGTTCACACACAGAGAAAGAAGCTTCAGAATGGGACGAACATGATCGCCCTGAAGCAAAGAGAGCAAGAAGTCAAGGACAGTGACGTCAGGAGACAAATTCAAGAACTACAAACCCAGAAGAACAGTATTTTGGAAGAAAGAGAAGAACTGGATGTTTTGAGGATGGATCTCAACAATAAGAATCTTGAGGTTGAAGCTGCCATGAAAACCATCAGTCAAGAGAAAGAAGATTTTATTCAGATGAAGGTTGAAGTAGAAAAAGAGAGAGAACTGCTTTTGATTGAAAAGGAAAGAATGGAAGAACAATGGTCTGACTTGAAAAAGAGAGAAAACAAGCAAATTGATAAAATTAAATACATTGAATCCCTGAGAATAAGACATCAAGAGCTTGATGCCAGGATGAGTCAAGACATGAACCACAAAATCATCAGATTGGAACAAAACCAGGAAGACATCCTGAAACTGGTCAGTATTCTAGAGGAAAAGCAAGAGGCTCTGGGTGTACATAAAAGCAATATGAAGAGCTGCACTGAGATGCTCGTGAGAGAAAGAGAAGGATTGAAGAGTCTGATGTCAGAAATTGTCTTCCAGAGGCAAGACATGGAAAATCAACTGAAGGCAGAGACTTTGTCGGACAAGAAAGATCTCTTGAAACTGAAAGCAGAACTGGATGAGAAGAGAGAAGATCTGGAAAAACTGTGTGAGATGATGGACCACGAAAAACTGGTCTTGAATCTGATGAGATCTGAAAACATCAAACAATGTGAACTATTACAACAAGATGAGCAAGATATAAAAGAGGAAAAAGAAAAATTGAAACTCACAAAGTATGAACTACAACAGAAGAAGGAACATGTCGACAGTCTGTTGGATGACATAAATCGAGAGAAAAGCAACATTAGAATTCTGACCCTTCAGGTTCACACACAGAGAAAGAACCTTCAGAATGGGACGAACATGATCGCCCTGAAGCAAAGAGAGCAAGAAGTCAAGGACAGTGACGTCAGGAGACAAATTCAAGAACTACAAACCCAGAAGAACAGTATTTTGGAAGAAAGAGAAGAACTGGATGTTTTGAGGATGGATCTCAACAATAAGAATCTTGAGGTTGAAGCTGCCATGAAAACCATCAGTCAAGAGAAAGAAGACTTTATTCAGATGAAGGTTGAAGTAGAAAAAGAGAGAGAACTGCTTTTGATTGAAAAGGAAAGAATGGAAGAACAATGGTCTGACTTGAAAAAGAGAAAAAACAAGCAAATTGATAAAATTAAATACATTGAATCCCTGAGAATAAGACATCAAGAGCTTGATGCCAGGATGAGTCAAGACATGAACCACAAAATCATCAGATTGGAACAAAACCAGGAAGACATCCTGAAACTGGTCAGTATTCTAGAGGAAAAGCAAGAGGCTCTGGGTGTACATAAAAGCAATATGAAGAGCTGCACTGAGATGCTCGTGAGAGAAAGAGAAGGATTGAAGAGTCTGATGTCAGAAATTGTCTTCCAGAGGCAAGACATGGAAAATCAACTGAAGGCAGAGACTTTGTCGGAAAAGAAAGATCTCTTGAAACTGAAAGCAGAATTGGATGAGAAGAGAGAAGATCTGGAAAAACTCTCTGAGAAGATGGACCAAGAAAAACTGGTCTTGAATCTGATCAGATCTGAAAACCAGAAAAAATGTGACCTATTACAACAAGATGAGCAAGATATAAAAGAGGAAAAAGAAAAATTGAAACTCACAAAGACTGAACTACAACAGAAGAAGGAACATGTCGACAGTCTGTTGGATGACATAAACCGAGAGAAAAGCAACATTAGAATTCTGACCCTTCAGGTTCACACACAGAGAAAGAAGCTTCAGAATGGGACGAACATGATCGCCTTGAAGCAAAGAGAGCAAGAAGTAAAGGACAGTGACATCAGGAGACAAATTCAAGAACTACAAACCCAGAAGAACAGTATTTTGGAAGAAAGAGAGGAACTGGATGTTTTGAGGATGGATCTCAACAATAAGAATCTTGAGGTTGAAGCTGCCATGAAAACCATCAGTCAAGAGAAAGAAGACTTTACTAAGATGAAGGTTGAAGTAGAAAAAGAGAGAGAACTGCTTTTGATTGAAAAGGAAAAAATGGAAGGACAATGGTCTGACTTGAAAAAGAGAGAACACAAGCAAATTGATAAAATGAAATACATTGAATCCCTGAGAATAAGACATCAAGAGCTTGATGCCAGGATGAGTCAAGACATGAACCACAAAATCATCAGATTGGAACAAAACAAGGAAGACATCCTGAAACTGGTCAGTATTCTAGAGGAAAAGCAAGAGGCTCTGGGTGTACTTAAAATCAATATGAAGAGCTGCACTGAGATGCTCTTGAGAAAAAGAGAAGGATTGAAGAGTGTAATGTCAGAAATTGTCTTCAAGAGACAAGACATGGAAAATCAACTGAAGGCAGAGACTTTGTCGGACAAGAAAGATCTCTTGAAACTGAAAGCAGAACTGGATGAGAAGAGAGAAGATCTGGAAAAACTGTGTGAGATGATGGACCAAGAAAAACTGGTCTTGAATCTGATGAGATCTGAAAACATCAAACAATGTGAACTATTACAACAAGATGAGCAAGATATAAAAGAGGAAAAAGAAAAATTGAAACTCACAAAGACTGAACTACAACAGAAGAAGGAACATGTCGACAGGCTGTTGGATGACGTAAATCAAGAGAAAAGCAACATTAGAATTCTGACCCTTCAGATTCACACACAGAGAAGGAAGCTTCGGATTGGGACAAAAATTATCGCCTTGAAGCAAAGAGAGCATGACGTAAAGGACAGTGACATCAGGAGACAAATTCAAGAACTACAAACCCAGAAGAACATTATTTTGGAAGAAAGAGAAGAACTGGATGTTTTGAGGATGGATCTCAACAATAAGAATCTTGAGGTTGAAGCTGCCATGAAAACCATCAGTCAAGAGAAAGAAGACTTTATTCAGTTGAAGGTTGAAGTAGAAAAAGAGAGAGAACTGCTTTTGATTGAAAAGGAAAGAATGGAAGAACAATGGTCTGACTTGAAAAAGAGAGAAAACAAGCAAATTGATAAAATGAAATACATTGAATCCCTGAGAATAAGACATGAAGAGCTTGATGCCAGGATGAGTCAAAACATGAACCACAAAATCATCACATTGGAACAAAACAAGGAAGACATCCTGAAAATGGTCAGTATTCTAGAGGAAAAGCAAGAGGCTCTGGATGTACATAAAATCAATATGAAGAGCTGCACTGAGATGCTCGTGAGAGAAAGAGAAGGATTGAAGAGTCTGATGTCAGAAATTGTCTTCCAGAGGCAAGACATGGAAAATCAACTGAAGGCAGAGACCTTGTCGGAAAAGACAGCTCTCTTGAAACTAAAAGCAGAACTGGATCAGAAGAGAGAAGATCTGGAAAGACTGTCTGAGAAGATGGACCAAGAAAAACTGGTCTTGAATCTGATGAGATCTGAAAACCAGAAAAAATGTGACCTATTACAACAAGATGAGCAAGATATAAAAGAGGAAAAAGACAAATTGAAACCCACAAAGACTGAACTACAACAGAAGAAGGAACATGTCGAAAGGCTGTTGGATGACGTAAATCAAGAGAAATGCAACATTAGAATTCTGACCCTTCAGGTTCACACACAGAGAAAGAAGCTTCAGAATGTGACAAACATGATCGCCTTGAAGCAAAGAGAGCAAGAAGTAAAGGACAGTGACATCAGGAGACAAATTCAAGAACTACAAACCCAGAAGAACAGTATTTTGGAAGAAAGAGAGGAACTGGATGTTTTGAGGATGGATCTCAACAATAAGTATCTTGAGGTTGAAGCTGCCCTGAAAACCATCAGTCAAGAGAAAGAAGACTTTATTAAGATGAAGGTTGAAGTAGAAAAAGAGAGAGAACTGCTTTTGATTGAAAAGGAAAGAATGGAAGGACAATGGTCTGACTTGAAAAAGAGAGAAAACAAGCAAATTGATAAAATGAAATACATTGAATCCCTGAGAATAAGACATCAAGAGCTCGATGCCAGGATGAGTCAAGACATGAACCACAAAATCATCAGATTGGAACAAAACCAAGAAGACATCCTGAAACTGGTCAGTATTCTAGAGGAAAAGCAAGAGGCTCTGGGTGTACATAAAATCAATATGAAGAGCTGCACTGAGATGCTCTTGAGAAAAAGAGACGGATTGAAGAGTGTAATGTCAGAAATTGTCTTCCAGAGACAAGACATGGAAAATCAACTGAAGGCAGAGACTTTGTCGGACAAGAAAGATCTCTTGAAACTGAAAGCAGAACTGGATGAGAAGAGAGAAGATCTGGAAAAACTGTGTGAGATGATGGACCAAGAAAAACTGGTCTTGAATCTGATGAGATCTGAAAACATCAAACAATGTGAACTATTACAACAAGATGAGCAACATATAAAAGAGGAAAAAGAAAAATTGAAACTCAAAAAGACTGAACTACAACAGAAGAAGGAACATGTCGACAGTCTGTTGGATGACATAAACCGAGAGAAAAGCAACATTAGAATTCTGACCCTTCAGGTTCACACACAGAGAAAGAAGCTTCAGATTGGGACGAACATGATCGCCCTGAAGCAAAGAGAGCAAGAAGTCAAGGACAGTGACGTCAGGAGACAAATTCAAGAACTACAAACCCAGAAGAACAGTATTTTGGAAGAAAGAGAGGAACTGGATGTTTTGAGGATGGATCTCAACAATAAGAATCTTGAGGTTGAAGCTGCCATGAAAACCATCAGTCAAGAGAAAGAAGGCTTTATTCAGATGAAGGTTGAAGTAGAAAAAGAGAGAGAACTGCTTTTGATTGAAAAGGAAAGAATGGAAGGACAATGGTATGACTTGAAAAAGAGAGAAAACAAGCAAATTGATAAAATGGAATACATTGAATCCCTGAGAATAAGACATCAAGAGCTTGATGCCAGGATGAGTCAAGACATGAACCACAAAATCATCAGATTGGAACAAAACAAGGAAGACATCCTGAAACTGGTCAGTATTCTAGAGGAAAAGCAAGAGGCTCTGGGTGTACTTAAAATCAATATGAAGAGCTGCACTGAGATGCTCTTGAGAAAAAGAGAAGGATTGAAGAGTCTGATGTCAGAAATTGTCTTCCAGAGACAAGACATGGAAAATCAACTGAAGGCAGAGACTTTGTCGGAAAAGAAAGATCTCTTGAAACTGAAAGCAGAATTGGATGAGAAGAGAGAAGATCTGGAAAAACTGTCTGAGATGATGGACCAAGAAAAACTGGTCTTGAATCTGATCAGATCTGAAAACCAGAAACAATGTGACATATTACAACAAGATGAGCAAGATATAAAAGAGGAAAAAGAAAAATATAAACTCACAAAGACTGAACTACAACAGAAGAAGGAACATGTCGACAGTCTGTTGGATGACATAAACCGAGAGAAAAGCAACATTAGAATTCTGACCCTTCAGGTTCACACACAGAGAAAGAAGCTTCAGAATGGGACGAACATGATCGCCTTGAAGCAAAGAGAGCAAGAAGTAAAGGACAGTGACATCAGGAGACAAATTCAAGAACTACAAACCCAGAAGAACAGTATTTTGGAAGAAAGAGAGGAACTGGATGTTTTGAGGATGGATCTCAACAATAAGAATCTTGAGGTTGAAGCTGCCATGAAAACCATCAGTCAAGAGAAAGAAGACTTTATTAAGATGAAGGTTGAAGTAGAAAAAGAGAGAGAACTGCTTTTGATTGAAAAGGAAAAAATGGAAGGACAATGGTCTGACTTGAAAAAGAGAGAACACAAGCAAATTGATAAAATGAAATACATTGAATCCCTGAGAATAAGACATCAAGAGCTTGATGCCAGGATGAGTCAAGACATGAACCACAAAATCATCAGATTGGAACAAAACAAGGAAGACATCCTGAAACTGGTCAGTATTCTAGAGGAAAAGCAAGAGGCTCTGGGTGTACTTAAAATCAATATGAAGAGCTGCACTGAGATGCTCTTGAGAAAAAGAGACGGATTGAAGAGTCTGATGTCAGAAATTGTCTTCCAGAGACAAGACATGGAAAATCAACTGAAGGCAGAGACTTTGTCGGAAAAGAAAGATCTCTTGAAACTGAAAGCAGAATTGGATGAGAAGAGAGAAGATCTGGAAAAACTGTGTGAGATGATGGACCAAGAAAAACTGGTCTTGAATCTGATGAGATCTGAAAACATCAAACAATGTGAACTATTACAACAAGATGAGCAAGATATAACAGAGGAAAAAGAAAAATTGAAACTCAAAAAGACTGAACTACAACAGAAGAAGGAACATGTCGACAGTCTGTTGGATGACATAAATCGAGAGAAAAGCAACATTAGAATTCTGACCCTTCAGGTTCACACACAGAGAAAGAAGCTTCAGATTGGGACAAAAATGATCGCCCTGAAGCAAAGAGAGCAAGAAGTCAAGGACAGTGACGTCAGGAGACAAATTCAAGAACTAAAAACCCAGAAGAACAGTATTTTGGAAGAAAGAGAGGAACTGGATGTTTTGAGGATGGATCTCAACAATAAGAATCTTGAGGTTGAAGCTGCCATGAAAACCATCAGTCAAGAGAAAGAAGGCTTTATTCAGATGAAGGTTGAAGTAGAAAAAGAGAGAGAACTGCTTTTGATTGAAAAGGAAAGAATGGAAGGACAATGGTATGACTTGAAAAAGAGAGAAAACAAGCAAATTGATAAAATGAAATACATTGAATCCCTGAGAATAAGACATCAAGAGCTTGATGCCAGGATGAGTCAAGACATGAACCACAAAATCATCAGATTGGAACAAAACAAGGAAGACATCCTGAAACTGGTCAGTATTCTAGAGGAAAAGCAAGAGGCTCTGGGTGTACATAAAATCAATATGAAGAGCTGCACTGAGATGCTCTTGAGAAAAAGAGAAGGATTGAAGAGTCTGATGTCGGAAATTGTCTTCCAGAGACAAGACATGGAAAATCAACTGAAGGCAGAGACTTTGTCGGACAAGAAAGATCTCTTGAAACTGAAAGCAGAACTGGATGAGAAGAGAGAAGATCTGGAAAAACTGTGTGAGATGATGGACCAAGAAAAACTGGTCTTGAATCTGATGAGATCTGAAAACATCAAACAATGTGAACTATTACAACAAGATGAGCAAGATATAAAAGAGGAAAAAGAAAAATTGAAACTCACAAAGACTGAACTACAACAGAAGAAGGAACATGTCGACAGTCTGTTGGATGACATAAACCGAGAGAAAAGCAACATTAGAATTCTGACCCTTCAGGTTCACACACAGAGAAAGAAGCTTCAGAATGGGACGAACATGATCGCCTTGAAGCAAAGAGAGCAAGAAGTAAAGGACAGTGACATCAGGAGACAAATTCAAGAACTACAAACCCAGAAGAACAGTATTTTGGAAGAAAGAGAGGAACTGGATGTTTTGAGGATGGATCTCAACAATAAGAATCTTGAGGTTGAAGCTGCCATGAAAACCATCAGTCAAGAGAAAGAAGACTTTACTAAGATGAAGGTTGAAGTAGAAAAAGAGAGAGAACTGCTTTTGATTGAAAAGGAAAAAATGGAAGGACAATGGTCTGACTTGAAAAAGAGAGAACACAAGCAAATTGATAAAATGAAATACATTGAATCCCTGAGAATAAGACATCAAGAGCTTGATGCCAGGATGAGTCAAGACATGAACCACAAAATCATCAGATTGGAACAAAACAAGGAAGACATCTTGAAACTGGTCAGTATTCTAGAGGAAAAGCAAAAGGCTCTGGGTGTACTTAAAATCAATATGAAGAGCTGCACTGAGATGCTCGTGAGAGAAAGAGAAGGATTGAAGAGTGTAATGTCAGAAATTGTCTTCCAGAGACAAGACATGGAAAAGCAGCTGAAGGCAGAGACCTTGTCGGAAAAGAAAGATCTCTTGAAACTAAAAGCAGAACTTGTTCAGAAGAGAGAAGATCTGGAAAAACTGTTTGAGATGATGGACCACGAAAAACTGGTCTTGAATCTGATGAGATCTGAAAACATCAAACAATGTGAACTATTACAACAAGATGAGCAAGATATAAAAGAGGAAAAAGAAAAATTGAAACTCACAAAGATTGAACTACAACAGAAGAAGGAACATGTCGACAGTCTGTTGGATGACATAAATCGAGAGAAAAGCAACATTAGAATTCTGACCCTTCAGGTTCACACACAGAGAAAGAAGCTTCAGAATGGGACGAACATGATCGCCCTGAAGCAAAGAGAGCAAGAAGTCAAGGACAGTGACGTCAGGAGACAAATTCAAGAACTACAAACCCAGAAGAACAGTATTTTGGAAGAAAGAGAAGAACTGGATGTTTTGAGGATGGATCTCAACAATAAGAATCTTGAGGTTGAAGCTGCCATGAAAACCATCAGTCAAGAGAAAGAAGACTTTATTCAGATGAAGGTTGAAGTAGAAAAAGAGAGAGAACTGCTTTTGATTGAAAAGGAAAGAATGGAAGAACAATGGTCTGACTTGAAAAAGAGAGAAAACAAGCAAATTGATAAAATTAAATACATTGAATCCCTGAGAATAAGACATCAAGAGCTTGATGCCAGGATGAGTCAAGACATGAACCACAAAATCATCAGATTGGAACAAAACCAGGAAGACATCCTGAAACTGGTCAGTATTCTAGAGGAAAAGCAAGAGGCTCTGGGTGTACATAAAAGCAATATGAAGAGCTGCACTGAGATGCTCGTGAGAGAAAGAGAAGGATTGAAGAGTCTGATGTCAGAAATTGTCTTCCAGAGGCAAGACATGGAAAATCAACTGAAGGCAGAGACTTTGTCGGAAAAGAAAGATCTCTTGAAACTGAAAGCAGAATTGGATGAGAAGAGAGAAGATCTGGAAAAACTCTCTGAGAAGATGGACCAAGAAAAACTGGTCTTGAATCTGATCAGATCTGAAAACCAGAAAAAATGTGACCTATTACAACAAGATGAGCAAGATATAAAAGAGGAAAAAGAAAAATTTAAACTCACAAAGACTGAACTACAACAGAAGAAGGAACATGTCGACAGTCTGTTGGATGACATAAACCGAGAGAAAAGCAACATTAGAATTCTGACCCTTCAGGTTCACACACAGAGAAGGAAGCTTCGGATTGGGACAAAAATGATCGCCTTGAAGCAAAGAGAGCAAGAAGTAAAGGACAGTGACATCAGGAGACAAATTCAAGAACTACAAACCCAGAAGAACATTATTTTGGAAGAAAGAGAGGAACTGGATGTTTTGAGGATGGATCTCAACAATAAGAATCTTGAGGTTGAAGCTGCCATGAAAACCATCAGTCAAGAGAAAGAAGACTTTACTAAGATGAAGGTTGAAGTAGAAAAAGAGAGAGAACTGCTTTTGATTGAAAAGGAAAAAATGGAAGGACAATGGTCTGACTTGAAAAAGAGAGAACACAAGCAAATTGATAAAATGAAATACATTGAATCCCTGAGAATAAGACATCAAGAGCTTGATGCCAGGATGAGTCAAGACATGAACCACAAAATCATCAGATTGGAACAAAACAAGGAAGACATCCTGAAACTGGTCAGTATTCTAGAGGAAAAGCAAGAGGCTCTGGGTGTACTTAAAATCAATATGAAGAGCTGCACTGAGATGCTCTTGAGAAAAAGACACGGATTGAAGAGTGTAATGTCAGAAATTGTCTTCCAGAGACAAGACATGGAAAATCAACTGAAGGCAGAGACTTTGTCGGACAAGAAAGATCTCTTGAAACTGAAAGCAGAACTGGATGAGAAGAGAGAAGATCTGGAAAAACTGTGTGAGATGATGGACCACGAAAAACTGGTCTTGAATCTGATGAGATCTGAAAACATCAAACAATGTGAACTATTACAACAAGATGAGCAAGATATAAAAGAGGAAAAAGAAAAATTGAAACTCACAAAGACTGAACTACAACAGAAGAAGGAACATGTCGACAGTCTGTTGGATGACATAAATCGAGAGAAAAGCAACATTAGAATTCTGACCCTTCAGGTTCACACACAGAGAAAGAAGCTTCAGAATGGGACGAACATGATCGCCCTGAAGCAAAGAGAGCAAGAAGTCAAGGACAGTGACGTCAGGAGACAAATTCAAGAACTACAAACCCAGAAGAACAGTATTTTGGAAGAAAGAGAAGAACTGGATGTTTTGAGGATGGATCTCAACAATAAGAATCTTGAGGTTGAAGCTGCCATGAAAACCATCAGTCAAGAGAAAGAAGACTTTATTCAGATGAAGGTTGAAGTAGAAAAAGAGAGAGAACTGCTTTTGATTGAAAAGGAAAGAATGGAAGAACAATGGTCTGACTTGAAAAAGAGAGAAAACAAGCAAATTGATAAAATTAAATACATTGAATCCCTGAGAATAAGACATCAAGAGCTTGATGCCAGGATGAGTCAAGACATGAACCACAAAATCATCAGATTGGAACAAAACCAGGAAGACATCCTGAAACTGGTCAGTATTCTAGAGGAAAAGCAAGAGGCTCTGGGTGTACATAAAAGCAATATGAAGAGCTGCACTGAGATGCTCGTGAGAGAAAGAGAAGGATTGAAGAGTCTGATGTCAGAAATTGTCTTCCAGAGGCAAGACATGGAAAATCAACTGAAGGCAGAGACTTTGTCGGACAAGAAAGATCTCTTGAAACTGAAAGCAGAACTGGATGAGAAGAGAGAAGATCTGGAAAAACTGTGTGAGATGATGGACCACGAAAAACTGGTCTTGAATCTGATGAGATCTGAAAACATCAAACAATGTGAACTATTACAACAAGATGAGCAAGATATAAAAGAGGAAAAAGAAAAATTGAAACTCACAAAGTATGAACTACAACAGAAGAAGGAACATGTCGACAGTCTGTTGGATGACATAAATCGAGAGAAAAGCAACATTAGAATTCTGACCCTTCAGGTTCACACACAGAGAAAGAACCTTCAGAATGGGACGAACATGATCGCCCTGAAGCAAAGAGAGCAAGAAGTCAAGGACAGTGACGTCAGGAGACAAATTCAAGAACTACAAACCCAGAAGAACAGTATTTTGGAAGAAAGAGAAGAACTGGATGTTTTGAGGATGGATCTCAACAATAAGAATCTTGAGGTTGAAGCTGCCATGAAAACCATCAGTCAAGAGAAAGAAGACTTTATTCAGATGAAGGTTGAAGTAGAAAAAGAGAGAGAACTGCTTTTGATTGAAAAGGAAAGAATGGAAGAACAATGGTCTGACTTGAAAAAGAGAAAAAACAAGCAAATTGATAAAATTAAATACATTGAATCCCTGAGAATAAGACATCAAGAGCTTGATGCCAGGATGAGTCAAGACATGAACCACAAAATCATCAGATTGGAACAAAACCAGGAAGACATCCTGAAACTGGTCAGTATTCTAGAGGAAAAGCAAGAGGCTCTGGGTGTACATAAAAGCAATATGAAGAGCTGCACTGAGATGCTCGTGAGAGAAAGAGAAGGATTGAAGAGTCTGATGTCAGAAATTGTCTTCCAGAGGCAAGACATGGAAAATCAACTGAAGGCAGAGACTTTGTCGGAAAAGAAAGATCTCTTGAAACTGAAAGCAGAATTGGATGAGAAGAGAGAAGATCTGGAAAAACTCTCTGAGAAGATGGACCAAGAAAAACTGGTCTTGAATCTGATCAGATCTGAAAACCAGAAAAAATGTGACCTATTACAACAAGATGAGCAAGATATAAAAGAGGAAAAAGAAAAATTGAAACTCACAAAGACTGAACTACAACAGAAGAAGGAACATGTCGACAGTCTGTTGGATGACATAAACCGAGAGAAAAGCAACATTAGAATTCTGACCCTTCAGGTTCACACACAGAGAAAGAAGCTTCAGAATGGGACGAACATGATCGCCTTGAAGCAAAGAGAGCAAGAAGTAAAGGACAGTGACATCAGGAGACAAATTCAAGAACTACAAACCCAGAAGAACAGTATTTTGGAAGAAAGAGAGGAACTGGATGTTTTGAGGATGGATCTCAACAATAAGAATCTTGAGGTTGAAGCTGCCATGAAAACCATCAGTCAAGAGAAAGAAGACTTTACTAAGATGAAGGTTGAAGTAGAAAAAGAGAGAGAACTGCTTTTGATTGAAAAGGAAAAAATGGAAGGACAATGGTCTGACTTGAAAAAGAGAGAACACAAGCAAATTGATAAAATGAAATACATTGAATCCCTGAGAATAAGACATCAAGAGCTTGATGCCAGGATGAGTCAAGACATGAACCACAAAATCATCAGATTGGAACAAAACAAGGAAGACATCCTGAAACTGGTCAGTATTCTAGAGGAAAAGCAAGAGGCTCTGGGTGTACTTAAAATCAATATGAAGAGCTGCACTGAGATGCTCTTGAGAAAAAGAGAAGGATTGAAGAGTGTAATGTCAGAAATTGTCTTCAAGAGACAAGACATGGAAAATCAACTGAAGGCAGAGACTTTGTCGGACAAGAAAGATCTCTTGAAACTGAAAGCAGAACTGGATGAGAAGAGAGAAGATCTGGAAAAACTGTGTGAGATGATGGACCAAGAAAAACTGGTCTTGAATCTGATGAGATCTGAAAACATCAAACAATGTGAACTATTACAACAAGATGAGCAAGATATAAAAGAGGAAAAAGAAAAATTGAAACTCACAAAGACTGAACTACAACAGAAGAAGGAACATGTCGACAGGCTGTTGGATGACGTAAATCAAGAGAAAAGCAACATTAGAATTCTGACCCTTCAGATTCACACACAGAGAAGGAAGCTTCGGATTGGGACAAAAATGATCGCCTTGAAGCAAAGAGAGCATGACGTAAAGGACAGTGACATCAGGAGACAAATTCAAGAACTACAAACCCAGAAGAACATTATTTTGGAAGAAAGAGAAGAACTGGATGTTTTGAGGATGGATCTCAACAATAAGAATCTTGAGGTTGAAGCTGCCATGAAAACCATCAGTCAAGAGAAAGAAGACTTTATTCAGTTGAAGGTTGAAGTAGAAAAAGAGAGAGAACTGCTTTTGATTGAAAAGGAAAGAATGGAAGAACAATGGTCTGACTTGAAAAAGAGAGAAAACAAGCAAATTGATAAAATGAAATACATTGAATCCCTGAGAATAAGACATCAAGAGCTTGATGCCAGGATGAGTCAAGACATGAACCACAAAATCATCCGATTGGAACAAAACCAGGAAGACATCCTGAAACTGGTCAGTATTCTAGAGGAAAAGCAAGAGGCTCTGGGTGTACATAAAATCAATATGAAGAGCTGCACTGAGATGCTCGTGAGAGAAAGAGAAGGATTGAAGAGTCTGATGTCAGAAATTGTCTTCCAGAGAAAAGACATGGAAAATCAGCTGAAGGCAGAGACTTTGTCGGAAAAGAAAGATCTCTTGAAACTAAAAGCAGAACTTGATCAGAAGAGAGAAGATCTGGAAAGACTGTCTGAGAAGATGGACCAAGAAAAACTGGTCTTGAATCTGATGAGATCTGAAAACCAGAAAAAATGTGACCTATTACAACAAGATGAGCAAGATATAAAAGAGGAAAAAGAAAAATTGAAACTCACAAAGACTGAACTACAACAGAAGAAGGAACATGTCGACAGTCTGTTGGATGACATAAACCGAGAGAAAAGCAACATTAGAATTCTGACCCTTCAGGTTCACACACAGAGAAAGAAGCTTCAGAATGGGACGAACATGATCGCCTTGAAGCAAAGAGAGCAAGAAGTAAAGGACAGTGACATCAGGAGACAAATTCAAGAACTACAAACCCAGAAGAACAGTATTTTGGAAGAAAGAGAGGAACTGGATGTTTTGAGGATGGATCTCAACAATAAGAATCTTGAGGTTGAAGCTGCCATGAAAACCATCAGTCAAGAGAAAGAAGACTTTACTAAGATGAAGGTTGAAGTAGAAAAAGAGAGAGAACTGCATTTGATTGAAAAGGAAAAAATGGAAGGACAATGGTCTGACTTGAAAAAGAGAGAACACAAGCAAATTGATAAAATGAAATACATTGAATCCCTGAGAATAAGACATCAAGAGCTTGATGCCAGGATGAGTCAAGACATGAACCACAAAATCATCAGATTGGAACAAAACAAGGAAGACATCTTGAAACTGGTCAGTATTCTAGAGGAAAAGCAAGAGGCTCTGGGTGTACTTAAAATCAATATGAAGAGCTGCACTGAGATGCTCTTGAGAAAAAGAGAAGGATTGAAGAGTCTACTGTCAGAAATTGTCTTCCAGAGACAAGACATGGAAAATCAACTGAAGGCAGAGACTTTGTCGGACAAGAAAGAGCTCTTGAAACTGAAAGCAGAACTGGATGAGAAGAGAGAAGATCTGGAAAAACTGTGTGAGATGATGGAACAAGAAAAACTGGTCTTGAATCTGATGAGATCTGAAAACATCAAACAATGTGAACTATTACAACAAGATGAGCAAGATATAAAAGAGGAAAAAGAAAAATTGAAACTCACAAAGACTGAACTACAACAGAAGAAGGAACATGTCGACAGTCTGTTGGATGACATAAACCGAGAGAAAAGCAACATTAGAATTCTGACCCTTCAGGTTCACACACAGAGAAAGAAGCTTCAGAATGGGACGAACATGATCGCCTTGAAGCAAAGAGAGAAAGAAGTAAAGGACAGTGACATCAGGAGACAAATTCAAGAACTACAAACCCAGAAGAACAGTATTTTGGAAGAAAGAGAGGAACTGGATGTTTTGAGGATGGATCTCAACAATACGAATCTTGAGGTTGAAGCTGCCATGAAAACCATCAGTCAAGAGAAAGAAGACTTTATTCAGATGAAGGTTGAAGTAGAAAAAGAGCGAGAACTGCTTTTGATTGAAAAGGAAAGAATGGAAGAACAATGGTCTGACTTGAAAAAGAGAGAAAACAAGCAAATTGATCAAATGAAATACATTGAATTCCTGAGAATAAGACATCAAGAGCTTGATGCCAGGATGAGTCAAGACATGAACCACAAAATCATCAGATTGGAACAAAACAAGGAAGACATCTTGAAACTGGTTAGTATTCTAGAGGAAAAGCAAGAGGCTCTGGGTGTACATAAAATCAATATGAAGAGCTGCACTGAGATGCTCGTGAGAGAAAGAGAAGGATTGAAGAGTGTAATGTCAGAAATTGTCTTCCAGAGACAAGACATGGAAAATCAACTGAAGGTAGAGACTTTGTCGGAAAAGAAAGATCTCTTGAAACTGAAAGCAGAATTGGATGAGAAGAGAGAAGATCTGGAAAAACTGTCTGAGATGATGGACCAAGAAAAACTGGTCTTGAATCTGATCAGATCTGAAAACCAGAAACAATGTGACCTATTACAACAAGATGAGCAAGATATAAAAGAGGAAAAAGAAAAATTGAAACTCACAAAGACTGAACTACAACAGAAGAAGGAACATGTCGACAGTCTGTTGGATGACATAAACCGAGAGAAAAGCAACATTAGAATTCTGACCCTTCAGGTTCACACACAGAGAAAGAAGCTTCAGAATGGGACGAACATGATCGCCTTGAAGCAAAGAGAGCAAGAAGTAAAGGACAGTGACATCAGGAGACAAATTCAAGAACTACAAACCCAGAAGAACAGTATTTTGGAAGAAAGAGAGGAACTGGATGTTTTGAGGATGGATCTCAACAATAAGAATCTTGAGGTTGAAGCTGCCATGAAAACCATCAGTCAAGAGAAAGAAGACTTTACTAAGATGAAGGTTGAAGTAGAAAAAGAGAGAGAACTGCATTTGATTGAAAAGGAAAAAATGGAAGGACAATGGTCTGACTTGAAAAAGAGAGAACACAAGCAAATTGATAAAATGAAATACATTGAATCCCTGAGAATAAGACATCAAGAGCTTGATGCCAGGATGAGTCAAGACATGAACCACAAAATCATCAGATTGGAACAAAACAAGGAAGACATCTTGAAACTGGTCAGTATTCTAGAGGAAAAGCAAGAGGCTCTGGGTGTACTTAAAATCAATATGAAGAGCTGCACTGAGATGCTCTTGAGAAAAAGAGAAGGATTGAAGAGTCTACTGTCAGAAATTGTCTTCCAGAGACAAGACATGGAAAATCAACTGAAGGCAGAGACTTTGTCGGACAAGAAAGAGCTCTTGAAACTGAAAGCAGAACTGGATGAGAAGAGAGAAGATCTGGAAAAACTGTGTGAGATGATGGAACAAGAAAAACTGGTCTTGAATCTGATGAGATCTGAAAACATCAAACAATGTGAACTATTACAACAAGATGAGCAAGATATAAAAGAGGAAAAAGAAAAATTGAAACTCACAAAGACTGAACTACAACAGAAGAAGGAACATGTCGACAGTCTGTTGGATGACATAAACCGAGAGAAAAGCAACATTAGAATTCTGACCCTTCAGGTTCACACACAGAGAAAGAAGCTTCAGAATGGGACGAACATGATCGCCTTGAAGCAAAGAGAGCAAGAAGTAAAGGACAGTGACATCAGGAGACAAATTCAAGAACTACAAACCCAGAAGAACAGTATTTTGGAAGAAAGAGAGGAACTGGATGTTTTGAGGATGGATCTCAACAATACGAATCTTGAGGTTGAAGCTGCCATGAAAACCATCAGTCAAGAGAAAGAAGACTTTATTCAGATGAAGGTTGAAGTAGAAAAAGAGCGAGAACTGCTTTTGATTGAAAAGGAAAGAATGGAAGAACAATGGTCTGACTTGAAAAAGAGAGAAAACAAGCAAATTGATCAAATGAAATACATTGAATTCCTGAGAATAAGACATCAAGAGCTTGATGCCAGGATGAGTCAAGACATGAACCACAAAATCATCAGATTGGAACAAAACAAGGAAGACATCTTGAAACTGGTTAGTATTCTAGAGGAAAAGCAAGAGGCTCTGGGTGTACATAAAATCAATATGAAGAGCTGCACTGAGATGCTCGTGAGAGAAAGAGAAGGATTGAAGAGTGTAATGTCAGAAATTGTCTTCCAGAGACAAGACATGGAAAATCAACTGAAGGTAGAGACTTTGTCGGACAAGAAAGATCTCTTGAAACTGAAAGCAGAATTGGATGAGAAGAGAGAAGATCTGGAAAAACTGTCTGAGATGATGGACCAAGAAAAACTGGTCTTGAATCTGATCAGATCTGAAAACCAGAAACAATGTGACCTATTACAACAAGATGAGCAAGATATAAAAGAGGAAAAAGACAAATTGAAACTCACAAAGACTGACCTACAACAGAAGAAGGAACATGTCGACAGTCTGTTCGATGACATAAACCGAGAGAAAAGCAACATTAGAATTCTGACCCTTCATGTTCACACACAGAGAAAGAAGCTTCAGAATGGGACGAACATGATCGCCTTGAAGCAAAGAGAGCAAGAAGTAAAGGACAGTGACATCAGGAGACAAATTCAAAAACTACAAACCCAGAAGAACATTATTTTGGAAGAAAGAGAAGAACTGGATGTTTTGAGGATGGATCTCAACAATAAGAATCTTGAGGTTGAAGCTGCCATGAAAACCATCAGTCAAGAGAAAGAAGACTTTATTCAGATGAAGGTTGAAGTAGAAAAAGAGAGAGAACTGCTTTTGATTGAAAAGGAAAGAATGGAAGAACAATGGTCTGACTTGAAAAAGAGAGAAAACAAGCAAATTGATAAAATTAAATACATTGAATCCCTGAGAATAAGACATCAAGAGCTTGATGCCAGGATGAGTCAAGACATGAACCACAAAATCATCAGATTGGAACAAAACCAGGAAGACATCCTGAAACTGGTCAGTATTCTAGAGGAAAAGCAAGAGGCTCTGGGTGTACATAAAAGCAATATGAAGAGCTGCACTGAGATGCTCGTGAGAGAAAGAGAAGGATTGAAGAGTCTGATGTCAGAAATTGTCTTCCAGAGGCAAGACATGGAAAATCAACTGAAGGCAGAGACTTTGTCGGAAAAGAAAGATGTCTTGAAACTGAAAGCAGAATTGGATGAGAAGAGAGAAGATCTGGAAAAACTCTCTGAGAAGATGGACCAAGAAAAACTGGTCTTGAATCTGATCAGATCTGAAAACCAGAAAAAATGTGACCTATTACAACAAGATGAGCAAGATATAAAAGAGGAAAAAGACAAATTTAAACTCACAAAGACTGAACTACAACAGAAGAAGGAACATGTCGACAGTCTGTTGGATGACATAAACCGAGAGAAAAGCAACATTAGAATTCTGACCCTTCAGGTTCACACACAGAGAAAGAAGCTTCAGAATGGGACGAACATGATCGCCTTGAAGCAAAGAGAGCAAGAAGTAAAGGACAGTGACATCAGGAGACAAATTCAAGAACTACAAACCCAGAAGAACAGTATTTTGGAAGAAAGAGAGGAACTGGATGTTTTGAGGATGGATCTCAACAATAAGAATCTTGAGGTTGAAGCTGCCATGAAAACCATCAGTCAAGGGAAAGAAGACTTTACTAAGATGAAGGTTGAAGTAGAAAAAGAGAGAGAACTGCTTTTGATTGAAAAGGAAAAAATGGAAGGACAATGGTCTGACTTGAAAAAGAGAGAACACAAGCAAATTGATAAAATGAAATACATTGAATCCCTGAGAATAAGACATCAAGAGCTTGATGCCAGGATGAGTCAAGACATGAACCACAAAATCATCAGATTGGAACAAAACAAGGAAGACATCCTGAAACTGGTCAGTATTCTAGAGGAAAAGCAAGAGGCTCTGGGTGTACTTAAAATCAATATGAAGAGCTGCACTGAGATGCTCTTGAGAAAAAGAGAAGGATTGAAGAGTGTAATGTCAGAAATTGTCTTCAAGAGACAAGACATGGAAAATCAACTGAAGGCAGAGACTTTGTCGGACAAGAAAGATCTCTTGAAACTGAAAGCAGAACTGGATGAGAAGAGAGAAGATCTGGAAAAACTGTGTGAGATGATGGACCAAGAAAAACTGGTCTTGAATCTGATGAGATCTGAAAACATCAAACAATGTGAACTATTACAACAAGATGAGCAAGATATAAAAGAGGAAAAAGAAAAATTGAAACTCACAAAGACTGAACTACAACAGAAGAAGGAACATGTCGACAGTCTGTTGGATGACATAAACCGAGAGAAAAGCAACATTAGAATTCTGACCCTTCAGGTTCACACACAGAGAAAGAAGCTTCAGAATGGGACGAACATGATCGCCTTGAAGCAAAGAGAGCAAGAAGTAAAGGACAGTGACATCAGGAGACAAATTCAAGAACTACAAACCCAGAAGAACAGTATTTTGGAAGAAAGAGAGGAACTGGATGTTTTGAGGATGGATCTCAACAATACGAATCTTGAGGTTGAAGCTGCCATGAAAACCATCAGTCAAGAGAAAGAAGACTTTATTCAGATGAAGGTTGAAGTAGAAAAAGAGCGAGAACTGCTTTTGATTGAAAAGGAAAGAATGGAAGAACAATGGTCTGACTTGAAAAAGAGAGAAAACAAGCAAATTGATCAAATGAAATACATTGAATTCCTGAGAATAAGACATCAAGAGCTTGATGCCAGGATGAGTCAAGACATGAACCACAAAATCATCAGATTGGAACAAAACAAGGAAGACATCTTGAAACTGGTTAGTATTCTAGAGGAAAAGCAAGAGGCTCTGGGTGTACATAAAATCAATATGAAGAGCTGCACTGAGATGCTCGTGAGAGAAAGAGAAGGATTGAAGAGTGTAATGTCAGAAATTGTCTTCCAGAGACAAGACATGGAAAATCAACTGAAGGTAGAGACTTTGTCGGACAAGAAAGATCTCTTGAAACTGAAAGCAGAATTGGATGAGAAGAGAGAAGATCTGGAAAAACTGTCTGAGATGATGGACCAAGAAAAACTGGTCTTGAATCTGATCAGATCTGAAAACCAGAAACAATGTGACCTATTACAACAAGATGAGCAAGATATAAAAGAGGAAAAAGACAAATTGAAACTCACAAAGACTGACCTACAACAGAAGAAGGAACATGTCGACAGTCTGTTCGATGACATAAACCGAGAGAAAAGCAACATTAGAATTCTGACCCTTCATGTTCACACACAGAGAAAGAAGCTTCAGAATGGGACGAACATGATCGCCTTGAAGCAAAGAGAGCAAGAAGTAAAGGACAGTGACATCAGGAGACAAATTCAAAAACTACAAACCCAGAAGAACATTATTTTGGAAGAAAGAGAAGAACTGGATGTTTTGAGGATGGATCTCAACAATAAGAATCTTGAGGTTGAAGCTGCCATGAAAACCATCAGTCAAGAGAAAGAAGACTTTATTCAGATGAAGGTTGAAGTAGAAAAAGAGAGAGAACTGCTTTTGATTGAAAAGGAAAGAATGGAAGAACAATGGTCTGACTTGAAAAAGAGAGAAAACAAGCAAATTGATAAAATTAAATACATTGAATCCCTGAGAATAAGACATCAAGAGCTTGATGCCAGGATGAGTCAAGACATGAACCACAAAATCATCAGATTGGAACAAAACCAGGAAGACATCCTGAAACTGGTCAGTATTCTAGAGGAAAAGCAAGAGGCTCTGGGTGTACATAAAAGCAATATGAAGAGCTGCACTGAGATGCTCGTGAGAGAAAGAGAAGGATTGAAGAGTCTGATGTCAGAAATTGTCTTCCAGAGGCAAGACATGGAAAATCAACTGAAGGCAGAGACTTTGTCGGAAAAGAAAGATGTCTTGAAACTGAAAGCAGAATTGGATGAGAAGAGAGAAGATCTGGAAAAACTCTCTGAGAAGATGGACCAAGAAAAACTGGTCTTGAATCTGATCAGATCTGAAAACCAGAAAAAATGTGACCTATTACAACAAGATGAGCAAGATATAAAAGAGGAAAAAGACAAATTTAAACTCACAAAGACTGAACTACAACAGAAGAAGGAACATGTCGACAGTCTGTTGGATGACATAAACCGAGAGAAAAGCAACATTAGAATTCTGACCCTTCAGGTTCACACACAGAGAAAGAAGCTTCAGAATGGGACGAACATGATCGCCTTGAAGCAAAGAGAGCAAGAAGTAAAGGACAGTGACATCAGGAGACAAATTCAAGAACTACAAACCCAGAAGAACAGTATTTTGGAAGAAAGAGAGGAACTGGATGTTTTGAGGATGGATCTCAACAATAAGAATCTTGAGGTTGAAGCTGCCATGAAAACCATCAGTCAAGAGAAAGAAGACTTTACTAAGATGAAGGTTGAAGTAGAAAAAGAGAGAGAACTGCTTTTGATTGAAAAGGAAAAAATGGAAGGACAATGGTCTGACTTGAAAAAGAGAGAACACAAGCAAATTGATAAAATGAAATACATTGAATCCCTGAGAATAAGACATCAAGAGCTTGATGCCAGGATGAGTCAAGACATGAACCACAAAATCATCAGATTGGAACAAAACAAGGAAGACATCCTGAAACTGGTCAGTATTCTAGAGGAAAAGCAAGAGGCTCTGGGTGTACTTAAAATCAATATGAAGAGCTGCACTGAGATGCTCTTGAGAAAAAGAGAAGGATTGAAGAGTGTAATGTCAGAAATTGTCTTCAAGAGACAAGACATGGAAAATCAACTGAAGGCAGAGACTTTGTCGGACAAGAAAGATCTCTTGAAACTGAAAGCAGAACTGGATGAGAAGAGAGAAGATCTGGAAAAACTGTGTGAGATGATGGACCAAGAAAAACTGGTCTTGAATCTGATGAGATCTGAAAACATCAAACAATGTGAACTATTACAACAAGATGAGCAAGATATAAAAGAGGAAAAAGAAAAATTGAAACTCACAAAGACTGAACTACAACAGAAGAAGGAACATGTCGACAGGCTGTTGGATGACGTAAATCAAGAGAAAAGCAACATTAGAATTCTGACCCTTCAGATTCACACACAGAGAAGGAAGCTTCGGATTGGGACAAAAATGATCGCCTTGAAGCAAAGAGAGCATGACGTAAAGGACAGTGACATCAGGAGACAAATTCAAGAACTACAAACCCAGAAGAACATTATTTTGGAAGAAAGAGAAGAACTGGATGTTTTGAGGATGGATCTCAACAATAAGAATCTTGAGGTTGAAGCTGCCATGAAAACCATCAGTCAAGAGAAAGAAGACTTTATTCAGTTGAAGGTTGAAGTAGAAAAAGAGAGAGAACTGCTTTTGATTGAAAAGGAAAGAATGGAAGAACAATGGTCTGACTTGAAAAAGAGAGAAAACAAGCAAATTGATAAAATGAAATACATTGAATCCCTGAGAATAAGACATCAAGAGCTTGATGCCAGGATGAGTCAAGACATGAACCACAAAATCATCCGATTGGAACAAAACCAGGAAGACATCCTGAAACTGGTCAGTATTCTAGAGGAAAAGCAAGAGGCTCTGGGTGTACATAAAATCAATATGAAGAGCTGCACTGAGATGCTCGTGAGAGAAAGAGAAGGATTGAAGAGTCTGATGTCAGAAATTGTCTTCCAGAGGCAAGACATGGAAAATCAGCTGAAGGCAGAGACTTTGTCGGAAAAGAAAGATCTCTTGAAACTAAAAGCAGAACTTGATCAGAAGAGAGAAGATCTGGAAAGACTGTCTGAGAAGATGGACCAAGAAAAACTGGTCTTGAATCTGATGAGATCTGAAAACATCAAACAATGTGAACTATTACAACAAGATGAGCAAGATATACAAGAGGAAAAAGAAAAATTGAAACTCACAAAGACTGAACTACAACAGAAGAAGGAACATGTCGACAGTCTGTTGGATGACATAAACCGAGAGAAAAGCAACATTAGAATTCTGACCCTTCAGGTTCACACACAGAGAAAGAAGCTTCAGAATGGGACGAACATGATCGCCTTGAAGCAAAGAGAGCAAGAAGTAAAGGACAGTGACATCAGGAGACAAATTCAAGAACTACAAACCCAGAAGAACAGTATTTTGGAAGAAAGAGAGGAACTGGATGTTTTGAGGATGGATCTCAACAATACGAATCTTGAGGTCGAAGCTGCCATGAAAACCATCAGTCAAGAGAAAGAAGACTTTATTCAGATGAAGGTTGAAGTAGAAAAAGAGAGAGAACTGCTTTTGATTGAAAAGGAAAGAATGGAAGAACAATGGTCTGACTTGAAAAAGAGAGAAAACAAGCAAATTAATAAAATGAAATACATTGAATCCCTGAGAATAAGACATCAAGAGCTTGATGCCAGGATGAGTCAAGACATGAACCACAAAATCATCCGATTGGAACAAAACCAGGAAGACATCCTGAAACTGGTCAGTATTCTAGAGGAAAAGCAAGAGGCTCTGGGTGTACATAAAATCAATATGAAGAGCTGCACTGAGATGCTCGTGAGAGAAAGAGAAGGATTGAAGAGTCTGATGTCAGAAATTGTCTTCCAGAGACAAGACATGGAAAATCAACTGAAGGTAGAGACTTTGTCGGACAAGAAAGATCTCTTGAAACTGAAAGCAGAACTGGATGAGAAGAGAGAAGATCTGGCAAAACTGTGTGAGATGATGGACCAAGAAAAACTGGTCTTGAATCTGATGAGATCTGAAAACATCAAACAATGTGAACTATTACAACAAGATGAGCAAGATATAAAAGAGGAAAAAGAAAAATTGAAACTCACAAAGACTGAACTACAACAGAAGAAGGAACATGTCGACAGTCTGTTGGATGACATAAACCGAGAGAAAAGCAACATTAGAATTCTGACCCTTCAGGTTCACACACAGAGAAAGAAGCTTCAGAATGGGACGAACATGATCGCCTTGAAGCAAAGAGAGCAAGAAGTCAAGGACAGTGACATCAGGAGACAAATTCAAGAACTACAAACCCAGAAGAACAGTATTTTGGAAGAAAGAGAGGAACTGGATGTTTTGAGGATGGATCTCAACAATACGAATCTTGAGGTTGAAGCTGCCATGAAAACCATCAGTCAAGAGAAAGAAGACTTTATTCAGATGAAGGTTGAAGTAGAAAAAGAGCTAGAACTGCTTTTGATTGAAAAGGAAAGAATGGAAGAACAATGGTCTGACTTGAAAAAGAGAGA
Organism: Pleuronectes platessa; assembly: GCF_947347685.1. Classification (NCBI taxonomy): domain Eukaryota; kingdom Metazoa; phylum Chordata; class Actinopteri; order Pleuronectiformes; family Pleuronectidae; genus Pleuronectes; species Pleuronectes platessa. The sequence goes on from NC_070640.1 coordinate 24,371,228, forward strand.
AAACAAGCAAATTGATCAAATGAAATACATTGAATTCCTGAGAATAAGACATCAAGAACTTGATGCCAGGATGAGTCAAGACATGAACCACAAAATCATCAGATTGGAACAAAACAAGGAAGACATCTTGAAACTGGTTAGTATTCTAGAGGAAAAGCAAGAGGCTCTGGGTGTACATAAAATCAATATGAAGAGCTGCACTGAGATGCTCGTGAGAGAAAGAGAAGGATTGAAGAGTGTAATGTCAGAAATTGTCTTCCAGAGACAAGACATGGAAAATCAACTGAAGGTAGAGACTTTGTCGGACAAGAAAGATCTCTTGAAACTGAAAGCAGAACTGGATGAGAAGAGAGAAGATCTGGCAAAACTGTGTGAGATGATGGACCAAGAAAAACTGGTCTTGAATCTGATCAGATCTGAAAACCAGAAACAATGTGACCTATTACAACAAGATGAGCAAGATATAAAAGAGGAAAAAGACAAATTGAAACTCACAAAGACTGACCTACAACAGAAGAAGGAACATGTCGACAGTCTGTTCGATGACATAAACCGAGAGAAAAGCAACATTAGAATTCTGACCCTTCATGTTCACACACAGAGAAAGAAGCTTCAGAATGGGACGAACATGATCGCCTTGAAGCAAAGAGAGCAAGAAGTAAAGGACAGTGACATCAGGAGACAAATTCAAAAACTACAAACCCAGAAGAACATTATTTTGGAAGAAAGAGAAGAACTGGATGTTTTGAGGATGGATCTCAACAATAAGAATCTTGAGGTTGAAGCTGCCATGAAAACCATCAGTCAAGAGAAAGAAGACTTTATTCAGATGAAGGTTGAAGTAGAAAAAGAGAGAGAACTGCTTTTGATTGAAAAGGAAAGAATGGAAGAACAATGGTCTGACTTGAAAAAGAGAGAAAACAAGCAAATTGATAAAATTAAATACATTGAATCCCTGAGAATAAGACATCAAGAGCTTGATGCCAGGATGAGTCAAGACATGAACCACAAAATCATCAGATTGGAACAAAACCAGGAAGACATCCTGAAACTGGTCAGTATTCTAGAGGAAAAGCAAGAGGCTCTGGGTGTACATAAAAGCAATATGAAGAGCTGCACTGAGATGCTCGTGAGAGAAAGAGAAGGATTGAAGAGTCTGATGTCAGAAATTGTCTTCCAGAGGCAAGACATGGAAAATCAACTGAAGGCAGAGACTTTGTCGGAAAAGAAAGATGTCTTGAAACTGAAAGCAGAATTGGATGAGAAGAGAGAAGATCTGGAAAAACTCTCTGAGAAGATGGACCAAGAAAAACTGGTCTTGAATCTGATCAGATCTGAAAACCAGAAAAAATGTGACCTATTACAACAAGATGAGCAAGATATAAAAGAGGAAAAAGACAAATTTAAACTCACAAAGACTGAACTACAACAGAAGAAGGAACATGTCGACAGTCTGTTGGATGACATAAACCGAGAGAAAAGCAACATTAGAATTCTGACCCTTCAGGTTCACACACAGAGAAAGAAGCTTCAGAATGGGACGAACATGATCGCCTTGAAGCAAAGAGAGCAAGAAGTAAAGGACAGTGACATCAGGAGACAAATTCAAGAACTACAAACCCAGAAGAACAGTATTTTGGAAGAAAGAGAGGAACTGGATGTTTTGAGGATGGATCTCAACAATAAGAATCTTGAGGTTGAAGCTGCCATGAAAACCATCAGTCAAGAGAAAGAAGACTTTACTAAGATGAAGGTTGAAGTAGAAAAAGAGAGAGAACTGCTTTTGATTGAAAAGGAAAAAATGGAAGGACAATGGTCTGACTTGAAAAAGAGAGAACACAAGCAAATTGATAAAATGAAATACATTGAATCCCTGAGAATAAGACATCAAGAGCTTGATGCCAGGATGAGTCAAGACATGAACCACAAAATCATCAGATTGGAACAAAACAAGGAAGACATCCTGAAACTGGTCAGTATTCTAGAGGAAAAGCAAGAGGCTCTGGGTGTACTTAAAATCAATATGAAGAGCTGCACTGAGATGCTCTTGAGAAAAAGAGAAGGATTGAAGAGTGTAATGTCAGAAATTGTCTTCAAGAGACAAGACATGGAAAATCAACTGAAGGCAGAGACTTTGTCGGACAAGAAAGATCTCTTGAAACTGAAAGCAGAACTGGATGAGAAGAGAGAAGATCTGGAAAAACTGTGTGAGATGATGGACCAAGAAAAACTGGTCTTGAATCTGATGAGATCTGAAAACATCAAACAATGTGAACTATTACAACAAGATGAGCAAGATATAAAAGAGGAAAAAGAAAAATTGAAACTCACAAAGACTGAACTACAACAGAAGAAGGAACATGTCGACAGGCTGTTGGATGACGTAAATCAAGAGAAAAGCAACATTAGAATTCTGACCCTTCAGATTCACACACAGAGAAGGAAGCTTCGGATTGGGACAAAAATGATCGCCTTGAAGCAAAGAGAGCATGACGTAAAGGACAGTGACATCAGGAGACAAATTCAAGAACTACAAACCCAGAAGAACATTATTTTGGAAGAAAGAGAAGAACTGGATGTTTTGAGGATGGATCTCAACAATAAGAATCTTGAGGTTGAAGCTGCCATGAAAACCATCAGTCAAGAGAAAGAAGACTTTATTCAGTTGAAGGTTGAAGTAGAAAAAGAGAGAGAACTGCTTTTGATTGAAAAGGAAAGAATGGAAGAACAATGGTCTGACTTGAAAAAGAGAGAAAACAAGCAAATTGATAAAATGAAATACATTGAATCCCTGAGAATAAGACATCAAGAGCTTGATGCCAGGATGAGTCAAGACATGAACCACAAAATCATCCGATTGGAACAAAACCAGGAAGACATCCTGAAACTGGTCAGTATTCTAGAGGAAAAGCAAGAGGCTCTGGGTGTACATAAAATCAATATGAAGAGCTGCACTGAGATGCTCGTGAGAGAAAGAGAAGGATTGAAGAGTCTGATGTCAGAAATTGTCTTCCAGAGGCAAGACATGGAAAATCAGCTGAAGGCAGAGACTTTGTCGGAAAAGAAAGATCTCTTGAAACTAAAAGCAGAACTTGATCAGAAGAGAGAAGATCTGGAAAGACTGTCTGAGAAGATGGACCAAGAAAAACTGGTCTTGAATCTGATGAGATCTGAAAACATCAAACAATGTGAACTATTACAACAAGATGAGCAAGATATACAAGAGGAAAAAGAAAAATTGAAACTCACAAAGACTGAACTACAACAGAAGAAGGAACATGTCGACAGTCTGTTGGATGACATAAACCGAGAGAAAAGCAACATTAGAATTCTGACCCTTCAGGTTCACACACAGAGAAAGAAGCTTCAGAATGGGACGAACATGATCGCCTTGAAGCAAAGAGAGCAAGAAGTAAAGGACAGTGACATCAGGAGACAAATTCAAGAACTACAAACCCAGAAGAACAGTATTTTGGAAGAAAGAGAGGAACTGGATGTTTTGAGGATGGATCTCAACAATACGAATCTTGAGGTCGAAGCTGCCATGAAAACCATCAGTCAAGAGAAAGAAGACTTTATTCAGATGAAGGTTGAAGTAGAAAAAGAGAGAGAACTGCTTTTGATTGAAAAGGAAAGAATGGAAGAACAATGGTCTGACTTGAAAAAGAGAGAAAACAAGCAAATTAATAAAATGAAATACATTGAATCCCTGAGAATAAGACATCAAGAGCTTGATGCCAGGATGAGTCAAGACATGAACCACAAAATCATCCGATTGGAACAAAACCAGGAAGACATCCTGAAACTGGTCAGTATTCTAGAGGAAAAGCAAGAGGCTCTGGGTGTACATAAAATCAATATGAAGAGCTGCACTGAGATGCTCGTGAGAGAAAGAGAAGGATTGAAGAGTCTGATGTCAGAAATTGTCTTCCAGAGACAAGACATGGAAAATCAACTGAAGGTAGAGACTTTGTCGGACAAGAAAGATCTCTTGAAACTGAAAGCAGAACTGGATGAGAAGAGAGAAGATCTGGCAAAACTGTGTGAGATGATGGACCAAGAAAAACTGGTCTTGAATCTGATGAGATCTGAAAACATCAAACAATGTGAACTATTACAACAAGATGAGCAAGATATAAAAGAGGAAAAAGAAAAATTGAAACTCACAAAGACTGAACTACAACAGAAGAAGGAACATGTCGACAGTCTGTTGGATGACATAAACCGAGAGAAAAGCAACATTAGAATTCTGACCCTTCAGGTTCACACACAGAGAAAGAAGCTTCAGAATGGGACGAACATGATCGCCTTGAAGCAAAGAGAGCAAGAAGTCAAGGACAGTGACATCAGGAGACAAATTCAAGAACTACAAACCCAGAAGAACAGTATTTTGGAAGAAAGAGAGGAACTGGATGTTTTGAGGATGGATCTCAACAATACGAATCTTGAGGTTGAAGCTGCCATGAAAACCATCAGTCAAGAGAAAGAAGACTTTATTCAGATGAAGGTTGAAGTAGAAAAAGAGCTAGAACTGCTTTTGATTGAAAAGGAAAGAATGGAAGAACAATGGTCTGACTTGAAAAAGAGAGAAAACAAGCAAATTGATCAAATGAAATACATTGAATTCCTGAGAATAAGACATCAAGAACTTGATGCCAGGATGAGTCAAGACATGAACCACAAAATCATCAGATTGGAACAAAACAAGGAAGACATCTTGAAACTGGTTAGTATTCTAGAGGAAAAGCAAGAGGCTCTGGGTGTACATAAAATCAATATGAAGAGCTGCACTGAGATGCTCGTGAGAGAAAGAGAAGGATTGAAGAGTGTAATGTCAGAAATTGTCTTCCAGAGACAAGACATGGAAAATCAACTGAAGGTAGAGACTTTGTCGGACAAGAAAGATCTCTTGAAACTGAAAGCAGAACTGGATGAGAAGAGAGAAGATCTGGCAAAACTGTGTGAGATGATGGACCAAGAAAAACTGGTCTTGAATCTGATGAGATCTGAAAACATCAAACAATGTGAACTATTACAACAAGATGAGCAAGATATAAAAGAGGAAAAAGAAAAATTGAAACTCACAAAGACTGAACTACAACAGAAGAAGGAACATGTCGACAGTCTGTTGGATGACATAAACCGAGAGAAAAGCAACATTAGAATTCTGACCCTTCAGGTTCACACACAGAGAAAGAAGCTTCAGAATGGGACGAACATGATCGCCTTGAAGCAAAGAGAGCAAGAAGTAAAGGACAGTGACATCAGGAGACAAATTCAAGAACTACAAACCCAGAAGAACAGTATTTTGGAAGAAAGAGAGGAACTGGATGTTTTGAGGATGGATCTCAACAATACGAATCTTGAGGTTGAAGCTGCCATGAAAACCATCAGTCAAGAGAAAGAAGACTTTATTCAGATGAAGGTTGAAGTAGAAAAAGAGCGAGAACTGCTTTTGATTGAAAAGGAAAGAATGGAAGAACAATGGTCTGACTTGAAAAAGAGAGAAAACAAGCAAATTGATCAAATGAAATACATTGAATTCCTGAGAATAAGACATCAAGAGCTTGATGCCAGGATGAGTCAAGACATGAACCACAAAATCATCAGATTGGAACAAAACAAGGAAGACATCTTGAAACTGGTTAGTATTCTAGAGGAAAAGCAAGAGGCTCTGGGTGTACATAAAATCCATATGAAGAGCTGCACTGAGATGCTCGTGAGAGAAAGAGAAGGATTGAAGAGTCTGATGTCAGAAATTGTCTTCCAGAGGCAAAACATGGAAAATCAACTGAAGCCAGAGGCTTCGTCGAAAAAGAAAGATCTCTTGAAACTAAAAGCAGAACTGATTAAGAAGAGAGAAGATCTAGAAAAACTGTCTGAGAGAATGGACCAAGAAAAACTACTTTTGAATCTAATGAGATATGAACTCCATAAAAATATAACATCTGGTTTTCAGGATTTGATACAAAGAGAGATAAAACATTTGGTGACAGTAAACTTTGACAAGGCGGTACAGACTGAGGCCTCACCAAAAGAATCACTGCAAGAGCACGATGTCAAGAAACAGGATTTTAAGAAACATAAAGACTTTGAATATGACTCTGACCTGCACTCAGATGTCATGATCCAGACTGAAGAATTTAAACATCAGTGGAAGTTGTCAGGAGATAAAGTGGATCTTGAACGAGAAAGTAAACACTTGTTAACCAAGAGGAAATGTCTGCTAATTGTTATGGAAGAAATGGAAAATGAACAGAAACAGAATCTTGCAACATTGTTCAAGCTGGAAAAACAGCAAAATGATTTTACAGCTGAGAAAATGTCAAAAAGTGATTGTTTGCAAAAGATCTGGAAGAGTACTACATTTCAACGTAAGGAGATTGATAGTATGAAATCCAGGGGTCATGAAATAAGAAATAATCTGGAGAAAAGACTGAAGGTTATCAATCAGTTTGTTAAAAGAACATGTTACAGGGAGCTACAGGATAAGACAAAACTGGGAGAAAGAATAAGTAAGAACACAACATCTGAAAGGGACGGGGCGAGAGACAGCAAAATACTTAATGAAAAATATTCAGAGCTCAAACAACTTAAGTTTCGGATTCTGAGCGAAATTGACAAACTCCACACGAAAGAAACAGAAAATAGGACACCGAAGACTTGTGACAAAGCTAATCAAACATTACAGTTGGATATAACCATAGGAAATGAAGGTTCTACCAAAACACAACAAGAGCAAATGGTGCAAACAGAAGCCTCTTCAGAAACATCCAGTGGACTCCTCAGTCAGCTCCGGCATTACTGCTGTCACTGCTGCCCCTGTTGTGCCTGCTGTACGCAAGGGAGAACATAGGAGAGATGAGAGACAGGTTCATGTCTCTGCAGTTTTTAATTTGAATGTTTTAATGTTCTGGCAGGAATCTAAAGTACCTTTCAACACGTTTTGTACTTAAAATACAAAGATAACACCTGGACATTTTGAAACGGCTTGTGTTTTAGCTCGTTGGGCCTGATTCACAGTACCAGGCAAGGGTTCGGATGGGACAGTCTAGATACCTGAAAACTGAAAATGAATTATGTTTGGTTTCCAAATTCATATTAGCTTAAGTGAATTATTTTATGACTTTTACACCATATTTCTTTGTATTTCTTTGTATGTTTTTCTTACACAGCAGAATAAGATTTAGTAGTGTTATAAGAATGCTTTGAAGTATAATGTATTAGATGTAAGAATACTAACAGTAATCATTTAAAATACTTGAGAACTGCCTCTGTCAAGTAACGTTTTATTCGTTGTTGTTGCTGGTTTGTTTTTCTTGCTCTTCTTTTAAAGTAATGAATGTTTTGGTGAAATTATTTATTTGTTAAAGCAAACCGTACTTCTAATAAAATGTTCCACATTATTACAACAATTTCTTTTCAGCATATTTATTTACTTATGTCTCAAGGTGCTTTTCATTGCTACAAACAATACTGATATTAGCCTGAACTGTTTGTCTCTCTCCATACACTACCATTGTACTTGTTACATTTCCTGCTCTTACTGTTTCCTGAATTCTTAACTGATAATCTTTTTTTTACATAAAAAAAGGAATATGACTATTCAAGCCATAAATTAAGATATGGTAAGAGATTATGTTCTAATTCATACATCTGTTGTTTACCTTTCAGTGTGTCTAGACAATAGGGGGGGGGGGGGGGGGGGGGCGTAGCTGGGTTCTCCACAACAAATAAGCAACTTTCAGGTAGTAACTGTAGAATGACACTACAAACTAGAATCTCACCTGTTAATTTTTTTTTCATCTGCAACCATGTTACTAAGTTATGTTTCAGATAATATAGTTTCCTCCAATTCCAACGTTCCCTCCCAAAGTCTGCTCACATCCATCTGAAATGGCATTCCCTAATCACAACTTGCATGTATGCTGTTTTGCAGCCGACAATGAAATAACAAATACATTACTGCATCTCACCATAACAGCTGCCTGGTCCACGTATCGTCTGTTCTTTCTTTTTCAAAAATAACATTGTTTTGGGTAATCTAATAAATTAATTTTTTTTTACTTTCATGAGTTCTTCCATTTTCTGCACAAATTTTGTGGCTCATGGTGGTTTCATCCGTGGCTCCTCCACTGCTCATGCTGATGAGTCCTTAAACAAGACACTGAAGGCTAAATTGCCTCAACTGAGTGAGAATGAAATGTGTGATAGAAAAGAATCGCATATAGAAGCACCATCTGAGTGTGTATGTTGAGGCTGTGGCACTACATATGTCCTACCAGCTACATTAGGTGAAGCTTGTTTTGGGTTTCAGCAGATTGTAACAATAATATTTCCCTTCGGGAATATAGAAACAGAACCGAAAGCATATCTGTGAAACAACTTGTTTTTTTCCTTGTTTTCTCCAATTAATAATCTGATGGTCCCTCAGATTTGTCTTGTGTCTCTGTCTATAAAACGATTTAGTTCAAACAACAATGAAATATTAGTCATATATCACTGCAGTATTAATTATCTAATAATGTCGTATTTAATAAATCAGACAGAGGGACCAAACCAGTAATTTTGCTTTACATCATGCTCAAATTTTCAGCTAAAATGTACACTACCATTCCAAAGTTTGCGGTCACTTAGTAGAAATTTCCTTATTTTTCAAAGAAAAGCACTGTTTTTTTCAATTAAGATAACATTAAATTAATCAGAAATACACTCTATACATTGTTAATGTGGTAAATGACTATTCTAGGTGGAAACATCTGTTTTTTAATGAAATATCTACATAGGTGTATAGAGGCCCATTTCCAGCAACTATCACTCCAGTGTTCTAATGGTACATTGTGTTTGCTAATCGCCTTAAAAGACTAATGGATGATTAGAAAACCTTTGAAGCCCTTCTGCAATTATGTAAGCACAGCCGAAAACTGTTTAGCTGGTGAGAGAAGCTATAAAACCGGCCTTCCTTTGAGCTAGTTGAGTATCTGGAGCATCACATTTGTGGGTTCCATTATACTCTCAAAATGGCCAGAAAAAGAGAACTTTCATGTGAAACTCCCCAGTCTATTCTTGTTCTTAGAAATTAAGGCTATTCCATGCGAGAAATTGCGAAGAAACTGATAATTTCCTACAACAGTGTGTACTACTCCCTTCAGAGAACATCACAAACGGCTCTAACCAGAGTAGAAAGATAAGTGGGAGGCCCCGGTGTACAACTCAGGAAGAAGACAAGTATATTAGAGTCTTTAGTTTGAGAAATAGACACAGGTCCTCAACTGGCAGCTTCTTTAAATGGTCTAGGCAGAGTGGCAAAGAAAAGCCATTTCTGAGACTGGCCAATAAAAATAAAAGATTGATATGGGCAAAAGAACACAGACATTGGACAGAGGAAGATTTGAAATAAGTGTTATGAACAGACAAATCAAAGTTTGAGGTGTTTGGATCAAACAGAAGAACATTTGTGAGATGCAGAACAGGTGAAAAGATGCTGGAAGAGTCCTGACGCCATCTGTCAAGCAGGGTGGAGGTAATGTGATGGTCTGTGGCTGCTTTGGTGCTGGTAAAGTGGGAGATTTGTACAAGGTAAAAGGGATTTTAAATAAGGAAGGCCATCACTTCCTTATTACAAGGAAGTGATGGCTCCTCCTACAACAGGACAATGACCCAGCGCACACCTCCCAATTATGCAAGAGCTATTTAGGGAAGAAGCAGGCAGCTGGTAAGCTGTCTGTAATGGAGTGGCTAGCACAGTCACCACATCTTAACCACATTGAGCTGTAGTGGGAGCAGCTTGACCATATGGTATGAAAGAAGTGCCCATCAAGCCAATACAACTTGTGGGTGGTTCTTTAGGAAGCGTGGGGTGAAATTTCTACAGATTACCTCAACAAATTAACAGCTAGAATGCCAAAGGTCTGCAATGCTGTAATTGCTGCACATGGAGCAGTCTTTGATGAAAGCAAAGTTTGAAGAACAAATTTAATATTTCAAATAAAAATAATTATTTCTAACCTTGTCAATGTCTTGACTATATTTTCTGTTCATTTTGTAACTCATTCAATAAATAAAAGTGTGACTTTTCATTGAAAACACGAAAATGTCTGGGTGACCCCAAACTTTTGAACGATAGTGTATGTTGTTATTTTGAAGGACTTAATGTTTTTTGTATAATGGGTATTCTCACATCATTGAATCTAAGGATCTGGGTACTTTGTTGACCACATCATAAAAGGGGGGCAATTTACCATCTCTAACAATGAGGGAATGATGTTTGAATTCAAATTAACCAGAGAGGAGGAATGCAAGTCATGCAAGTCATGAAAGGTTCAGCCGTTCAGTGAGCTTCCTATATCTTTCTATATACAATACACATAAAAATAATAAGAGAAGGATCAAAGTTTCAGTGATTTACAAACAATGTGACTATGATGACTGATAAGTAAGAAATAATTCAGTTTAATACAGCATTAAAAACAGACTATGAGCAGGCAAATTAAACTTGTGGTTACAAACCTATTTATCAAGGATCAAATTTAGATGACAAGGGCAGAACTGAATAATTATTTATCTGTTCAAATGTCTATATAGAACTCAGGAACTATTCATGTGGACTCTGCTGTAACTGTAAGTGCATCTGTTAATGCAATTATAACATTTAAATGAACAGGGAATAACATTTTGTATGTTTTACATGATATATTGGCTTTGTTTGATCTGAATATAGCGGATCCATGATAGGAGATCACAAATGCTTGAGTTTTCCTGCGAGGTAATGCCGGCACCCTGTGGCAAGTATGTGTCGTTTGTTTATTTTATTGATTCAATACATTGTTGTTGAGTTTTACCCTTCTCTCTGACATGACCACCTTCTCTATGACTCGGTTTGACAACAGAAAATAAGCCTTTTACAATGTAAGTTAATTTGTTATATCCACTGTCTTCATTCTGTTATGTGATGTTTTCCCATGAATATGATTTGTGTGTTTATTTTAATCTGGTCGTTCTTAAGAAGCTGTCTTTGCTGTTCATGTTAAATCCCCAAATGGTTGTTTGGATGAGGAGCATTAGTGGCACAGAGGGTAGAGCGGGTCATCCTTTAACCAAAAAGTCAACGGTTGCATCCCAGTCTTCCCTAGCCTGGATGCCAGACGAACTTATTCCTGCCCACAACATTTGAGGTCGGGAAGTTCGGTCTGGAATCGCTCCGTTGGGGAGAAACTTTGCCCGGACAGAAGCTGTTCGGACCAATCAAGTTGTCAGGGCGGGCTTTTTACGATGATGGACAGATGATCAACAGTTACGTAATCAACCACGTCACCAAAGAGCGCTTAGGCCCCGGTCTCTTTTCTCTGATGCCTCAGATGAACACGCTTCTTCAGCCTGGTCTCCTTCGTTCCAACCGTGTTATTAAGTTCTTACAGGACCGACAAATGCGATACGATTTGTTTGATATGTTGTGGAGTTGTAATCCTAAACGGAGAACTTGTTCGTACGTGCATTCACCTTTACGCCAGGTTCACACCGGACGCTGAAGCGACGCCAAAGCGACGCGTAAGCGCAGCGCCAAGCCTTAAATAACAGCTGGCTCCCATGTTAAACCTTTGTGTGGATCACACCGGAGGCTGAGGCGCCGCGCTGCGCCAAGGCTGCCTAGCGCTTTGCAGCGATCGTTTTGGCGTCGAGTCTATTTTTCGCGCTTGACACGAGCGTATCGCACCAGGAAACACATTGAAAAATGATTTTAAACGATATTGATGACATATTTTATATGATATAAATGATCAAAATGCATCCAATACTTTGAATTCCCCTCCGTCGCCTCCGAGCAAAAATGCTGATCGTGTTGGTAAGTTCTCCGTGTATCCTTAAATTATACATCACCGACATTTTTTTCCTGGTTCGATCGAAACACGCCCTATAATCACAGCCCAATGGAGCGGTATCAGACTCATATTCTGACTAGAATTATGAGTATGACAACGTCAGGCTAAGTCTTCCCCATTTCCCAAAGTAAAGCACTATACAAATACAAGCCATATCTGTTTCCATTCATTTGCTATGGAGATTTTTGTTCTTCTTTTTCTGTTGTTTTTTACTTTTGAAGAAGTGGTCGCCATTTACTTCAATTGTATTGGATTTGGCTGCAACGCCGTTTAACCCTGAAACTCCAAAAGTGTTTTGTGGTCAGACACTTCCGCCACCCCTCCATTGGTATAGTGGTGAGTAGATAATGAGTGGATTTACATTTTTCAGTGAACTATCCCTTTAAAACTTCTCAGGCCTCTGAAAAAGGACTTACTCAAATCTTAAGATGAGTTGTGCTGTTTATTGTCCATAACTGGTCAAATTTACCATAATTTCAAGTATTCATAATTTGCCAAAGAGTAGTTGAGTATGTACAGTATGTAGTTGCAGAACACCTGCAGGGTTTTCTGTAAGAAACGTATCCAGTTGTAGAACATCGGCATTATGTTGTGAATGTACATAATGCCTATACAAAACATCTGCTTATCTTCTGTAAAAATACAAAAAGATGTATGTTCCGTATGCACATTATATAGTTATAGAACATCTACAGCATGTACAGCATGTGCTTGTTGAACATCTGCATATAATATTCACACTCGTGGCACACCTACAGTATGTTCTTTATTAACATTAGCCTAAATACTCTGTATGTACAGTAAGTTCTTATAAAACATTTGCAATAGATTCTGTATGTAGAGATACAGATGCAGATTACAGAACGTCTGTATGTAGATGGTGGACTAAAACATCTTTATACAGTGTGCACTCAGCATGCACTGCACTAAAGTGTGGGCAATGGCGGAGAAAGAACTCAAACATTTAACCTGAGTAAAAGTAAATAAAGAGGCAAAATGCACTCAAGTAAAAGTATTAATACACTAAAAGTACCACATTAACTTTTATTTTTGTATAAAGGTAAGGAACTTATTGTTTTTAAATATATTCAAAGTATTAAAATTCAGAGTACTTGCTTTATCCCCCAATGCAGTGTAATACATCATATGGAGTCTCTGCAGTGGCCTCTTCTGAATCCATTGGAGGTGTTAGTGAGTGGTGCTGCTGCAGGAGGCTGGGTCTCACGTTACCTGCCCGCTCTGATATTAATCAGAGGACCAGTTCCTGAATCCTTAGTTATTGATTTCTTTGAAAAAAAGTTGTGTGAACAACTGAGCACATATTTCAATACATTGTGATAGTGTAGTTGAGTACAGGTACATGAAAAACGTACAGTAACTAAGTAAATGTACTTTGTTGCATCACACCACATGAGTCAGTATGTAGTGGCTATAAATGCACTCTTGATAACATTGGTTTACTGTTGCTGCTCAATTGGTTTACTGTTGCTGCTCAAATTAATGAAATAAATAACTGTGAATACCAAAAACACAGCCTGTTGCATGTTGTACCTCTTTCCTGGAATAGATGGCAGTTTGTTTTGTTTCGTTTTGACTGAAGAATACGTCTACAGTGGCCTGTGTCGATTGTGGGTGTCTGACAGAACCAACAAAAGGCTGCGTGCTTTCACAGGCTCCGCCAACAGCTGTCTGAGTGAGACTGCCCAGCAGAGCGCAGACTGGGGCGGGGGAATGGGTCCGAGGTTGAAAGCAGTGAGTTCAGCAGCCACAGCCCGCAGATGCTGATTTACTGTGGCTAACCAGATAATAAGAACCGTAGGTCAAGCATTCGGTGGATTTATTTAGCTTCCTTTCGTTGGGATAGGTGAGAAGACAACGGGGGGCTATATGTCTTTGCAAGGCACTTTTGAAGTCGTGCTCCCAACACTATCTCTGCCCATGGAAGCGGAGCGCAGTCGGAATAAGGAGCTGTTGGAGGCCAGTCTGGCCGGGTTGTGTGAGCTTGAGCTGCTCAAACAGAGGCAAGAATGCCGAGTGCTCAGCGCCCTCTGCCTCGGGGACTCTCGTGTTCCTGTGGGTCCGCCGTGGGGAGCTCTACGGTCGGCCCGTTGCGCCCTGGACGCACCAGACGGCAACGCGTCGAAGGAAAATGGCCTCGGGATTCAGACTGTAAGTTTCTCTGTTGATAAGACATTGGTGTAGAAGTTCGTAAAATACGACACCTCTCTTCGTAGTTTGCTGATATAAAGGACAGTCGATTCAGGTCGTGCGCAATGGGATCTGTTTCCAAACCTGTACACAGGAGTGGCCCCGTGATGTGACCCTTGTAAAAGACCCTGCTGCTTTATTAGGCTTCAAAGTTTTTGTTTTAAGATTTGACTTGGCCCGTTATTTTTGCTGTAGGCATAGTGGGGAAAGTACTAGCAGTTACGAAACATACATTTACCAGGGGATGAAACGATTTCCAGTCTTTGACTTTATTCCAATAAAGTTATTGTTGTTATTGCTGAAGACTCCTTTCGCCGATTACATTGAACCGTTTGGGAATTTATTTCAAAATCAATATCAGTGGTTCTGGATTAACAGTTTTCTATTTGGGAAGGGTAAAGTAATCTATTAATAGGAGCTTCAATACCTATGTTTTCCATCTGCGTTGTGTCACAAGCAGAAGATACTAAACATGGAACGCAGGCTTCAAGATATATACAGGGGTTAACATTTTCCACGAAACTAACAAATATTAAGCATGTAATACATTTATGCATGATTCACGGTCCACAGCCATCGGCAGTTAAGGACAGTCATGCGAAATTGCAGACTATTGACCTCGATTCATTTTAATTACAAAAATTAAATGTAGCAAACTTTATTTTTATAATGTTGTACTTATACTGTAGATATTAAAGGTGGGGTAAGCTCACAGTAAGACAAAAAAAGACACCCCTCCCCTCACTTCACCCCGCTTTCAAAGGCTCCGCCCACCACATTCATGTGAGTGGAATCAGCCACCACAAACATTACCAAATGGAGCTACACAATACTGACTTATACTGACTTAAGCTGCTATCAGACTGTCTAGATCCTCCGGTTGGACTGTATTGTTTGAACGGAAATGTCAGACAGAGAGTCTCCGCACATTCTCCAGCTGGCCCCCTAGTATAAAGTCCACTGGGAGCCAGGAGGAGCTGATGTGAGAACACAGCAACCCTCCGCAGGATTCAGGTATTGATGTCATTTCTAACAAACACAAAGAAAAAACAACATCTCAGGATGAAAAAGCATTGCCATACATGTGGAAGACAGCATCGAAGAGTGAGTTTAGTCATAAGGGCTGGCTGTCGGTGCTGGGAACAAAAACATGTGATCTCTGCGGCAGAATTATTAAGTTAGCTCCTGCCTCCTGCATGCTGCCCCATCCCCCACCCGTACAATCCAGACAATTCTGTGTTGCTCTGAACACATCTGAATGGAGAATCTCCTGCTGCGTTTTTCATGTGTAAAGGCAACCTCCACAGAAAGTACCCAATTCTTAGTCTGCAGACATCCTCCAAAACGGCTGTATTGGTTATTTGTTCACAGAACCAATTCGAACCAAATGTGAGCAATAGAAAATCTAAATGTCCTACCTGTCAAGCAGATACCGAGCAACCTTTTCTTCCCTTCTTCTTTTCAACCCTCTGTGTTCTCAACTGTTAAGATGCCTCACAAATGTTAACACAGGTGATCCCCATTTTGTTATTTTGTTATCTTCTTTGAGTTAGTTGTAGTCTTCAGCTATAAGCATTTAGAGCACTGTGAAAATGATTGTGGGTATGACGTCCTGTGAGATAGCAATAGTAGCAGCAAGGCATATCCAGCACCTACATGTTTTATTTATATATTAAGGATTGCAACCTTTATTCTTTCTTCTATAATTTGTTGATGACATCAATGTTAATCAATTGTTAATAGAACAGTTCATTTTCAGGTGGAAATTATTTGGCTTTTATTTAACTTTTGTTTAACACTGTATCACGCTGCATCTTAGGAAAGGTCAACAAACCTGTGTGTTTGTGTGTGTGTGTGGGGTGGGGGGGTGGGCATGTGAGATGACAGAGTAGGTGTATTTAATCCTCAGCAGGAGCTGCTGACAGCCATGTGACAGCTGACAGCAGCTGGAGACAGAGCACAACCTTCACTGTGGCCTCCTGTATGTCAAGGGACTAGTCAGGGGATACTTTGAATGGTTGACTCGAAACGTGGTGTGTGTCTGTGAGTGTCTGTAAGTGTCTGTGAGTGTGTTTGTGTGCTCTGCATTCTTGATTGTAGACTGATGTGCAACAATTCCAATTTCATCCTTGTAAAGTCAAATCTACAGAGTAAACTGAAGACTGTCTGTGTATGATCGAAAATCCCAACAGCATATGGCACAATATATGACACATACAGTACATGTCATTTCATATAATCTCATACCGTAAGATAACGCAGTAATATCACAGCAAACCCTTATATCATGTCTTCAAACTCTATATCAATAGCTATTAGTGAGTGATAAGTTCATAAATGCATTCAGATAACTCAGAGTTCGATACTCGTACATAAATAGTTTATCCAAACACTAGACGTTCACACACATAAATGTGTTCAGGCTGCATCTGACTGTCCATTAATTTTCTCATCCTCATAATGTTGTTCACAAAGCACGGTAAGAGTGAGAAGTCTTTCCTAGCAATTTTTGAGAGTTAAAGATTATCATAGTAAGTTGATCTGAAAAAGAGAATTGGGTACAAATTATACATTTTAAAGGAATTCAGACATGTTGATCATGAGTGAAGTTGCAGTAATGGTGAAGTGATAATGCAGGCACAGGCCTGTGGGTTTAGAGCAGCTGATAAAACATTATGTGGAAAGTAACCAGACACTCTCCCTTCCTTAGCAGCTGCTTTTGAATCCTTGACCAAGGCATTCAGATATGGTATGTCAGTGTGGATGCGTTTGTACTTCCAACATACTGTCATCCTTACTGTAACTCTTACTTTTTATCTTAAAGCTTCAACATCTTGCTATGTTTAACAGGTGTTACCAAGAGGAATGTGGAGAACACTCCACTCAGAAAATTTGGAAAAAAGATCATTCACTGTGGAGCAGTGCTTGAAGGACGCTGCTTGCCTGGCAAATGGGTCAGCGCAAACCATTGGGGTTAAGCAGAATTTTCAGAATTTTCAGATATTGACTATGTGAAACATCTTCTTTAAATACATCCAAATCAAAGCACAGACTATCAGAAAACATCAGAGGTAAATCTAGTAACATAACAAACTAGAATTGCCCTCAGTAGAGTAATTTTCCCTTTAATTCAATAAAACTGAACCAAATTGAACTAAATGTCCGATTTTTTCATTAAGATCAATGAAATTATTCCCTGGGAATGAGATAAAATGTCAATGCCTATCTCTCAATGTTAAAGGAAGTGAAAAATAATGCCTTGATAGGTTCTTCCCTGAGTCAAGTTGAAGGATAATCCATCCAGTAGTCTGTGTAATCATACTTACATACAAACTAACCAACTAATGGACAGGGAGGAAAACATAACATCCTTGGTGGACAACTCAATCCATTTTCCCTAATTCAACTAAAATACAGTGAAATTAAAGCAAGCCGCACTTTGTGTTCACGGTCTGGATTAAATGAACCAATCAGCAAATTGACATGATGTCTCCAAGACACTGAATGGGATTTCCTGTGGCAATCAATACAGGGATAAACTTATCTCTTTGGATATAGGAAGGAAATATCCCTTAGACGGCTCCATCTGACGTTGATAAAATCAGCTGAAAGACACAGGCACTGAATAGATCATGGGCAGCAGTGTTGTTCCTGATACTAGTCCTCCACATTCTAACACACTGTCTGATTCATCTCATGCTTTTGACTGTATAGGGCACAACAATTTCCAACTGTATCAACCTCAGCGGCCCCCTAGGAGGTTTCATGTCATGGTTGTTTTGTAAAAGGACCACAGCCGTGTCTTTTCTGTCCTATACACTGTCCTTACGTGTGTCTCATCTGCTCTCATAATACCAGTGATTGATGTGGAACACAGTGCACACACAGTTGGCCCAGTGTCATAGTGCCTTCACATCTGGTTGAGACAAAGCTTGCCTGGCTCTCTGGCAAGCATGGCAAAATGACATTGGAAGGCCTTTATCAATAATATAATGCAGGGGGATATTGTCATCTCTAAATATATTCCTCTGTGATCATTTCATTTCCACAGAAGAACTCAAAAACCATTCAGTTTTTTTTTACATGAAACTTAGATATTATATTGATTGATTATATTTCAGTCAGACAACTCACATTTAAATTTGTTATCAAATCAAATCAGACTATATTGTCATTTTACCAGAAATACAACAATTTTTCAGACAGAATAAAATGGAATTTCCCTGGGATCACAAAATAAGATAAAAGACTAAAGGAGATCTCACATTGTCCCTGAGTCCCATCTATTGTTACTGCAAAATATAAGATGAAGGCACAGTGATCAATTACTCTCCTGCATGTAAACAGTGTAAACTGTGTTTCTTCTATTTATGTGCATGATGACAGACTGTTTTCTGTCTTTGTTTGTTTCTCTTATTTAAAACATGACTTACATTATTTATCCATGTTTCCAGTCCCCGTCTGTGTTATTTTACTTGTGTTGCTCTAACCCTCTTACTTAAATAGATTCTCTTTTTTCATCCTGATCTTTATCTTTCAATTTTTTAGCTATTTGTTACCATGGTAACAGTACTTGCTTTTAATCATTTCTTACTTTTATTTTTGTCTGGTACCTACTTACATAATGCATTATAACTGCAAATCCATGGAATTACCTTCCATTGAAAAAGAAACCCATAAACACACTGGTGCACACATTTTAGCTATTTATCTGGTTTCTTAATGGTTCATGTGAGCTTGTCTTCTGTCTGTTTGTTTATAATTTTGTACTGTTTTGGATGGAATCCTTCTCTTTTTGTTGCTGCAAAACAAATCTACCTACGTTTAGAAATAAAGTAACCTTATGTCTCAATATACATTTCTTATCCAACCCATATAACAGGAGCCAGTGATAACTCTAAATTGTCTTACTTAGCCTAACCAGTCTTTGCAACTAATCCCTATGAAACTGTGGATGATTACATTATAGTAGTAGACAGCAAATCAAATGTGTTGCCAGAGTCAGAAATGTTAATGTTTTGTTCATTTTAGGCCAATGATTCATATTATTATAAGAGCATCAAGCCAGACTGACCAGAGTTACCCTATTTTCAACAAAATTACACTTATTATAGGGAGGATAGAAAACTAATTAAATTCAAAGTTCAAGACTTCAATGGTATTACAAATTGTGCGCATGTGTGCATGCATGAGTGCGCTCATTCATGGATAATTGCATGTCAGTCTATGCAAAGGCATAAGTATGTGTGCGTGAATGTGCACTCAAGTAGGAAAGAAAGGCAGCCATTGAGTCAGTGTGGTCAAACATAAGTAGCTGTTTAAACCCACACACAACCTTTTTGGAAAGTACATGCCTTCTTCATTTTGCATGCTCACAGACTCACACTGTAGAAAGCATGGCATGAAGTAGGGATGGTCCTATTTGTGGCTACTGTTTCTTCATGTGAATTATGAAAGATACAGCTTCATTATATTGATTTGATTCCAACATCTTAAAGCTGTTTGTAATGAGAAGTGAATTATTATAAGATGTTAAAACACTCTGTTGGTTCACTCCTATGGTGCTATTATGTTCTCTGACCTATTTCAATCACCCTTTTCAGCTCTGATGTTGGTAATATAACAGCTCTCCTAATCAACTAATTGTGTTTGGGTTAAATGCCTCAATAGATACAGAAGACTGCCCCTTGATGATCCATACAATGAATGAACATAAACCCAGACATTATATGTCCCTGTAGTGGACTAACACAGCATCATAAAATATGGTGATTGTCAGAAAGATGTACATACAATGAGGAGAGTTAAGCTTTATCTTGACAAAGACATGTTACACGGAACTCGGTGGAAAATATAATCAGGCCAAGTTCTGACCCTGTAAAATCCGTCAAACTTAGAATAGTTTGTTTCTGTTTGTTTCCTACATGACACTTTGATCAGTTTCAGTTCTGTTAAATCATAAATCACTTATGGTCATTTTTCATCCTCTTCTGCCTTTTTTTATTCTGTTGACCCCAAGGTTCAATGTCAGGCCCTGCACGCTGCTTATGCTTTATCCATATTTTTGAAAATGCAATGTTCCTATCATTGCTATGCATGTGGATGAGAAATTCTTAAATACTGAATGACCAATTATTTTCTTCACCCACTCAGCAGCTCCCACAAATTCCTGTGTTGCTCGTCTTCAAATGCCAGACTGAAGTGTCCATAACTGAGAGTCAGTGTTGAGTCTTCTGACCTGTCACCATTCCACTTTCCCAATCGAAGTCTGCCTCAGATTTTCTAACTTTCGCCTTTTGAACCATATTCCTTAACAACATTTGGGTCACCTTAATTATTGATATGACCACATAATTACTTTGATATTGTTTGTTAAAGGTTTTTACTATTAATCCTATAATTTAATTGTATCAAAGAAGTGTCTTCAACTGCCATGTGATTTCAATGAATTGCTAGCAGACAGAGACCTGAAAGACTTACATCTTGAAAGTTGCCAATAAAGGCAATCTGTCTTTTTGACATAGGCTGTGACAGACTTGGACTTAAAAGCACGTCATTTTCCTCTAAACAGGAAACACAGCCCCCAGCAAAAGTCTTGAAATATAATGGGATGTAATATTCTGTGTAAATACATGAACACTCGACCAGATCTACCTACCTAAATAATAAAAAATTATAAAGCTATTAATTGAGAATAGTAAAATAATTAATTAGAAATTATACGGTTATCCATTAATAATAGTTAAATAATTAATGAAAACAATAAAATTGTCAATTAAGAATAATACCGTCTGTAATCATTGCTTATCGTTGCGGGGCACCACCCTGTTTACAGGGACCAACGAGTCAATCTTTAAATATCAGTCTCAAATGATATAAGTTATATTAATAATCTCAATATTTAATATCAAAGATTATATAATAAACAATGAAGGGTTTTAAGTTCGAGCACAGGCTATAGTAATCCAGCTGTATTCACATACATATGTACAAATAATCACAGAAATACAAATACTTTAATTACAAAAGTATTTATTAAAAGGGAAATAAAGTTAATGTCATTCAATGATTCTTTAATTAACAAAATCCAATATTTCAAAGATGACAACAGCAGTAGCAGCACTTATCACAATTGTCACACATGTAATACTGAGTATCTATGTGTGTGTGGTCGTGTGTGTCTGCCTGTCTCTGTCTCTATGTGTGTGTGTGTGTAAGAAAGAGAAAGGGGAGTGGCTATGGCGTAATGACGAGATCACGTGGTGACGTCGTCTGGCCGAAATCAAGATGTTACGTTCAAGTAATCTCAAGATGGAGGTTTATGACCTCTGTGACGACATGAGGTCGAAGACAAGATGGCGGTCGGTCGCCAGTTACACAAAGAAATATTTCTAGACAAAGAGATTTCTTATCTCCTGGTTCTGGCGCCGAACAGCGTCGAGATGAATTTAGGCTCTTTTAGTCAAGATTTAGCTGTGTAACATGAAATGTATAAGTGTAGGTCGGGACATGTGTAAAAACAGGTTTAGGAGAAAAGAGAGAGAGAGAGGGAGAGATACAGAGAGATCAGGAAAGCTCTCAAAACATCGTCAGAGACAAGGTTACAGAAACTTTACCACTCGGTACTCAAATTGGAGTTGTGTACCGAACTTTTTATCGGCAAAGTCTCTGCAAACCCAGTCAGACGATAACAGTGCTGCCGTAGACTCTCCATAGCGGCACGAAGCACTTTAAAACATTTCAACAGGGTACAAAGGAACCGGAAGTGACGTATCGTTTCGCCGCGTTCAAACACGGACTGAAAAATAGATCCGCAATCTTCAAACAAACATACAATCAAATAAATGACACGCTAAGTATTTAAACTAGTTCTCTGCCCAGACAATTAATAAGCCTCTTACTGTGACCTTCACGGTGTTGCATGCGCGTGTCGCGCGGATATTCCGGAAGTCCAGTGAATAATCGTGGCCGCTCAAGCTCGGTGGCGCTGGTTCCTCTGTTGCAGCGGCGTCGGCTTGGCCGAATAGGAGCGGATTCTTCTTGCTCCTCAACGGGATGACGTCGTTCTTCTGCAGTGATGAACAGCGGTGGCACAGTTGTTTTGGAGATCGTGGAAAAGGAAAGTCTTTGTCTCGGCCGGCGAATGAGCTTCCTGTTGCGCGGCCTTTTCAAGTTAAAAACAAAAATAGTCTTTCAAAATAAGTGTTGACTTAAGATAAAAGAAAATAGAAGCTAGAGATGAAAAATAAAACAAACTTTTGTTAAAGTTGCCCCCTTTAGAGCTGGAACATCTGAGAGACCCGGAAGGGCCCTGGTCGAAGTCCTTAATAGGGAGAATGGCTGCGATTTTTGATGAGCAGCCCTTCTTATTAACCTGAGGAGGGCCAGCCTCCTTGAGGTGTGGTCATGGGATGATGCTGGCTTTGAGCCAATTGAGTGTCAGAGGTCAGATCAGAGTGGGAACGGCCAGGAGCAGAGCAGGGGTTTCTGGGGAAACCCCAGGGATTAAGTTACCACCAGAAGATACAATCTCCATGCTTGATCTTAGAGGGAAAACTTTAGCTGGCTTCATCTTGGCTCACAGGCCTCACTTTTATAACCTATTGTGTGGACCCCACCACATGGTTAGTTCAGTAGGGACTCTTGCCCAACATACTGATGGCTTATTGTAAGTAAAATGTTACAAAAGAGCTTGGGAGCCAGTGAAAACATTATGGCTCTCCGGACATATATTTTATCCAGTCTTCCAACTTTATTCTGCCAAACAATTTATCTCCCTGTACTAGAGATGTTTGGAAAATTGGACTGGATCAGGGGATTAGAGCAGCATCTCAGCTACCATTTATTGAAACTTTCCTGCAGTCATGGCTATTCATTTTCTGAAGCCAATAGTCAGAAGTGATTATGTGCGAGGAAAAACTAAATCTACAATCATAGATATGATATATTTATGTAAGGCACATAAATCACAAGAAAACTATTATGTCCTCGGTAAGGGGACCCCAGCTCTACGTCCAAAAAAAAAACACAACAACTGGATACGCCACATACTGTATGTGTGCAAGCAGTCCAAATTGAGGTGGATGCTGAACATAAGAAAATAAACATCCATTTTAGGATTTTAGGACTACAATCCAAAAACTACTCAGCTTCACTGACACACCCAAGGGGCAGTTGTGAAATACCTGGCCTTTTGTGAAACTTTTATACTGTATATACAGTGTTGGCCAAAATTATTAGAACACTTGGTCACAGAGGGCACATCACCAATTGGTATAAATTCAAAGCCTCTAGAAGTAGTCTTGAAGCACATGTTGCTCTTTGAACATGGCTAAGGTGAAGAAGGAGCAACGGGCTTGAATTAAGGCCCTTTTTGATGCTGGCTGGAGTTACCGCCGTAGAGCCTGATGCCACCAATTCACACCAGAACTAAAGGGGAGAGGTATAAAAAAGAAACTTTCTGACAGACAAGTGAAGCATCTCAAAATTCTCAGTCTTTGGGACCGAAGAAAGACCTCACGAGAACTGCGTGATGACATCAACACCACAATGAATGATGTTGCAGCAGTGTCTTCAAAAACTGTGCCACGGAAGCTGGGAGAAGAAGGACTTGTTGGCAGAATAGCACTAAAGAAACCATTACTGAGAGAGAAAAATGGAGTGTAGCACCTGAAATTTGCAAAAGAACACAAGAAATGGACAAAGGACGATTGGTATAAAGTGTTGTGGACTGATGAGTCGAAGTTGAACAGTTTGGCAACAAGCGAAGAGTGTATGTTCGACGGTGGGTGGGGGAAAGATATACAAATGAGTGTCTCTTGCCACCAGTTAGACACGGAGGGGGTAGTATTATGGTGTGGGGTGCCATTTCAGCCTCAGGAACCGATGACTTAGTGAAAATTGATGGCACAATGCATAAGAAAGTATACCACAACATTCTGGTGAGGCACGGAGTACCATCTGGGAGTCGTCTTATTGGGCCTGGATTTATTTTCCAAGAGGACAATGACCCTAAACATTCTTCTAACTATTGCCTCAAATAGGAAACATGTGGGTTTGGTTAAACATGTGATGGCATCCATAGAAATAAGATGATCAGCTTCTGTGTCTCAGCGGTTATCTGATGTCATTGTGCCACAAATTACTCAAGTTGTTTTTGTCAAGTGAATAAACTTCTGAGTTCATGCAGATTGTTATGAATGCCAGTTTTCTTGTCAGTGCAGTTGAGTCTGCTTCTTTTTCTCTCTCTCTCTCATGACAGCTTCAACTTTGTTTCCATCCCTTAGCTTACATCAAGGTGCCTCAGACCCGGTAGGGGCGGAGCGGTGTGCGTGTTTGTGTGTGTGAGGGGGTGTTATTGTTCCAGTGTTTTGATAAAAAGTTCAAGGGGTCATAACTGTCTGTGAATGTGAAGGTTGATGGTCTCTGTGTCTCCACATCTCATCCTTGATAAGTGCACTCCAAGCAAAAGTGTAATTTCACGACTGTCCTTTTACAATGTCAGTGTTTGGTCAGAAAAGGGATACTGGCTGATTAATAGTGCAGTGTTGGTTCAACACAACTTTGTTGAGGTGTGACCAAGCTCCTGAACATAAGGTAACTAGTTAACAAGTGGTTAAAGGGTTTGAATGGAAATTTAAATATTTGATATCGAAGAAAGACGATTGGACAATGAGTGAATGATGAACTGGTGTCTGGGATGGGTGAGACTCAGTTGGAAGGTTTTGTCTCAGCCATCATTTCACCAAAAGGTGTGAATTAATTGTAGTTAATTTTAGTGCACGCTTGAAGAAAGTCACTAAGATTGTTTGATATAGGAGCAATATGTTAGAAAGACCAGAGACCAAGGATTTTGTCAGTCCCCCTGAATAATGTTCTGAAAATATGTCTGAAACCAAAGGACTTGTGTAAGATGGTAAAGCTGATAGTTGCCGTATAAGCATCAGAACAGGTCCACTCAGTATTGACAGCAGATTGTACTTGAGGCTGGATGTAGATGAGGACTGCTTGTGAGTGTGTGAAAGAGGTTTCCCAGCTAGTGACTTAACTGAATATTGTAGCTGAACAACAGCGGGACTGTTTGATTTCGTACCTAAGTGCTTTAATTTCTGGAAAGAGAAACAATACACATAATTAATAATTAATAAATAGCTATGTTGTTGTGTTAGCAAGGAATATGGCCTAGTTCAATGCTGAACTGTGCTGAAACTGTGTAATTGCTGAGGAAAGAAATCTGACCCTTTATATGATCTCAACGCCTGCAGTGTTGTCAGTTTGAATGATTAAAAACTACAGAAACCATTAGTGCCCCCAAAGAATCTGAAGTCCCAGACTGAATTATTGTCCCAGTCTGCCCCTGTTCACTGAAACCTATGAAAGGAGCCATGTCTGTGTAATGTTAAATTTGTTCTGGTTGAGTTATGAAGTCATCATAGAAGAAAGAAATATCATTCCAGGATAGGATAAGAAATGTTTCCATATATAAATTTACATTTTCATGGTCCAGAAAAACTATGAAGGAGAGAGGGGACTGATGCAGCTTTTATTAAAAGGCTTGACAGGATGAATTTGACTTGAGGAATAATGTGGATGGCATTCATGGGGCAGCCAGAATATGATAGAAACTACCTTTCGGCTGATCTAACTGCCAGGAGAGAGTCTAACAGATTGAATTTAAGGTGTGTTGAATTTATCCGATGGCGGAGATGCTTGAAAGGAAATTCAGGGAGTCCAGGGTAACTCCATATCTTCTAACTTGATATTAGTGCGATAGGCTCTGAAGATTTCTTCTTAGGAAAGATGGACATTTAGTTCCAAGAGGGCTTGTTTGAGGGTAAAAGTAAAGTTAGGTTATGAAGCTGGAGTGATGATAAGAAAGTTTGTATTTCTTGGTCTGCAGCCAAAGATAAGACAACGGAAAATGATTGTGTGATCGTTGGTTGAGTATTGAGAGTGGACTGTTGGTTGTAGGTGTGGGAAGTATAGGAAAGTGCTTCTATACTTGGTTGGAACCTATTCGTGAAGCCATTTATGAGAGCAGTGGCAAGCAAGGCCTTTATTTTTATGCAATGATAGCCTCCACAGAAGGAGCATACCTGCAGGGGGTAGTTCGAAAGAACGCAGCCCAGGTGGTTGACGTTTTTGCACAATATCCTGCCCCCCACCACAGACTGGGTGGTGCGTGAGAAAGAAGACTTAGGGTGCCCTTGTATGATCCCTGGTTAAATTGCTGTTTCTGGCAAGCTGCCTAGGAAGCTAAAAGTACTTAGTAGCTGTAAAAACCTGTCCCTCAAAAATGCAAGGCTTCCTGACGTCATTACGGTAAGCGTGCTGCGTCATTTCCTGTTTTCTTGCCACTGGTGGTGGTCGCTCTGCGAATTAGCTCCGCTGCTAAAACACAACTGTTTATCTGTAGCACTACGGCTAAAATCAACGGTCTGTAGTTAAACACTCGCACATACCAACCCTTACTCTATCGTGCTTAGTGATTCTGTGTTCTGTCTGAGCTCACCCTCGCAGCTCTATAGCAGCGATGTCTTCTCTCTCTCCCTGTTGCTCCACTGCTCTCTCTTGCTCCGAGTGTCTTATGTTTACTTACTCCTCTGCCTCCCTTAACAGTAGTGGTACATGTAATAAATGTAGTGTGTTGGTAGCGATGGAGGCGAGGCTTAGCGACTTAGAAGCTCGGCTCAGCAGCTTAGAAACTCCGTTAGCTGTAGTTAGCCGGCTCCCGCTAGCCGCGGAGCCACCTAGCTTATCAAGTGGCCTTAACTAGCAGTCCCCAGACTAGTCCCGTGCAGCCGGGAGCCCAGGGCAGCTGGGTGATAACCCAGAGGGGGCATAGTGCTAGACTTAAAAAGCCCACGATTAAAGAGCCACCAGCTCACGTTTCAAATAGATTCGCTCCACTCAGCGAGGCACCCGCTGATAAACAAACTCTGATTATTGGCGACTCGGTTCTGAGAAACGTCAGGTTAGCGACACCAGCGACTATAGTTAATTGTATCCCAGGGGCCAGAGCCGGCGACATCGAATCTAAACTTAAGTTAATGGCTAAAACTAAAAAAGGTAAATACAATAAAATCGTAATTCACGTCGGCAGCAACGACTCCCGGCTTCGCATGTCGGAGATCACTAAAGTTAATGTTGAGTCCGTGTGTGCTTTTGCTAAAACGATGTCGGACAAAGTAGTTTTCTCTGGCCCGCTCCCTAACACAACAGGTGACGACATGTTTAGCCGCATGTTATCTTTTAACCGCTGGCTGTCGAAGTGGTGTCCTGTAAACGGTGTGGGCTTTATAGATAATTGGCTAACTTTTTTTTAGAAAACCTGGTCTTGTTAGGAGAGACGGCGTTCATCCCACTTGGGATGGAGCAGCTCTCTTATCTAGGAATATTACTCAGTCTATTACATGACAACCCATAGTTGGGACCAGGAAGCAGAGCTGCAGTGCTAAACACTTCTCTGCCCTCCCTCTGGATCAGTCACACAACCCCATAGAGATTGTGTCTGTTCACCGTCCGATTAAATTATTGAAATTAAACAATAACAGAGCGAGAACTCCACACAAAAATTTAATACAAATAAAAACAACCTCTGAAACAATACAGGAAACCCAGACTTTTAAATGTGGTCTTTTAAACATTAGATCACTGGAAAAAAAGGCTCTTTTAGTTAATGAAATAGTCTCCGATTACAACATAGATTTATTGTCCCTCACTGAGACGTGGCTGCATCCTGATGAATATGTCAGTCTAAATGAATCTACTCCCCCCAGTCATATCAATTCACAGGTTCCTAGAGAAACTGGGCGAGGAGGTGGAGTTGCTGCTATTTTTAACTCCAGTCTATCAATTAAACCTAAACTTAAACTCAGCTACAAATCATTTGAATGTCTGGTTCTTAGTCTTCCACGCCAATCCAGGAACCACCAACAGCCAATCATATTTGCCGTAGTTTACCGTGCTCCCAGGACTTATACTGAATTTTTAAAGGAATTCCCTGAGTTTTTATCAAACTTAGTCCTAAAGACCGATAAAATTATTATTGTTGGTGACTTTAATATTCATGTTGATAATAATAAAGATTGCCTTAGCATAGCATTTATTTCAATACTAGACTCTATTGGTTTCAGTCAGTGTGTGCACAAACCTACTCATTGTGGTAACCACACACTTGACCTTGTATTATCGTACGGTGTCGGAATTGAAAATTTAACAGTACTTCCGCGCAATCCAGTTCTATCAGACCATAATTTAATAACCTTTGATTTTTCAATAACTGAATATATGCCACTAATAAAAAAATCATTCTCTAGATGTCTACCTGATAGTGCTGTAGCTAAATTTAAGGAAATAATCCCAATTACATTTAAACCCGTATTAGCAGTAGATATAAACAACAAATTCTTTAAAACCCTGAGCTCCATTGAGATCGACCACCTCGTCGATAGCTCTGCAGACTCATTACGATTAACATTAGACTCAATAGCGCCTCTAAAAAAGAAAAATGTCAAACATAGTAAATTAGCTCTGTGGTATAATTCCCAGACAAATGAGTTAAAACAATTATCAAGAAAACTAGAAAGGAAGTGGCGCTCCAGCAACAATGTTGAAAATCTAATAGACTGGAAGAATAGTGTTAAAGAATATAAAAAGGCTCTCCACAAAGCAAGAGCCGCCTACTATTCAAAACTTATAGAAGAGAATAAAAACAACCCCAGGTTTCTCTTCAGCACTGTAGCCAGGCTGACAGAGAGTCACACCTCCACCGAACCCAGTATTCCTCCATCCCTAAATAGCAATATCTTTATGACCTTTTTTAATGATAAAATTCAAACTATTAGAAATAAAATCAACCATCTCCTGCCCTCAATTGGCACTAATACCCTCCCAACAACAGAGATCTCAGAAATGGCTGAGAATCCTACCCATTACTTAGACAGCTTCTCTCTGATCACCCGTGATCAGTTTACCAAATTAATCTCAGGTTCTAAACCAACAACCTGTATCTTAGATCCCATTCCTACCAAATTACTTAAAGAAATTCTGCCCCTAATTGATAGTTCGTTACTTAACATTATCAATCTGTCATTATCATCAGGTTATGTACCACAGTCTTTTAAAATAGCTGTCATCAAACCCCTACTCAAAAAACCCACCCTAGACCCAGAGGTTCTAGCCAATTACAGACCAATATCTAATCTCCCCTTCATCTCTAAAATCTTAGAAAAAGTTGTTGCCAATCAGCTGTGTGAGTTTCTCCGGGAAAATAATATATATGAAGACTTTCAATCGGGGTTTAGAGCCAATCACAGTACAGAGACAGCCTTGGCAAAAGTCACTAATGACCTTTTAATAGCCTCAGATCAGGGACTTGTGTCTGTCCTCGTTCTGTTAGATCTCAGTGCAGCATTCGACACAATTGACCATCAAATTTTATTACAAAGACTCAAACAGTTAATTAACATTAATGGAACCGCCCTTAACTGGTTTAAATCGTATTTTTCTGATCGCTCCCAATTTGTGCAAATTAATGATGAGTCATCTGTGCGCACCAAAGTTAACCATGGTGTTCCACAGGGCTCTGTGCTCGGCCCAATTTTATTCTCATTATATATGCTTCCACTAGGAAACATTATCAGGACACACTCGGTAAATCTCAACTGCTATGCGGATGACACCCAGTTATATTTGTCAATAAAACCTGAACAAAGTAATCAATTAACTAAACTTCGAACATGTCTCAAGGACATAAAAACCTGGATGACCCGCAATTTTCTCTTATTAAACTCAGACAAAACAGAGGTTATAATACTTGGCCCCAAACACCTTAGAGATGCATTATCTAATGATATAGCTGCGCTAGACGACATTGCCCTTGCTTCCAATGAAACAGTCAGGAACTTGGGAGTGATCTTCGACCCAGATTTATCCTTTAATAGTCACTTAAAACAAATTTCTAGGACCGCTTTTTTCCACTTGCGTAATATTTCCAAAATTAGACATGTCCTTTCCCAAAAAGATGCAGAAAAACTAGTCCACGCCTTTGTTACATCGAGACTGGACTATTGTAATTCATTATTATCAGGCTCCAGCAGTAAGTCGTTAAAGACTCTACAGCTTGTCCAAAATGCTGCAGCACGTGTCCTGACGAGAACAAAGAGAAGAGAGCACATTTCTCCAGTATTAGCGTCGCTACACTGGCTTCCAGTTAAATCTAGAATAGAATTTAAAATTCTCCTCCTCACCTTCAAGGCCCTTAATAATATGGCGCCTTTTTACCTTAAAGAGCTGTTAGTACCTTATAAACCCGCTAGAGCACTCCGCTCCCAGAATTCAAGCCTACTTGTCGTCCCTAAATTCTCTAAAAGTAGAGTAGGAGCCAGAGCTTTTAGCCATCAAGCCCCTCGGCTGTGGAATAATCTACCACTTTCAGTTCGGGAGGCAGATACCATCTTTTCATTTAAGAGTAGACTCAAAACCTTCCTTTTTGATAAAGCTTATAGTTAGAGCTAATTAGTGCGCCAGAACGTTACTTGTTCTATTTTATGACACATGACACACGGAGCTTCTCTTTCCAGCTTCTCCTTCCTCTTCTCCATCCCTATCCCCTTTCCCCGGAATCCCTTTGCTTTATCACCCGCAGATCCAGGGCCTCTGTGGCCGCACCATGGATTGCGGTTTGTGGATCGTGCACCGGGGGTCGCGGTGGTGGATCCATTGTGGCGGATTCTGAGTCATGTGGGCTGATCGTGGTGCTGGTGGCGGACCCTGTGTCGCGTTGGCATTGGGCACGGGCGGTGGACCAGGACCGCGGTGGTGGCTCGTGATGGGTCCTGGTGGGTGGCGGTGGACGGTGACTGAGGACTGGAGTGGCGTCTGGTCTGGATGGTGGATCGTGGTCTAGATGGTTGCTGACCATGGACTGTGCTTGCAGCGGGACTGCTTGGCATGTCATGTTGGGGTTGTCTTTCGGGATGTCTACCCTCATCAAATGCTGCTAGAGACTTTGATTATTGATGATGTTCTCCTGCACGTGGCATCTATTGCACTTCTGTCCGTCCTGGGAGAGGGATCCCTCACATGTGGCTCTCTCTGAGGTTTCTACATATTTTTACCCTGTTAAAAGGGTTTTTAGTAGTTTTTCCTTACTCTTGCTGAGGGTTAAGGACAGAGGATGCCACACCCTGTTAAAGCCCTATGAGATGAATTGTAATTTGTGAATATGGGCTATACAAATAAAATTTGATTGATTGATTGATTTCGTTTGATGGGAAGATCACTGTTTAGCTCGGCTCTTTGTGGTGGAAAGAGAGGGTGAGGTCTGTGAGAGTTAAGTCCTTTGACCTTGAAGATAAAAGATGGCAGTGCTTGACTACACCAACATTCTTTTGAATTTCACTGGGCTTTATATTGTAAATAAAGGATTGCTGAAGGAGGTGGGCTACATGAAGTAGATGAGTAAATAACTTTATTAGCCTGAGATTGTGCCCTTATGTTGGCTAGATAGGGTTCTTGTGCTGCTGAAAAAGTTTTAAGTCGATGGAGAATGAGTAGAGAGAGGGGTGATAGAATGGAAGGATGTTGGTGCAAGGGAGTTATGTGAATCCTGCACGACGGTCGAGTCTATAACAATAAGCTATGTTTGTAAATGTGAAGATGGTTGAATCAAAAGGTAAGACAAGTGGCGCGGGGAGTAGATTATCTGGTGGATGCACCGGAAAGAGCCTGAAAACCAGAAAAGGATTGGTGGTTGTTGACGAAGGAGAGGGGCCTCCAGGACAAATCTTGTTTTGCGAGCTGGAGCAGAGATTCTGCTGAGGCCTATGTATGTTAGCAACCAGGCTCAAGTGGCTCGCCTGTGAAGTTGGTTGTGATCTGTGTCTACTGAGGATGACTGAAGGATAGCCAGTTTCAAACCGCTTGTCGTAGAGATCATCCTCTATATTAGGGAAGTTGATCCGCAGTTTAGGATCTATGATCAGTTATTGTTGATTAAATGTGAGCATTCATGTACAAGTGAACATTGATCTCTCTGAAGAGTCTGAGACAAACATAGCATGATAAATTGACCCTGTATATATAGGCTTGACAGGCTATTTGAGGTGTGGTTGAGTTGTGATCCTGCTCCTGAACTTATGGTAACTTAATTTGTCAAGAAAATCTAAATACATGGACAGACAAACACATTTACAAATTGTCAAAACTAATGTATGACTTACCTCCTTTCGAATTAAGTAACATTTACATATTATTGTGTCCATGTTCATTTTAATGATGCTTGATTGAGAGTTTTCACACTAAAGAACAAACTCTTGACTTGCACTCTGTCTTTTTCTGTGTGTTTCAGAGACGTCTCCAGTGCACTCCATGGGGTTTAAAGTTCTCTTTAGAACAACAGGTGGCGGAACTGAAGGTGAACTCGCAGGTCAATACAACAAAACCTTATCTGGGGGATAACAGACCCAGTTCAGGTAAAAGCATCAACTCTGTCAAAAACTAAATTGCACTGCAAAGTACACGGAACATGAAGGTTAACACAGTATCAGTTCATTCTCAATCCCAGAAGGCTGTGATTTCAGTACTTAAGTGTACTGTGTGCCTTTGTGCAGAATACACATTTTTAACAAATATCCTCCCTGTGAGGATGATAATGAAAGGAATTCAATGAATAAATGTCACACTATTGTTTTTTCTTACACTAACACAATAGCTGAAACACAGGGATTTTAAATGACATAACATCCAGTCATATGAACGATAGAAGCACTTAATGCTAACCTAATGATCCTTGTTACACATCATAATTAAACTACATGGGTATCTCGTCAGACCAAAACTGGACTGAAATATGTTTGAGAACACAAAGAAAATGAGTTACAGTTGTATTGTTGTGGCTAATTTCTGAGATTATTTATGGAACTGAAATGGTTTTAATTAAATTAGTATGTGGGGATTTTACAGATGTGAATGTTTACCATTTAGCTCACAATCCTATAATTGAAGATTTGCATTAGTTCATGCAGGACATGGATTCATGTGTTCAGCTGTCATAAGCTACTGAGGTTTGTGGTCACGTGCAGTCACCCACCAATCATAGCCTTTTTCCTCAACAAAGTGGTCCATTTAAATATGACCTCCTCGTCTCTGATTCCTGCTCAGCTACGCTTCCTCTCAGGCTCTGCTGCCGGCAACTTGCCTCCAACTTTTAGAGTCCAAACATGTTTGTGGTAAATAGTATTCATCTTGAACAAAATGTATCAGCTTACACCCCAAAGTTTTTTTTGCATGTATTCCCTTTTTTATCTTAGCATGCTGCATGGCTAATCCAGGGTACATCCAAAAAGCCATCCTCGCCAAGCATAACTGAATTCCCATTTGTGCAATAAATAATTACATCATGACAAAGTGTTTCTGACTGAAGTAGTGTAGGGTTGTGGTTTTACCTCCTCCTGGAGGTTTTCACATCTGTCTGCTCTGTGTTTACTTATGTGTTTGTTTATTTTGTTGGTGGAGCCATGACAGGACCCGAAGCAAACATTCAGGCAATAATGCAGAGTAAAGTTTATGTTCATTAAATGAAACAGTATTTGCTTTATCACTGTTCAAGTGTTTGGCCTTTATATAAGTTTGAATGATTTGATGAACTGGTGTAATTTATTCACACATAGCATGTCAGCTATGTTTTGGCCCACAGGCTTTGAGGACCATTGTGTCTTTAGCCCTGCCCCAACTGACATTGGCACTTATTGAACAAACCCTTAGATATACGTATACCAAATTTGAAGCCAATGAGATGAATGGTTTTCGAGACATGACCTACACATACAGAAATGTTTGTTGAATTAGTAGGTATGTAATTACAAGATAAAGTATCAAAAAGAAAATATATGATTATGTGATGATGGTAATATATATTATATATATATGTTTATGTAAATATATATATTTTAAAAGTGTTAAGCTCCTGGTAGCTTCTCATCCGTCCACAACATACTTTATAATATACAATACAGATAGGAGTGTTACATTAATACCTTTCTTTGTCCTCCATTTGCAATGGTCAGGATACTGTAGTTGTAATACCAAAAATAATACTGATCATTTATGTGGTG
Source organism: Pleuronectes platessa (assembly GCF_947347685.1). Classification (NCBI taxonomy): domain Eukaryota; kingdom Metazoa; phylum Chordata; class Actinopteri; order Pleuronectiformes; family Pleuronectidae; genus Pleuronectes; species Pleuronectes platessa. Next base: position 24,405,432 of record NC_070640.1, read on the forward strand.
TTTTCTTTGTTTGTCAGGAGATGTCCTTGTAACGCAGAAAAATGGATCTCCTGAATCAAATAATCAACCTGTGATCCCAAGTTCCCTCTTAGTCCCTGAGGGTACACAAGAGACAGAGATAGGAGAATCATGGCAATCAGATACGACGAGACAAGCCACGGTTACTGATGCCTTCGGGGTGATGTGGAATGATGATCCCATTCAGGAAGATTATCAACAAGCACAAAAAGTAGAGAATTACATATTCGGTCTTATCCAACGCAGAGTTTTACCCATGCGCCCCTCCAAGCCCCGCACCAGCCTCTCACATGATGCCCGAGTTGTCAATGTTGTGAGGCAGAGTAGTTTGTGCCGTAAGGAAGAACAAGATTCACTAAAGCAGGTGTCTGTTCAACAGATCTCAACTCTGTCCCAGTGTTCAGAGGGAGCTGCCTCACAGGCTTGCCAAAATGTGGATCAGAAATGTCATCTAGGGACCGAGTTTAATGAAGAGGCCTCACCCTTTTACCACAACCACCTCCTCCAAAGTGTCCCGTATCAACCAGGATTTTATCACAAGCCAAGGCAGGCCTCTATGGTTCACACATCCAGCTCAACCTTGCCAGATTATCTATCTTGCAGTGTGCAGCCAGCCAAACAAGACTCCAGCAATAGTGAAACCGATTCAACCCTGATTCACAACTACCAGCCAGCTCCAGCTGTGTCAAAGTCTCACTATCCACCTTCTCCTGATGGGCAGTTGGTCAATGCAGAGTATATTCCAGCCCAGCCCTGTCGAGCCTACACCAGAGCTTATGCCCAGTATCACTCCAATCCCCAGAAGGGCTCTGGGATACTTAAACCTAGCAGAAGCATGTTTTCTCCAGAAGGAAACCATCATCATGAAGAGCAGCAGCCAACAGCTTCTCAGGTCCAGCCCTCCAGATGTCGGGGGGGCCCAAAGAAGTGCCGTTTGAATGAAGAGAGAAGTGGTGCCACAAAGAGGCTAGGGAAGAAGGCGTGTAGGTCTCAGTCAGAAAACAGCTTGCAAAGGGCTCCAGAGCGCAAGTACAATACGGTAGAGAGGGATGGTGGAGAAAGTGGGAGTGGTGGAAGGGGAAGCCGGAATAGTCAATCCAGGAGCAAGAAACAGCAGCAAGGAAGTGGTAGCTGTCGGCGCTGGCAGTCCAGTCTTGAGCTCAGCCAAGATGAAGCTGACCAGCTGCCCGTACCAGCACATGTGGCAAACCAAAGGGAGCCTTGTCCTAGGCGCACACGCAAATCTCGTACACATGCATCATATGTCTCTCCACACCGCAACCATAATCTCCTCCAACACTCACACCATCATCAACCTATGGAGTACCAGTTAGAGAGGGATCAAGTGCCACTGTGTAAGCCAAGTGAGAACTACCTTCATCAAGATCAGGGTGAGTCTGAGTCAAGCATGAGCGAGGCTGACTCTCCAGACTCCAGCTCTTTATCCAGTGACTCAGATGAAAGTGGTGGTCTGGTTTGGCCCCAACAACTCCCCCCTCAACTTTCCCTCCCATCACCTCCGGCCCCACCTGGAGCCCCAATGCAGCCCAAAGCTTTTGTCAAGATTAAGGCCTCACATGCCCTTAAGAAGAAGATCTTGCGCTTCCGCACTGGTTCGCTGAAAGTAATGACCACTGTATGATGTGGAATAATGGCCGAAATAAAGTAATATGAGCTGTCAAGCTTTGGACTATGTAGTAGCATGACAGAACACAAACTGTGAACACAACAAAAATGTTAATTAGGTATGATATGAAAATCTATTTCTACATGGAAGTAGTCTGACCTTCTCTGACTGAATTGATCGGATGGCTTTAGATCACCCTCAACAAGCAATGAAAGAAATGGCTATCACCATATCAGTTATTTGTTTAACATGTTGTATGTAAAATCGTTATGAAGTGTAATAGTTTGGATGGAAGTTTGGATGACTCATGCTTTGTCAAAGGATAGCCTGATCAAAGCACATGTCAACCCGAATGTCTTGGAAGTCACAGTATTTCATGGTTTTAGCTTTCAGCCATACTCAGATAAATGTTCAATATATAAGTGTTTTTATGAGCTGTTGGTTCTCATGCAATGCCATTTTTATATTTTAATGCAAATTTTGTTATTTTTATTCTTGTTTTCCTTTTTGTGTGGATTGTATGTATGAGTGATCTAAGTCAGTTACATCAGACCTTTAACTTTAACCTTTTAATGAGTAACTGTCTGATCATTAACATAACCTCTACACTCCCCTTTAAGAGGGAATGTTATTATGCAGATAAAAGAATTGATTAAAACAAAGCAGTTCATGATTTAGGTGGGAGGTGGGCTAGGCTATGTGAGAGTCATGAGAGAATAGTGTACCGGTGGCGATGTTTAACTGTTGGGTACAACAGAGGATGTTCACTTAAAAAGTCACTTAAAGGCTCCAGTCAGCAGTTCTGACTGGAGCCTTTACTGAGTTTCCCAGGCAAACTTTTCCAGAGGGTTTGGACCTTGACAGCAAAGCCCCGGTCAGCTACGGTTTTGAACAAGGAATATCTAACATCACCTTATTAGAAGATCTCAGGCTACGGGCTGGTGAGTACTGATTTAGAATTGTAACTTGAGGCAAAAAAAGCATCAGCAATTGGTGGGTGGCAGACATTAACATTAGCTTTACACTCTCTAAGGAAGGCAATGGTTCGACCAGTACATGTTTGCCGTAAAAAAGAAACATAAAATCACAAGCACCCTATGTAATTTATGTTCAATTCTGAGTATTTACTGCCACTGATGGCTCCAGATGTTGGCTGGGGAGGTTGGTGGTTGTCATCAGCCATCAATAACAGTAACTTGAAAGTGAATCCAGGTCGTCGTAAACTTTATGAAACTACCCTGTGTAAAATGGTCAGAGACAGGTAGTGATCCTCAGCTCTTATTGAATGTGACTCTTAAAAAAATGTATCCACCTTCTCTAATTCTGTCGTTTTTTTATAAATGAATTTTGGTATTTAGGGAAGTTGCATTTACACGACAGGTGTTTTCCCCATGTAGAAAGAGGCCTAGTTATTTTTCTAGACAGGTGAAAACTGCTGCATGTTTAAAGAGTATGTTTTCATTGCCATGAAGTCAGCCTTAATTTTAAAAGAAGGATCCATTGTCTCCCACTTTCCCATGCAAGTTTAACTCCTATTTATCCATCATCTTTATCCACTCTCAACAAACTTTTACATGTGCACATTGTGTGCATTATTATTGATGTTATTAAATATATCTGTCAGACATGGCCAAATATGAAACTGAAAAGGAGTGGTTCTGGAGGAGGTACAGGTTATTACAATACAAAGGGCCTCTGAATTTGCGGATGAGTTAATTATTGTAATTTTTTATAGCAGCACACGAAAAACAGTAAGATACAACAGTATCTTTAAATTATCTTTAGAAAATGTTGGTGGGATTATGTCTCACTTACAGAGCAACTGTGTGCTATTATATATACCCTATTGAAGGGTGCTGAATGCTATCCATTTTTCAATTCTAACGTTTTAATATTAATAATAATTACATGGTTGCCTGCACAAGAATGTATTTAATGTTACAATGTCACTTTCAGTATTTGACAGTATTATCATTTTACATGCACTACCCAACTCACTATGAGGTTCCTTTTGAATAAAAATTGTAATGCGGTATATACAATATGTTTTAGAAAATAAAGATATATCAAAAGATAACATTTGTGTTTCTTAAATATTCTAGAAGAAAAACAATAACCACTAGTTTCATCAGTTGACGCTTGTTCACTGCCTCACTATATGTATATTCAGACCAAGCATCCTGACACAGGCATAGAAAACACACACAGCACACAAGCGATCGAATAGAATAGTTGTTCTCACACGCACTGGACTCAGGAGATCCTCCACGTTTTCTCTGGCTGGACTGTACCAACTGCACTTTTTTGCTGCACAAAGGAACTGTGCACTTGCATGGCCATTATACAAGACATGAGTAACAGAAAAAAATTCAATTTAAAGATAGAAATATTATAGATGCATTTACCTAAACTGAGTTATAGCAGACTATGGCACGTGACTCCTACAACAAGTGTGTGTGCTTTTACATATATCTTTGTGAGGACCAGTTTGAGCATACAACCTTCGTTTTCATTTTTTGCAATGGAATTAATTTGTGAAGCACTTTGTAACCTTGTTGGTTTGAGGGTTAGGGTAAGAATTAGGTTTAGGTTAGAGTTAGGGTAAAGATTTGAGTGAGGCTACAGTGCCTTGCATAAGTATTCACCCCCCTTGGACTTTTTCCCATTATGTACTGTTACTAACTGGAATTCAAATAGACTTAAATAAACTTTTTCCCGTTTGATCAACAAAACATGCATAGTACTTTGGAGGTGCAAAATAAATTTTATTGTGACACAAACAATAATGAGAACAAAAAAGTTGACATCTGTTGGGTGCATAAGTATTCACCCCCCTGTGTCAATACTTGGTAGAACCCCCTTTCGCTGCAATTACAGCTGCAAGTCTTTTGGGGTATGTCTCTACCAGCTTTGCACATCTAGAGATGGAAAGGTTTGTCCATTCTTCTTGGCAAAAAAGATGAAGCTCAGTCAGATTGGATGGAGACCGTCTGTGAACCGTAATCTTCAAGTCTTGCCATAGATTCTCTATTGGATTGAGGTCTGGGCTTTGAATGGGCCATTTTAAGACATTAACATTCTTTAATCCAAACCATTCCTTTGTAGCTCTGGCTGTATGTTTAGGGTCATTGTTCTGCTGGAAGATGAACCTCCGCCCCAGTCTCAAGTCTTTTGCAGACTGCATCAGATTTTCTTCAAGGATTTCCCTGTATTTGGCTCCATCCATCTTTCCCTCTATTCTGACCAGTTTCCTTGTACCTGCTGAAGAGAAGCATCCCCACAGCATGATGCTACCACCACCATGTTTCACTGTTGGGATGGTGTGCTCAGGGTGATGGGCAGTGTTGGGTTTTCGCCACACATAGCGTTTTGCATTGAGGCCAAAAAGTTCAATTTTGGTCTCATCTGACCAGAGCACCTTCTTCCACATGTTTGCTGTGTCTCCCACATGGCTTCTGGCAAACTCCAAACAGGATTTTTTATGGATCCCTTTCAACAATGGCTTTCTTCTTGCCACTCTTCCATAAAGGCCAGATTTGTGGAGTAGACGACTAATAGTTGTCCTGTGGACAGATTCTTCCACCTCAGCTGTGGATCTCGGCAACTCCTCCAGAGTAACCATGGGCCTCCTGGTTGCTTCTCTGATTAATTTTCTCCTTGTCCGACTCTTCAGTTTGGGTGGACGGCCTCCTCTTGGTAGGTTTGCGGTTGTGCCATATTCTTTCCATTTTCTTATGATGGATTTTATGGTGCTCAGAGAGATGTTCAAAGCTCTGGATATTTTTTTATAACCTAACCCTGCTTCATATTTCTCCACAACTTTATCCCTGACCTGTTTGGTGAGCTCCTTGGTCTTCATGATGCTGTTTGTTCAGTAATGATCTCCAACAAACTGAGTCCGTCACAGAACAGGTGTATTTATACTGAGATTAAATTGCAGACAGGTGGACCCTATTTACTAATTATGTGACTTGCAAATGTGACTTGTGAATGCAATTGGTCGCACCAGATCTTTGTTAGGGGTTTCACAGTAAAGGGGGTGAATACATATGCACTCAACACTTTTCAGATTTTTATTTGTAAATAATTGTGAAATCCATGTAATATTTCCCCCCACTTCCAAATGATGCACTATTTTGTGTTGGTCCATTACATAAACTCACGATGAAATACATTTTAATCTGTGGTTATACCATGACAAAATGTAGAAAAGTCCAAAGGGGGTGAATACTTATGCAAGGCACTGTATAAGTGTGATGTTTAAGGTTGGGATGGAGGGTTAGGAAATGCATTTTGCCAAGGATCGTTCTCACCAAGATATATATAAAAACATATGTATGTGTGTGTGTGTATGAAGCGAGCACAAGGGGATTTATATTAACTGGGTTGTTTTATGACATTCGGATTCAGCTATAGCTGCTTATGTTCATTAAAGTGGAAAAGACAGGAAATAAGAATTAGAACTGCTCATATAAGCCACCAATGCTCCAATGGGAAACAACAGACCCTCTCACTTCTGCTACATCTGAAGCTCTTTATCATTTAATCTATCTCAGTATTTGGGACTTTTTCCCAGTCGCCATCCTTTCATGCTGATGTCCTTCTCTTCCAATCCTTCATCCCTCCATCTGTTAGTGGTTAGAAGAAATGTGCTTCCTTCAGGGCCAGGAACATGGAGTATTTCCTGTATTGCCAGAGAGTCTGGGGAGGGGGTGGGGGCAAGAAGGGAGGAGAAGGAACAGTGAGGCACTGAGCCTGAGGAGGAAACCCACACTGAGAAAGTGAAACAGAGAGACAGTGAGAGATGGGGGGGTGGGAAATGAGGGCCTCATGTGTATACATCTGGCTTTGATTAGCCAGACAGAGAGGGTGATGGTGAGAGAGGAGACAGAGGGGCTATTATTTTTGGAACTTTAAGAGATTCAGTGTGATTTACCTATTTTTTTTTTATCTCTTCCATCCTTGTATTATTGTTCCTTTTTCCTTCTACCCGGTTCATTCATCCCTGAAAAATTACCCCCTATAGTCTGTGCGGTACTTTGAAGGGAAAGCTTTAAATTCACTCATTGTATACTCACCACGATGCCCATGGAGGGATGGGTGAAGTGTTTTGAGTTCACAAAACACTTCTGGAGTTTAAGGGGTAAACTTTGTTGCAGCCGAATCCAATACAATTGAAGTCAATTGCGACCTACAATTAAGTTTAAAACATGGTGTAATCAACACCGTTTTGAGCCGAATATGAATGTCGGGGCTTGCAGACACTTGACACCACACAAGCAGCATGGAGGCATTTCATGTTTTTTATGTTGTTTTATTACGTCTGAAATGTACTTCGGATTCTGCTGCAACAAAGTTTACCCCTTAAACTCTAGTGGCCAATGGTTGATGATTGCTTTTAAATTTTTGAGTGAACAACACCTTAAATATATCCCATCAACGCGTTTTAGCAACCTCTGCTGGCTTCAGTATTTGTTACAGGAACAATGGCGATAGTTGACATAGTCTAAAGAGGGAAAAAAAACTAGAGCTGTGAAAAATAACGCGTTAACGCGTTATGATTAAATTACAGGATTAATTCGTTTTTTTTTTTTTAAACGCATTTAACGCATGCGCAGAAGGACCTTCCAATTCCGCCGCCTCTGCACTAGTTGCCGCTCTAATGCAGTCAGACGGCAGCTGCCATTCAAACAAACAAACAACATGGATAATTCTGATGAACCTGAGGACCTTCTGGACGGGAAGATCGTGTTCCAAAAAAACAAAGATCGAACATTCAGTAAAACCAAGGTGATATGCACACTCTGCGAGAAGTGAGGCGAGGGGCGTTCAAGTGGAATGCGCCAAACCAGACTCACTCGCAGGACACATTGTGCAAAAGAAGCGGTCAGCTTTACTGTCAGAGAATTTGAACAAGTTAGTTTGCCTCACCAACTGGCTAAAGACCGAGTAGCTAAGAGGGCCTTTAGAGGCATTAGATTGTATCATGGTGTGGTTAATGGTTGTGTGACAAAAAATATAAAAAATGTCAACCATCCTATGGCTAAGAAGCTCAAATAATTTCTGTTTGATTTAAAAAAAAAAAAGTTTTATCCAACCACACAATGGCTAAGGAGCCCGAATATTGTTTAGGATGAAGATTATATTAATGTTCCATATGGAAAAGCAATGATAACTGCTGAAGAACTGCTGAGTTGCAGCACAAAAGAAAAGTTAAATGTCATAAATCTTGTTTTCACAAAAATATTCCGAGAAAATCGGTAATGTGATTAATCATGATTAATCCATAGAAACCTGTGATTAATTTGATTAAAAATTTTAATCATTTCACAGCCCTAAAAAAAACACATTGGCTTGAGGTTGTGGACGACTGTTACGTCCCCCAAGCTATCTAGGGTACAGGAACAAACAATTAGAAAATAAAACCGGATCCTAAACAAGGAAGCCAGAAGATTTGGGGTTAACAAGGAAATAAGGATTTATTAACTAATCTTTCAGTTAACAGAAAACACCCTTCCTATGGCGGAAGGGGAAAAAGAAAAACACCAACCAACAACCAATACTATGACACAGCAAGCCCACATGGCACGTCCACCCAGCCCGACTCCTCTCTACGTCTGCTCCCTAACTGCTGCCTTGCTCACCGGCACAGCTGAGGGTCTTTATTGGCCACACCCTGATGCCAGAGTGGCCTCAGATGTGCCATTGGAGATGCTTCTGGAGCTCCCACCTGGTGCAGACGAGAGAGGGGGAGAGAGACAAAACACAGCACGTAACATCGACAAATGATCAAAAAACTTGAGGAGTGCATGCCTCAACAGGTCTGCTGAGGTCTTTTAGAAGTAATGAAGAGAAGGAATGATGGCCACTAAAAAATATGTAATTTCAAGATATTTTTCTGAATTGATTAAGACACAAATTTAAAGATGCTCTCAAAAGCTTTGTAACTGCTAGATTTTGTCAATTAAGAATGCCAGTTAGCCAGCAATGGTTACTCCACCTTCTTCTGCACACTGTAAATGGTAAGTCATCTGCATTTACGGTATGTGGTGCTTTTCTGCTCTTGATGACCACTCAAAGCATTCATGCTTTTTCCATTGGCCAAATCACAGCCACATTCATACAGTGCATCTCTGTACAGCACTTTGTGTTTTTGTTTTGTTTTTTATCTAACACAAAGAGTGAGCCATTTCTAGGCATTTTCGAGCACTCAGGGTGGGGCTTTCGAGTGGGTCCCCGGGCTCGGCTGGTGCTAGAGATTTTCTTCTACCATGTATTGTCTTTTTCCCTAACAAACAATGTGGGACCATTTGTCACTCAAACCCACTCTGGGCTATTTGGGGTTCACAGTGCTCCCTTGCTGCTCCCTCTGGTATTTGGATTTATTTGATACATTTATATTAGCTAGGAATGAATACATTTGAAGCCCAAAGTTTGAAAATATATCTAATCTTGGTTCTTCCGGGGCCTGTATCTCAACAGCCACAATTATTTAGTATTGAAGACCACAACAGTTGAGTCTAATGTTTAGTTAAGAATCAAAGTAAAAAGAACCAGGGGGGATTTTAGAACCATCAGAGCCGACAAAGAGTGAATGTATAAATAAGACAAAACATTTGTGTCGCTCAATGTCAGCATAATTTCTCAAAATCCCTAGGCAATGTCAACCAACCTCTGTTTCTTTCCAGAGCCCCCTCCCCCCAAGGTTTATTTTCAGCTCTGATGAATGTGAGGGAGAGCAAGAGAAGTCCAAGAACACCACAGCAGCGGCCCAGCATTTATGAAACATTAGCACATTTTAGACTGAAAGTAGGCCACACTATACACAGTATTATTGGTTCATATAGTAAAATGTCAGACTGTCCCATTGTGTCAAGTCTATCTGAAGATTTATCAAAACACATCCACACAGTCTCTCTGTATAGTGTGTGTAGGTAGTGTTTGTCATGTAGACTGTGGAGATGTATTTTATATATGTAGGTCCACAGAGAAACACAAAGAAAGAAATTTCAAGCAGAGTTCAGAATTCTGACCATATTTGTCTTTTGAAACTTAATTTCCTTAAGGCTATAAAGTCTTCTCTGCATTTTGGTTCATTTTTAAGAAAGAAAGAAAATGACTACATTTTATGAAAGTCTTATAATGTAGGCCTTAACACTTTCCTGCCCTGACAATGGCCAGTCCCTCTTTTTCTCCTGATGAATGGTTTCACCACAACAACAACTGGACTGGGTCAGCATGACATGTGAGTGCCTGTCATCAGCTATGTGACTGGTAGTTCACGGGTCTAAATTCTTTTATGGCTTTGGACTGCACCAATAGACAATATTTTCAGTGTTTATCTCATTTAAACTTGTATGCCTGGTCAGCTGACTGATGAAGGGTTCTTTAACACATTCTAAATCTAAAATGGTCAACTAAGAAATGCTCAGACATCTTTATGCAGAGACTATATGCTCCAACTTTGATATTCAAAAAAAGTGGCTGTCAGAGTTTTGCATCAAATCAACCACTATTCTTTTCAGATAGTTCTCTGCTGAAATTGAGTTGCCACAAAGTTTTTTTTAGACTCAACCAGTGAGATGTGTTGCTCTAGTTCCCTCTAGAGGTCAGAATCTGTAGACACAAGCTCACTGATGTAACTTGATGGGCTGTCTGTGAAACCGGTCAATTTGAATTGAAATTGGACTATTGAAACCTATATGATCCTCAATCTGCTAGGAAACTACAATTTTAGCAACAGTAAAAACTGTGTCTTACATTTGATTGATTCCAGTGTGTGTGGTTCTCCTAGCCCAAACAACCTATACATATTCTACTCTTGTAAGTGTAGAGGCATTGACATAATGAATATTTATATCCTTAAGAAAATGTACAATTGTATAGGGGCATATTAGCCACCCACACTGGCAGTTTAGAAATGACAGGTGTGTGATGTTTCATGTTTCATTCCTCAATCATGAATGATGCAGGACACATGTAGTTGTGAAATTGTATTTTCAGATTTTATCAACAGTTTTTCTTACAAGATGGCGGAAAGAGCAGTTCACCCAAAATCTGTGGCTATAAAAAACAATAACATTGATGATCTCAACAGTCGCCATCTATTGTATTCTCAAATGTGGCTGAACCTACAGAATTATATGAAGGTGTTGATATAGTGAGCATTGTAAACATGAACGTGGCCTTATTACTGTAACTGTTATACAAATGTTCCATACTACAGTTGGTGACATTACTATGACTTCTATACTCTGACTTAAAAAAAAAAACATACATTTCGAAGGGACTGTACACTTGTATGTAGGTCAATAGATGGGGGTAATAGCTGTAATGTCCCAACATGGTCTTAATTCCATCAAAGATGATTTTACTCCTTGACATATACAGTTTAATTATTAGGCAATTTAATTCAATATTCATATCTGTGAAAACCTCATACATACTGGTCAATTATTTTGACATGATGGAGGTGCCCTCCATTCTGTGGGTCCACTAATGCCATGACGAAGTTATTCCATGCCACAGTTGTAGCTCACATTGCTATGGTAACAGCCATAACAGACATTTGGGGTCTGGGCCTTCATGCTTTAGTAAACTGGATAATTCATCACATGCGTGCTGTAGAATGAGACTGGTGTTGCAAAGGAATAAATTCACCCTCAGAAGTACTGGAGGTTGTCGCTACAGTCTCATTACTTCAGTCCACAAGTCAGAAACAGTAAGTGCAGCAGTTAACCACAGATAATTCTAAACTGGATATAGCAATACTGGATCACCTTAATATTAGTTATCTGAAATGGATCTTGCATCTTCACTTTACTCACCCTTCCCAATAGGATTATCATTTATTGGTATAGTACTCATGAACTGGTTATACATTTATATATAAACACAATATATATACACAATTCAGGTAAACTGCAATGGTGTCAGTCCATACTGGTTGTACTAGTTCAACTCTTCTGACATGGTGGGGCAGCTTCAAGGTGGGTGGGGGAGGCAGGCGGAGTCAGACGGGAGAGGGAGAGTTGACTCTGGGACGGTCCAATAGAAAACTTCCTGCCAACTGAGCTGCAACAATGAAAATGTAAAGAAACTGTCATATGTTACAAAGGATACAGAGGATATTATCCATCATATTGTATTTAATTCACTGAATAGGACAAGTTTTTATTTCAGTGATGATACAACATTAAAATTCGACTTCAATCGCCATCATTTACACCATACATTTAGCCTAAATGTACTCTGATATCCTCCGCTGGACTTAACTTAATTGTCTTTGTGCAGGGATAAAAAGAACACAGGTCAAATGTGTTTGAAAGGCAGGATCAAATAATATACAACTGCAGTGTCCTCACCTTTCTTCCATCCCCATCTCCTCCTGCTGATCTCCATCCACAGAGGCCTCTGTGTTATCACCAGAGCTTTCCTCCTCTTCACCCACATTGTGGCTCATTTGGCATTGACGAGGCCAGTGATACGCCACACTCTCCAACTCACTGAGCTCAGTGGGCTCCACAACAATAGAGGGGAGACGCTCCCTCCTATACAGAAAGTCATCCGGGTAAGAACTGGAATCAGAGTCTTCATTTTTGTCGGCTTCTGGAAAGATCTGGACCAGGGAGATATATGATTTGTATTCATTTTCCTTAAAAAAATCTAAAGTTATGCTAATTATTTCGGTTATTCCAAACTTTTAAGGTGTTTAAAACCATCTGAGGATACATCTTAGAATATTAACCCTCAGACCTTCCAAGTAACTGCTGAATCACCACTCTTGCATGCAAATGTTACCGACAGATTGAGTGATGGAGTTATCAAGCTTCACAATGGATCAGCCAAGTACTGTTGCTCTTTCAAAATAAATTGGTTTCTAATATCTCAGGACAGGCCGTGTTGGCAATCCAATGTTTTTAGACAAATCCCTACAGGTACTTTCCGTAGAAAATTCCCCAATTCCCAACACAAGGATGGACTTCCCCATCCACAGTGAGTTTAACATTGTATATTTAGTATTAAGCATGTTTGAACAAAAAACACGATGCACTGTATGTACTAATCTTTTTCAGAATTTAGAATAATTCTTTAGACATGCTTACAGCACGTTTATAAAATGTCTCAGTTATTGCAGTTTGCAAAGCACAGCCTCTTGCCTGTTGTGTTGTCCACAAACCAACTACACAACAGTTTGCAAGCTTAGGCTTGAGATATATGCAAAAAAAGTTCAAACACAAGAGTAGGCTTCACACAGTTGAACAAGTCATTAGTTGAGATGGATGGATGGATCGTTTTTCAGGACTATTCATGGCTACGTGTAAATGGGAATATTAAATGTATAATAATCTAAATTTACCAGGTCAACAGCTTAATGGGTATGTTGTCTTTTTAAGAAAAAGTTCACAAAAATCATTCGATCACATGGTAGCCGAACATACAGACCTGAGTGACAGAGGGATCATTTCACTTTTTAACTTGCAGAAATCACTGCAATCGCTAGAATAACAGATGTGTCTAGGGATTTTGTCAAACAATTTTATAAAATCATAAATAGCAGAAGAGAGCAGAAGCTGGAAATGTCTTGAATGTAGCGCCTGCCTGTCCTAAACTGTTAACAACGGGTCACTGGTTCACACACGTTCCATTGTCTGATACAGAAGCAGAAAAACATGTCAATGAATAAAAGCTTTACTTTGGATTCAGCGTCATTAAAATACTGTATATGTGATCACAGACAGCAGAGAGGCAATCAGAGAAAGAAAGGGGAGGGCAAGCAGAATATAAAGATGATGTGAGATCTTCATAAATATGTACATTTATTGTATTAATTCCCCAAGCAACATTTACCGACTTTAGATTCAAGCTGTTATCAGTCAAACCAGTTTTTAGCTACATCCTCAACTTTGCACAGTCTAGTCATGTTATATGGTTCAGCCTAATCTACACACTAAAAATGCTGGGTTATTTCCATAACCCAAATGCTGGTTTGAGATAGGTATAATAGAGATAACACTATTAAAACTAATCAAAAATGTGGATCTGAAAACAAGTGATGCAATTTAATCAAGGGACACTAAGGCGGGCAAGTATGTCAGTTGTACCTGGTAGGCTCTGCTGCCTCTTCGCTCCACTGAACTGTCCTCCATCTGAGATTCTACTTGACTGAGAATGGTGCTCATACTGCAAAAAGCACAACACATTGTTTAATTAAGGTCAATTTTGCCTGAAGCATTTACACTAGCAAAGGTCTGCATTTCATCAACACAGCACAATGCCTTCTTTGCCCCAAGTCTACAATGCAATGACCTTTCACATCAACCTCACAGAGTTCCAATCACATTAACAAGGGTTTTAGTCTATTTAGACCAGTGATTCTCAAACTGTGTGGGGCAAGGAGGCATAACAGGTGGGGGAAACGTGAGGAAATGTGAGGTGGAACTAATATTATAGCCGAACTAATGTTTTGAAGTCTGCATCTCTTTGAAGGCGGAGCAGTAAACAAATCGCTCTTTCTCCGTAGCCAGGGGTCGGCAAACCGCGGCTTCAGCCCCTCTGCAGTGGCTTCCTCTACAGTGTTATGCATGTCGCGCATATTTTTCGCGAACGGAGAGTGCACACACTCAGGCCCCGGGGCTCCGCCCCGCACACACTCACTCGCTCAGAGACACACACACGAGATCAGAGCTCGTTCACGTGAAGCAGCCGGTCAGGGACAAACAAGAGACAGTGTTCAAAAAACAAGTTGAAAAGAAATAACGATGAAGTCTATCTTGCTCTTGGGTTCACAGTCAATGTGGAAGGACATGAGGAGAGACCAGTGTGTATTTCATGTCTGAAAACTCTATGAGACCCAACAAATTAAGAAGACACTTAGAAACATTACACCCCAGTCACATGCACATGTTCTTTTTGGTTGAGCTTTATCGTCTTAGTAACAAAGTGATATAATTGAATTTATTTTTTCTCTATTATTGAAAAAGTACAGACCGGTGGAGGAATGTAGTGATAAATGTCACCTCAAGTACTTCCATTAAGTTAAATTTAAGCAAATTTATGGCACTATTTTTTGAAAAAGTGACAAATGTTACAAAAATATGCTTTTTAAAGGTTTTTTATTTGTACATCAGAAATTCCTGAAAGTAATGTGGAATTAATGTTCATGTGTATGTTATCTAAATACACATGTTAAACTTGGCCCATTTTGTCATCATTTTGTTGGGGCAGGGGTGCTCCCGAATGCCACCCGCTGGTGGGGCATGAAAAATATTCGAGCTCCAAAGTGGGGCATGAGAGAAAAAGTTTGAGAACCACTGATTTAGACACATGGAACTGTGGTATTTTTTTGGGTGTGTACATGAATGGTAGCCGCAGAAATTGCACACTGCCATGTTGTCGGAACACAAACAGCATTGACAGGGGCTTTGCTTTGGTTTGACTCAATGACAACCTCAGCGTATTTGTGTCAAATAAGGTTTACGATTTCAAACAGCTCAACTCACACCTTCCAAGACATCTGGCTAACATTTGGGGCTTTTCGTTATGAGAGTTTCAAATTGCTAATCATTGCTCTATATTCATTGTATTTCATTTTATCGCATTCACATTGTTAAAAATTAAAAAGAAATTTGAGAGAATAGTACAAATGTTTAGGGTTATTACATAATATAATGTGAGTTAAAACATATTCATTCAGATAGACTAAAACGTACACGAATACCACCTGTTAACCTGATCACCAGTTAAACTGGAACATTTTAAAAACGACTGTTTCATGTTGGAAGAAAAGCTCTATTTGGCAATAACTACAACATCATAGAAAATATACATCCAAATAGAATCAAGACGTAGTCAGAATTTTTTTTTTATCGTATTGTGGCAAGACCAGGAAAGGCAGAGACGCAGGTAAGCTAAACAACCAAATGTGGAACATTTTATTTCATTTAACTTAACTCATTTTCACAGACTGTTTGAGATGGAGGAGTGCTTTATCATAGGTTTCAGTGGGACAAAAATACTGTATTGAAAAATACTTCAGGGCTGAGGAGGGAGCTGGCAAAGTAAGATGTTATTTTCCTCTGAGTTAATCTGCAGGTAAGCACTTAATGAAATAACAGGCTTGAACAACAACTGACTTGTCAGCTGCAAAGATGGGGGAAGGGTGAGAAAAGGTGGGAAACAAAAAAGACAGCCTGACATATAGGGTTATAATTATTAAGGAATTAAGGGCAAAGTTGAATAGTTGTATAATGGAGTGATTATCCTGTAAGGTAACATTGACATTGCAAACATTTATGTTTTTGTAACCAAGGCATGAGTTCATATTTCTAGTTATATGTGTATAAACACACTGACATATAAGCACAGAGTATTTAAAATCTAGAGGGACAAAATATGTGAGTAAATGTCTCTAATCACAATGCTTTATTTCTGAATTTATATTTCTGAATAGAGACAGTGATGCTACTGTCATGAATTTGATATATGATTTCATTCCAGGCAGTCAATTTCCATTTCATGGTCCCAATAAATTTAGTCTCAGGTATGATCTTGTTGAATTTATGGTACCCTCTTATTTAAGAATATAACACAAAACACCATTTCTCACAGCTGTGGTAGCATGGGCAGGTAGATACATCATGTTCTAAGTATTTAGAATGTTTTTGTCATGTTTCTTACCTGTGTGAGACAGGGATACAGCTCATCTTTACAGGTATTTAAAGGATTAAAATATTTTGGGGTTGAAATCAAGAAAGTATTTCCAATGTCTTCTTTTTACCGCTGACAAACTATCCCTATTGAAAGTTGGTCACTCTGAATTGTCCGTCACTTTTTTTGACTTTTTCCTGACAGTGACACTTTCAAGCTGTCTTCACTAAACCCGGCCCCTCCTTCCTCTTATCCTCCTCTTCCTTAATTTCCTCCAATGGCTTGCACACTGACGCACATAAACCAGCTTTACAAGCTGACAGGCTTTAGCGTCACTTTTGATTACAAGTAAAGCCTTGATGTAACATGTGAGTGTGCAGCAATACTGTGCCTCATATTGTTCTCCTGCTGATGGGCTGCACTCATTCATCACATGTTGGACATTATTTTACTTTATGATTAATGCAAGAGGCTTTTCCACTAAAACTATCGTGGAAAGGATATTAACACATTTCTTTAAGTTAGCATGTCTTTATTTCCTTCTTTACTTGTTCAATAATATGAGGTGAACACAGAGGAGAGTTAATTAGAATAGTGTTCCTATAATATTACCTCAAATAAATTCATCCAGCTGTCAAGTGAAGTTCCCCTGCTGCAGCTCGCCAAGTCAATTTAGAACCAGTAGGAGGTGCTAATGTATGTGGGGCTGGAGTATTCTCCATGAACATTAAATTTGCCTGACCTAGTTTGATAGATGATAAATTTCCCAGTGTTCTATAACTGTAATCTGTCCCTTTATTTTTTAATAATTATCACATACATCTTTTAGGATTAATAGGGAATACCATTTATGTAATATACAGTATATTATATGCAATTACACTGTGTAACTAAATAATCTGTATATTATTGCGACATTGTCATAATGTAGACTAAGATAAAATGCTGGATGGGCGGGTTTAAGGGCAGGATTTTCAAAGTGTTGGCTGAACATTGTCCATGCAAAATTTTCCTTGAATGAAAAAAGTAAGAGAAATGTGGGCAATGGCATCAAGTCATGGTGTCATGAATAAATAATTCATGAGGATTATCTTCTGTAATGCAGTGGTTGTCATCATCTTGTCAATTATCACCTCCAGGTCTGTAATTTTTAAAGGTTTTAGAGAAGCTGTGGCATTGGTAAAATGTGACACATCGGTTCTTAGGGATGTTTGATACACAAGCAACCTCAAGAAAAATAGGCACCCATCTTTTTGCTATGCTATTCAATCAAATTTGTTGAGTTTCTCAAACTGTAATGTTCAAGAAGAACAGGCCAGCATGACCATGATCTTTGTCCACATCAAATCAGTTAAAATTCTTTGATTCAAGTTAATGTTTGTGCCAAATGTGAGCAGATACCCTTAAGGGGCCTTGACCTTTGACCACCAAAATCGAATCAGTTCATCATTGAGTCCAAGTGATACAAAATGTTTGTACCAAATGTGACGAAACTCAAGGCACACTTGAAATATTGTTTCAATAGAATGGGACAGACGGACGGACGACAACCCCAAAACATAATGCCTCAGGCCACTAGCTATTGCCAGCACGGAGGCTTCAAATCATAATCACTTTAATGTGGTTGTGAGGCCATTCAGTTTGAAACAAAAAGCAGTTTAAACAACTATGAAATTAAACTATTACAAGTTTAAGGCAGTGTGGTGTATTTCTAAAAAGAGAATAGGAAGGACGCCATTCAATCGTAAAGTCTGAACAGAAGTTGAGCAGAAGAGAAAGAGAGTGAGTGGAAAAGAGCACAGACACAGATCTACAGACACTACTGCAGGAGATAAATTATGGATTGAAAGGGTGGATTAAAAGACAAACAGTTGATTTACAAAACCACTCAGTTTGGCGAGAAGATATTATCTCGGCTGCTGAAATAAGATTGAGTGTGGGGTGGCAGATTAAATAGGGAGGATACGTGGGGTGACAAAGGGGAGAGGTGGTGAGAGAATAGAGATACAAAATAATTAAGGGATACAACAATTTTTTTAAATTTTTTTTTGCAAATAAATAAATTTGCACTATTCAAAACATGACATGAATGAAAACTAAAAGCTCAGATTCATGTCAGTGGTTCATATTTATCGCAGGGAAAGAAAAAACAGAAGAAGAGCAATCAAGGGCAGGTAAAAAAAAAAAGGGGGAATTGTTTTAGAGCATTCACGCACTTCTCTATAAGGTTTAACTGTTGTAGTAGAAAAAAGGATAGTACTTTGAATAGAGGGAGTGGGTAGAGACCGAGAGGGAGATTCAAGCACCATAAAAGGTATTGAGTCAGAGCTAGAGAAACTGCAGGTTTGACAGATGTGGCACAACCATGGAAAGCCACAGGAAGAGAAGAACAAGGGCAGAGGACAGACAGACAAAGAGAGGAGGGATCTGACTTACAAAGATAAACAGAGAGAGGAAAAACGTGAGAGGGAACATGACCTATTGAAAGAGGATGTTTGCATAGAAACAACACAATCTTGAACAGTGATTAAGCTTAGCAGGTAAAGAGTAAAAACGATAAGCGGGGTAAGGGGAAGGCTTAGGTTGTGATACAGAAAGAGATCCCAAAAAGCGACTGTCTGTTTGGCAGAGGTGAAGCCAGAGAGAGATTGGACTGTTACTGTATTCTCAAGAAACCAAATAGAGAAACTGTTAAGGAAGAGGAAAAATATGTTCCACCTTAAATTCATGCAAATTCAACAACTGGACATCAGGGTTTCACTGCTATTTTAAACCAGCACGCACCTCACCCATTGGGCATCATGTCGACTAGCCCTGGCCTTGACCTGACCAGAACGGGAGCGCACAGACCACTGGACCTGTTGGACTCCAGACCCTGTTGGACCTACTAGTAGGGGTCTATCAGGAGTTCTATTCCTCACTATTTGCAAGGGAGAAGAATGTATCTCATTTCCTTCAATTGTGTCAGTGTTTTCTCTTATTTGTATGTCGACCTTCTGGTTGGAGGACGACCGCTCTACCCCTCAGCCACAACAGTTAACACCAAGTAGACGGCACTGTAACTCACCGCACTCTGCTATCTTTTCAGTGATTTCCTTATAGTCAAGTGCCATAAGAATCTCTTTCTCTGTTGCAAACAAAACAGTGAGAATGTGATACTTCCAAGGGCTTTTACTTTATAATTCTACCCAGATAGAATGTGATTGTCTGGGTGACAAGCTGAGGTGGTGAAATTGGAAAAAAGAAATTAATCTGACGAAACAGATTCATTATAAAGAGTGAAGCCTTGACTGCAGTCCTGTACTGCTGTCAGTTTCGTCGGTTGCCAGATAAGTGGATTCTAAATGTCTGACAAATCATTCCTGTTTTCTACATTATTGCTGGTCAAGTTATCAATTCAAGGCCGAAAAGACCAGGCCACAGGGAAATGTCCCTGCAGTCCTGATGTGCACTACGCCACTGGTGATGAGTAAGAATAAGTGATAAGGCCTTCAGAGCATTGTGTTACAGATAAAATTTGATGTTCATCTGAAGTCTGATTGTTAGTGTGACATTAGATCTACTAGCTACTGAAGGCTGTACATTTTGAACAGCCCACTGTCTTAAGAACAAGACTATACACCCACACTAATACACTAATGCACTGCGAAAGAGCAACAGCGATGGTAAAAAGTAAGAGCATGGATTCATTTTCTTAGCATGAGAATGATGTCGAACTTTAAATTAGTGTTAGCAACACTTTGTATTCAGTGATGATTTAATGAGATTCAACAAGGTAGGAAACAGTGACTGTATCATTGTTTCCAAAAGTCTCATTTTTTGTCCATTCATTTTAGCATTTTAGCAACTAAAACAGGTCCAATAGCATATCCAAAAGTTCACTGTTTATATTCAGTACCAAGTGTTCAGGGTCATTGCAGGAAGTGGTTTTTCCTTTTATAATCTGATGAGCCCATCAGCAGAACATAATTTGTCTATGGCTTTCAAAACCTTTACAAAATGCTACTGCAAAAGTATACCTGGTTTCTAAGCTGACACAGCTCTAGCTAATGTTTGGGATAAAATAATTACATAGAGAATGATCATGGTCATGGTTAAAATATTGACTATTGTTGAAGTGCAGAATATTACCAGTAGCCTGATGTTTCCTTGATCCGTCCATCTTCCCTGACCTCCTCCTCTTTACTTTGTTCATCCAACTCTGTGAAACAATATAGCAAGCTAGCAGGTGAGTAAAGTACTGAAGGAAATACAAAGGCATATCAGAAAGGAAAAGGTGAGGCCATTGGCAATATCAACATTTTCCCAAGAGATCTTATCAAACTCTATTAACCCAACTTTCATTGAAAACAGTTCCACAACCTCCGTAGTTTCCGTAAATGTCAACAAAGACATCACAACTCTGAAATTTAGTTAGTTTTCTTCTGTGCTGTATTCTAAATACACACAATTTCCCAGTTTGGGCACTTTCTTTATGAGTTTTATGAATTGGAGTAGAACTGATGTTATGTGCAGTAAATATACTTGGGAAATTGTTGTATAATATGATTGAATGTAATCACTATGAGGTTTTTTTTCAACATATTTTTACAAGAAAACGTTTTAGTTGTGTAAATACCTGTATGTATATGCTGGGATAGGAATAGGAATTATTAAATACTGTATCAAAGTAATACAGGGTAATCCAATAGTAAACCCTTAATTTTCCAATAACTTAAAAAAAAAAATTCAATTGGCCTCATGTTGCTGTCCACAGCTGAACTTGTGACATGGTAAATGGTTTTGTATTTATATTACGCTTTTCTGGTCATGATAACCACTCAAAGCTCTTTACAGTACAGTTTTACACAAACACACACATTCATACAGCGCATCTATTAGCAGCACTTTTGCTGTTCTATGAGGGGCAATTCAGGGTTCAGCATCTTGCCCAAGGATACTTCAGGGAAGACTGGGTATCGAACTGCAAACCTTCAGGTTGGAGGACGACCGCACTACCCATCAGCCTCAAGTTCGGCCTCTATCATTGTATCATTGATTACAGGGCAAAAACCCCTGATGACGCTAAGGAGCAAAGGGAATTTATGACACATGACACACGGAGCTTCTCTTTCCAGCTTCTCCTTCCTCTTCTCCATCCCTATCCTCCTTCCTCGGAATCCCTTTGCTTTATTGCCCGCAGATCCAGGGCCTCTGTGGCCGCACCATGGATTCCGATTTGTTGATCGCGCATCAGAGGTCGCAATGGTGGATCCAGTATGGCGGATTCTATATCGTGTGGGCTGAGCATAATGGTAATGGCGGATCCTGTGTCGCGTTGGCATCATATAATATATAATAAATCAATACTGCTAAAAACTTTAATCTTGATGATGTTTTCCTACACGTGGCATCTATTGCACTTCTGTCCGTCCTGGGAGAGGGATCCCTCACATGTGGCTCTCTCTGAGGTTTCTACGTATTTTTACCCTGTAAAAGGGTTTTTAGTAGTTTTTCCTTACTCTTGCTGAGGGTTAAGGACAGAGGATGTCACACCATGTTAAAGCCCTAGAAGACGAACTGTGATTTGTGAATATGGGCTATACAAATAAAATTTGATTGATTGATTGATAGGTCGAAAAATACAGTTTAACTGCCATCACCTGAGACTTAATCTGTACAAATGTTAGTGATCTGTATTACGTTTAAATGTTGATCACTTTGTTTCAATGCAAACTCTAGCATCACAAATTTAGAAGGCTGTGACGCAGCACAGATCACAAGGCTAGGCCCACCCAGAGATACCATGCATGCAGTGGCCTGATGTTCCAGGAAACCTGTAGCTCGGTAGCTACACTAATGTGTGTTCTTGAAGTTTCTCTCTTTGCCAATTTTAAAACAAAACACGGCAGGGTGCCTATGACTGCATTCCTTTCAGTGAGTGTGGAGAAGGGGAATGAAAATAGAAATATATGACTGGAAAACTTGACTCAATTCATAAATGATTGCCGCTATTTTTAGCAAAGCAGAGTGACTGTTATTCAGACAGTTGCTGTGCTGAGAAGGAACTCCCTCTATGGCAAACAGTCTTCTGTTCAGCTGAAGGATACAGGGAGCATCAAACCAACTACATGTTTCAAAGAGGCTGGTCTGATTTGACCACATCTGAGAAAAGAAGAGCGAGGAGGCACAGTTTAGTTTCACAGTTCCAAAAGGTTAAATCATTTGCACAGATGTGGGCACACCTGACCGCATCACTTTAATCAGCTTAAAATCACTTTATGAGAGTCTGTAAGGATCGGGCGAGCTGTGGTAGGAATAACCTTCGTTCGGTGTTCGCATTTTGCTTTGGATCGGTTGTGGTTCAGGAAGAAGAGTGGGCAAGACACTGAATGCCCAATGACCCTGATTATATGAGTCATATGGAAGCTTTATATGAATGTATGAATGGGACTTGATTGGTTTTTCAAAGTGCTATATAAATATAGTCTATTTACAGTCCTGACAGTGTACTGTTGACCCATTACAAAATGTAACTTCTGCCACTTTTTGCATTTTCTTTCTCACACCCCGCACCAAAAATAAAAGCAGTTTCTGACCAACACTCATTGCAGTTTTAAAGGTTTTTAAACCTAGAACACTAACGTCGGGTGTTTTTTACCATATCCATTGTGTTGCTGCTGTCTGAGTGGCGTGGGTCCCTAGGTAGCTTCATGCTGCTCACTGATATCATATAAGGTAGAGTAGTTTTCCTGCTCCCATCCCTGTTTTTTTCAATAGGCACGTGTTTGGGTAATTTTCACCCGAACACAGTGTTTGTATAAATTTGTCTCATTCATCATGTACCGGTCTGTAGCTGCAGCAGTTTTATTCATCAGCAAAGGTCCCGTGAAGCCTGCTTGGTTAATTTCTAATCCCAGTTCGTCTGGTGTCTCTGCTCCTGTCCATTTATCCAGCAGCATCTCCATTTCCTCCTTTCTCAGTCTTTTAATCCATTCTTTTAAAAAGTTTCTGGTGTGTTGGCTTGACTTCAGGCTCAGTAGAGAAGCTTCTGCTTCGTGTTGTGAAGTCGTGGACCTGCTACAAACACTTATAGTTTCAGCTTCACTGTCCTGGCTGAATGTAAACGTTGGGTGGGACCAGGTCTGCTGTTGTGCTGATCATCCAGCCCCGTGGATCAGAGGCTCTTCCAGGAGCCAAAACAGTGAAGCTGCAGGCTCCACTCTGTTCCAATTAAAAAGAGCCAACGCTCTAAACCAGGGATGCCAGGGTTACAGCCCGCGGGCCGGACCTGGCCGACTGCACGTCACAACTGGCCCGCCGTTGATAAGGGGAGAATATATTTTTTAATTTAAATTTTATCAATTATTTTTAATTTTTTTTTTTTGTAATTTTCTGTGGTATCCGTCAGTTGGTCTGTTGCTGCTGCCCGCCTCAGCTGCAGCAGCGCCGGTAGTGCTGATCGAGATGTCGTTACTAGCTGAGTACACTGTGTTGAATAAGTACTGAGATATCCTCAGGGTCAGTGAATAAGTCGGGTGGGAAGATTTAAAGATGCTCTCAAAAGCTTTGTAACTGCTAGATTTTGTCAATTAAGAATGCCAGTTAGCCAGCAATGGTTACTCCACCTTCTTCTGCACACTGTAAATGGTAAGTCATCTGCATTTACGGTATGTGGTGCTTTTCTGCTCTTGATGACCACTCAAAGCATTCATGCTTTTTCCATTGGCCAAATCACAGCCATATTCATACAGTGCATCTCTGTACAGCACTTTGTGTTTTTGTTTTGTTTTTTATCTAACACAAAGAGTGAGCCATTTCTAGGCATTTTCGAGCACTCAGGGTGGGGCTTTCGAGTGGGTCCCCGGGCTCGGCTGGTGCTAGAGATTTTCTTCTACCATGTATTGTCTTTTTCCCTAACAAACAATGTGGGACCATTTGTCACTCAAACCCACTCTGGGCTATTTGGGGTTCACAGTGCTCCCTTGCTGCTCCCTCTGGTATTTGGATTTATTTGATACATTTATATTAGCTAGGAATGAATACATTTGAAGCCCAAAGTTTGAAAATATATCTAATCTTGGTTCTTCCGGGGCCTGTGTCTCAACAGCCACAATTATTTAGTATTGAAGACCACAACAGTTGAGTCTAATGTTTAGTTAAGAATCAAAGTAAAAAGAACCAGGGGGGATTTTAGAACCATCAGAGCCGACAAAGAGTGAATGTATAAATAAGACAAAACATTTGTGTCGCTCAATGTCAGCATAATTTCTCAAAATCCCTAGGCAATGTCAACCAACCTCTGTTTCTTTCCAGAGCCCCCTCCCCCCAAGGTTTATTTTCAGCTCTGATGAATGTGAGGGAGAGCAAGAGAAGTCCAAGAACACCACAGCAGCGGCCCAGCATTTATGAAACATTAGCACATTTTAGACTGAAAGTAGGCCACACTATCCACAGTATTATTGGTTCATATAGTAAAATGTCAGACTGTCCCATTGTGTCAAGTCTATCTGAAGATTTATCAAAACACATCCACACAGTCTCTCTGTATAGTGTGTGTAGGTAGTGTTTGTCATGTAGACTGTGGAGATGTATTTTATATATGTAGGTCCACAGAGAAACACAAAGAAAGAAATTTCAAGCAGAGTTCAGAATTCTGACCATATTTGTCTTTTGAAAATTAATTTCCTTAAGGCTATAAAGTCTTCTCTGCATTTTGGTTCATTTTTAAGAAAGAAAGAAAATGACTACATTTTATGAAAGTCTTATAATGTAGGCCTTAACACTTTCCTGCCCTGACAATGGCCAGTCCCTCTTTTTCTCCTGATGAATGGTTTCACCACAACAACAACTGGACTGGGTCAGCATGACATGTGAGTGCCTGTCATCAGCTATGTGACTGGTAGTTCACGGGTCTAAATTCTTTTATGGCTTTGGACTGCACCAATAGACAATATTTTCAGTGTTTATCTCATTTAAACTTGTATGCCTGGTCAGCTGACTGATGAAGGGTTCTTTAACACATTCTAAATCTAAAATGGTCAACTAAGAAATGCTCAGACATCTTTATGCAGAGACTATATGCTCCAACTTTGATATTCAAAAAAAGTGGCTGTCAGAGTTTTGCATCAAATCAACCACTATTCTTTTCAGATAGTTCTCTGCTGAAATTGAGTTGCCACAAAGTTTTTTTTAGACTCAACCAGTGAGATGTGTTGCTCTAGTTCCCTCTAGAGGTCAGAATCTGTAGACACAAGCTCACTGATGTAACTTGATGGGCTGTCTGTGAAACCGGTCAATTTGAATTGAAATTGGACTATTGAAACCTATATGATCCTCAATCTGCTAGGAAACTACAATTTTAGCAACAGTAAAAACTGTGTCTTACATTTGATTGATTCCAGTGTGTGTGGTTCTCCTAGCCCAAACAACCTATACATATTCTACTCTTGTAAGTGTAGAGGCATTGACATAATGAATATTTATATCCTTAAGAAAATGTACAATTGTATAGGGGCATATTAGCCACCCACACTGGCAGTTTAGAAATGACAGGTGTGTGATGTTTCATGTTTCATTCCTCAATCATGAATGATGCAGGACACATGTAGTTGTGAAATTGTATTTTCAGATTTTATCAACAGTTTTTCTTACAAGATGGCGGAAAGAGCAGTTCACCCAAAATCTGTGGCTATAAAAAACAATAACATTGATGATCTCAACAGTCGCCATCTATTGTATTCTCAAATGTGGCTGAACCTACAGAATTATATGAAGGTGTTGATATAGTGAGCATTGTAAACATGAACGTGGCCTTATTACTGTAACTGTTATACAAATGTTCCATACTACAGTTGGTGACATTACTATGACTTCTATACTCTGACTTAAAAAAAAAACCATACATTTCGAAGGGACTGTACACTTGTATGTAGGTCAATAGATGGGGGTAATAGCTGTAATGTCCCAACATGGTCTTAATTCCATCAAAGATGATTTTACTCCTTGACATATACAGTTTAATTATTAGGCAATTTAATTCAATATTCATATCTGTGAAAACCTCATACATACTGGTCAATTATTTTGACATGATGGAGGTGCCCTCCATTCTGTGGGTCCACTAATGCCATGACGAAGTTATTCCATGCCACAGTTGTAGCTCACATTGCTATGGTAACAGCCATAACAGACATTTGGGGTCTGGGCCTTCATGCTTTAGTAAACTGGATAATTCATCACATGCGTGCTGTAGAATGAGACTGGTGTTGCAAAGGAATAAATTCACCCTCAGAAGTACTGGAGGTTGTCGCTACAGTCTCATTACTTCAGTCCACAAGTCAGAAACAGTAAGTGCAGCAGTTAACCACAGATAATTCTAAACTGGATATAGCAATACTGGATCACCTTAATATTAGTTATCTGAAATGGATCTTGCATCTTCACTTTACTCACCCTTCCCAATAGGATTATCATTTATTGGTATAGTACTCATGAACTGGTTATACATTTATATATAAACACAATATATATACACAATTCAGGTAAACTGCAATGGTGTCAGTCCATACTGGTTGTACTAGTTCAACTCTTCTGACATGGTGGGGCAGCTTCAAGGTGGGTGGGGGAGGCAGGCGGAGTCAGACGGGAGAGGGAGAGTTGACTCTGGGACGGTCCAATAGAAAACTTCCTGCCAACTGAGCTGCAACAATGAAAATGTAAAGAAACTGTCATATGTTACAAAGGATACAGAGGATATTATCCATCATATTGTATTTAATTCACTGAATAGGACAAGTTTTTATTTCAGTGATGATACAACATTAAAATTCGACTTCAATCGCCATCATTTACACCATACATTTAGCCTAAATGTACTCTGATATCCTCCGCTGGACTTAACTTAATTGTCTTTGTGCAGGGATAAAAAGAACACAGGTCAAATGTGTTTGAAAGGCAGGATCAAATAATATACAACTGCAGTGTCCTCACCTTTCTTCCATCCCCATCTCCTCCTGCTGATCTCCATCCACAGAGGCCTCTGTGTTATCACCAGAGCTTTCCTCCTCTTCACCCACATTGTGGCTCATTTGGCATTGACGAGGCCAGTGATACGCCACACTCTCCAACTCACTGAGCTCAGTGGGCTCCACAACAATAGAGGGGAGACGCTCCCTCCTATACAGAAAGTCATCCGGGTAAGAACTGGAATCAGAGTCTTCATTTTTGTCGGCTTCTGGAAAGATCTGGACCAGGGAGATATATGATTTGTATTCATTTTCCTTAAAAAAATCTAAAGTTATGCTAATTATTTCGGTTATTCCAAACTTTTAAGGTGTTTAAAACCATCTGAGGATACATCTTAGAATATTAACCCTCAGACCTTCCAAGTAACTGCTGAATCACCACTCTTGCATGCAAATGTTACCGACAGATTGAGTGATGGAGTTATCAAGCTTCACAATGGATCAGCCAAGTACTGTTGCTCTTTCAAAATAAATTGGTTTCTAATATCTCAGGACAGGCCGTGTTGGCAATCCAATGTTTTTAGACAAATCCCTACAGGTACTTTCCGTAGAAAATTCCCCAATTCCCAACACAAGGATGGACTTCCCCATCCACAGTGAGTTTAACATTGTATATTTAGTATTAAGCATGTTTGAACAAAAAACACGATGCACTGTATGTACTAATCTTTTTCAGAATTTAGAATAATTCTTTAGACATGCTTACAGCACGTTTATAAAATGTCTCAGTTATTGCAGTTTGCAAAGCACAGCCTCTTGCCTGTTGTGTTGTCCACAAACCAACTACACAACAGTTTGCAAGCTTAGGCTTGAGATATATGCAAAAAAAGTTCAAACACAAGAGTAGGCTTCACACAGTTGAACAAGTCATTAGTTGAGATGGATGGATGGATCGTTTTTCAGGACTATTCATGGCTACGTGTAAATGGGAATATTAAATGTATAATAATCTAAATTTACCAGGTCAACAGCTTAATGGGTATGTTGTCTTTTTAAGAAAAAGTTCACAAAAATCATTCGATCACATGGTAGCCGAACATACAGACCTGAGTGACAGAGGGATCATTTCACTTTTTAACTTGCAGAAATCACTGCAATCGCTAGAATAACAGATGTGTCTAGGGATTTTGTCAAACAATTTTATAAAATCATAAATAGCAGAAGAGAGCAGAAGCTGGAAATGTCTTGAATGTAGCGCCTGCCTGTCCTAAACTGTTAACAACGGGTCACTGGTTCACACACGTTCCATTGTCTGATACAGAAGCAGAAAAACATGTCAATGAATAAAAGCTTTATATGTATATGTCTGTATATCTGTATATGTGATCACAGACAGCAGAAAGGCAATCAGAGAAAGAAAGGGGAGGGCAAGCAGAATATAAAGATGATGTGAGATCTTCATAAATATGTACATTTATTGTATTAAATCCCCAAGCAACATTTACCGACTTTAGATTCAAGCTGTTATCAGTCAAACCAGTTTTTAGCTACATCCTCAACTTTGCACAGTCTAGTCATGTTATATGGTTCAGCCTAATCTACACACTAAAAATGCTGGGTTATTTCCATAACCCAAATGCTGGTTTGAGATAGGTATAATAGAGATAACACTATTAAAACTAATCAAAAATGTGGATCTGAAAACAAGTGATGCAATTTAATCAAGGGCCACTAAGGCAGGCAAGTATGTCAGTTGTACCTGGTAGGCTCTGCTGCCTCTTCGCTCCACTGAACTGTCCTCCATCTGAGATTCTACTTGACTGAGAATGGTGCTCATACTGCAAAAAGCACAACACATTGTTTAATTAAGGTCAATTTTGCCTGAAGCATTTACACTAGCAAAGGTCTGCATTTCATCAACACAGCACAATGCCTTCTTTGCCCCAAGTCTACAATGCAATGACATTATGTGTAGTTTTAGTAGTGTACATATTGTGATCCTTTTTTTTTTTATTGTGCTTCGGCACTGTTACTTTAATTCTGTTTTTCTATTATTGCTGTAACAAGTGAATTTCCCCATTGTGTGGATAAATAAAGAAATCTAATCTAATCTAATCTAATTCACATCAACCTCACAGAGTTCCAATCACATTAACGAGGGTTTTAGTCTATTTAGACCAGTGATTCTCAAACTGTGTGGGGCAAGGAGGCATAACAGGTGGGGGAAACGTGAGGAAATGTGAGGTGGAACTAATATTATAGTCGAACTAATGTTTTGAAGTCCGCATCTCTTTGAAGGCGGAGCAGTAAACAAATCGCTCTTTCTCCGTAGCCAGGGGTCGTCAAACCGCGGCTTCAGCCCCTCTGCAGTGGCTTCCTCTACAGTGTTATGCATGTCGCGCATATTTTTCGCGAACGGACAGTGCACACACTCAGGCCCCGGGGCTCCGCCCCGCACACACTCACTCGCTCAGAGACACACACACGAGATCAGAGCTCATTCACGTGAAGCAGCCGGTCAGGGACAAACAAGAGACAGTGTTCAAAAAACAAGTTGAAAAGAAATAACGATGAAGTCTATCTTGCTCTTGGGTTCACAGTCAATGTGGAAGGACATGAGGAGAGACCAGTGTGTATTTCATGTCTGAAAACTCTATGAGACCCAACAAATTAAGAAGACACTTAGAAACTTTACACCCCAGTCACATGCACATGTTCTTTTTGGTTGAGCTTTATCATCTTAGTAACAAAGTGATATAATTGAATTTATTTTTTCTCTATTATTGAAAAAGTACAGACCGGTGGAGGAATGTAGTGATAAATGTCACCTCAAGTACTTCCATTAAGTTAAATTTAAGCAAATTTATGGCACTATTTTTTGAAAAAGTGACAAATGTTACAAAAATATGCTTTTTAAAGGTTTTTTATTTGTACATCAGAAATTCCTGAAAGTAATGTGGAATTAATGTTCATGTGTATGTTATCTAAATACACATGTTAAACTTGGCCCATTTTGTCATCATTTTGTTGGGGCAGGGGTGCTCCCGAATGCCACCCGCTGGTGGGGCATGAAAAATATTCGAGCTCCAAAGTGGGGCATGAGAGAAAAAGTTTGAGAACCACTGATTTAGACACATGGAACTGTGGTATTTTTTCGCCTGTTTTGGGTGTGTACATGAATGGTAGCCACAGAAAGCACACTGCCATGTTGTCGGAACACAAACAGCATTGACAGGGGCTTTGCTTTGGTTTGACTCAATGACAACCTCAGCGTATTTGTGTCAAATAAGGTTTACGATTTCAAACAGCTCAACTCACACCTTCCAAGACATCTGGCTAACATTTGGGGCTTTTCGTTATGAGAGTTTCAAATTGCTAATCATTGCTCTATATTCATTGTATTTCATTTTATCGCATTCACATTGTTAAAAATTAAAAAGAAATTGGAGAGAATAGTACAAATGTTTAGGGTTATTACATAATGTGAGTTAAAACATATTCATTCAGATAGACTAAAACGTACACGAATACCACCTGTTAACCTGATCACCAGTTAAACTGGAACATTTTAAAAACGACTGTTTCATGTTGGAAGAAAAGCTCTATTTGGCAATAACTACAACATCATAGAAAATATACATCCAAATAGAATCAAGACGTAGTCAGAATTTTTTTTTTATCGTATTGTGGCAAGACCAGGAAAGGCAGAGACGCAGGTAAGCTAAACAACCAAATGTGGAACATTTTATTTCATTTAACTTAACTCATTTTCACAGACTGTTTGAGATGGAGGAGTGCTTTATCATAGGTTTCAGTGGGACAAAAATACTGTATTGAAAAATACTTCAGGGCTGAGGAGGGAGCTGGCAAAGTAAGATGTTATTTTCCTCTGAGTTAATCTGCAGGTAAGCACTTAATGAAATAACAGGCTTGAACAACAACTGACTTGTCAGCTGCAAAGATGGGGGAAGGGTGAGAAAAGGTGGGAAACAAAAAAGACAGCCTGACATATAGGGTTATAATTATTAAGGAATTAAGGGCAAAGTTGAATAGTTGTATAATGGAGTGATTATCCTGTAAGGTAACATTGACATTGCAAACATTTATGTTTTTGTAACCAAGGCATGAGTTCATATTTCTAGTTATATGTGTATAAACACACTGACATATAAGCACAGAGTATTTAAAATCTAGAGGGACAAAATATGTGAGTAAATGTCTCTAATCACAATGCTTTATTTCTGAATTTATATTTCTGAATAGAGACAGTGATGCTACTGTCATGAATTTGATATATGATTTCATTCCAGGCAGTCAATTTCCATTTCATGGTCCCAATAAATTTAGTCTCAGGTATGATCTTGTTGAATTTATGGTACCCTCCGATTTAAGAATATAACACAAAACACCATTTCTCACAGCTGTGGTAGCATGGGCAGGTAGATACCTCATGTTTTAAGTATTTAGAATGTTTTTGTCATGTATCTTACCTGTGTGAGACAGGGATACAGCTCATCTTTACAGGTATTTAAAGGATTAAAATAATTTGGGGTTGAAATCAAGAAAGTATTTCCAATGTCTTCTTTTTACCGCTGACAAACTATTCCTATTGAAAGTTGGTCACTCTGAATTGTCCGTCACTTTTTTTGACTTTTTCCTGACAGTGACACTTTCAAGCTGTCTTCCCTAAACCCGGCCCCTCCTTCCTCTTATCCTCCTCTTCCTTAATTTCCTCCAATGGCTTGCACACTGACGCACATAAACCAGCTTTACAAGCTGACAGGCTTTAGCGTCACGTTTGATTACAAGTAAAGCCTTGATGTAACATGTGAGTGTGCAGCAATACTGTGCCTCATATTGTTCTCCTGCTGATGGGCTGCACTCATTCATCACATGTTGGACATTATTTTACTTTATGATTAATGCAAGAGGCTTTTCCACTAAAACTATCGTGGAAAGGATATTAACACATTTCTTTAAGTTAGCATGTCTTTATTTCCTTCTTTACTTGTTCAATAATATGAGGTGAACACAGAGGAGATTTAATTAGTATAGTGTTCCTATAATATTACCTCAGATAAATTCATCCAGCTGTCTAGTGAAGTTCCCCTGCTGTAGCTCGCCAAGTCAATTTAGAACCAGTAGGAGATGCTAATGTATGTGGGGCTGGAGTATTCTCCATGAACATTAAATTTGCCTGACCTAGTTTGATAGATGATAAATTTCCCAGTGTTCTATAACTGTAATCTGTCCCTTTATTTTTTAATAATTATCACATACATCTTTTAGGATTAATAGGGAATACCATTTATGTAATATACAGTATATTATATGCAATTACACTGTGTAACTAAATAATCTGTATACTATTGCGACATTGTCATAATGTAGACTAAGATAAAATGCTGGATGGGCAGGTTTAAGGGCAGGATTGTGACCTATTACAACAAGATGAGCAAGATATAAAAGAAGAAAAAGAAAAATTGAAACTCACAAAGACTGAACTACAACAGAAGAAGGAACATGTCGACAGTCTGTTGGATGACATAAACCGAGAGAAAAGCATCTGATCAGATCTGAAAACCAGAAACAATGTGACCTATTACAACAAGATGAGCAAGATATAAAAGAGGAAATAGTCAAATGTAGACTCACAAAGACTGAACTACAACAGAAGAAGGAACATGTCGACAGGCTGTTGGATGACGTAAATCAAGAGAAAAGCAACATTAGAATTCTGACCCTTCAGGTTCACACACAGAGAAAGAAGCTTCGGATTGGGACAAAAATGATCGCCTTGAAGCAAAGAGAGCATGACGTAAAGGACAGTGACATCAGGAGACAAATTCAAGAACTACAAACCCAGAAGAACATTATTTTGGAAGAAAGAGAAGAACTGGAT
This sequence comes from Pleuronectes platessa, assembly GCF_947347685.1. Taxonomy (NCBI): domain Eukaryota; kingdom Metazoa; phylum Chordata; class Actinopteri; order Pleuronectiformes; family Pleuronectidae; genus Pleuronectes; species Pleuronectes platessa. The sequence goes on from NC_070640.1 coordinate 24,438,574, forward strand.
GTTTTGAGGATGGATCTCAACAATAAGAATCTTGAGGTTGAAGCTGCCATGAAAACCATCAGTCAAGAGAAAGAAGACTTTATTCAGATGAAGTAGAAAAAGAGAGAGAACTGCTTTTGATTGAAAAGGAAAGAATGGAAGAACAATGGTCTGACTTGAAAAAGAGAGAAAACAAGCAAATTGATAAAATGAAATACATTGAATCCATGAGAATAAGACATCAAGAGCTTGATGCCAGGATGAGTCAAGACATGAACCACAAAATCATCCGATTGGAACAAAACCAGGAAAACATCCTGAAACTGGTCAGTATTCTAGAGGAAAAGCAAGAGGCTCTGGGTGTACATAAAATCAATATGAAGAGCTGCACTGAAATGCTCGTGAGAGAAAGAGAAGGATTGAAGAGTCTGATGTCAGAAATTGTCTTCCAGAGGCAAGTGTTGGCTGAACATTGTCCATGCTAAATTTTCCTTGAATGAAAAAAGTAAGAGAAATGTGGGCAATGGCATCAAGTCATGGTGTCATGAATAAATCATTCATGAGGATTATCTACTGTGATGCAGTGGTTGTCATCAACTTGTCAATTATCACCTCCAGGTCTGTAATTTTTAAAGGTTTTAGAGAAGCTGTGGCATTGGTAAAATGTGACACATCGGTTCTTAGGGATGTTTGATACACAAGCAACCTCAAGAAAAATAGGCACCAATCTTTTTGCTATGCTATTCAATCAAATTTGTTGAGTTTCTCAAGCTGTAATGTTCAAGAAAAACAGGCCAGCATGACCATGATCTTTGTCCACATCAAATCAGTTAAAATTCTTTGATTCAAGTTAATGTTTGTGCAAAATGTGAGCAGATACCCTTAAGGGGCCTTGACCTTTGACCACCAAAATCGAATCAGTTCATCATTGAGTCCAAGTGATACAAAATGTTTGTACCAAATGTGACGAAACTCAAGGCACACTTGAAATATTGTTTCAATAGAATGGGACAGACGGACGGACAACAACCCCAAAACATAATGCCTCAGGCCACTAGCTATTGCCAGCACGGAGGCTTCAAATCATAATCACTTTAATGTGGTTGTGAGGCCATTCAGTTTGAAACAAAAAGCAGTTTAAACAACTATGAAATTAAACTATTACAAGTTTAAGGCAGTGTGGTGTATTTCTAAAAAGAGAATAGGAAGGACGCCATTCAATCGTAAAGTCTGAACAGAAGTTGAGCAGAAGAGAAAGAGAGTGAGTGGAAAAGAGCACAGACACAGATCTACAGACACTACTGCAGGAGATAAATTATGGATGAAAGGGTGGATTAAAAGACAAACAGTTGACTTACAAAACCACTCAGTTTGGCGAGAAGATATTATCTCGGCTGCTGAAATAAGATTGAGTGTGGGGTGGCAGATTAAATAGGGAGGATACGTGGGGTGACAAAGGGGAGAGGTGGTGAGACAATAGAGATACAAAATAATTAAGGGATACAACAATTTTATTTTTTGCAAATAAATAAAGTTGCACTATTCAAAACATGACATGAGTGAAAAGTAAAAGCTCAGATTCAGGTCAGTGGTTCATATTTGTCACAGGGGAAAGAAAAAACAGAAGAAGAGCAATCAAGGGCAGGTAAAAAAAAAGAGGAATTGTTTTAGAGCATTCACGCACTTCTCTATAAGGTTTAACTGTTGTAGTAGAAAAAAGGGTAGTACTTTGAATAGAGGGAGTGGGTAGAGACCGAGAGGGAGATTCAAGCACCAAAAAAGGTATTGAGTCAGAGCTAGAGAAACTGCAGGTTTGACAGTTGTGGCACAACCATGGAAAGCAACAGGAAGACAAGAACGAGGGCAGAGGACAGACAGACAAAGAGAGGAGGGATCTGACTTACAAAGACAAAACAGAGAGAGGAAAAACGTGAGAGGGAACATGACCTGTTGAAAGAGGATGTTTGCATAGAAACAACACAAGTGATCAAGCTTAGCAGGTAAAGAGTAAAAACGATAGGCGGGGTAAGCAGAAGGTTTAGGTTTTGATACAGAAAGAGATCCCAAAAAGCAACTGTCTGTTTGGCAGAGGTGAAGCCAGAGAGAGATTGGACTGTTACTGTATTCTCAAGAAACCAAATAGAGAAACTGTTAAGGAAGAGGAAAAATATGTTCCACCTTAAATTCATGCAAATTCAACAACTGGACATCAGGGTTTCACTGCTATTTTAAACCAGCACGCACCTCACCCATTGGGCATCATGTCGACTAGCCCTGGCCTTGGTTCACCTGACCAGAACGGGAGCTCACAGACCACTGGACCTGTTGGACTCCAGACCCTGTTGGACCTACTAGTAGGGGTCTATCAGGAGTTCTACTCCTCACTCTTTGCAAGGGAGAAGTATGTATCTCGTTTCCTTCAATGGGGTGAGTGTTTTCTCTTATTTGTATGTCGACCTTCTGGTTGGAGGACGACCGCTCTACCCCTCAGCCACAACAGTTAACACCAAGTAAGCGGCGCTGTAACTCACCACACTCTGCTATCTTTTCAGTGATTTCCTTATTGTCAAGTGCCATAAGAATAATTCTACCCAGATAGAATGTGATTGTCTGGGTGACAAGCTGAGGTGGTGAAATTGGAAAAAAGAAATTAATCTGACGAAACAGATTCATTATAAAGAGTGAAGCCTTGACTGCAGTCCTGTACTGCTGTCAGTTTCGTCGGTTGCCAGATAAGTGGATTCTAAATGTCTGACAAATCATTCCTGTTTTCTACATTATTGCTGGTCAAGTTATCAATTCAAGGCCGAAAAGACCAGGCCACAGGGAAATGTCCCTGCAGTCCTGATGTGCACTACGCCACTGGTGATGAGTAAGAATAAGTGATAAGGCCTTCAGAGCATTGTGTTACAGATAAAATTTGATGTTCATCTGAAGTCTGACTGTTAGTGTGACATTAGATCTACTAGCTACTGAAGGCTGTACATTTTGAACAGCCCACTGTCTTAAGAACAAGACTATACTCCCACACTAATACACTAATGCACTGCGAAAGAGCAACAGCGATGGTAAAAAGTAAGAGCATGGATTCATTTTCTTAGCATGAGAATGATGTCGAACTTTAAATTAGTGTTAGCAACACTTTGTATTCAGTGATGATTTAATGAGATTCAACAAGGTAGGAAACAGTGACTGTATCATTGTTTCCAAAAGTCTCATTTTTTGTCCATTCATTTTAGCATTTTAGCAACTAAAACAGGTCCAATAGCATATCCAAAAGTTCACTGTTTATATTCAGTACCAAGTGTTCAGGGTCATTGCAGGAAGTGGTTTTTCCTTTTATAATCTGATGAGCCCATCAGCAGAACATAATTTGTCTATGGCTTTCAAAACCTTTACAAAATGCTACTGCAAAAGTATACCTGGTTTCTAAGCTGACACAGCTCTAGCTAATGTTTGGGATAAAATAATTACATAGAGAATGATCATGGTTATGGTTAAAATATTGACTATTGATGAAGTGCAGAATATTACCAGTAGCCTGATGTTTCCTTGATCCGTCCATCATCCTCCTCTTTACTTTGTTCATCCAACTCTCTGAAACAATATAGCAAGCTAGCAGGTGAGTAAAGTACTGAAGGAAATACAAAGGCATATCAGAAAGGAAAAGGTGACGCCATTTGCAATATCAACATTTTCCCAAGAGATCTTATCAAACTCTGTTAACCAAACTTTCATTGAAAACAGTTCCACAACCTCCGTAGTTTCCGTAAATGTCAACAAAGACATCACAACTCTGAAATTTAGTTAGTTTTCTTCTGTGCTGTATTTTAAATACACACAATTTGCCAGTTTGGGCACTTTCTTTATGAGTTTTATGAATTGGAGTAGAACTGATGTTATGTGCAGTAAATATACTTGGGAGATTGTTGTATAATATGATTGAATGTAATCACTATGAGTTTTTTTTTCAACATATTTTTACAAGAAAACGTTTTAGTTGTGTAAATACCTGTATGTATATGCTGGGATAGGAATAGGAATTATTAAATACTGTATCAAAGTAATACAGGGTAATCCAATAGTAAACCCTTAATTTTCCAATAACTTTAAAAAAAAAATTGGGCTCATGTTGCTGTCCACAGCTGAACTTGTGACATGGTAAATGGTTTTGTATTTATATTACGCTTTTCTGGTCATGATAACCACTCAAAGCTCTTTACAGTACAGTTTTACACAAACACACACATTCATACAGCGCATCTATTAGCAGCACTTTTGCTGTTCTATGAGGGGCAATTCAGGGTTCAGCATCTTGCCCAAGGATACTTCAGGGAAGACTGGGTATCGAACTGCAAACCTTCAGGTTGGAGGACGACCGCACTACCCATGAGCTTAAACAATCTTTTCACTGTCCTCTCTTGCGCAAACCTTTAACAGAACCAGACTCAATGTCTCGACCAAAACATGATGCCTAATAATCCGTTTATGTTATTTTCAAAATATGAAGAAAAAAAAACTCCCTCATTAACTAGAAGAAACCTTGAGCAGAACCAGACCCAATGTGGGCAGCCATCTGCCTCGACCGGTTGGTGTGAGTGGAGAAAAATGGGGAAGAAAGGGGAGATCTATTAGAGAGGGGAGAGGAGAGGGGGGGAGAGAGAACATTTGTTTACCCATCATGTTTCTGCTCTGTCGGACTGGTTGTAATAATGAGAATAATAAGTGTGATAATTATAGATGTAAATATGTTTTAAATTATAGCAGCACCAGTTAATATAATGATAATAACAAACATGATGATGATTAATAATAATTATATTAATAATAATTATAATAATAATAGTTATTGTCATCTGGATCCTTCAGCTCTGGAGTCAGACATACCTGCAGAATATGAGAGGGAGAGGGAGAGAGGAAAGAAACACAAAATTAGTGACATGTAGTAAAATAAGGGTAGAAAGAGACAGAGAGAGGAAGAGAGAGAAAGTGCTGAGTGCATGATGAGAATTCCCCCAGAAGTCTAGGCCCATAGCATCATAACTAAGGGATGGTTCAAGACTCACCTGATCCAGCCCAAACTATAAGCTGTATCAAAAAAGAACATTCTAAGTCTAACTCTAAAGGGATAGTTCACTGAAAAATGTAAATTCACTTATTATCTACCCCTATGCCGATGGAGGAGTGGGTAAATTGTTTGAGTCCACACAACACTTCTAGAGTCTCAGCGGTAAACTTTGTTGCAGCAGAATCCGATACAACAGAGTCATTTACACTGTATTTTAAGCCCAAATGTTTGTTCATATATTCCTACGAGGTGCGTTCCGTTCACGGACCCCCGGACACACCTTTATGTTGTTACGTCTGCTAGATTAGCATTTACAGTGGACAAAACCCAATGTAAATAACCCTGTTTCATGTCAAATTTGAATCTGAATGTTGGTGCTTGGAGGACACCAAACGTAAAAGAACAACAGAAGCAAAACATAAAATGCCTTCATACTGCTCCTTTGGTCTCATCCAAGTGTCCATAAGCCCCCACATTCAATTTTGACTTAGAAACGGCATCATCTACATCAGGTCTTTAGCCTAAATTTCCACTGTTATCCTCTTGTTAGTCACTGCTGCAGTAACTGCAGGTAATTCAAGTTATTGTGATACTCACAAGTTTTTTTTAAGTTTGAAGAAGTGGTTGCCATTTACTTAAATTTGATTAGATTTGGCCACAATACTGTTTACCCCTGAAACTCCCAAAGACTGCAGATAGTTACTGCAGCAGTTTAAATCCAGGAGAAACCTAAAGTTTTTTATTCATGCCTTAATTTCCCTTTGTTTGCTTCACTTATTTTCTTTTTCATCTGCCCGGGCCAATAGCATTTACATAAATTACAGCCTGTCCAAAAAACTGTATTCAGATTATTCAAACAACACTAAGAAGTCAACTATTCATATCTGTTTCTCACTGTTGTCCCATTTACACATTTTTCTGTCTTTAATTGCAGTATCTTCATTCTGTAATGAAAGTACTCCATCGCCGCCCTCCAAAAGAAAAAAGAAAAAAGGAAAAAAGATGATAGTGATAAATTTAGTTTTCATTATTATTTTAAAAATGTATTAAATTATGCAAATAACACATTACAGTAAAAAGGGTTCATCCTGCCAAGATTATCTTTAATTAAAATTAAACTGAATTTGTTGTCTTACTGTTCAAGTGTGGGGTTTTAAAAAAAAATTGAAGTTTACAAAGCCTTCTGGCCTGAAATGGGAGACAATGTTTTAGAGGTCTTCACAGGGTTCAACAACTCATCTCTGCCTCAGAGCTGCATGAGAGCAGTTCAGGGGTCTCATTTATAAAAGAGTGTGTAGGATTCATACTAAAAGTGTACGTACGTACAAAAGCCGGATATGGCGTAAGCAAAAGAAAATTGCCGTTTCTGTGGATAACACAATGTGTGAGAGTGAAGACGATAGAAGGAACGGAGCCTGAAATAAAGAAAAGATCACAGATCACAGATCAATAGAATCTATTGAGACGTACAGCGTCGAGGACCATGTTATTTCTCCGTTTTTGGACAGGAAGGTCTCTCTTTGCACGAGTCCTTCTCCTCCTCCTCCTACTCCATCATCTTCTTCTTCTTCTTCTTCTTCTTCTTCTTCTTCTTCTTCTTCTTCTTCTTCTTCTTCTTCTTCTTCTTCTTCCGAAGATGTGCACGATGAGGAATCGTCTCTCCGATTGGGGGTCTCCGTGACCCCGAGACTCGCGACGCGGGGCCTTCCTGGCTGCCAGTGTCGTGTACCCGAGCCTGTTCTTGCTCGATGAGGAGAAGAAGGAGAAGGAGAAGGAGAAGAAAAAGAAGACTCTTGCGCAGTAATAATAATAAAAAAAGAAACTAATTTGTATTATTTCTCTTATAGCCGAACGACACACGCAAAGACGTAGGGTAGGTGTGTCGTGGGCCCTGTCGCTTGTCGGTCGGGGTCCCAGTGACCCCGAGACTTGCGACGCAGGGCCGGTCCGGGCTCCCCGCTTCGTGCACCCGAGCCTGTTGTTGCTCAGCGACCGTTGAAAATGAAAAAACTACGATACAAATGGCAAAGCTTTTTTTTTTGTAATCTCTGGCCGCCCACGTTGCGTACTCGAGCCTGTTCTTGCTCGGTGATGCGAAGAATAAGAAAAAGAAGACGAGACGAACAAGAGCAAGAAGGAAACTCATTTTTATTTTATTTTTGTATAGCTGCACACGACACGCGCGAAGACGTATGGCCCCCGTCTCTTGTCGTTCGGGGTCTCCGTGACCCTGATACTCACGACGACGGGCCCGCCCGGCCGCCCGCGTTCCGTACCTGAGCCTGATTTTGCTCGGTGATGCGAAGAAGAAGAAGAAGAAGAAGAAGAAGAAGAAGAAGAAGAAGAAGAAGACTTTGACTTTGACTTTTGAATAACTTTATTTAAGTCACATTGTCAAAAGAAATCCTTAATTATTCAAAATTATGTGTCACAGAAAATGTTAAAAACATTCCAGGCACACATACATCATACACCAACGATAAAATTTCCAGATGTTCTGTTAAAATTTTAAAACCAGAGACCGGTTGTCCCCCAGTGAGCAAAGGACCTGTCCCACCCCCCCACACAGCCCTGAAACCCTCCAGATTGTCCCTAAGTGTAAAATATGTTCAATTCTGAGCCTAGCTGCCACCAAACCCCTCAGGCAGAGCAGTGGATCTTTCCAGCCTCCCCCCGCCATTTTGTTTTTTCTACTAACCCAGATTGCTATCTTGGCATTAGCAAAAATAAAATTCATTAAAACCATAGTATGTTTTTTCCTGGCAACGTACTTTGGTCCAAAAACAAAGAGTGGTAGCGAGAAGGCCTCTCCTAAACCCCCCACCCACTCCTGTAGCTGTTTAAAAGTGTCAGCTAGCCTGGGACACGACACTACTAAGTGCTCCAGGGTCTCTGGCAGCGAGCAGAAAGGACACCCCCCCTCAGTGCTTGGGTCCAGGTGAGCTCTGTATCTGTTTGTAGCTAGAGCTCCGTGTATAATTCTCCACTGGATGTCTGCCATCCGTTTCTCCACAGGAGGTTTATACAGGACCCGCCAGCTGCCACTAGGGGAATAATCTGAGCCAAAAACCTCCGTCCATTTCGACTCCCTGACTCCTTCAAGAGAGCGACAGTTCAGGACCTTCACACAGCTGCAGTAGAGCTGTTTCCCTGCAGAGGTGTTGAAGGTGCCCAGTGCTGGAGTCCTGATGGTTAGCAGTCGGCCGCTCTCTTCTCTCCACTCCCCCACTGCAGGACTCACATTCAGGATAGGAAACTGGTATTCTTCTGTTTTTGTCCACTGGTCAGCCTGGCTTTGGCTCTGGGAGAAGGTCCGAACAGGCTGGGGCAGTGACTGCCACACCTCATCCACGAGGCTCCGCACCATCCTGGTAGATCTTATACCTGTCATCTCCGCCAGCCTCTCCAGTGATGTCCGTGTCAGGTGGCCCAGCTTCCCTATTCCTGCCTCCCTGAACTTGTTTTGTATTGTCGTTGATGAGGATGTGGATGTCAGGACCGTTTTTGTTAAACAGTGGCTCCTCAAAGAGCCACATCCCAGGCGTGGGGTCAGGAGGCCTTGTGATGGTGAGAGTCCTCCAGGCATCTATCACAGAGGTATAAAAATTACTGAGCCCAGTCAGTCTGTGTAGAGGAGAGTTTAACAGGAATAGTTGTTTGTCGTACCCGAGGCCCCCGGCTCTCCAGAGCAGCAGGCGGGCCACAGCCGACCAGCACCGTGTGGAGCCGTACAGCAGCCTCTGGGCTGCCTGCAGTCTGAAAGCAGCAGTCCTGGATATGATGTCGGTCAGTCCATGGCCCCCCTCTGCCACAGGGAGGTACAGTACGGACGCCCGCACCCAATGATGGCCCGAGCAGAAGAAGTCCACCAGCAGCCTCTGTAGTTGTTGCAGGAGTCCCGGTGGAGGAGTCAGCACCTGGAGTCTGTGCCACAGGGACGCTGCAACCAGGTTATTGACAATCAGAGTTTTTCCCCTGTAGGACAGCTGGGGTAGCAACCATTTCCATTTAGACAACTTGAGCTGCACCTTCCCCAGCACTCCCTCCCAGTTCTGCCTCTCTATCTCCTCACTGCCTAAAAACAAACCGAGGACTTTTAACCCTTTTACTCCCCATGTCAGGTTCCCAGGGAGACGGGGTACTCTCCCTGCGTCCCACTGACCAATCACACATGCCTCGCTCTTTTCCCAGTTCACCTTGGCTGTCGTAGCCTTTGCATACAATGCCAGACTGCCCTCTAATTCCTGTATGTCCCCCTGATCCCGGACAAGAATGTTTACGTCATCAGCATAAGCTGATATTATTATAGGGGGACTTTGAGGCAGCTCTGGCAGACGCAGGCCTTTCAGCCGAGTCCTGAGCCGACACAGGAGAGGTTCGATGGCCACGCTGTAGAGCTGGCCTGATATTGGACATCCCTGCCTGATCCCTCTTTGGACTGGTACCTGTCTGCTCAGCCCTCCCCCCACCTTCACCACACAACATGTATCATTATATAATAACTTCACCCAGGACAGAAAGTGCTCCCCGACACCAAAAGCCTGCAGTGTGGCAAACAAGAATGACCAATCGACACGATCAAAGGCTTTTTCTTGATCGATGGAAATAATGCCAATATTAATGCTGCACACACATCAAAAATGTCTCTCATTAAAAACAAATTATCCTGGATTGACCTTCCTGGTACACAATAAGATTGGTCAGCACTAATAAATACTTCCATAAAAACCTTGAGTCTATTTGCTAAAACCTTAGATAAAACCTTATAGTCACTGCATAAAAGAGAGACGGATCTCCTTTCTTCGGTAGCAGTGATATTACTGCCCGTCTGCAGGAGGCTGGAAGAAGACCTTTAGCAAATGCCTCCTTCAAGACATCCAGCAGATCCTGTCCCATACTGTTCCAGAAATGTTTTTAAAAATCTGCTGGTAATCCATCCAACCCTGGTGACTTGCCTGCAGCCATCTGAGATACAGCAGTGGTCAGCTCCTCCAGCGTGATGTCGGCGCTCAGGGTGTCTCGCTCACCTGGACTCAGCTGTGGGAGGTCCTGCAGCAGCTCGGCCACAGCTTCCCCGTCACACTCCTCTGCCCCAAACAGGTCGGTATAAAAGTCCACCGCGTGTCTCCTCATCTCTGCTGGTTCAGATGTAATATTCCCATCCGGCAGCCGGAGACCCACCATCTGCTTCCCCTGGGCCACGGATCTCTCCAGGTTAAAAAAGAACGTGGTAGGTGCATCTATGTCTTTTAATTCCTGGAACCGAGCTCGGACCAGAGCTCCTTTGGCCTTCTCCTGGAGAAAGGAATTCAGTTGTTGTCTTTTACCTTTTAATTTCTCTGTGTTGGTAGGTACGCTCTCCAGCTCCTTAATGTCTTCCTCCAACTGCTCCATCGCTCTTTTAATGTTTCTTGTAGCGTATGCAGTGTACTGCTGGCAGAAGACCTTAATTTGACCCTTGCCAACCTCCCACCACTGACCCAGGGAGGGAAACGAGTCTTTCCTGGAACACCAGTTGGCCCAAAACAGTTTAAAATTCTCACAGAAATTTAAATCATTTAAAAGCTTAACATTAAAATGCCAGAAGGATCCAGGCTTTCTAACAGGAGATAAAAGTAGCTCTACTAAAACCAAATGATGGTCTGTGAAACCAACCGGGTGGATTTGACAGTTGGTCACACGTGTGATAAAAGGAGCTGATATGTAAAATCTGTCCAGCCGGGCCCCACTGACCCTGCCATCTGTTATTTTTATCCAGGTATACTGCCTGGTTGAAGGATGTTTCCTCCTCCACACGTCCACTAGATCCGCCTCCATGACTGTCTGGCCCAGAACCGAGGAGGACTGAGGATGGAGCTCCTGTCCTGTCCGGTCTAAAGTGACGTCTGTGCAGCAGTTCCAATCCCCCCCCATTATTATACACTCCCCTTGACCCACACTGTCCAACTTGTTTTTTAATAATTTAAAAAGAGTAACACGTTCAGGACCGTGGTTTGGTGCATAAACGTTGATTAGATTAAAAATAATACTGTGTATTTCCACTCTTATACTCAGAGCCCTGCCTCCCACGATCTCTGTGCTGGATAAAAAAGTCCTTTTTAATGAGGGAGAAAATAAAACAGCGACTCCAGCGCTCAGGTTAGAGCCTTGGCTTAGTACGTGCTGACCCCCCCATCATACTCCCCAGTCTGTTTCATTCAGTGAATCACTGTGAGTCTCCTGTAAAAAGAGGACATCCAGCTTTTTTACTTTAAAAAGTTCTGATACTAAAAACCTTTTATTAGCACTTCTACCCCCGTTCATGTTTAATGAGGCTACCTTTAATGCCATGAGAGGATAAAAAATAGAGAGTAAAAGGACAAACAGGTAAACACAGCAGAATGAAAACACCCAGTGATGAACGGTCATGATCAATTTTATTTACAATTTTTCCTTCTCTTGGACCGTATTTTACATGGAAGACCTTTTTTTGCTGCAGTCACATGTTTCCTGAGCCTATATCTGCGTTTCTCATCCAGGACATCCCTACCTCTTTCTGGAGGGTACTGACTGTCTGGATGAACTTCTTAATGTCTGGGAAGTACTCTGCTAGCTCCACTGCTTTGCCAAAGGATTCATCTAAAAACTCATTGACCTCCTTTAATGAATATAAATCTGTGCTAATTGAAACGCTGTCAGCCAGAGACACATTGTCCGATTCATAGTCCTCCTTCACGTCCATCTCACTAACCTGACTGCTGTCTAATTCAGCCTGTATCTGTTCAGCCTGCTGAGCAGGACCACACTGCATCCCCTGCTCCGGGTTGGCAACCAACACCTTTCCTATTACGACCTGTTCCTCACTTCTCTCCTCTTGCCTCGCCAAGGACTCAGAAACAGGCGCAGCAGAGGGAACCTCACAACAGCTGGACCTTCAGCAGGACCCACCGGACCGACCGCACCCGGCCCGGAATCCACCAGAACCACCGCCGCCACCGGCACCACCGCAGCCGGCGCCGCAGCCACCGGCACACACACACGCGAAGACGGAACCGCTGCATCAGAACCCGCAGCCTCAGAGGACTCAGCAGCACCGGTGTTCCAGTTTAACTGGCGGGCATGGCTTCTGGCGACATTCCAGATGTTGAGGCTGTTTTTTAAGAGCCGGTGGCAGATTCGTCATTTTCACAAAGCGCCTGTGTGTGAAGTGCGGTGATCTACTGAAGGTCTTGCTGAAATAAAAATCCTACAAAAACCCTTCACGAGTTCATGTGTCCGTGTCAGCATCACGTTGAGACCGCAATATACATTTAAATGGTAAAAAAAAAAAAAAGTAAAAAATCCTTGATCGGGATTCGAAACAACAAGCTAAACACTATGAGCTTCTAGCCTGATGACGATCTCACTACGCCACCGAGTCGCTGAAATGTACACCGCGCGTTAGATAAATGTCTCGTTCTTTGCTTTGTCAGATGTATATCACCAGATGTGCTTTAAGGTAACGCCCATGTCATCTGGTGATAGTCCGAACACAGAATAAACGCTTTAAACGTAATACCAGGCTTTACAAATCTGACGCTCCTCTTCATAGGAGACACAGGGAGCATTGAAGAACACACACGCGTCACCAGCTCCACTCGAAGTGCTTTTGTTTGTCGCTGGTGATCACTACAAAGCGCACACACCAAACAACAGGTACATGTAAACATCCCTCACATCAACAAGGCGGAAGCTCGAGCGGTGTTTTCATGAGTTAAGTTGGTGAACGTGCTTCTAATGGACGTGTGGAGCCTCACGTGTCCTCCTGTGGCTGCTGGTTAAAGTCAGCGGACGGGATTTTAAAAGATGTTCTCGTTGTTGTCGATGATCAGGTTCTGCCATCGGAGAATGAAAACAACCCAACCGCTCATCACAGAACGGGGGTGTTGGTTTGTCGTAGCTTCTGTAAGTCAAGTGTTGTTTATCTGTGTGAAATCAACAGATGATCTGTCCGAAGTGTGTCGAGTGTGTTGTCAACATGACACATGTGTGACGAGGCTAAATATAAATGTGAAAAAATCCCACCACGGGAATCGTTCTGCTGTGGTCCACATAAAAATAAACGTAGTGACAATGGCACTGTCCACTGTACCACTGATCAGAGTGATAAATAGATTCACCTGTATGCTTTTATCACTGTGAAGCCTGTGCACAACTTAACATGAGTTGTTGTTTCAGGGAACACGCCCAGGTTAACTTGTGACAGTCAAAATGTAACCGTAAACTCAGAGTTATCGGTCACACGTCACACATTTGGACACCGCTGCGCCCGTGTGCTTAGCACACGCACGGAATCATGAAAAACGGCTGTATCCTGCACTCATACAAAGCAGAAGCCACAAAAGAGTTTGCGTGCTTACTATAAGTCTGCGTTTCATGTGCTCGTTGATATCATGGTTGGTATGAAGCAAGTATACAAACACGAGTAATGAGAGGCTCGTAAGAGCTTGTAGTCGGGAAAAAATACTAGTATCATGGTTTGGGGTAAGGTCTTTTATTGAGTGTCTAAATGCAACACATAGACATCTGCGCACTTCATCTTCACGAAGTTCAAACTACCATGGCACTTCAAAAGTCGCTGTAGAGACTACCCATGTATGTCCAGATAACCTTTATGGTAAGTAATAGCCACACCTTTTAAGATTTGTTTGGGTCATCTGTTACTTATCTCCGTTTCCTCATCAGACACAGGTGGAAATTCCAACACAATACAAATACTATTAAATTAAACTGTAAGTAAGGAATACATGGCCAAGAGGTTTTATAAAGGCTCCCCAGCTTATGTTCACCAGTTAACATATTAGCACATCACAAACATTTTAATTTAATGCAAATGCCATCCATTTCAGTGGCGGTTTGGGGCCACTGATATCTATCATATCATATGATAGATAATAGAGAACCGCTTCGCGGGCCAGAGAGAACCGCGAAGCGGGCCAGATGATGAATGTGCCGCCGCGGGCGGCTGCCCGTTTCGCCCGTGCCCCAAACCGCCACTGAAATGGATGGCATTTGTATTAAATTAAAATGTTTGTGATGTGTGAAGCACATGAAACGCAGACTTATAGTAAGCACGCAAACTCTTTTGTGGCTTCTGCTTTGTATGAGTGCAGGATACAGCCGTTTTTCATGATTCCGTGCGTGTGCTAAGCACACGGGCGCAGCGGTGTCCAAATGTGTGACGTGTGACCGATAACTCTGAGTTTACGGTTACATTTTGACTGTCACAAGTTAACCTGGGCGTGTTCCCTGAAACAACAACTCATGTTAAGTTGTGCACAGGCTTCACAGTGATAAAAGCATACAGGTGAATCTATTTATCACTCTGATCAGTGGTACAGTGGACAGTGCCATTGTCACTACGTTTATTTTTATGTGGACCACAGCAGAACGATTCCCGTGGTGGGATTTTTTCACATTTATATTTAGCCTCGTCACACATGTGTCATGTTGACAACACACTCGACACACTTCGGACAGATCATCTGTTGATTTCACACAGATAAACAACACTTGACTTACAGAAGCTACGACAAACCAACACCCCCGTTCTGTGATGAGCGGTTGGGTTGTTTTCATTCTCCGATGGCAGAACCTGATCATCGACAACAACGAGAACATCTTTTAAAATCCCGTCCGCTGACTTTAACCAGCAGCCACAGGAGGACACGTGAGGCTCCACACGTCCATTAGAAGCACGTTCACCAACTTAACTCATGAAAACACCGCTCGAGCTTCCGCCTTGTTGATGTGAGGGATGTTTACATGTACCTGTTGTTTGGTGTGTGCGCTTTGTAGTGATCACCAGCGACAAACAAAAGCACTTCGAGTGGAGCTGGTGACGCGTGTGTGTTCTTCAATGCTCCCTGTGTCTCCTATGAAGAGGAGCGTCAGATTTGTAAAGCCTGGTATTACGTTTAAAGCGTTTATTCTGTGTTCGGACTATCACCAGATGACATGGGCGTTACCTTAAAGCACATCTGGTGATATACATCTGACAAAGCAAAGAACGAGACATTTATCTAACGCGCGGTGTACATTTCAGCGACTCGGTGGCGTAGTGAGATCGTCATCAGGCTAGAAGCTCATAGTGTTTAGCTTGTTGTTTCGAATCCCGATCAAGGATTTTTTACTTTTTTTTTTTTTTACCATTTAAATGTATATTGCGGTCTCAACGTGATGCTGACACGGACACATGAACTCGTGAAGGGTTTTTGTAGGATTTTTATTTCAGCAAGACCTTCAGTAGATCACCGCACTTCACACACAGGCGCTTTGTGAAAATGACGAATCTGCCACCGGCTCTTAAAAAACAGCCTCAACATCTGGAATGTCGCCAGAAGCCATGCCCGCCAGTTAAACTGGAACACCGGCCGACCGTCCCCATGCAGGCTTAGTCCCCCCGGCGCTGCCCTCCCCTCCTCCGCCCGTCTCCCGTGCGGGCACGTCACTTTCTTGTGTCCCACTTTTCCACACTGAAAACACTTCATGCTTCCCGAGCTCGCGTACACCATATAGAACTGTTCTTCATATCGAACCCGGAAAGACACGTCCAGTGTGTGCGACTCATTATCTAAAAACATGAAAGCTTGCCTCCGCAGAGACTGGACGTGCTTCAGCTTCAGGTCTTTGCAGCCCAGACCCACCGCGCGGAACCCACTCGCGAACTTCCCGAAGCGCCGCAGCTCTCGCTCCACCGCCTCATTGGGGATGAACGGAGGGACACCTGACACGGTGATCCGGGTGGAAGCTACCGCTAACGGGGACACCTGAATGAACTCCTCCTCTACTGTAACCCCGCTTTCAATGAGCTTAGTGACCGAGTCTGGATCCTTAAAGAAGATTACCAGCGCCTTGTTCATCCTGGAAGCGTAGGTGATGTTCCCGTGACCCACCTGCTCCCCCACGGCCAGCAGCACCTGCTCCACTGTGGAGCTGAGCTGAGGCACCAGCCTGACGCCATGTCTCAGGGACATCGGCGGCGTCCCTGCGGATGCCATCCCCGCCACGAGACACGCACAACACACAGAAAACTACACTACACGTACACAAACACTACAAAACAATGATCATACAATAAACATATATAAACCTGAAAAAGTTTGAACGCGCTTTCCTTCACCTCCTCTCTTCACAACTACACCTCCACCAACGAAGAAGAAGAAGACGACGACTCCAGCTCAGTAATAATAATAAAGAAAAAATGAATTCTTTTTTATTTTATTTTTGTATAGCTGCACAAGACACATGCAAAGACGTAGGGCACGTCTCTTGTCGTTCGGGGTCCCCGAGTGCAAGGGCCGCGAGCATCCCCGGCTGCCAGTGTTGTGTGCTGGAGCCTGTTCTTGCTCAGTGATAATACAAATAATAACTATAAGAAGAAGAAGAAGAAGAAGAAGAAGAAGAAGAAGAAGAAGAAGAAAATGCGGTGGCACACGTTTTAGTCTTTTAAAAAAAATAATTTGTATTGCTGCACACGCGAAGACGGGAGACTGTCACACGCACACAAACACATGCTGGGTCAACCAGACCCTGGGACAACACAAGGGTTAAATATTAACGTTTTATATTTTACTTTGATAACCAAATTTATTGAGTGCCTAAAGGCAGACCAATCTATGGTAACACTTTTAAGCACTATTGCACAACACTTGTAAGCGCTTTGTGCGCCTGATGGCACAGTCACGTTCACTTAAGCGATTTGATGATGCACGCACAGTGGTAGAAGATATTATTAACACCTATTAATGACTCTGCTCCGTAACTCCGCTGTTAATTGGAATCTAAACTTAATTAGCTGTAAGTGGTTTTGTATATTTTTTTATTAAAAGGTTCCTGTAGAACAGATATGTCGCGCAAGCAAAACTAAACTGTTGGTTTTAATGTAAATTATTATTTGGATCAATAATCTGGCTTCAGTTCACCACCTCACGTCTGCGTCGCTACTTTCCCGTTTCCAAAACGTTCTTATGCATGGGTCAGAGTTTGTGTGGAAATACGCAAATTTTCCCGTAAAGTTCGTTTTAATGAATCCCAATGTTTGTGTGAGAAGTGGCGTCAGCAAGTTTCAGGCCTCGTTTTGTGCGTAAGCAACAGTTATAAATGAGACCCCTGACCCTGCTGCCTAAAAAGGAAGAACTTCAAAAAATAAGCAACTGGTGACCAGTCTCTCTACTGTGCACAGATTATAAACTGCTCTCAAAGGTCCTGGCAAACAGGCTGAGAAATGTGATGGACCAGATCATTCACTGGATCCAAACCTACTGTGTGCCAAGCAGGTCCATGGTTGACAATGTGTCACGGATTGGAGATCTTTTGGAACCCTCTGGTTCACTGGGCTTAGATGCTGGTCTGGTTTCTTTGGTCCAGGAAAAGGCAATTGACCGGGCTGAGCACCGTTACCTTTGGAAAGTGTTCCAAAGGTTTAGCTACAGCCCTGGACTTATCGCCAAGATTAAGGTGATGTAGGAGGACATTGAGAGTGTACTGAAAATGTTGTTTGTATAAACCTTTTAATGTGACTCGGGTATAAGATAAGGCTGCTCGATGTCCGTTATGCTCTATGCACTTTCCATCGAACCAATGTTACACAATATTTGTTCTTTTATTGTCTATTTTTACCTGTTTTGAGCACACGTTTAAATGTGTCTGTTTATGCAGATGATATTTTGTTATTTGTATCAAAAAACAAAAGATGAAAACAGGTTAGGAGAAATTGTTAAAACCTTTAAGAAAGTCTCAGCTGCTAAGGTGAAATCAACAAAAAGCGAGGCTGTAGCAGGAATTGGTCTGCAGGTCTCTCTCAGCTGCCAGGAGGGCTTAGCTGGAAGAGAGGAGGCCTAAAGTACCTGGGGGTTCATTTAGGAGACAATGGCACAGTAAAGAAGAACTGGTAGGGAGTGGTAGAGAATGTGGAAGGGAGGTTGGCCAAGTGGAAGTGGCTACTACCTCAAATGTCATATATAGGAAGAGTACTAATTATCAAGAACCTGGTAGCATCAACCCTCTGTGACAAACTAAAGTGTATAGAACCAACCTTCTGGTCTTTTACAAAAAGTGTGTTTAATCATGTAAAATTTCTTCTGGGACAAATTACACTGGGTACCACAGAGTGTACTAACCTGTCTAAGAAAGAGGGGTGCAGGGGTTAGTACACCTGGGGAGCATAAGAGCAGTTTTCAGACTTTCAGACTTTAGATGCATCTTTGTTTTTAATGAGCTTGGATTTTATCCATGTGTGTTACCTGCCTCCATTTTCCCTTCAAGGACTATTTGAACATGAGATTATTTTTGGCAGCTGATCAACGGTGATCAGAGAAGCTGTCTAAATAATTGGTAGATTCTCAGCTGTTTCTGAGATTTTTGTTCTTGATGGTGTTTTAGTCAGTGTTGTGCATGAACGAGTTCAAATGAAGGCGTTCTTTGAACACTGAACAGGATGAACTGAACGCAGCTTCATGACAAATAATGAATTAGAACGGTGAACACGTTCATATTATCTGAGGTCTAGCTAAAACGTTACGGAATGTTTTCCTTCTCCTGAGGAGAGACGCTGTCTAAATCAAATGCTTGCACCATATCGTTGCTCAGTGCCCGTAACATTTCCGCGATGTAGCCCCGTGATTCTCAAAGTGTGTGGTGCGCCCCTCCGATGGGGCGTAACGCTGGGTTCACACCGGACGCGGAAGCGACGCCGAAGCGTGGTGTAAGCGCTAATCCCTAGCGCGCTGGCGCTTGGCTGTTCACACCGGATGCGGAAGCCACGCTGAAGCGCAGGGCAGCGCTAATAATATCACCTGTTGATCCAGTAGTAAAAAAGCATATTTGTTGCTCCAAATTAAGCAACAGCGTCCCGACATTTGTCTTTTTTGATGTTGTCTTTATACAACATGTTCCGAGGATCATACAACTCACTGTTCTTCTCCACTTCAATTATTAATTTAATGTCATCCATGTTGAAGAACTTCTCCGCTGTTTGCTCCGTTAAATGTCGGGTGTCGAGGGTAAATTACGTATTCTCCACTCGAGCTTATGTGGAGAATATGTAGCCCCTCCCTGTCTCTTTTTATCTTTATGACTGCTTGTGTGGCTGTAGTGGATGGGCAGAGGGGGACATTTAATAATGTGGTTGGTAAAAGTGTTAATATTAAAACTCCAAGACAACAGAATGTGAATACAAAGTATGGGATGCATATTTGATAATTTATATCATATAAAATATCGTTTAAAATCATTTTCCAGTGTGTTTCCTGTCGCGATACGCTCGCGTCAAGCGGAAAAATAGACTCGACGCCGAAACGATTGCTTCACGGCGCTAGGGAGTGGATGGGAGCTGCGCTTACGCCATGCTTCGTAGTCGCTTACGCGTCCGGTGTGAACCCGGCGTGAACCCGGCGTAACAGGCATAGGGGCGCGCGACCGGGAGGGGGAAATGCGAGGCGGAACTAATATTATAGCCAAGCTGATGTACTGACGTCCGCATCTCTTTATCAGCGGAGCAGTCAACAAATCTCTCTTTCACTTTAGCCAAGGGTCGGCAACCCGCGGCTCTGGAAACACATGTGGCTCTTCAGCCCCTCTGCAGTGGCTCCTTGTGCAGTGTTGTGCATGTCGTGCATATTTTTCGCGAACAGGGAACTTTACAAAGCAGTTTTCATATGTTGAACGTGCATGTGAGGGAACGTCATGCGTCATGAATGTTAATTTGTTAAATCATCATCGTATCAGGCCAGCATAAAATACCAGGAGCGGGCGTCTGTGTGTGTGTGTGTGTCCGAGCTCCCGCACAGCGCACACAATCATTTGTTTTATAAATTTAAATGATAGAATTTAAGGTCTAGCCTAGTAATTGGTTTCATAACAAGGCAGAGCACTATGACTTGTTGTGCATTTTGTTTGCAGGGTCTGTATAAATAAGCAGGCGAAATTAGCAATAATAAAAAAATATATATATTTTAAGAATTGATACATATGAAGTACAGTTTAAGGCAAGGGGTAGTGATGGACAACATTTTCTTTAAAAAACAAGTTATGTCTTTCATTCTCACTTTCCACCTTTAAACTATTAAATGAACTGAACTATGAACTAGGTCAGAATATAAATGGTGAACTATGAACATGAACTATTTATGTTTACTTGTATGAACTGAACTTTGAACAAGTTCATGAGAGGTGTGAACTTGCACAACAAAACTGCCAAATGAGGACAGGAGATGATTGATTTTATTTCTTATAGTTTTATCATAAAGAAGTTCATAAGTTCATAAAGATATTGCTATATTTAGGGATCGAGGAATACTGGGTTCGGTGGAGATGGAGGCTAACCCTGTCAGCCTGGCTACAGTGCTGAAGAGAAACCTGGGGTTGTTTTTATTTTATTCTATTGGTGTGGAGTAGTACGCAGTTCTTGCTTTGTGGAGGGCCTTCTTATATGCTTTAACACTATCTTTCCAGGCTAGGATATATTTTATAGGGATGAGCGAGTACAGCATTATCTGTATCTGTATCTGTTAACCATATGAATTATCTGTATCCGTATCCGTACTCATAGTGGGCGGTGCCTAACCCGGAAGTGGGTGTGATTTAACCCGGAAGTGGACTGGATTTAACCCGGAAGTAGGCCGGGTTGTCTTGAAACGGGCGGGGCTTTAACCAGTATGTTATTTTAAGCAAGCAATTGATATGGGTTGATCAGAAATTTTTATATTTATTGCTGATTAGAAAACTATTACAGGACAGCATCAGCATTGAGCTTCAGATCAATGATTTTGATCACAATAGCAAACGAACTATTTACAAAACAAGTTTTGCAACAATGAATACAACACATGCTGTTGCAATTATGAAGTGAAATGTAATAAAAGTGTTTTCATACTGAACATAACTTTCTTTCTTAACTTAAATTTATTTCCACACCAGGTGTGTGTGTGTGTGTGTGTGTGTGTGTGTGTGTGTGTGTGTGTGTGTGTGTGTGTGTGTGTGAGTGTGTGTGTGAGTGTGTGTATGAGTGAAGGCCAATGTATGCTTCTCCGTTTTGACGGACACGGACAGATAGGACCGCCCTCTCCAACGTGGAACGCCCTCTCCGTGCCTCTCCGAGGCTCCTCGGAGAGCTTTTCGTGCAGCTCTCATTTTTCTAACTACACGTCGAAATGACGGACAGCCCACGGATAGCACTTGGCTGTGATTGGTCCGCTAACGCCAGCCTTTCGGAATGGAAACTTCCTGTTCCATTCCCTACATCACAATAAACCAAAATCACAACTACGACTCTATGATTAATGTGACAAGTGTGTTAAGCCAGCGGCGTTGTCCGGCTGACGGTGGCTGGTTAGAGCACTTACGGCATGTGTGTACGGTCACATACGGTTATAACGAACTTTGATAACGGGGCTAGCGGGCTAGCCACCATGCTAACTGCGGTGGGAACAGCGCAAAAACCCGCTGACTTTAATCCCACGGCTCTCATGACACTGTTTCTCAAACACCGTCAGGTTAGAAGCAAACACTTGGTAGTAGCTAGTATCGGCTGTCCCTGCTGACTGTGTGTGGAAGCTGGGGGGAAGCTAGCTGCCTCCGTGTAGCTTCAAGCTGTTGCAGCTGTTGAATTAGCAACGCAGTTTGGAAACAAGACCGGGGAACCGCTGCGTTAAGACACGATAACAAAAACATTTTGACCCGCTGGGTGTCACTTTATTCAGCAAAAACTGTCGCGTCATCAACATCCTTTTTCAGTTAGTTGCCATCGTTCACTGTGTGTGAGGAGCCGGGAGGACGTAAATAAACCAGCGTGGACTTCTTCTATATACCTCATGAGGTAGGCTTCTCTATGCTCGACTTCAGTTGCGCCATCTACTGTTCTGGCGGTGAATTGTTTTCACAACAAAAAGGCTCGTAGAACTATAAATCAAAAAGGGTCCGTCCGATCCGTCAGTCCGCAACGGACTCGGAGAATCATACTGAGGCCTTGAGTAAGAGAGAGACAGAGAGAGAGAGAGTAGTCAGACACTCAATACGTGAAGTAAAAAAAAAAAACTGTTTAAAAAAAAAAAGGCAGAGAGGCAGAGACGCAACGCGAGTCGCTTTCTACCAGCACCACGTCTGAACGAACCCACGTTTAACAGAACTCTACTGGTTAATAAGTAAGTACAAACTGAAATAAAAACAAACTTCAAGCTGAAGAAACACTAAACGTTAACGGAAAAGACCCGCGAACCTGAGTAACTCAGAGACAGAGAGCTGTTCTGTGAGTGAGTGAGTGAGCAGAGCGGTGTGTGAAGGGGAGGAGCGCTGTGACGCTGTGTGAGGATTTTCATTCAGTCCAAGCACAGATATTGACTCGTATTACTCGTATAATACTCGTGCTCGGCAAAAGTGCTTTATCCGTACCGGATACTCGTTTCAGCCGAGTATCCGGCTCATCTCTAATATTTTACACAGTTGTTCGAGCACCAAAATACGCAGAAACCTCAGAGAGAGCCACATGTGAGGGATCCCTCTCCCAGGACGGACAGAAGTGCAATAGATGCCACGTGCAGGAAAACATCATCAAGATTAAAGTCTTCAAGATTAAAGATTAAAGTCTCTAGCAGCATTTGATGAGGGTAGACATCCCGAAGGACAACCCCAACATGACATGCCAAGCAGTCCCGCTGCAATCACAGTCCATGGTCAGCAACCATCTAGACCACGATCCACCATCCAGACCAGACGCCACTCACGAGCCACCACCGCGGTCCTGGTCCACCGCCCATGCCCAATGCCAACGCGACACAGGGTCCGCCACCAGCACCACGATCAGCCCACATAACTCAGAATCCGCCACACTGGATCCAACACTGCGACCCCCGGTGCACGATCCACAAACCGCAATCCATGGTGCAGCCACAGAGTCCCTGGATCTGCGGGTGATAAAGCAAAGGGATTTCGGGGAAGGGGGATAGGGATGGAGAAGCTGGAAAGAGAAGCTCCGTGTGTCATGTGTCATAAAATAGAAAAAGTTACGTTCTTCCGCACTAATTAGCTCTAACTATAAGCTTTATCAAAAAGGAAGGTTTTGAGCCTACTCTTAAATGAAAAGATGGTATCTGCCTCCCGAACTGAAAGTGGTAGATGATTCCACAGCCGAGGGGCTTGATGGCTGAAAGCTCTGGCTCCTACTCTACTTTTAGAGACTTTAGGGACGACAAGTAGGCTTGAATTCTGGGAGCGGAGTGCTCTAGTGGGTTTATAAATGGTACTAACAGCTCTTTAAGGTAAAAAGGCGCTATATTATTAAGGGCCTTGAAGGTGAGGAGAAGAATTTTAAATTCTATTCTAGATTTAACTGGAAGCCAGTGTAGCGATGCTAATACTGGAGAAATGTGCTTTCTTCTCTTTGTTCTCGTCAGGACACGTGCTGCGGCATTTTGGACAAGCTGTAGAGTCTTTAACGACTTACTGCTGGAGCCTGATAATAATGAATTACAATAGTCCAGTCTCGATGTAACAAAGGCGTGGACTAGTTTTTCTGCATCTTTTTGTGAAAGGACATGTCAAATTTTTGAAATATTACGCAAGTGGAAAAAAGCGGTTCTAGAAATTTGTTTTAAGTGACTATTAAAGGATAAATCAGGATCGAAGATCACTCCCAAGTTCCTGACTGTTTCATTGGAAGCAAGGGCAATGTTGTCTAGCGCAGCTATATCATTAGATAATGTATCTCTAAGGTGTTTGGGGCCAAGTATTATAACCTCTGTTTTGTCTGAGTTTAATAAGAGAAAATTGCGGGTCATCCAGGTTTTTATGTCCTTGAGACATGTTCGAAGTTTAGTTAATTGATTACTTTGTTCAGGTTTTATTGACAAATATAACTGGGTGTCATCCGCATAGCAGTTGAGATTTACCGAGTGTGTCCTGATAATGTTTCCTAGTGGAAGCATATATAATGAGAATAAAATTGGGCCGAGCACAGAGCCCTGTGGAACACCATGGTTAACTTTGGTGCGCACAGATGACTCATCATTACTTTGCACGAATTGGGAGCGATCAGAAAAATACGATTTAAACCAGTTAAGGGCGGTTCCATTAATGTTAATTAACTGTTTGAGTCTTTGTAATAAAATTTGATGGTCAATTGTGTCGAATGCTGCACTGAGATCTAACAGAACGAGGACAGACACAAGTCCCTGATCTGAGGCTATTAAAAGGTCATTAGTGACTTTTGCCGAGGCTGTCTCTGTACTATGATTGGCTCTGAACCCCGACTGAAAGTCTTCATATATATTATTTTCCTGGAGAAACTCACACAGCTGATTGGCTACAACTTTTTCTAAGATTTTAGACATGAAGGGGAGATTAGATATTGGCCTGTAATTGGCTAAAACCTCTGGGTCTAGAGTGGGTTTTTTGAGTAGGGGTTTGATGACAGCTATTTTAAAAGACTGTGGTACATAACCTGAGGGTAATGACAGATTGATAATGTTAAGTAACGAACTATCAATTAGGGGCAGAATTTCTTTAAGTAATTTTGTAGGAATGGGATCTAAGATACAGGTTGTTGGTTTAGAACCTGAGATTATTTTGGTAAACTGATCACGGGTGATCAGAGAGAAGCTGTCTAAGTAATGGGTAGGATTCTCAGCCGTTTCTGAGATCTCTGTTGTTGGGAGGGTATTAGTGCCAATTGAGGGCAGGAGATGGTTGATTTTATTTCTAATAGTTTGAATTTTATCATTAAAAAAGGTCATAAAGATATTGCTATTTAGGGATGGAGGAATACTGGGTTCGGTGGAGGTGTGACTCTCTGTCAGCCTGGCTACAGTGCTGAAGAGAAACCTGGGGTTGTTTCTATTCTCTTCTATTAGTTTTGAATAGTAGGCGGCTCTTGCTTTGTGGAGAGCATTTTTATATTCTTTAACACTATTCTTCCAATCTATTAGATTTTCAACATGGTTGCTGGAGCACCACTTCCTTTCTAGTTTTCTTGATAATTGTTTTAACTCATTTGTCTAGGAATTATACCACGGAGCTAATTTACTATGTTTGACATTTTTCTTTTTTTGAGGCGCTATTGAGTCTAATGTTAATCGTAATGAGTCTGCAGAGCTATCAACGAGGTGGTCGATCTCAATGGAGCTCAGGTTTTTAAAGAATTGTTGTTTATATCTACTGCTAATACGGGTTTAAATGTAATTGGAATTATTTCCTTAAATTTAGCTACAGCACTATCAGGTAGACATCTAGAAAATAATTTTTTTATTAGTGGCATATATTCAGTTATTGAAAAATCAAAGGTTATTAAATTATGGTCTCATAGAACTGGATTGCACGGAAGTACTGTTAAATTTTCAATTCCGACACCGTACGATAATACCAAGTCAAGTGTGTGGTTACAACAATGAGTAGGTTTGTGCACACACTGACTGAAACCAGTAGAGTCTAGTATTGAAATAAATGCTACGCTAAGGCAATCTTTATTATTGTCAACATGAATATTAAAGTCACCAACAATAATCATTTTATCGGTCATTAAGACTAAGTTTGATAAAAACTCAGGGAATTCCTTTAAAAATTCAGAATAAGCCACCGGAGCACGGTAAACTACAGCAAATATGATTGGCTGTTGGTGGTTCCTAGATTGGCGTGGAAGACTAAGAACCAGACATTCAAATGATTTGTAGCTGAGTTTAGGTTTAGGATTAATTGATAGACTGGAGTTAAAAATGGCAGCAACTCCACCTCCTCGCCCAATTTCTCTGGGAACCTGTGAATTTATATGACTGGGGGGAGTAGATTAATTTATTCATATTCATCAGGATGCAGCCACGTCTCAGTAAGGGACAATAAATCTATGTTGTAATCGGAGACTATTTCATTAACTAAAAGAGCCTTTTTTGACAGTGATCTAATGTTTAAAAGTCTGGGTTTCCTGTGTTGTTTCAGAGGTTGTTTTAATTTGTATTAGATTTTTGTGTGGAGTTCTCGCTCTGTTTTTGTAATATTCCTAGATAAGAGAGCTGCTCCATCCCAAGTGGGATGAACGCCGTCTCTCTTAACAAGACCAGGTTTTCTCAAAAAAGTTAGCCAATTATCTATAAAGCCCACACCGTTTACAGGACACCACCTCGACAGCCAGTGGTTAAAAGATAACATGCGGCTAAACATGTCGTCACCTGTTGTATTAGGGAGCGAATGTAGTGTAATAATGAGAAATTGAAGGTTATTAAATAATTGTCTGATAGAATCAGATTATGTGGAAGTAATGTTAGATTCTCAAATTTAACACTGTATGATAATACAAGGTCAAGTGTGTGGCTACAACAATGAGTCACAATCTCTCTCTCTCGCCTCCATTACAGCTGAGCCTCTGGTGAGGCAGGTGAAGAAGACTCGCATCAAAAGAGAAGACTTTCACATCCTGAGAGTGATTGGTCATGGCACATTCAGTGAGGTGAGCATGTGTGGAGCAGGAATTCAACACTTTTTAATATTGACAAAGTATTGATTACAAATGCATTTTAAAATATTAATTCAGATGTTTTTAGACGATTACTTTTACATTTGCACTAATTCTTTCTATTTTCAGCAGTTGTTTTTCAACTAAAGCTGTTTACATTGTTCCCCCTCTTAATAACATATTTGAAAAGTTACAACTTTTCATCTTCACCATCAGTTTTCACATCAACAATAAAGGTGATTCAGTTATTCAGAGGCTGCATTATAGTGACAGATGTTTGCAACATTCTGCTCACTTGATGTGTGAGAATGAGTATTACATTGTACAATATGAACCTGTAGCTCCATGCAGCTCAGTTTTCCAATATCCCTATGAAATACTGAAGAACGTGCAGGATAAATTTAGATGGTATTTTAACAGTAGACAAAAATGAATGCTATATATTTTGAAGAACAAAAAACCCTACTGTATACTCCATCCCTCTCATAGTAAAACACCTTTGAATGTATTCCATTTTGAGTACTTTTTGTAAGGTGGGAATACTAGGTGGGTATACTATACATCAGAGGTCTTCAACAGGGGGTCCGCGACCCCTAGGGGGTCCGCGGAGGTACTGCAGGGGGGTCGCGAAATCTTTGATTGATTAGACAATTTCTTTAATTTTTTATAATTTGTTTTTCTTTTTTTTTTTTCTTCGAAAAACCAATTTTTTCCCCAAATCTTAAATGTCTTTAAATACACATTTACATTCATCCAACATATTGTGAGGCTGATTTGACCCTCTGCCTGACAACCCCCATCCGTCCAAGATTAGATAAGTTATGTGCTACCCATCAGGGTCCGACATCTCACTAATGTGGGCGTATGTGTGCCATCCACAGATGGCTTGAGGATTCACTGTCTCTTCTACATGGATGTTTCAAATAAAACATGAATCTGTGAATTACTTTAATAGCTCAGTGTTGTATGCAAGATGTATGTTTATAAATGGCAGTGGCATGGCCAACCTGTACCTTGCACATGTTTAAATTAAAAACATGAATAAATGAACCCTTGTAATATTTGATAAGCTTAGTATTGATTGCACAATAACAGGGTAGCTATGTTTATACAAGGCACTAGTCCCAGTTTAATATAAAACACAATTTTATAGGGGAGAGCGGGGTAATGTTGGACATCAGGTAATGTGAGAAACCCCCTGTATCTAGGCAACGGAACACATTTGTGGTCATTTGACCAATATGTTTTCAAGCCCCTCCCATTTCCCCCTTGCTACGAAGGAGAAGTTGGTGCTGGTGCTGTGGAAAGTATGTTTTTTCACCCAAAACATTTTTTTGCATGTAAAAGTAAATTTTCTTGCTTTGAACCTAATTGAATCAGGTAGAAAAACTTATATCATACATGTTGGTGAACTATCAACATATAAAACCATGTGATTGATGCTAGCTGAAGATTAGCCTGAATTGATAAGAGATGTTGTTTTTCAAAAATTGTGGCTTCGGGGTAAAGTGGGACAAATGATGTGGGGTAAAGTGGGACACTGTCTCACTTTACCCCACCATGAAGCCCAAGTTAAGTTTAGTCTTAAACATATTCTAGTGTTATATTACATTATATATGTTTTATTTTTAATGTCATAAACATTGTAGAAAAGCCATCATGCCAAGAAACTATACACCAGGAAGACAACCTGGGGCCAAACACCTCTCGCAGAGATGTAGAGTGCAGCCGCTGAGGTCATGCAAGGAAAGAAGTCCTTAAGAAAAGCTGGAAGGGAAAGAAATATTGACAAGACAACCCTCAAAAGATTCATAAAGAAAAAAGAGAAAGGGAAAGTAAAATCAGTAGCCTGGGGTGCAGTAGCTGTGGTAAAGAGAATATTCACAGATGAAATGGAGGAGGAGCTGGCCAAACACTTGAAACAACTAGCTGACCAGTTCCATGGCCTTGCTCCAGTTAAGTGCCGTGAACTGGCATTTGATTACGCAGAGAAAAAATAATATCCCTGTCCTTGCCAATTGGACAGAGAAACAATGTGCAGGCAAGCTAGGGTGTGCAAGAGATCACATGAATCATAATAATCATAAATGTGCTTAATTGACCAATCCCCATGATTCTATTACTAGTCCAATATTAGTGGTTGTCAATCTAGCTGTCGGGATTTTAACTATTACAACATGTGTTGTTATGGTAGTTTTAAAGTGGAAAAAGTAAGTGGACCACTTTACCCAGTAGCTGGGCTAAAGTGGGACACAATACCACTTTTTTTTCCCACATTACGCCGCTCTCCCCTACTGTATATATATATATATATAGTAGGGGGTCCCTGCTCCATCTCTTGCCCAGTTTGGGGGGTCCTTGGCCTGAAAAACGTTGAAGACCCCTGCTATACATTGTATCTTTGGCTTGGGGTAACCCTGAGTGTAATATGCCCTGGCTCAATTGTCACACCTGAAGTCACATCAACCCGAACACCACAGTGTATTTTTTGAAGTTCCTTACCAGATTTATTAACTGGAAAAGGAGAAGCACTGGATTCTTGGAAGTTTGGTAAGTGTGGTTTATTGTGTTTTTCATGCAAACTTTTATCATGTGGTTATAATATTTTAAGCACAATGTTTTCGTAGTGTTGTGTTGCAGATTTAGGTAACTTATGTAGCTTTCTCCTTTCCCGAGATTTCCTTTGCAAACCTTGTGACTTTATATTGTAGAATACAGTATATTATAGATTACAAATTGGGATTTTTCTGTGAAAATAAATACTCTAACAATATATTTTAAACAAAAAATAATTGATAAAATGCTAGTCTTGTTTGCTAACAAGTTTATTTATACAGCCCTTTCCAATTGAAATATCTTCATGATTTGCTTTTTACATTACTTAAAACACTCTGCAAAAATGTTTGTATGAATAGATTCTCATTTAATCACCATTCAATTCATTCTCAATCATCATAAATATTTGTCAGTGTGTTTAATTGCCATCTGACTATAGACTTAACTATATACAGGGTATTTCCTGCATATTAGGCTTTTAACTATTGTTAATAACAGGATGATTCTTCAACTATAGCTATTTTTTTGCCCCTGTAATGCTTAATCTAAAACTGACATTAGTATGCTTGTATAGCATGATATTTATTTTAAATTGTGACAAAATGTCATTTTCACAACTGTAATTTATGTCACTTTGTTTATTGTGATGGAAAAAAATATTGTGATTGAAATGACAATGCTAGTGTTATATATGCATTCAGTTGACTTATTTAACCCAAAATATTCTATATTTAATTTAACACCTAAAGAAAACACTTTTTCACCTAATTAATTTATATGGTTTTTAAGTAAAAAAAAATTGCAAGCACTGTTGGTCAACGACAGATTAGAATTTCTCCACCATCTCTTGTTCTTTAAGATGGCACGAAAGACCAGAGCAGAGAGGTCACAAGCATACAGTGAAAGGATTAAATCACAACCACTTAATTATGAGGAGCTCCTCAGTAAAGACAGAGAAAGCAGAAAATCTGTGTCATAATTGTCAGAGGGAGACTGACTATTCAAGCTCTTTTGAACTATCTGAAACATCCCAGCAGTCTGTAAAGACAAGAGAGGAAAAGCGTTGCAAAGAATAGGGCAAAGGTCGTCAGAGATCTTAACGCAACTAGTACAAAGCCTGAAGATGCCATAAGGTTGAAAAATACAAGAAAAGATGTTACAGACTTGAAAAGAACAGACGGTTGATTCACCAAAGCTCAAGACCAAACAACAGAGTAGACAGAGATCAAATGATTTAAGAACTCTGCTTTTTCAATTGCAACCAAACAAAAAATGCCCTTGGAAGTGAGGGAAAAAATAACATTTCTTGTCAGTAGGAAAGAATGCAAAATCACCTCTTGGTTATCTCGATGAGAACACTACACCAGTAATTTAGGATGGAGCATCCTGAAGCAACCAGATTTTTTAATCCAACAATCAGAGACAAATCCCTCTGTAAAATACATGCCAATCTTTTTCATTCCCCAGAACCACATTATCATTGTTATTCAAAGGGGATTTGATAGATGTAAAACATCCTCTGTAGCATGTGTGAATTGAATACATTAGCCCCTCTAGATTGTCTCTGCAAGACCAGGAGAGATTTCTTGGCGAATTCTATTGCTCAGAGCCCCATCTTTTAAGATGCTTCGGTCTCCAAACAGAAAGTAGAATGCTGTTGAAGGTTTATCTGCAGAACTTGCTGTTGTTTTGGTTCTCCTACCCTCGCTCCTCTAGTTTCTGCTGAGGAAAGCCCACATACTGAAAATATCTATCTTCTATTATCTTTCTGAGAGAAAAAGCTTAAGACTTTTTCTTTATTCTTTTACCTTTTTCAGGCAAGTCAAATCTTTGCAACTTGTTTGTAGGTTTCAGCACAAAAAGAGCAGCAAATAAGCAATTTTATTCAATTCGATTTAATGTGCATTGATGACACAAGTCTTAATGAGGAAGTTGTTTTATGTTATTTGGTTTCAAGAATAATAATAGTGAATATTGTTCATCAATGCTGTTGTTACATGTGATCCAACAAATGCTGTCTTTTCCACCACACAATGTAATCCCGTCACGACACATATTTTTAATGAATTTTGAAGAATTCCCACTAATAATATATTGTAGTTTTCAAAATTGTTCAGTTATATATTTACAATTAAGTTATAGAATTGTAAAAGTCATTATTATGCCATATAAGAAATAGATTTTATGACTTTAGTGAAAAAAAATTATGAAAATACATTTGGGAGCATCCTTGTGAGAAAAATTCATTAGAATTTTTGAAAACACAAGTAATACCAACATTTTTTGTTTGAAAAACATATTTTGTGGTGTGATGGAAATTATGATTTTCTATGAATGTTCTAATAAGATGATGAAAATTATATATTTTCTAAATAATTTCAGCAAAGGCACTATCAGGAAGTGGTTCAATACAGAATGGAGAAATAAAACATGGATGTGGCGGCGGCTGTGGCTAAGGGGGTAGAGCGGTCATCCTCTGACCATGTTGGCTATTCGATCCCAGTCTTCCACATCTGCATGCTGAAATGTCCTTGGGCAAGATACTGAACACCAAATTTAGACCATTTGATACATTGTGATTGATTTTCTAAATGTTTCCAGACCCAAAACAGACCGGGTTAGAGAGATTGGCTATGAGGTTTTGTTCTATGTGAGCCTTTTGAATATTAATTAATTAATTGCATGGAACAGTCCCAGGAGAACCAGTCTCTACAGTGATTGTAGAGGTAAATAATAATGTAATAAATAATAATCATTGTTTTAGTCTACATTTGAGGTCCATTTGTCTTTACACCGATGGGATAGTATCCCTGCCAAGGTGATAAGTTGAAATTTAACACAATTGTTCTTCTAAATGGTCAGTATTTATATACCCTTTTACTAGTTTAGATGACAACATAAAGTGCTTTACGTGTGTGCTCTCTGTCTATCTCTCTCAGTACTATGGCTAACAGGTTTCAGCTTTGTGCATTTCTGTTTCAGTCATGTTGAGTTTCACCGACCTGTCAGTTAAGGATCTTCCACTGGTTATTATGAATTTTTGTGACTAAATCAATGATGAGCTTTTTACTATGAATTACACTACAGTACAATGCCAGTACTGTAAATAAAATTACAAAAACTGTCTGGCAACTGTACTGCCAGAGAGTATGTTACCACCACTGCACTGAATTTAACTATTTCAAATGAGTCACTGTCACCGAGCTTTAGGACTGAATGGATCTACTGTTTGAGGTAAAGTGTGCAACCATTCTGTGCTTGATGTGGGTATTCTGTGTTGTCACTGTTGCAGGTTGCTGTAGCAAGGAAGCAAAACACACAACAAGTGTACGCTGTGAAGATTATGAATAAGTGGGACATGCTGAGGCGAGGAGAGGTACACAAACAAATCTGCACTACCATACACAGGACTAAAAACATCGGCAGTTCTCTCAGGGCATATGCAGCACTGATAAGGAAGACAAAGGAAGGAAAGTAATGGAGATATATGCTGTTTGATTTAAGATGTATCTGTTCCTATTTGTGTCTTATATCCCGGGTTTTGTGTCTTATACAGACAGCATGTTACCAGGAAGAGAGGGAGGTTTTACTGAGGGATGACAGAAGCTGGATCACAGAATTGCACTATGCCTTTCAGGATGACAACTATCTGGTATGTATGAACGCGCCCAAACCAGAAATGTCAAGTTAACTTATTGTATGCAATACTCCTGTCTTGTTCACTGTGTAGTAGTGCATACTGTTTTTAACTTATATCCAACAGCCATTTCCCTTACCCATCCAACCTCTCAGTACCTGGTATTGGATTATTACGTAGGAGGGGACCTGCTGTCTCTGCTCAGTAAATTTGGAGACAGGATCCCTGAGGACATGGCTCAGTTCTACCTGGCAGAGATGGTCATGGCCATTGAATCTGTCCACAAACTGGGTTATGTGCACAGGTAGATAATTCTTCCTCACTTATATCACTTTGAGTTACACATTGTTTTCGATCCGATGCAGTGCATAGAAATCATAAATAAACAGCAAAAAAAAATTTAACATGGTTCAAATTATTTTTCTGAGTAATAAGCTCATTGTAAATCACACCATAAATTCTCCTCAGGAGGTTAACATGCGGGGGAGAAAAAACATTGTAAACATGCTCGATGTGTTATTTAATTAAACCATTTGCCGTTTTACTGTGTTCATTACAAAGAGACATCAAACCTGACAACATCCTGCTGACAGCTGATGGACACATCAGACTTGGGGACTTTGGCTCCTGTCACAGACGCTTAGATGGGATGGTGAGAGTTAGCATTTACATAAAAAGTTTCAATTTCAAAGATACTAACTGCTAGCAAATAATTGTTTCATGTCAGCAAAATTTAATCGCAATCACTTTGGAAATATGGGTCATGACCACTTTTGTCTTCGTTGTTTTCATTGCAGGTTCACTCTTCCCTAGCAGTCGGGACCCCTAACTATTTGTCCCCGGAGATTTTAAGGGCAGTAGAGGGAGGTGGAGGTTATGGTCCTGAATGTGATTGGTGGGCTTTGGGTATTTGTGCCTATGAAATGCTGCTTGGGACCACACCCTTCTACGCAGAGTCCACCTCTGAAACATATGCCAAGATTATAAATTTCAAGGTACAAAAAAAACACATCAACACACATCTATCTATCTATCTGTCCGTCTGTCCATCTGTCCATCTGCCAGTCTATCTAGAATCGAACTTTGTAATTGTCTCATCTCATCTCATCGTCATCCGCTTATCCGGGGTCGGGTCGCGGGGGGAGCAGCTCAAGCAGGGGGCCCCAGACTTCCCTTTCCCGGGCCACATTGACCAGCTCTGACGGGGGGATCCCGAGGCGTTCCCAGGCCAGAGTTGAGATATAATCTCTCCACCTAGTCCTGGGTCTTCCCCGAGGTCTCCTCCCCACTGGACGTGCCTGAAACACCTCCCAAGGGAGGCGCCCAGTGGGCATCCTTACCAGATGCCCGAACCACCTCAGCTGACTCCTTTCTAAGTAAAGGAGCAGCGGCTCTAATCCGAGTCCCTCACGGATGACTGAGCTTCTCACCCTATCCCTAAGGGAGACGCCAGCCACCCTTCTGAGAAAACTCATCTCGGCCGCTTGTACCCGCGATCTCGTCCTTTCGGTCATCACCCAGCCCTCATGACCATAGGTGAGGATAGGAACGAAGATCGACCGGTAGATCGAGAGCTTTGCCTTGCCGCTCAGCTCTCTTTTCGTTACAACGGTGCGGTAAAGCGAACGCAATACCGCCCCCGCTGCTCCGATTCTCCGGCCAATCTCACGCTCCATAGTACCCTCACTCGCGAACAAGACCCCGAGGTACTTGAACTCCTTCACTTGGGCTAAGGACTCATTTCCTACCCGGAGTAAGCAATCCATCGGTTTCCTGCTAAGAGTCATGGCCTCAGATTTAGCGGTGCTGATCCTCATCCCAGCCGCTTCACACTCGGCCGCCAGCCGATCCAGTGAGTGCTGAAGGTCACAAGCCGATGATCCAATGAGGACCACATCATCCGCAAAAAGCAGTGACGAGATCCTCAGACCACCGAACTGCAACCCCTCCCCACCACGACTACGCCTCGATATCCTGTCCATGTATATCACAAACAGGATTGGTGACAAGGCGCAGCCCTGGCGGAGACCAGCACCCACTGAGAACGAAACTGACTGGCTGCCGAGGACCCGAACACAGCTCTCGCTTTGGGAGTACAGAGATTGGATGGCCCTGAGGAGAGACCCCCTTACCCCATACTCCAGCAGCACCTCCCACAGTTTCTCCCGGGGGACCCGGTCATACGCCTTCTCCAGATCCACAAAACACAAGTGGACCGGATGGGCATACTCCCAGGCCCCCTCCAGGATCCTTGCGAGAGTGAAGAGCTGGTCCGTAGTTCCACGTCCGGGGCGAAAACCGCATTGTTCCTCTTCAATCTGAGGTTCGACGATCGGCCGAACCCTCCTTTCCAGCACCTTGGAGTAGACTTTACCAGGGAGGCTGAGAAGTGTGATACCCCGATAATTGGTACACACTCTCTGGTCCCCCTTTTTGAACAGGGGAACCACCACCCCGGTTTGCCACTCCTTTGGCACTGTACCCGACTCCCACGCGATGTTGAATAGGCGTGTCAACCATGACAGCCCCTCAACACCCAGAGCCTTTAGCATTTCTGGCTGGATCTCATCAATCCCTGGGGCTTTGCCACTGCGGAGATGTTTGACTACCTCAGTGACCTCCACCAGGGAAATTGACGACGAAACACCATCAACCTCGAGCTCTGCCTCCAACATAGAGGGCGTGTTATTCGGATTCAGGAGTTCCTCAAAGTGTTCCTTCCAACGTCCGACGACCTCCTCAGTTGAGGTCAACAGAGTCCCATCCTTACTGTACACAGCTTGGATGGTTCCCCGTTTCCCCCTCCTGAGGTGCCGGATAGTCTTCCAGAAACACTTTGGTGCCGACCGAAAGTCCTTCTCCATGACCTCTCCGAACTTCTCCCACACCCTGCTTAGCCTCCGACACGGCAGCAGCTGCAGCCCTTCGGGCCTGTCGGTACCCTGCAACCGAGTCAGGAGTCCTCCAGGATATCATATCCCGGAAGGCCTCCTTCTTCAATCGGACGGCTTCCCTGACCACCGGTGTCCACCACGGTGTCCGAGGGTTACCGCCCCTTGAGGAACCTAAGACCCTGAGGCCACAGCTAGCCGCCGCAGCTTCAGCAATGGAGGCTTTGAACACTGCCCACTCCGGCTCAATGTCCCCAACCTCCACAGGAATGCCAGAAAAACTCCGCCGGAGGTGTGAGTTGAAGATACCTAGGACGGGGGCCTCCTCCAGACGTTCCCAGTTCACCCGCACTACTCGTTTGGGCTTACCAGGTCTATCCGGAAATTTCCCCCATTCCCTGATCCAACTCACAACCAGATGGTGGTCGGTTGACAGTTCCGCCCCTCTCTTTACCCGAGTGTCCAAAACATGCGGCCTCAGATCAGATGACACGATCACAAAATCGATCATTGATCTTCGGCCTAGGGTACTCTGGTACCAGGTACACTTATGAGCACCCTTATGTTTGAACATGGTGTTTGTTATGGATAATCCATGACTAGCACAGAAGTCCAATAACAAACGACCGCTCGGGTTCAGATCAGGGAGGCCGTTCCTCCCCACCACGCCTCTCCAGGTATCTCCATCGTTGCCCACGTGGGCGTTGAAGTCACCCAGCAGAACTACGGAGTCCCCTACTGGAGCCCCATGCAGGACTCCATTCAGGGTCTCCAAGAAGGCCGAGTACTCTGAGCTGCTGTTTGGTGCATACGCACAAACAACAGTCAGAGTTTTCCCCCCTACAACCCTTAGGGGCAGGGAGGCGACCCTCTCGTCTACCGGGGTAAACTCCAACACCGCGGCGCTCAGCCGGGGATTTATGAGTATCCCCACACCCGCCCGGCGCCTCACGCCCTTGGCAACTCCGGAGAAGAATAGAGTCCAACCCTTATCCAGGAGTACGGTACCAGAGCCGAGACTGTGCGTGGAGGTAAGCCCCACCAGATCTAACTGGTAGCGCTCCACCTCCCTCACAAGCTCCGGTTCCTTTCCCCACAGCGAGGTGACGTTCCACGTCCCCAGAGCCAGCTTCTGCCGCCCGGGTCTGGTCCGTCGAGACCCCTGACCTTCGCTGCCACCCATGTGGCTGCGCACCCGACCCCAACGGGTCTTCCCACAGGTGGTGGGCCCATGAGATGAAGAGAGGGGGGGTGCCACGTAGTTTGTTCGGGCTGTGCCCGACCGGGCTCCGTGGCAAACCCGGCCACCAGGCGCTCGCCATCGAGCCCTCCGTCTGGGCCTAGCTCCAGACGGGGGCCCCGGGCTTCCTCCGGGCCGGGTCACATCTCCTCTTCCGTCGATATTCATTGAGGGTTTTTTTTGGCCCCTCACCTGAGACCACTCTGCCATGAGAGACCCTACCAGGAGCACAAGGCTCCAGACAACACAGCCCTCAGGTTCACAGGGACACGCAAACCTCTCCACCACGATAAGGTGACGGTTCCAGGAGAATTGTAATTGTATGTCTAATTTAAAGAGAAGCTCTGGTTAAGGGTATAGTTGGTCCAAATACTATTCATAGTAAGAAAACGATCACCAGTAGGGTGAAGGGGACCTTCTTATTCAGGAACAATAGACAAGAGTCTGTAGAGGAAATTCTATATAGGCTAATGTATATAATTTATTCACAACCCAAAATAGCAACCACTTACCACAGAAATTAACTTATTTAACAGGATGGACTACTAGATGGAGCCTCGAACCAGGAATAGGGTTTTTGGGGGAATATTTATAGTTCAATTGTATATAAATAATAACAATAGTTGTGTTGTATAATGTAATTTTTTTCTAAAAAACTCCAGGAGTATTTTGTGTTCCCTCTCGCTGGGCTGGAGATTTCAGATAAGGCTCATTCATTCATCCCTGGGCTAATCTGTGAGAGGGAAATCCGTCTGGGGAGGAAACGCTCCAGTGACTTCAGGAGCCATCCATTCTTCTGTGGAATAGACTGGAATTCCCTGAATCAACTCTCTGCACCATTCCTGCCTGATGTATCTAATGCTACAGACACTTCCAACTTTGACATTCTAGATGACTCTCTTAGCGAAATGGTATATCTTTAGAGAATGTTAGTCTCCATGTCATGCATATCTGTGAAGGTCATGGTATGTTAAGGAGTATACAATAGGTTAGATTAGATTCAACTTTATCGTCATTGCACAAAGTACAAGTAGTTAGACAACGAAACGCTGTTTAGCATCTAACCAGAAGTGCAAAAAAGCAATCAAAGGTGCATAGTATGTGCATATGTAAAGTGTAGTTTGTCCTTACTCTTGTTGAGGGTTAAGGGCAGAGGATGTCACACCTTGTAAAGCCCTATGAGACAAATTGTAATTTTGTAAATATGGGCTATACCAATAAAATTCGATTGATTGATCGATACATATACAGCTGGGTTTGTCTGTGTTTCAAAAAAAAAAAATCCAATGACCCACTGCATGTTTAATACAACAATACAATTTTAGAATCCTCTTTGAGAGTCCAATTGCTTGCGTACAATTGGTATGCAAATTGATATCTGTTATAATCTGCAGGAGACACTCTCTGATGTAATGAAAAGAGCACCAAAGGGAGTACACTTGGCTTTTGTCGGATATTCTTACACAGCTACCAGGTGGACTTAATTTATGACAAATATTTTATATGCAACTCTAACTGACGTCCGTATGGGGTCTTCCAGGGTGTTGTTTTATTTTTCTCTCTTTTATAATCATAAGGGTGCCATTGACCACAGTCAAAACATTATGATGCAGATTGACCACACAAGGCTCAAGGAGCGTGAGAGACTGTACACACAAGAGAAAGTGGTGAGACATAATTACCTTAGAGACTATATAAAGTGTTATCTTACACTATTTATTTCAGTTCCTATGTATTCCATTTCGACAAGACATATATTCATGTAATGATAACAAATATTGTTTAGCTTGATTCCTTGTGATTTTGTAATTAATCTACCTCTGTTTCAAATTCAGAGCCAGCTGTTGCATCTCACCGATGCTCTGCCAGACAACATGCCTGCATTGCTGAAGCTCCCACTCACTGCAAAGCAAAGTCGTACTGTGTCCACCCAAACCACCACTGAGGAGGAGGAGGGGGATACTGACAAAATATCAGATCTTGAAGAAGACTTTCAGCGCTATCATACAGTGTGGAAGGATCCTGCTGCTGCGCCAGCTCCAGCTCCCACTGCTCCCACTGAGGGGCTGCACTGGGGCGCTGGGGCTGTTGCAGGCAGGCTCTGGCCCACCTGACTCTGGTTCAAAACGATATGGTTGCAAGATTGTATCATCGTCTCCAGTAGCCATATTTCTACAGAGGTAATGAATAGCAAAACATCTGGGTGCTTGTCTCTCGTGAAGTTGGGAGGAAGGGGGAGGGGGGGGGGGTTACTCTCAGGAGCGGGCGAGTGTGTGTGTGTGTGTGTGTGTCTGTGTGTGTGTGTGTTTGTGTGCGTGTGTCCCCCGGCGCTCCGACCCCGCCCACTCACCTGGAGAGACCCATCTAATCACGGAAGATGGTCCGATCTAGAGACATGTCGTCTTCTCCTGTTAAACTGAATAAACAGCGCTAACAACCAAGCCCCTGTTTGTGAGGCAATATATTGTCCATAGTGTGCAGGGGTACGAAACCTTTACTATCAAAAGAGCGAGTGGGCGGGGTCGGAGCCCCGGGACCTATATACAGTCTATGCCCGGGACCGGAGCACTCGCCACACACACACACACACACACACACACACACACACACACACACACACACACACAGACACAGACACAGACACAAACACACACACACTCGCCCGCTCCTGGTATTTCATGATGGCCTGATACGGTGATGATTTAAAAAATGTACGTGACGTTCACTCACGTTCATCGTTACGTTCACGTTAATAATATGTAAACTGACTCGTTAAGTTCAGCGTTCGCGAAACATATGCACAACATTGTACTGTACAGCCACTGCAGAGGGGCTGAAGAGCCGTGTTCGGCTCCAGAGCCGCGGGTGGCCGAACCCTGTGTGGAACCGAATTTCTATGGTGTATTGGACGTTTTTGTGGCAGCAGTGTCCATCACTTTTAGCTGTCCCCTGGAAACACTTCCGTTGTGTTGTGGCCTCTTCTTGCTGCGCGTTTGGCTTTTTGCAACACGTTCCGGTATTTGCAACGCGTTCCGGTATTTGCTGCGCGTTTCTCTATTTGCAGCTCGTTCCGGTATTTGCAGCGCTTTTCCCTT
Source organism: Pleuronectes platessa (assembly GCF_947347685.1). NCBI lineage: Eukaryota > Metazoa > Chordata > Actinopteri > Pleuronectiformes > Pleuronectidae > Pleuronectes > Pleuronectes platessa. The sequence continues at coordinate 24,478,494 of NC_070640.1, forward strand.
TTTTTTCAGCGCGTTGCTGTTGTGTTGTGTTGTGAAATTGATGAAGATGTTTTTTTACTTTGCTGGTGTTTTGTCAACTTGCATGTGTTTTCTTAAGTTGCCGTTCGTTGAGCTTTCAGGGCCACCGTAGAGCAGCACTAGTTAATATTGGTTACAATATATATGCAGAGATTACATCATCATCATCTTCATCATCAATGTATTTATCCCACTACTTACTGCGGTTGCTCTTCCCTATTGCACTCTATTGTACCACGGAATCATAGGAATATCATTTTACAACTTGACAGCCACAGCCACAGTCATTCAATATAAGTACATATATATGTATGTATATAAAGAAGTAAGATGGCATCATTCAATGTAAAGAACGTGGTGCTGGTCTGAGTGAGGTCTAAATAGATCTCAGTTTATTTGAAGAACATCTGGAAACATGTTGTAGAACACTAAAGGCCTCAGTATGCTTCTCCGAGTCCATTGCGGACTGACGGACGGACGGATCGGACGGACCCTTTTTGATTTATAGTTCTACGAGCCTTTTTGTTGTGAAAACAATTCACCGCCAGAACAGTAGATGGCGAAACGGAAGTCGAGCTTAGACAAGCCTACCTCATGAGGTATATAGAAGAAGTCCACGCTGGTTTATTTACGTCCTCCCGGCTCCTCACACACAGTGAACGATGGCAACTAACAGAAAAAGGATGTTGATGACGCGACAGTTTTTGCTGAATAAAGTGACACCCAGCGGGTCAAAATGCTTTTGTTACCGTGTCTTAGCGCAGCGGTTCCCCGGTCTTGTTTCCAAACTGCGTTGCTAATTCAACAGCTGCAACAGCTTGAAGCTACACGGAGGCAGCTAGCTTCCCCCCAGCTTCCACACACAGTCAGCAGGGACTCCCGATACTAACTACTACCAAGTGTTTGCTTCTAACCTGACGGTGTTTGAGAAACAGTGTCATGAGAGCCGTGGGATTAAAGTCAGCGGGTTTTTGCGCTGTTCCCACCGCAGTTAGCATGGTGGCTAGCCCGCTACCCCCGTTATCAAAGTTCGTTATAACCGTATGTGACCGTACACACATGCTGTAAGTGCTCTAACCAGCCACCGTCAGCCGGACACACTTGTCACATTAATCATAGAGTCGTAGTTGTGATTTTGGTTTATTGTGATGTAGGGAATGGAACAGGAAGTTTCCATTCCGAAATGCTGGCGTTAGCGGACCAATCACAGCCAAGTGCTATCCGTGGGCTGTCCGTCATTTCGACGTGTAGTTAGAAAAATGAGAGCTGCATGAAAAGCTCTCCGAGGAGCCTCAGAGAGGCACGGAGAGGGCGTTCCACGTTGGAGAGGGCGGTCCTATCTGTCCGTGTCCGTCAAAACGCAGAAGCATACATTGGCCTTAAGTACCTATTATCGGACATGAAAATGTAATTCTTTGCAAGCCTCCGGGGCTCCTGACTGCCAAGGCTTTATCACTACTGATGACTAACCTTGACTTAATAATAAAAGGTTCAAATTAATTAAAAAAATTATTTTGAAGGAAACCAAGTCTGATATGGTCTTATTTCCTGGATGCAGTAATATAGAGATACAGACTATAATGCACTGCAATGGGCTGGAACTGAGGTTTTTATGACATTGCTGGGATCTGTTATTCACTTTAACTAAACATTCCTCAACTGGAGAAATTAGAGGTATAGGTGAATTATAAAACTCACAGTCTTTACTTCTTCATCCACCAGCAGGTTACAGGAAGCACACTGTGAGTTGGAGAAAGAAATGCAGAGATTGAAATGGGAAATGCCAGACTGGAAAGTCTCCAAGGAAACAGGCAAGGGAAAAATGTTATTCAGTTCAATCATATTCAATACAATTCAATTCATTTTGTATCGCCCAAAATCACAACATGACAACCACAGCCACAGTCATTCAATATAAGTACATATATATATATATGTATGTATATATATATATATATATATATATATATATATATACATATATATATATATATATATACATATAGAAGTAACTTTCAAATATCGATTAACCTAGATAAGCAATGAAATCCAAAGGAGAATATAAAGGAAATAGTGGCTTTAAATGCAACCCAGTTTATAAAAACAATCATAAAACACGTATCTTGAGAATGTCGAGTATTTCGGTAACATTACCCAATGACAGAGACATCCATTAAACCCAAGTACTACTTTACTGTCCAGCGTCTTTTAAGAACAACATAAATGGGAGGCAGAATAACAGAACAAAACTGTTTTAACTTAGCATGTAACTTGGTGTGACGGTCGAATTCTTTTTAACCTTTGCATAAGTAACAAAGACCAGATTTGATGTCGGGCAAACAGAGAGTTTATATATGAAATGTGTAAACCAGGCCAAGATTTTTTCCATGTTCCTACATACAGTAGCGGCTGTCTGCTCACTGGTCTGACTTGTATGTGTTACAGAGGAGAAGAGCGCCCCCAGACTGCCAGTACCCGCTGGTGATTCCTCTCCACCGTCACCTGCTCCTGTTCCACAGGGTACAAACAAAACTGAAATATTGATTTAAGTGAAAAGATACAGATTCTATACCATCTGTATTTAGAATATATTTCAATTTGACCATTTTTATTTTATAAGACTTAACATTTTAAATTGTAATCATCATGGTGGAAAACCCTTTGAAATTGTGTTGACATTAACATCTATTTTATTACCATCATTACTACGATATATTAATATTGGTCTTCCTATGGACATACGTTCTGCAGTCTCTGGTGACGCCTTTAAAAAGCAGTTGAAGACTCATCTTTCAAAACTTGCCTTTGTGTCACCTTGTTAAGTCTAGTGCTTGTGATCATCTCTTTGAAATGTACTTTGTGACTGTTCTGTGGAAGGTGCTATATTAAAAAAACTTTACTTACTTACTTAATAATAACTGTATTATTGCAATTCTAGCGTTACCATAATCATTTGTTTGCATGCTTTAATCAAATGACCGAAATCAACCTTATTTTATTTATTTTGAATCAAATATAAAGACACAAAGGTATTATTGTCTGTTTTGTTTTTATTGTGTTTTTTTGTTTTGCCCTACAGGTTCACCTGCCACATGTGACAAGTCAGTCATACGTGCTAGTTTGTGCCGAATGGGGGGAGGTTGAGGCCTGGGAGAGACACTGTTACACTGAGGTCTCCTGAGTGCACAGTGAGGTGTCACATACTGACTTCCCCCATTCGAACGGCACAAAGTACTAAGCACCTGCTCAATGCTCATTCCCTTCCCCACTCTTCCCAAACTTCAAGTAGACCAGAAGGAAAATGAAGGACTAAAAGCTTCTTACGAGATTCTCCGAGCATGTATTTAGAGTAAGAACTTTTCATGATAGATTTTTCCAAGTGACGTGATGTGAGAGGCAACGCTAGGAGCTTATGAGGAAGAAATGACATGGACTTTCTCTTAAGTACCTTGCCTGTCTATCCAGACTGAAAATCCCGATTGAGATACACTTGGTTCCTAGCACATTGTGCATCTTCACTAGTCTCATGATTTGTGCTTAAAGAGTATTTTAGACTGTTACTGTTGTTTCATGTGCGTTTAAAGGTTTTTAGTTGAAAAATCAGTAACAACAGTAAGTCTATAGCAGCGGTCAGGGCTCTCCACATTCATTTAGTTTAAACAAGTGTGCTGCATCTTTAGCTTGATTGTATCAGGGTGCTTAAATTAGGTGACCTGTTTTATACAGCTCAAAACAATGCTTGGATAAATGTCTGTATTAGGTTTTTCTGATTTGTATTTCTTTGGGATGCATGGTATTATATTTTTTAGTTATCCGATGCCTATATCATAACAAATTTTGTCAGATTGCCAATGCCGGTACAGATATATTAACATTTTCCAGCAAATGGCAGAGAACATGAAGTCTCTGCTGTAGCAGGATTAACATATTATTTATGCCATTTTGTGTCATAATGGCATAATGGCAGATGCAGACTGGTCAAAATTAGAAGACCACCTTAACTTAGGTTACAAAAAAAACATGCCATGTTATTTATTTGTATGTAAGATTTTTAAACAGAACTGGATAAATACTTTAACAGACTAGAATGATGCTCTCCCTGAGGCAATCCTAATAATACCCACTTCCAGGGCAAATTTTACCTTTTTGACAAGTTGCTAAAAAAGTCAGTCAACATCAACTCTGTCCACAGGGATGATGTGAAAGTAAGAACATTGTACAAATGTACAGCAATTAGTGTACATAGTGTACTCTTCTTCACACTGATGAATACATTAACCTAAATTCAGAGTTCATATATGCTTTACACCAGTGGTCTTCAACAGGGGGTTGGCGATCCCTAGGGGGTCCGCGGGGTACTGCAGGGGGGTCGCGAAATGTTTGGTTGATAAGACAATTTTTTACATTTATTTTATTTTTTTTGCCATAATTTGACTAAACGTTTCAAACTGATTCTCTCCACTCAACGACGCACCCATTGAGAAGTAAACTCTGGTCATTGGCCACTCGATCCTGAGAAACGAGAGGTTAGCGACACCAGTGACCATAGTCAATTGCATGCCGGGGGCCAAACTGAGGCTGCTGGCAAAATTAAACGTAAATACAGTAAGACTTTTAAATGTGAACTTTTAAACAGGAGATCATTATCATCAAAGTCTTTTTTAGGTAATGAACTAGTCTCAGATCCCAACATTGATTTATTGTCTCTCACTGAGACCTGGCTGCATCCCGATGAATATGTCAGCCTAAAGGAATCTACTCCCCCCAGTCATATAAAAACTGGGGGGAGTAAAATTATTATTGTTGGTGACTTTACTATTCATGTTGACAATAATGATGATAGCCTCAGCGTAGCATTTATTTCAGTTCTAGACTCAATTGGTTTCAGTCAGTGTGAACACCAACCTACTTATTGTTGTAACCACACACTTGACATTGGATCATCAAACAGTGTAAAAAATTGAAATAAAAAAAAAAAGAGAATTTTAGATAATTATCTCGGAATTTCTGAGATATTTATTTTTTCAAGTGAATTCAATACGCTTCCGTATCTACCTGATAGTGCTGAAGCTAAATTTAAGGAAATAATTCCAATAACATTTGAACCTGTATTATCCGTTGATATTGTGGCAAGACAAGGAAAGGCAGAGACGCAGGTACTGTTTACTGTGGTTTATTCAGTAGCAAGGAAGAACTGGCACATGTTCCCCATACGGGAAGTATATATAGCTACAGCCTCTAACATTACCCATCAACCCATTGGGTGAGAGGACACACCCCTGAGTGCACGCCACACAGTCCCCCCCCGAACACCCAGAGGGAAAAAAAAATGGGACAAAAGTCAGTACCTCTCAGGGGGTTTAACGAGGCGACCATAACGGCTACGCCGACCCCCGTCCGCAAACGCAGGGGTGGAACAGGCAGAAGGGACATCATTTACAACAGGCACAGGATCAGGAGGCACAACTGGAGAAAACAACACAGGGGTCTTAGAAGGGGGGCGACCACGACGGGGAACCCGGGCCGGTAGCACCTCTTCGCCGGCCAACAGATGAGCTGGCTTAAGCCTGTCTAACGAAACGCGCTCCCTGCGCCCGCCCATGTCCAGAATGAAACTTTTAGAACCCGCCTCTAACACTCTAAACGGGCCGTCATACGGGGGCTGGAGGGGAAACCGGTGAGCATCGTGACGCACGAAAACAAACCGAGTGGTCGCGAGATCCGTTGGCACGAAAGACCGAGGAGAAAAATGATGCACGGGCACCGGTGCACAAGCGGCCTGTGACGCAGGACGCGCAACAGGAACCGGAAAGGGGGCCGAGCTCTGAGGCAGAAACTCCCCTGGGACGCGGAGCGGCTGACCGAGCACCAACTCTGCAGGCGAGGCATCCAGGTCAGCCTTAGGAGCCGAGCGCAACCCGAGCATCACCCATGGCAACCGATCCAACCAGTTCGCGTCTGAGAGCGCAGCCCGCAATGACGCCTTAAGCGACCGGTGAAAACGTTCACACAAACCGTTAGCCTGGGGGTGGTAGGCAGTGGTACGGTGAACCTGTGTGCCCAAAGACTTTGCTAGCGCCGACCAGAGATCCGAAATGAACTGCGGGCCTCTGTCAGAGGTGATATCAGACGGTGCACCAAAACGTGAGACCCAAGCTGAAAGAAAAGCGCGTGCCACGACCGCAGATGTCGTGGAAGACAGAGGAACCGCCTCTGGCCACCTAGTGGTCCGATCTACCATGGTAAGGAGATGTGTAAAACCCTGGGAAGGGGGAAGAGGCCCCACAAGGTCGATATGCACATGATCAAAACGCTTGGCCGGAATCAAAAATGGCTCGAGGGGCGCCCTAGTGTGCTGGTGAACTTTTGCGCGCTGACACGCCACACATGTGGCCGCCCACTCTTTGACCTCTTTGCGAAGGCCAGGCCACACAAACTTCGAAGACACCAACTTCACCGACGCCCGGACACCCGGATGAGAAAGAGAGTGCACCATATCAAAGACCCGACGGCGCCAAGCAACCGGCACCACCGGGCGGGGGCGGCCCGTGGAGACGTCGCAAAGGAGGGCAGGCCCACCATTTTGCACCACTGCCTCCTCCAGCTCCAGACCGGTACTCGCAGCTCTCAGTGCAACGATACCCGGGTCCCCAGGTTGATCGGCAGCCAGTGCTGAAAAATCAACCCCAAGATGCACAGGGCACACCAGCATCCGCGACAGGCAGTCTGCCACCGGGTTCGCTTTACCCGCCACATGTTGGATGTCCGTTGTGAATTCGGAGATCGCCGCTAGATGGCGCTGCTGGCGAGCAGACCATGGCTCTGTCACCTTCGCCATAGCAAACGTCAATGGTTTGTGGTCAACATAGGCTGTGAAAGGGCGGCCTTCCAGCAGGAAACGGAAATGACGCGTAGCCAGGTACAACGCTAACAGTTCCCGGTCAAACACGCTGTATTTTCGCTCACTGTCTCGCAAACCGCGGCTAAAAAATGCAAGGGGCTGCCACGCACCCGCAACACGCTGTTCAACAACTGCCCCGACAGCCACATCCGAAGCATCGGTCGTGAGGGCGATGGGCGCCCGAGACGCGGGGTGCGCCAGAAGCGCCGCGTTAGCCAGGGCAGCCTTAGCCCCCTCAAAAGCCTGGATCCTCACAGGGGTCCAGTCAACCTGGTCCTTGGCTTTCTTAAGCTTCAAAGCACCATACAATGGTTGCAGGAGTTGGGCCGCACGAGGCAAGAAACGATTGTAAAAGTTTACCATGCCCAAAAACTCCTGTAGCGACCTGACCGAGACCGGATGGGGAAAATCCGCAACTGCATGCACCTTCGAGGGCAAAGGAACCGCACCCTGCGACGAAATGCGATGGCCCAAAAAGTCTATGACAGACAGCCCAAACTGGCACTTGGCTGTGTTTACAATGAGACCATGTCCATCAAGGCGCTGGAAAACCTGCCTAAGGTGCGACAAATGCTCATCAACCGACGGGCTGGCCACCAAGATGTCGTCCAAATAGACGAAAACAAACGCGAGGTCATGTAACACCGAGTCCATCAAGCGCTGAAACGTCTGCGCTGCGCCTTTAAGGCCGAACGGCATTCGCAGGAACTCGAAAAGCCCAAACGGTGTAATGACTTCAGTCTTGGGCACGTCCTCTGCCCGCACAGGCACCTGATGATAACCTCGCACCAAATCGATTTTAGAAAAAATTGTCATGCCCGCCAGACGAATCGAAAAATCCTGAACATGCGGAATGGGATAACGGTCATGGGCCGTAATGTTATTTAAACAGCGGAAGTCACCGCACGGCCGCCAAGACCCGTCCGCCTTGGGCACCATGTGGAGCGGCGAAGCCCACGGGCTGTTGGACCGCCTAACGATCCCCAAACGCTCCATGGTAGCAAACTCCTCCTTCGCGGTGGCTAACTTCACGGTGTCGAGGCGACGCGAACGTGCGAAAACGGGCGTACCCGCAGTGGGAATGAAATGTTCCACGCCGTGTTTAGTAACCGCGGCAGAAAATGCGGGCGTTGTCAGCGAAGGAAATCCGCCAGTAAGCGCTGGAAGACATCCTTTGATGCCGCGAAATTAGCGTGTGTTAACGGCCCGGGTCCCCCTGTCTGACACGGAAAAGACGCAAAAGACACAGCATCAATGAGCCTGCGATTAGCTACATCCATCGCCAGAAAGATGTGCGGGAACAGGAAACCATCATTCTCGGAGCCCAGCAACGACAGCATCTCGTCCATCAGGTCCACTGTCGAACCATCGCCCAAACCGGGAAGCGACAGTAGCTTGTCCGCTCTCTCCGCGGCTGACAAGCTGTAGCGCCGGAGGAGAAACTGCTTGAGGGCGGCGTACTTTCCGCGCAGCGGCGGGGCTCGCAGGAGCTGCATCACGCGCCGGGTGGATTGCTGGTCCAAAGCCGCGACCACCAAAAAATACCTGGAGTCGTCTGCCGTTACTCGTCGCAGATGGAAAAGAGCCTCGACGTGCAGAAACCACGGCGCGGGGTCGTTCTGCCAAAACTCCGGCAGTTTAACGTGCTCCGCGGAGCTGGTCGGTCGCGGAAGCTGCGGCGCCATGGTCGTTGTGGAGACACGGTCCACGGGCGCCGGGGAAGAAAATACGTCTTCCCCCGATGAGGAAGGGACACTATCCTCCTCTACCTCGAACATGTCCAAAAAACGGGGTCACCAATGTGGCAAGACAAGGAAAGGCAGAGACGCAGGTACTGTTTACTGTGGTTTATTCAGTAGCAAGGAAGAACTGGCACATGTTCCCCATACGGGAAGTATATATAGCTACAGCCTCTAACATTACCCATCAACCCACTGGGTGAGAGGACACACCCCTGAGTGCACGCCACAATATAACCATTAAATTCTTTAAAAACTCTAGCTCCACTGAGTTTGACCATATTGTTGATAGCTCTGTTAAGTCATTACGATTAACATTAAACTCAATAGCGCCTCAAAAAGCTAAATTGTAAAACATTGTAAATTAGCTCCCTGGTATAATTCCAACACACATGAATTAAAACAAGAATAAAAAAAACTAGAAGGAAGTTACGCTCCAGCAACCGTGTTGAATATCTCCTAGCCTGGAAGAATAGTGTTAAAGCATATAAGAAGGCCCTCCGCAAAGCAAGAGCTACCTACTACACACCAATAGAAGAAAAATAAAAACAACCCCAGGTTTCTCTTCAGCACTGTAGCCAGGATCACAGAGAGTCACACCTCCACCGAACCCAGTACTCTTCGATCCCTGAATAGCAATTTCTTTATATTCTTCCTTAATGATACAATTCTAACTGTTAAAAATAAAATCAACCATCTCCTGCCCTCAATTGGCACTAATACACCATCAAGAACAGAAATCTCAGAAACTGCTGAGAATCTACCAATTATTTAGACAGCTTCTCCCTGATCACCTTTGATCAGCTGACCAAAATAATCTCATGTTCTAAACCAACAACTTGTATCTTAGATCCCATTCCCACAAAATTACTTAAAGAAATTCTGCCCCTAATTGATAGTACGTTACTGAACACAATCTATCTATCATTATCGTCAGGATATGTACCACAGTCCTTTAAAATAGCTGTAATCAAACCCCTTCTCAATCACCCAGTTATACTTGTCAATAAAACCTGAACAATGTAATCAGTTAACTAAACTCTTTTAATGTCTCAAGGACATAAAAACTTGGATGACCTCCAATTTTCTCTTATTAAACTCGGATAAAACAGAGGTTATAATACTTGGCCCCAAACACCTTAGAGATACATTATCTAATGATATATCTGCACTAGACGACATTGCCCTTGCTTCCAATGATACAGTCAGAAACTTGGGAGTGATATTCGATCCCGATATGTCCTTGAATTCTCACCTAAAACAAATTTCTAGGACCGCCCTCTTCAACTTGCGTAATATCAAAAAAATCGGACATGTCCTTTTTTCAAAAAGATGCAGAAAAACTAGACCACACCTTTGTTACATCCAGACTTGATTATTGTAATTCATTATTATCAGGCTCCAGCAGTAAGTTGTTAAAGACTCTGCAGCTTGTCCAAATCCTCCTCACATTCAAGGCCCTTAATAATATGGCACCATTATACCTCAAAGAACTCATGGTACCTTATCAGCCCACTAGAGCACTGTGCTCCCAGAATTCAGGCTTACTTGTCGTCCCTAAAGTCTCTAAAAGTAGAGTAAGAGCCAGAGAATTGTGATTTGTAAATATGGGCTATACAAATAAAATTTGATGGTTTGATGGATTGATTGTGTGGGGTTTGTGTTTGGTGTTGTGTTGTTTTGCTGTGTCTCCTCCTTCCCTTCTGTTTTCTCCCTGTGTGTGGCAGTGGGGCGTGGCTGGCTCGTGGCTGCAGCAGGACGAGGCACACCTGCTCCCAATCCATCTAATCAACCCCTTCATAAAAGCCTGGTCTACTCACCACTTCAGTGCCAGATTATTCCGTCTACTATGGTAGCTGTTGCGCTGCAGAAACTCTCGACCCTCTCGACCCTTGTGTCCTTTGGATATCTTCTAACCTTTGTGCTTTCCTTCAACCCAGAACCTTCGTGTGCCTCTCCGCTCGGCTCCTCATCCTCTTCTAAATCAGGATCTCCAAGCCAGCCAGCACCCAGCCTTCATCTACCTCTCCTGCAAATAAACTCTGTTCATTTACCCACCAACAACTTGATCGTGTCTGCTTCACTCAACCTTAACAGATTGATAATTCTACTTTGCAGGTTGAACTTAAAAACATCACTGATGGATTTTATCACAGGGGGTCTGCCGGATATTAAAAATATCAAACAGTAATAAATAATTTAGTAACAATTTAGGACCTTAAAAAGTCTGAGTCACCATTTTATGAGGTGTTAAAGTAGAATCTGTATGTTTTAACATAAGGCAAAGTATGTCTTGATATGATAAAACAATATGCAACAACCTTTTAAAATGTAATATTTTTCTTCCAATTCAAAAACCACGACGTAAAAGGATTTATTTCCCCGCCATTCAAAGTAATGCGAAGTAATCATGGGTGACAACAGCAGCCAAAGGTTGACTTTCCAAAATGGACTTCCTGGACCCATTAAAGAATTGGTAAGCGAGGTACGAAGACAATATAGTCTTGAATCCAACTTCAGACTTCAATTTATCGATGCACTATTTGGAAGTGAATCTATATTTATGAATCTCACTTCAATGGATGAAGCACAGGATAGAGGGGCTATCAGAGTAAATACCCATAACAGAGGCCTCAACTCCCCAGTTTGCTTATAGCTTCTCCACCTCAGCTACCGCTCATGTTCTTGAAGAATCCTCATCCATGTCTAGTACTGTGTTGACACTGACATACTCTCCTCACGGTTTCGGTTCGAAGTGAACTACTGTCCCCCTTCTTATAAAAGATGTTTGCATATAAGAGATATTAAGATGTACGTGATACATCCCATGATTCAAGACTTTCATGCAAGATGGCCAGTGCTCTATGAAGCATCTGATTTATGACATTTGCTTATATTGATTTAAATAAGTGGATGATGCAGTGGAAGCTTTATGAAAACAATTTCGGGGCTCAGAATTGTGCATTGTCCACATTTTTGTCCATGTTTGCATATTTTTTATTGCTTTTATTGCATGTGTCCCATCACCAAAATTCAACTTGGTCATGTTTTTATGCCACCACTGGGCTATAATCTAAAGTGTTATCACTTTCTTTTTGAATGTATAGAAGTATAAGTTTCTCTGTACATATTGGTTAATCATGGAGATATTATTAGTATATAATTTCTTGATGTATCATTAATCACCTATAATTTAGCCTATAGGCACAAAAAAGTTGTTGTTTTTAAGTGACTAAACATTCATAAATGCTTTATAGTCAGGGGATCCAGGCGGGTCAGTGTATTCATTCACTCACAACAGAGACTTGAGCACTGTGTGGATGTGTGGGACATTTAATGTGAATCTTTGAACCAGTTATGACCTGCATGCAAAAGCTCCTGGTGGTTGGAGGCAGCCTACGAGAGAGAAATAAGATGAAACAGTGGTCTTGGCTGCGAAGTGCACAAGGCGCTGCCCAGCAGAAGTTGGCACAAGAGGATTTGCCGGTAATTCAACGTCACACCCACTCAAAGGCTGAGGGGCAAAGAGCAACACAAATTCATCAGGGAGCTCTCTGAAGAAGCTGAGAAGGTGAGCTCTTGGTTTTAGCTGAGAAGAAGGAATGAGACAGGGGCACCATACAAGCACCACTGTTATACCATCACCAAACTGCAGTGGTTCTTGGGACTGTGTTGCAGGCTTTCTCTGCTGCTGCGGTTCTAAGGGAGCCGGTGGTGGTGAGGAGTTTGAGTTTTAACTCCACCCCTATACAAAACATTCATCTCTATGAAGCAGGTTTAGCTACAAACAACTCTCCATCTGCAATCCGATACAAACACACATGGTATTAATACAAATACAAATCAAACAATGAATACTAACCACAATATACACATCCAAGGCATACATCCAACCCTATCCAAAGAATCAACCAAATGTATATTTTTTAATTCTGTATATTATATTTATATTTTCCACTAGTCTTTAAACTCAACTGTAACAGCAGGCTTCATTGCTTGTCACTATACATATTGTTGTTGCATGTGACAAACCGTCAAGTCTTGGAATCCTTCACATTGACTCTATTTTTCTTTATTTTGGGGAAATAGGATTGTGTTTGAAAGGTATTAGTGCTAGAGCAAAGTATTAGTATAAGAGGGGCAAGGGTGTGGCATACCGGTTAAACATGGACTTCTGTGTGTTCATGTTTAGACTAGTCATTTACTTATAGACAAAAAGAAACAAATTAACATGCTTTGGCAATGATAATGATGCATGATGTGGTTGTTTGTTTTCTTACTGGGAAATAAAAGGATATAAGATTTTACTTGCCAGTGTTATCATAAGCTGTATTGAAAAGAAGCCCTCCCTTCATTAAATACACAACCTCTGTGATTTATCTATAGCCTGCGTTAGTCGATGTGTCTTAAACTGCAGTCATCGGATAAAGGTTCTGAATTTAGTCACAAGTCATTGAAGGAAATTCGTTGTCATTTACAAATTGGAGCTACCTTTTTTACCATTTCATTTTCATGCCACTGCACTCTAGCCCTTGTTTTGCATACAGTTAGAGCGCAGGTCCGAATAGCAACAACACACAGTACAGTCAGGAGACTCCAGCTAAGGCTAACACTATTTTGATTTAACACTTCCATTTAAAAAAAAAAATTGTGTTTAAAGGGATTTGTGGTCGAACATTTACACTTTATACAAATGAATACAATGGCTATAAGAATTATTGTAAATCGTATCCTCCCTCAGTAAAACAACAACTAAGTTCTTCACACGGAATTCAGCATGTTAGTCAATTAATGCAGTTATAATAAAGGGCTAAGGTGGGTTTAAACTGTTGTACAGTTTGTACTACATTATCCTCCTTATGTTCTTGGAGTGACCTCTAGCGATATTTGCATGATGGGCTTTAGTCCCGGGCCACATTTGTTTTTGCCATGCAGATCCAGAGAAATAAGATGGAGATGCCTGCAGTTCATTCGTCTCTAGTATAACTGACTGTGCAAACATTTGGAAAAGGATAAGCAGTTTACTTTCACAATTTGTCATTCTCAATGAGCAGGATTTCTCGTCATTAAAGTAATACATAAGTCAGTTAATAGTTTTGGATATTTTAATTCCCTCATTCATTCTCTATACAAGCTTTTTCCATTTGAAGTGGCAGGGGCCGAGTGCATGCTGTCGATCCCAGCATGCGCTGTGTGAGTGGCTGGGAACCACACAGGATCGAAAGTGCCATCATGTATGTGCAATTATGTCAACATCACAGTCAATGACCTTTGTATGTATTTCTAGAAGCTCTGTAGTCCCACAATTGCAACAGACAGAACAGAGGAGAAAGAGACAGGTCGGATTTACCTAGCAGTTAAAGCTGTGGCTCCTCTGTGTTTGCTCCTGTTACTCAGACCGATCCCTTTGTGTGGGGCCAGGGCTTGGTCTGGGGCCAAACTTTGCATGTCAAGGACCACTTGAATGTGAAGCTCCCCGGATTCTCACTACCTGACATGCAAAACCAGTGGCGGGCCAGTTAAAATGGCACATGCGCATAGTCAACACAGGTGTACTCCAGTCAAAACACTGACTGCCTCTAACCTCCCACAATACACAGTTCTAGGAGTTCATCACAGAGGAAAGATCAAGTAGATAGGACTGAAGAAGTAGAAAAGGACAGATAGAATCTTTATGATGCCGAAGTCTTTCCTTGTTAAAAAGAAACGTGGGACATGTGGAGCATGGCAATGGAAAGAGCCAGAACAGCATGGGTGGGAAGAAGACAGAATAGAAGGTAAGATTTTCAAGAATCTATAGTCTATTTTCAGCTGTCAAAGGAGAGCAGTAACATACATGGTGGGTCAACCCTGTTAGTGTGTATTATTTATTTAACCTGATATTTACTAAATGTACTAATGAACAGATGTTTTATTCCATTGCAGTGAGTCAAAACATGAATGAGCAGATACCCTGCAATCCTGGCCCCCAACATCCTTCCACTGTGCCTCAGTCAGTAGCCACTTTAGGGGTAGCATCAAGAATGATCCTGCCAGTGCCTTTGGCAGGATCAGGAGGGCCAGGGGCTGATGCCAGGCTGGACTGGCCCACACTGATGCTTCCGGGCCCTTTCTACCATCACAGTATACTGCCACCAGTCAGCAGTGCAAAGGTAAGGTCACGATTTTTTTTTTCCAAGTATTTTCAATATAACCCTTAAATATTGTCATTTCCCCCCTAAATAGCTTATAGAGCAGAGCAAATAAAGGACAGAGGATTCAAATAGGCTTTAGGTCCCAAGCACACTTGGTACGTTTATCTGACATTTGAGACTTGCGATTTTACTATAGAATGTAAAATGAACATTTTCTCCAGAGATTTCTGAGGACAAATTGATCAACCCAATTAACGTTCATGTTTAAATATGAGGAACTGATGGAATTCCTCCCTTTTTTTAAATGACATGTGGGGGAGCCAACTCATTTTAAAACAATCCTTAGATCCTACCATTGATCCTTACATTACAAAACGTCCTGTTGTCATTCTTGTCTTCAGGAAAATAAATCAAATGAATGATTTTACACACGTCAGAGATGATAAATGATTTGAAAAGTGTGTGTTTTCTTTGCCTTTGGTATATTATAATTCCAGATTAGTGGTGGCTTGTAGACAGAACACAGATAAAGCTGTTAACAGCATTATATATTACATATTATTACAGGTATTAGATATGATTTTAAAATATATGCATGTGAGCAGCAGCTGTGAAAACTGCAATGAGTTGGAGGATACAGCTCAAAATGAGGAAAGTGATGTCATTCCAGACAAAACCAGAATCACAGAGATTTGGCAAGGAGATGTATGATAAATGGGAGAGAGATGATGCAATTAACTTTATGAAGGAGGCATATAATCTGTTGCTTTGTTTTATGTTTTTGCAGCACAGAAGGATTTGAGCAACTTCACACGTGTGTTGTAGTTTGTTTGTTTTTTTGAAAAGTAAATCAAGTCATAAATGAATTAACATGGAGGCAATTAGCAATTGTGATAATGCAGTCGGGATAACTTTAGTTGATTCAAATAGGAAAAAAGATTAATAATAATGGAAACACAATTTTATTTAATCAAACACTATTAACAAGTTGACATGTTGACATGTTGAAATGTGAGGCAACACATTTTATTTACTAAATTTGATAATAAACTCGGATTATATATTAGAGAAACTTATTAATTTTAGTGAAATTTCCTTGTAGAAAGGATTGGGAGTAACATGGCAAGTTCAATGTACTAAAATTCAAATTCTCTTTATTTAAAATTTGATTTTGAAAATGTACACATGCTCACAATACTCAAAAAAAATGTAATTTCAAATAGCATAACACCAATTAACATGTTGTTTACATACACAGTTAAACATTCAATGCAGTGTTTCATTTCACCCTACCTTTTGTCAGAGTAGGCTACACAGCTGTTCAGATTTAGAATTTTGGTGGTCAGCTCATCTGTATTTAAGTTCAGAAATACCTGCTGGGTGAAATTAGTGTGCCACATCCTCCTGAAGCCAGTGTTCTCATCATCATAAAGAGGATTACTAACATCTGTAATTAGTCCTCTCATTTTGCCAGTGCACAATAAAGTATCTTGGTAGGATGGCTCTGGTTCCGTATTGTATTGATTACGTTTTTATCTTTCCCTATCAGCCCCATCCTTCCCCAGGCTCAGGCGACTTTGTGTGCTCATTGTGCCACAAGATATTCCCTCTGCAGCGCATGTTAACCCGCCACCAAAAGTGCCACAGCTTGGTGAAGAAACACCCTTGTCGATTCTGTGGCAAAGGATTCAACGATACCTTCGACCTCAAAAGGCATATGCGAACACACACAGGTCGGTAATCAGCATTATACACACACACAGACACACATACAGAAATTCAGAGGATATTATATTGACTTATATCAACATCCTGTTTTCAGCTTAAAATGTAATGGTTTATGTTATGGGGACCTGCTTTTTGTCAGATAAAGATGGCCCCTATAATATGACTGTAAATAGATTTAGACAAACGTGAATTTAGAACTAAAGTGAAATATTTTTGCGAGATTTGTCACCGATCTGCAAAACCACTCTGAAGTGCATCCATACAAATCTGCCAAGAGAAAAAAGGTTTTTGTTATTCACTGCTGCAGGTATTCGTCCCTACAAGTGTGAGTTGTGTGAGAAAGCCTTCACTCAGCGCTGCTCTCTGGAGTCCCATATGAGGAAGATTCACAGCGTTCACCAACAGTATGCCTATCGCCAGAGACGCTCCAAGATTTTTGTCTGTGAGGATTGTGGTTACACCTCAAGCCGCCCTGATGAGTATTTCCTTCATGTGAGACAGTGCCACCCTGGTAGTCCCGCCTTACGCAGGTACTACCGCCGCCAGTCCCATGACAACAGCAGCTTTGCATCAACAGACTGTAAACTCAGTACCTATTTGCAGTACTCAACCCCTGCATACTACATGTAGAGTTCATTATGCTTATGATTATAAATTTGATTGTACTGAAGCTGAACCACAAGCCATCAATAATACTTATTTTTTTTAGTTGTAAGTTTTCAAGATGTGTCCATGACTTTAATAAAAGGAAAGGATAAAAATGTATTGTTAATGCATTCATTCCATCATTACATAGCACATATTTTTCATTGTTATATGTCTTTTAATAAAAAAATTGCAAATATACAGACTTAAAATTATACAAAATGTCAGCTATTTAAAAACCCTTTCCCCTGTTATTTCCTTGGTAATGGCAGGTTTGACCAATATCCTCCACCTGCAGAACTCGAGTGGCCCTGCGCTCCACCGTTTTAGGCGTACACATCCGCAAAACCCCTCCTTTTTAGACTTTTGTTTTCGCAAGTCCCACAACCACCAATTTGGACCGATGCATTCGCAAGTTCCAGACCTAGACCATAGCTGAAAATGGCTGAAATGAATAAAATAAATAACTATTTTTAAAGTTACATAAAACCAGTGACACCTTTTCAATATGGGTGGCTTGGGTGCCGCCCCCTCCAACATCCTGAGTCAAAAAAGTCTAAATAAACATGTTAAACACAATTTAATTAGATAATAATAGTTTACTTGTACAATGCACCTGGTTGACTGTAAGCGTCTGCGAGCATTTCAATTTATATTTGGTTAATTTCTGTCTAAATACATGTACTTCCAGGTGTGGGGTGTCGGCCAAACAAGAGTTAATGTGGGTTCTTAAAGTTTTGGCTACCACAGGACCTGTGTAGTGTAGTAAAAAGTGTAGTATAAAGCATACAAAATCAGTATATATATATATATATATATATATATAGGGAAAAGGGGGGAAAGGTTCACCACCTCTCTCCTATGAACAGCACAGAAACACGATCCTAAACCTTAGAATCAGAACCAGCAAAAGCACCATATTTATATTTACTTCATGTTTCTTCAATTGATTTTTCTGAGATGACCTTACTAGACTCCTCTAAACAATCAACTTGTCGATTACACCCTTTTAGTGTACTTCGTCTAATTGGTAGTTCCATTTTAAATCATTTTCATATATCTCTATTAACTGGCTACATACTTTTAAGGTATAAGGTACTTATCCATTTACTTAAAAAGCTCACTCTTGAGACAAATTTATTTATCTAATTATAGAGCCATAGTCCATCACAGCACAGAAACAACACGGTTAAAGTTAATTTCTCAATGTCAGCAAGACAAACAAGATGATTGTGGATTACAGAAGAAAGCAGGGAGGTGGACTCCCCCTTCCAAATTGATCATTCTAAAATTAAGAGGGTAAGAAGCTTCAGATTCCTTTGCATGCTCATTACTACAGACCTCTCCTGGATGCTTAACACAGACACCAAGTTCAAGAAGGTTAGGTGTTACGTGTTGTGTTTTTGTTTCTTTCTCTTTCTCAAATCTAATCCAGGTGGGAGCTCTTGAAGCACCTCCGCTGGCACAGCTGAAGCCAATCAAGGAGTGGCAAATAAAACCCTGAGAAGAGAGTCAGCTGTCACCGGTGGGACAAGCGGCAGTGTGAGAAACTGTGTGTGGACTTCCAGTGTGCAGTAGTTGATGTTCCCTGGTGTTTTGTTTCCATGGCTCATCTTCTTTTCATGGATATTGTTTTCAGTTCGGGGTTTGCTGGGTTTCTTAATTCCTCTTCCGTTTTGGGAAGGGCGTTTTGTGTTCACCCTACATTTATTAAATAAAATAATTGTTTTAATTATTTGTACCTCATGCCCAAGGCATTGTAGGGACGTAAAATAGGGTAAAAGAGAGAGAAACTCTGCAAAATATTTTATTCATGACATATGCCACGTGCTATAACAATACAAATAATAGCATTTTACCAGAACTCCATGAAAAGCCCAAGAAAAAATCTGCCACCATGCCAAGATAAAAGACTTCTACTTTTTCTGCACGGAGCTAAATAACTCTCTCCTGAGCTATCCATTCAACAGCACAATCAGTGGCTGCTTTGAAAGATCTCTATGTTTTTTAAGGCCCAATTCTTCATGCAGCAATCAACTAGACTCCAAACATCTCCCTCATCAAAGTCTAACATTACCATTGAGCCAAGCTGGTACTTTTTCATCGCCTGCCACTGTTTTACTCTGTATTGAGACCACTTTGTGGGACACTATTTGGCACATTTTGTCTGCGCTGGTAATCATTGTCCCAGGATAATGACGTACAACAATAACAACATTGGTCGGTGGATAATCCAACAGTAAATTTGTAATGTTGTATCAGGTTAGGTGGTTCCTGCTTCCCTCTTTCCTTTCATCTCTGCCGCGAGCGCAATGCATGATGGTATATATTGCTCTGTTAGTGACCATCGGTTGTACACTACTTTTAACAATCTATCATGGGAAACATATAGGGTATAAAAAATGTCACTAAACATACGGACAGCACTACAAAATGGTGAACTATGTATTGGAAAACTAAAATGGTTTTACGTGTGGTTGTGTCTGTGAGGCCAAATGTTTTGGGGCAACTAGGAAGATCTCACTTTTATCTTGTTTTTTATGAAATTCTTGATCAGCCACTCATTAATGGCAGACAGTCAGTTAGTTTGGACAGACTTTTTCTGCTCCCTTCATCTCTATCAGACATTTTAATTTGTACAAATACATATTTACACACTTTCCATTATGTTACTTACTGTTTCTTCTTATCAATGTTGTAAATTCTGTTATTTTGCTGATGTTCTCAGTTAAATGTGGCATCTATTTTACTTCTGTCCATCTTGGTAAAGGGATCTTGAGGTTAAGGAGTTAACCCCCGTTCTCTGAAACATGAGTGAGGTATCTCACTATGGGACACGCCCTCCACGCTGTCCCCCAGAAGCAATTTCTCCGCCAACACTCCGCCAGTCGTGACTGGCAGGGGGACGTGACGTCTGTCACTAGAGGAGGGACCTCCTACTCTATATAAGACCGGATGTCACGTCATCGCCTTTAGTCTAAAAAATAAGCACACCTCTTCCTCGCTCCAGGCAAGGAGGGTGATCTGGTGAGATACCTCACTCATGTTTCAGAGAACGGGGGTTAACTCCTTAACCTCAAGTTCTCTTTCAACATTCGTTTCGGTATCTCACTATGGGATATAGCGACTCCCGTATTGCCAGATAAACTTATCTCAAAGACCAATAACCAACGAAAAAAATCCGTCAGTCAGACAGGGACAATTGAGACTGACCCCACGCTCAGAACTGTATGAGACCATGTAGGTACAGTGATATCAAGATTGTAGAATCTGGTGAAGGTATGGGGCGTTGCCCAGTTGGTCGCCTCACATACACTCCTGATCAAAATCTTAAGACCAGTTAAAAAATTGCATGAATTTGCATTTTGCACTGTTGAATCTTAGGAAGGTTCTAAGTAGAGTTTCAAAATGCAAAAAGAAGAAATGGGAACAAGAGCCCAAAAGTTGTGAGCAGGCAATTTATTGAAAACAACAATTTAACTGAAGTAGGCTGTTCATCAGCTGATCAAAAGTTTAAGACCACAGCTCAAAAAAAAAAAAAAAAAAACCTAAAACAGAAATTAAAGTGTCAAAAACTGACTCAGTAATGAGTAGCTCCACCATTATTGTTGATCACTTCAAAAATTCGTTTTGGCATGCTTGATGCAAGTGTTTCCAAAAGGCTAGTGGGAATGTTGCGCCAAGTGGTGAAGATGGCTTCACGAAGGGCATCCACTGTCTGGAACTGAAGTCCATTTTTGTAAACTTCCCTTGCCATCCATCCCCAAATGTTCTCAATTGGATTAAGATCAGGGGAACACGCAGGATGGTCCAAAAGAGTGATGTTATTCTCCTGGAAAAAGTCTTGGTCAGACGGGCATTGTGAATTGGAGCGTTGTCCTGCTGAAAAACCCAGTCGTTACCACACAGACGAGGGCCCTCAGTCATGAGGGATGCCCGCTGCAACATCTCCACATAGCCAGCTGCTGTTTGACGCCCCTGCACAACCTGGAGCTCCATTGTTCCATTGAAGGAAAAAGCACCCCAGATCATGATGGCGCCCCCTCCACTGTGCCGCGTAGAAAACATCTCAGGTGGCATCTCCTTGTCATGCTAGTAACGTTGGAAGCCATCAGGACCATCAAGGTTAAATTTTTTCTCGTCAGAGAATAATACTTTCTTCCACCTTTGAATGTCCCATGTTTGGTGCTCCCTTGCAAAGTCTAAACGGGCAATTTTGTGGCGTTGAAGGAGACGTGGCCTTTGAAGACGTTTCTTGTTTCTGAAGCCCTTCCTTCGCAGATGCCGTCTGATGGTTATTGGGCTGCAGTCAGCACCAGTAATGGCCTTAATTTGGGACGAGGATCGTCCTGTGTCTTGACGGACAGCCATTCGGATCCTCCGGCTCAGCGCCGGTGAGATTTTTTTGGGTCTACCACTTGATTTTTTTGTTCCATAACCCTGAGGATCTTTTGAGAAATGCAAAATGACTGTCTTACTGCGTCCAACCTCAGCAGCGATGGCACGTTGTGAGAGGCCTTGTTTATGCAGTTCAACAATCCTACCACGTTTAAAAAAGATAATGCTTTTTTGCCTTTGCCATCAAGAGATCTTCACAGTGTGATAACTTGACAGGAAATGACATGGAATCCACATTTTTGCACAGATTTAGGCTTTTAAAGGCTGTGGTCTTAAACTTTTGATCAGCTGATGAACAGCCTATTTGAGTTAAATTGTTGTTTTCAATAAATTGCCTCCTCACAACTTTTGGTCTCTTGTTCCCATTTCTTCTTTTTGCATTTTGAAGTTCTACTTAGAACCTTCCTAAGATCCAACAGTACCCTTAATGGCTGGTAACCATGTTAGAGAAAAATACAATGTCTTACTAAAGTTGGGGAACCCTTGGTTATATCATAATTTTAAACTGTTATTTAGGGCTGTGTAGTAGTGCCAAAACATTCACAAAAGCAATTTTAAACAGCATTGAACAAGATGAAAGTCAATGGGTTAGGGGGAAAACGGGTCCCGATTTATAAGATGATTAAAAGTTTGGGTGAGGTGCACAATGAAATAAAGAAAATAACAAGCTAAACAAGCTGTATATCAATGGATGAGAGTTATAAATAAATGTTATAAATGACAAATCTCAGTGCAATTAATTACAAATGTCACATGAAAATCAATTGAAACAAGTGATGTCGATCATGACTAGAGTGCGTTCACGACAACATCATCAACAGATTGTCCATTTTGGGATTCTGCATACTGAGTCAAGCTCCTCTGAACTTTGAATTAACATATCTTTGTACAGCTTTGTGTAAATTCACGGCTCCAAAAATGAACTAGTCAACGTTAATTTGTTCCTTTTTTTTATTGGGATGGTTATGATTTAGATAGAAAACCTAAGATCATGTTTTTAGTCATTATGGATAGTGTCAGATCATGAATCTGGATCCTCCACTGAGTCTTGACTGTGAGCGTCACGTCTCGTGTTGTACTATGTCCGCACAAAATGATTAAATGCAGCCTCACAAACTCTGGAGCCAAACAAACAAACACAAAGTAAACTTCATGTACTGATCATGTCCTGATAGCTTGGGATGAGTGTTGGTGTTTATTAGTTAAATGGAGGGCAGGTCAGCACGACACAGGAAACTCCAGCACGGTACACTGCACACTGCACTCAGGCAGGCCTTTTATAAATAATTAAGGAAATAGAATAACTGTAAAATAACATACTGTAATATTCTACACAGAATAAATTTAATAAATATACAGAATATACAGAATATACAAAAATATGCTTGTTTAACATAGTCAATTTAAGGGACATGTGATCTTTACTTTAACAATAATGCAAGATAATGGTAATGAATACGTAGCTTCCTGTCTCTGTCTGAGGCACCTGTCTGCTCCAACTCCCGCCTAAAAAATGCAGAGGATTTGATGCTGTTGTGAACAAAGAACTTCCCGCTGTGTTGTGCATATTTGAAAGGCTACATGCATATACCTGCACATATATACATCAAAGGGGGCTTGAGCACCAGACCATTTTCTTACTCAAGAGAAATTGCCCCTTTTCTGGAGTGCTTCTTTATTTATTTTTTTCTAACAAATTAATATTATATTCCTGATTGTGCACAGCTTCCCTGTCAACAAATATATTGATTAAATAAAAAATCTAAATATCAGGTCGGGAGATTAGATTTAGTCTCTACCTCCACGTCTCAGGCACATTCGTGAGCACTAGAGCTGAGGAAATTGTTTGATTATTAGATGCATCACAACGCAGACTCTGAATAATTACACAAGCTGCTTCAGAACAGATGCTCATTAAAGGTCCGGCAGACCTGTGTCAGAGTGTCTGTCCGAGTCTCTCTCCTCCTCACAGCACCTCTGACCTGCTCTCAATTTAACAATAAAAATCATCACTGATCACAAGTTATTAGGACACGTACAGGACTGACTGTTACGCCCCTGGTCTAGGGGAAACCAAAGACATAACATGTGGTGCTTCTCCCATTCTCCCACTCCCAAGCAGGCCAGTGTCACAAGGTATTCTTGTTTAGGGGTAGCTTTTATTTTAACCTCAGAGGAAGAGAAGGCCAACACAACAAACAAAACAATCTATTTCCCTACCTTCCCTCTACAAACCAACATTTTTTTAACAAAAAGACAAAAGCTTACCTAACTCCTAAACCAGAAACACAGGAGAAAAAAAAGCTAAAAGAAAATGGCTTCTCCCTCCTACAGGGCTACCACACTAAGTTTTTCTAATTTCATACATACGCAACACAACAATAATTCAGCCTGACACTGGTCCCAGTTGGATCTGGGAGAATTGGTGGAGAGACGATCTTTTTTCCATGACGAAGACGAGACGAAGACGCAACGAAAACGATTCTTTGAAAATAAAAACTATGACTAAATCTGTTTTAACTTTCGTGGACGAGACGAGACGAGACGAAAATGTTGGTGGTTGACTAAGTCACATAATTTGTTTAAACATCATCGCATCAGGCCGTCATGAAGTATCAGGAGAGGGCAAGTGAGTGTGTCTGTGTGTGTCTGTGTGTGTCTGTGTGTGTCTGTGTGTGTCTGTGTGTGTGCGCCCTAGATAGCGCACCGGTCCCGAGGCTCCGCCCCCGCCCCGCTCACTCGCTCAGAGACACAAGATCTGAGCTTGTCCATGTGAAGCAGCTTCTTAACTATGGAAACAGTGAAAACACAGAGTTTCTCTGTTCTCAGCTGATCAGAGATCAGCGCAGCAGCTTCTTGATCAGAGCAGAAGCTGCAGGTGGTTTGTACCGAGCTTCAGTTTCTGTGTCCGCCTCCAGTCTAACCAGCTCTCACTTTTTGTTTTCACATTTAAAACTAAATACATATTTTTAAGCTATTAGGCTGCAGCTATATGTTTTTATTTATTTCAAAATAGGGTACGTCTTATTCAAATAGCCCTACAAAGTTCTGTGTTTAATTTATTTCAAAGTAGGCGTACACTTGCCTGTGTATTGTTCCATTGAAGGAAAAAGCACCCCAGATCATGATGGCGCCCCCTCCACTGTGCCGCATAGAAAACATCTCAGGTGGCATCTCGTTGGAAGCCATCAGGACCATCAAGGTTAAATTTTTTCTCGTCAGAGAATAAAACTTTCTTCCACCTTTGAATGTCCCATGTTTGGTGCTCCCTTGCAAAGTCTATACGGGCAATTTTGTGGCGTTGAAGGAGACGTGGCCTTTGAAGACGTTTCTTGTTTTTGAAGCCCTTCCTTCGCAGATGCCGTCTGATGGTTATTGGGCTGCAGTCAGCACCAGTAATGGCCTTAATTTGGGACGAGGATCGACGAGGATAGTCTTGACGGACAGCCATTCGGATCCTCCGGCTCAGCGCCGGTGAGGTTTTTTGGGTCTACCACTTGATTTTTTTGTTCCATTACCCTGTAGATCTTTTAAGAAATGCAAAATGACTGTCTTACTGCGTCCAACCTCAGCAGCGATGGCACGTTGTGAGAGGCCTTGTTTATGCAGTTCAACAATCCTACCACGTTCAAAGACGGTGAGCTTTTTTGCCTTTGCCATCAAGAGATCTTCACAATGTGATTACTTGACAGGAAATGACATGGAATCCAAATTTTTGCACAGATTTTGGCTTTTAAAGGCTGTGGTCTTAAACTTTTGATCAGCTGATGAACAGCCTATTTGAGTTAAATTGTTGTTTTCAATAAATTGCCTGCTCACAACTTTTGGTCTCTTGTTCCAATTTCTTCTTTTTGCATTTTGAAGCTCTACTTAGAACCTTCCTAAGATCCAACAGTGCAAAATGCAAATTCATGCAATTTTTTAACTGGTCTTAAGATTTTGATCAGGAGTGTATCTCTTCAACAGGCACACCCTGGAACAGTGCCCATGACGCAGCCATTCCCCGAGTGGAATGAGCTCGCAGACCTATGGGGGGCTGTATCCCCTGCAATGATAGGCTGTGGCAATTGCCTCCACGATCCAGCATGAAAAACGCTGCTTCGTAAGAGGCTTCCCCAAGTGTGACATAGCCCAGGACACAAACAGCTGCTCTGATTTCCTGAAGCCAGATGTGCGGTCCACATAAGCACGTAATGTGCGCACCAGGCAGAGCGCATTCAGCCGTCCCTGCTCCAGCGTGGAGAACAGTGGAGGATGGAACGCCGACAGTTCAATAGGGCGATATGCTAATGGCGAGTTAAAAACCGTTGGCACAAACGCGGGATTTGGTTTGAGAAAAACCTTCAAATCCCCCCTAAAAAAACGCATGCATGACGGATTCACTGACAGTGCATGAATGTCGCTTATGCGCTTTGCAGATGTCAGTGCCAGTAAGAGAGCCATTTTAAACGAGAGCATTTTAAGCTCTACCTGCTGCAGTGGCTCGAAAGCTGCGCCAGATAGCGCTTCGAGCACTAGTGTCAAATCCCACGGTGGGGTTAAGCTCCTTGACACCGGCCGCTTCCGCCGTGCGCCCTTCATGAACTGGCAAACGAGAGGATGCTGTCCTGCCGTTTGGCCACCAAAGCCTATGTGACATGCTGAAATAGCAGCTAAGTACACTTTGACCGTGGAGAAAGCCAGACCCTGGTCCAAAAGTTCCTCTGAAAAGCCTCCACACCTGCTTTTGCGCACCAATCCTCAAACGCACGCCATTTGCCATCATATGCAATGCGTGTAGAAGGGGCCCTGGCGCTCTGAATGGTTTTGATGACACTCTGTGGAAGTCCAGCTGTGGTCAGATTCAGCCTCTCACGGCCCAAGCCCATAGAGCCATGCGCTCTGGATGAGGGTGAAAAATCTCCCCGTGAGCCTGTGACAGGAGATCCCTCCGTAGAGGCAACGGCCACGGCCGAGCGCACAACAGCTGGTATATCTCCGGTAGCCAGTATTTTCCCTGCCAGCGGGGAGCTGTAAGGATTAAGGCATGACCCCTCTCCCGCACTCTGGCCAGAGTAGGTGTGATCAGCTCTAACGGGGGGAAAGCGTACAGTAGAACCTGTGGCCACTCGTGCGCTATCGCATCCCCCCCCATCGGGGCGTTCTGGCCGGTCAGGGAGTAGAACATGGGACACTGTGCGTTTTCTTCTGATGCGAAGAGATCTACCTGAGCCCGGCCAAATTTTCTCCATATCTGCGTTACCACCTCACCGTGGAGTTTCCAATCCTTGTAGCGAGGGCTGACCCTGGAGAGCAAATCCGCTCCCCAGTTCCGTGTGCCCGGCACATGTGTTGCCCTGAGGGACAACAGGTGAGAACTGCTCCACACTATCAGTCTGTGTGCCAATGTGTGAAGATGACGCGAGTGCAGCCCCCCCTGTCTGTTGATATATGCCACCACCGTGGTATTTTCCGTTCTGAACAGAACATGTCGCCCTCTGAGAAGGGGCAGAAAATGTTTCAGTGCCAAAGATGCAGCCAACAGTTCCAGACAATTTATGTGCGCAAACTGCATTAGTAAACTCCAAGTTCCGCTCACTATCCTCCCCTCGTGCGTGGCCCCCCAGCCCGCAAGAGAGGCATCTGTTGTAATCACCCTCCGTGCCATGACCGTTCCCATGGCAACGCCCTTGGTCAGAAAACCCGTGCATCTCCATGGGCGCAGGGCGTGGACGCAGGCCATGGATACTAATACCTGGCGATGGTGGTGGTGCGTCGGGTTCAGTTTGAGCGACGCTACCCAGCGCTGAACTGGTCTCATGTGTAAACGACCTAGTGAAATGACCACCAGAGCTGAGGCCATCAGCCCTAAAAGTCTGAGGCACGACCTGAATTTTAGCAACGCCCTCCTGCGAAAAAGTGCCAGACAAGCTTGGAAAGCTTTTATCATTTCCGCGGACAGAAGCGCTCTGAACGTGACTGAATCGAGGAACAGTCCTATGAATGTGATTCTCTGAGTTGGAATCAGAACACTTTTCCCAATTTATCGCAAAACCCAGTGCCGCCAGATGCGATATAAGCTTACTGGTGTGGGCCTGAGTTTGCTGGGGCGACTGTGCCGCTATGAGCCAGTCGTCTATATACATCGCTATACGTATACCCCCCTCCCTCAGGGGCGCCACCGCTGCCTCGGTGCATTTCACAAACACCCGTGGGCTTAATGAAAGACCGAACGGGAGCACTCGGTATTCGTATGTAATGCCCTGGAAGGCAAACCTGAGATATTTCCTGTGAGGAGGGTAAATAGGGAGTTGAAAATATGCGTCTTTTAGGTCTATGGCTGTGAACCAGTCGCCTGGACGCACAAAACGGATCAGCGCTGAATGAGTCAGCATTCTGAATTTGTACCATCTCATGTATGTGTTTAGTGCCCGCAGGTCTACTATCGGGCGTAAACTTCCGTCCTTTTTCGGGATCAGAAAGTACCTTGAATAGAAGCCACTCTGGCTCTGTTCTCGTGGAACCACCTGAACAGCCCCCTTGTTCTGCCGTGATTTCGTTCTGCAAGATATGCCATTGAAACGGGGAGGAGTGGACGCAAACTGAAGACTGTAACCCCTGGTCACAGTCTTCATTACCCACTCCGATACCCCACAGGTTCGCCACTGTCGGGTTCGGGCCGCCAACGGCCCTAGTGCCTGAGCGGCGGAGGTTAACACGAGCCGTGTGGTTACAGCGCCCACATTGCCCTTTGCAACAGGCCGGCTGGGTCGCTGTGCCATAGGTGGAGCCATACCGCCCCCTTGTGGTGGTATGCAAGCCCCCCCCTGTACAGCTCTTCTATCATTTTGATAGTTTTCTATGAACAAGTGAGGCTGCGCCCTCGGCATTCGGCCTGGGTGCGCACCACATATGACATTTATTGAACATTTTACAGAGGGGAAAGGAATGTTGTGTTTGTTTGGGCAAGGATTTGTGCTTGCGCACAGTGTGCTTTTGGAAACACTCGGCTGCGGCTCCACAGAGCTCTCAGAGCAGCGCCGATCTTTCCTTTCTTTGATTTTTACGTGAACTATGAGTGCCGACATGGCCTCTGCACGCCTTTTGTGGGTTCTGGGACAAGCTCCTCAGAGCAGAACCGGTTCCGACGGGAGGGAAGCAGGCGTCTGGCTGAACCTGTCCCCCCCGACTAGTGGAGGTGCGCTAGGTAACGCACCTCTTCTTCTTGGCCCCCAGAGTGGCAGGTTGGGCAGCTGGATCTCCTGCTGTCACGCTGGGAGCGAAAGGTTTCTTTGCCCAGGCGCCCTTGAGCTCCGGTGTTTTGGTCTGGCCCCGACCGCCCACCTGAGGGTGCGTCTGACGTTTCGGGAATTGGGAACCTGGCCGTGTCACTGCTTGGGTGAATTTTTGCCGGTGTACGGCTGGGGAAGCGGCCGGCATCTTCCCAGGGAGACACAGTTGGAGCGCTCCCCCTCTCTCTTTTTCTCCCCCCAGCGTTTTTGCATGGTAGCTAACGCCGGTCCGAATAAGCCTTTCGGGTCCACGGGAACATCGAGGAGCTGGGCTTTTTCTTTTTGGGAGAGGCTCGATAAATTTAGCCACCAGGCTCTCTCCTGAGTGATCATCACGGCCATGGCTCTTCCCGACGCCTGGACAGCGCATCTGTGCAGACGCAGGCAGAGGTCCGTAACCACGCACAGCTCGTCCCACACCGGTGACGCCACCATGTCATCCTCCAACTCCGTCTGGTAGGCGAGCAACAGCGAAGAGGCGTCAAGAGCTTTCACTGATGTGGCCACCGCCTTGTAGCTCTTCTCCGTCAGCGACAACCGGAAGCAATCTGCCTTAGAGGGCAGGGTGGGGCCAGCTGAGGTCATGGTGGACCTCCGTGTCGGGTGGAGGTGAGTCGCCAGTAAAGGTTCGACCGGGGGCAGGTGGGAGAAACCTTTCCCTTCCATATCAGCCCAATCCAACATCGCCCCTCCCTGGACGGGGCTCTTGGTGGAGAGTGGATTACTCCAGGACCGTGTCGCCTCCTCCAGGCACTCGGGAAACACAGGCAAAAACTGCTTGGTGGCAGCTTTTGCTCTGGGCAGCCTTTTACCCTCATAGCGGGACAAGGTTGGTCTCTGTGAGGGCTTCAGGCCATGCAATTCCCAATTTAATCGCTGCTTTTTTACAGACTTCGTGCAGGTCCTTGCTGGAAGCGGGTGGGCCGCATGAACCATCCTCGGACGCCAGCCTCGCGGCTGGTGGGGTGAACACGGATTCCACGTCCACCTCGTTGTCCTCGGAGCCGAGGCTGATAGACTGCAGTGAGTCGGAGTCACCTCCGATAGCTCCGCCCTGACCAGACATTAGGTCGATCTCGGGCTCATCGGAGTCATGTAGCGGTGCCACGGCATCAAGCTGATCGCCCCAGCTGGCCCCCACGGGAAAGGTGTTTCCCTGGGTGTCCTCCGCACTATCCTGTGTACTGGGGATGGTTACCCCAATCACAGGATCTGTGATTAACTGGTTAAAGTGCCTCATCATTAGTATAACTAAAACTAAATTAAAAGGTCCCAGGGAGTGCTTGGCATTTCATAACTTCTGCTACAAAGTAAAAATAATTGGCTTGTTTGTAAATTGTAAAGTAACATTTCACCCAAGTAAATACAACCTTACACTGAGTGGGCTGAAAGCTGAATAATAAACTGAATGTCATAAGTGTCTTAAAAAAAGGGAACAGTTCTTTTCACACTCTTGAATAAGATTCAAGTGAATAACATTCCTTAAAACTGTGTGTAAATGTGTAGTGTGACATGACTTTAGTCAACCAATTCATAGTGTAAGGGAAATGTAACATGTGACCATAATATAATCATGTTTATTTCCCCTTTAAATGAGCATGTTTGAAACTCTAACAATGTAACCTTGATCATGCTGTTTTCATGTACCGCTGAATGAAATTGACCTGATTGCCTTAACTAGGCATTGTTTGTATTCATGTGAACAGAGAATCCCAACCTTTGACTGTTTAACAAACCTCCTCCAGAGTGGGAGGGGTTAGCCAAATGTATAAGAACAAAGAACTGTTTTCTATCTGGGTGCATATTACAAACTAAACTCTGTGGTATGCACCATGCTCGAGCATTAAAGGTGAGAATACTGTAAGAGAAATTTGTGTCTCGTTTCCTCGTTGGTATAGGAATTGTAGAAATTGCCATGACAATAGTCTACTTTTCTTTTTATAAAACTGTGCGCACGTACACCTGAACGCAATGTTCGCTTTATAAATCACAGTCCACCTGGAAACGTTCGTACGTGGATCTGCCTCCAAATCCGCCCTTCACACG
This sequence comes from Pleuronectes platessa, assembly GCF_947347685.1. NCBI lineage: Eukaryota > Metazoa > Chordata > Actinopteri > Pleuronectiformes > Pleuronectidae > Pleuronectes > Pleuronectes platessa. The sequence continues at coordinate 24,509,374 of NC_070640.1, forward strand.
CCCACTTTCAACCATAAATGGCAAAGCATGGCATGAATATCAAATTGTGCTGCTGACCAATGCGTTTCCACCGTGAGTCCTGACGGAGTCACGGCATCAAGCGATGAGAAGAGGAAGTGAAATTTTCTGACACTGACATCGAGGTGTTTGTTAATGAGGTGGAGGTGAAGAACAATTTTATGGGAGAGCAGTGATGTCACTAATAAAGAAAATACACTGACACTCTGCCGCTGCTGTGGATAACACAATGTGTGAGATCAGTAATCGCTTAACCCTCGCTTCCTCCTCGTCCTTCCATTCGCATGCACACATCGAGCAAATCCCTGCACCACTGTCACGGCAGTATTTATTTATTTAGAGCATCGGACCGATTCCCTCACATCAGTGGATCCTGACCTCCACTCTGGGATATCATTTGGAAAGTTTCTTCATTTCTTGTAAGGGATCTCCTGGGCGCTCTTTGTGCTCTGTACACTGGGTTCTCTGTGCGCCTGATGGCACAGTCACGTTCACTGCAGTGATTTGATGATACATGCACAGATATTATTAAAACCTATTAATGACTAGGCTCTGTAACTCCGCTGTTAAATCGAATCTGAACGTAATTTGCTTTAAGTTGTTTTATATATTTTTAAATTGAAAGGCTTGTGTGGAGCAGATATGTCGTGTGAGCAAAACTAAGATGTTGGTTTTAATGTTAATGATGAATTGGATCAATAATCTGCTTCAGTTCACCACCTCACGTCTGCGTCGCCACTTTCCCGTCTCTAAAACGTTTGTACGTGTTGTGCAATAGTAGGAGTAGAATTGACGTTGGCTAATTATTAATAATCATGAAATATGATTATTAAAATAACAATTATTTCTTAAAAATAATCAAAAATGATAAAGCTATTAATTACGAAATGTAACACATTTAATTATAAATGATACGGTTATCCATTAATAATAGTTAAAATAATTAATGAAAACAATAAAATTATCAATTAAGAATAATACAAATCTGTAATCATTGCTTATTGTCGCGGGGCACCACCCTGGTTACAGGGACCAACGAGTCAATCTATAAATATCAGTCTCATAATGATAAATGTCAAATCAATAATCTCAATATTTAATATTAATAATTATTTAATTAACAGTGAAGGCTTCTAAGTTCGAGCACAGGCAATCATAATCCAGCTGCAATCACATACATATGCACAAATAATCACAGACTACAGATACTTTAATTACAAAAGCATTTATTAAAAAGGGGAAATAAAGTTATAATGTTATTCAATGATTCATCATTTTAACAAGCTCCGATATTTCAAAGATAAACACAGCAGCAGCACTTATCACAATTCAGAAAATACATGTAAAACCGGCGGTCTACCTATGTATGTCTGTCTCGGTGTGTGTGTGTGTGTCTGTGTCAAAGTGTCTCTCTGTGTGTGTGTGTCTATGTGTATGCATGTGAAATAAAGTTAGTGTTATTTAATGATTCATCATTTTAACAAACTCCCATATTTCAAAGATAACAACAGCAGCCGCTTATCAGAATTTAGAAAAACACATGTATTCATCTATGTGTATCTGTGTGTGTGTATCTGTCTGTGTCTATCAATGTGTCTCTGTGTCTGTGTGGGTGTGTTTGTGTGTGTGTGTGGGTGTGTGAGAGAGCGAGAGAGAGAGAGAAAAAGAAGGGGGTGTGGCGATGACGCAGTCACGTGGTGACGTCACATCTAAGATGGCGGCCGATCATGATTCGTGGAATCAAGGCCTAAAAACTCTCAAAATGGCGGATTGACTACAAAACAAGATGGCGGAGCCGTTATGAATTTAGAGCCAGAATGGGAGGAGAGGGAGAGAGGAGGCGTGGCAATAATAGATTCAAAATGGTGGTTTAACTTGCGTTATTCAAAATGGAGTCTATGTTAATGACACCATGTGGCCGGAGCTCACACTGGTGGTCGTCACATGAATTACACCAAGGGATTTTCAGACAAAGAGAATTCTTTGTCTCTGCTTTGGCGTTGGGCCGCATGGCTTCCAGATGTGTCCAGCCTCTCTGAATATAGATTTAACTATGTTACATGAACTGTATTCTAAATACAGATCGGATGTGTGTATAGGTCGGTTTAGAAGGAGAGAGAGAGAGAGAGAGAGCATACAAGGAGAGAGCAAAGCTCTTAAAAGCACCGTCAGAGACAAGTTACATTTACTTTACCACTCAGCACCCAAGTGGCGTTGTGTGCTGAGGTTTGACCGGTAAAGTCTCTTTAAAGTTGTTCAAACGGTCACAATGAGCTGGAGACGCTGCTCACGGCGCTTAAAAACTGTGGCACAAGGCCGTAACCGGAAACCGGAAGTGGCGAATCGCCGCTAAAGACTAGAGACTCGGCGGTCTCATACAAAACAAATACATTCAAGTATTAAAACAATACGCTACGTATTAGATTAACATCTGCCCAGACAATAAAGCCTCTTACTGTACCACCCTCGCGGTGTGCGTGCGCGTCGGGCCAGTGAATCACGTGGTCTCTCAAGCGGTCTTCGGCCGCTGGACCGGACAAACAGCGGATTTTCTCGTGCTGCCTCGACGGGATGAACGTCGTCCTTCCTCTTCAGGGATGTGGAGCTCGTGCTCCTCAGCGGAATGAATCTTGCGCTTCTGCAGGGGACGGCTGTGGAAGCCGTTTGTAGATCGTTGGGAAAAGAAAAGTCCGTGGGGAAAGTGAAACAGTCTTTGTACAGATTGTTCCGCGTGCAATTTCCTGTTTGGTCTTTTCAAGTTAAAAGAGCAAAAGTCCTTTTGAAAATAAAAACGTCGACTGAGATAAAAGACAATGAAAGAAATGAAAGAAAATAACTCTGGTTGCCCCCTTTAGCAACTAAATCAGCTGGGAGGCCCCAAAGGGGCCTGGTGTTTTCTTCAGTGCAGGGTAAAATGGCTGCAATGTTTGATGTCTCAGTGGTTTTGTTCTACCTGAGAGGTCCTCCTCCTTGAGGAGTTGGTCATAGGATGATGCTGGCTTTAAGCCAATTGAGTGTCAGAAATGGATCTGAGTGGGCGGGGCTTGGAACTGAGCAGGGGTTTCTGGGAAAACCCAAGGACATTTTTCCACCACCAGGGGGAGATTCTTGAGCCTGCAGGAGGATGTTTTCCCGCCCAAAGTTTAACAACCCTTTGTTCCTCTCGGCTCCAGTGTCTGCTGGCCCCCCCGCTGGGCTCTGGCCCAACATACGCATGGGTCAGAGTTTGCGTAGAAATACGCAGATTTTCCCGTCAAGTTTGTTTTTATAAATCCCAACGTTTGTGTGAGAAGTGGCGTACGCCAATTCAGGCCCTGTTCCAAAGTATATAGACTCTGACATGGCACTGTTGAGGATGGTGTGGCCAGGTACCACAGGCGGCTCCTGGCATAGGCGACAAAGGCGGTTGCCTAGGGTGCAAAATGCCGAGCGGGCGCCACAAGATGCTGATTTATCATTACCTGATATATGAAATGTTAACCAATGCAGTAACGTCACACTATCATCCTCTAACACCGGGGACAAACCGGAGGCAGAAGTGCTGTGAAGCACCACAAAAAGCTGTCAGCCTTCTTTTCCGCGCCCATGTTAATCAATTGGGCTGTTCACACCAGCAGCAAAACACCGGGAAGCGCCACTGCTGGCTCGCGATCTGCAGCGGCGGTTTCTGGGTCTGTTCTATTTTTTAAACAGTGTTTCAATTTCCGCATCTTTAAATATTTACTTAGTCAACACATTTCTCAGTTTTGTCTAAAAAAACAGACACACAAGAATACAATCTCTTTTGGGGGGGTGTGTTGTATGGGCTTGTGTAGGTCAGTCACCTTTGAAGACAATCATCATTTACCCGGACCTTTCCATCTACCTCTTCGCAATTCGATACTGATGAAACACGAAGCTCTCTGGCTACTTCCACTTTTACTAGTACTGAAGTGGACCATGGCTGCGGATTTAGATCACCAGAGGGTGTGGAAAGATTTTGAGATTCACCTTGAAAATGGACAAGCGATAAACAACCAGGCATAAAGTGCTGAAAAGGATAGTGGCGATAATACAGTCCCTTGCCGAGAGAAATATGACCCTGGGAGGATACCGGACACACTCTAATAGCATTACAATGGCAACTTCTTGAAAGAAGTGGACATAATTGCCAAATTTGATCCAGTTTTAAAACAGCATTTACAGATGCTTAAGAGTGGAGTAGGGAGCATGGCAACTTACCTCGGAAAAAACATACAAAATGATTGAAGTGCCCTTAGTGGGAAGATCATGGAGGCAATTTTTAGGGGAGATCAAACTCAGCAATTATTTTTCAATAATACTGGATTGCACCCCAGACATAAGCCATACAGAGCAACTCTCAGTTATCATCAGTATGAGTTTGTGTAAGCACAGGTGAAGGAGCTCTTCATGGGCTTTCTTGAAGCTGAAGCTTTCACAGGAGAAGAGCTATCGGCTCCCATCTTGAAGAGGCTGGAATAGCTGAGCATACCTTTTGATTACTGCAGGGCAGTCATATGATAATAGTGCAAATATGAAGGGTCAAAGGAAAGATGTACATGCCAGATTACTGGCAATCAACCCCAGAGCTTTATTTGTGCCATGTGCAGCTCGCACATTAACGCTGATGTTGGCAGAAGCTGCACAAAGCTCACCAGAGGCGATTGGTTAAATTGGCTATTTACATAAGATGTTCACTCTATTTTCAGTAACCACCCAGAGATGATCCATCTTAAAAAATAACCCATGGATGGAGACTAGGTGGGAGAGCTGTTTTAACAGAGTGGAGGCAGTAAGGTACCAGGCCCCACAATTGCGAGAAGCTCTGCTGGAGGTCAAAGAGAATGCAACAGATCCTGCAGTAAGATTGAGGCCCCGTCGTTAGCTGAGGAAATTGGATCCTTTCACTTCTCCCTCTGCTCAGTTGTCTGGTACGATATTCTCAGTAGCATTTTAAGAGTGAGTCTGCCTTTATGCAACTGGGTGTCCTATTGGATTTGGTTGGAAAAGCAAAAACATTCTTAATAAATTACAGACTCACCGGCTTTGCTTCGCTCAGGTTTCAGCTAGAGAGATGTGTGAGGACATGAATGTGGATGCAAACAATTCACATATGAATGTCCAGATGGGCCCATCAGTCATGCACTGAGGAGGATGGAGGCTACATTTTTTGATGTTGTGGTTGATGTCGCCATAGGGTCTCTGCAGGAGAGGTTCAAGACCTTGGATGAGGTTCAGGAGTTGTTTTGTGTGCTTGTGAATTTCTCCAATATGAAAAAGGCAGAGATGGAGCCGAAATGTGAAGCACAGAGCAGCACTTTAAGTTAAAGTGGACAGTCAGACATAGATGGAAAAAAACATAACCTGGAAATGAAAAGTTTCCAAGACCTACCATCAACCATCATGACCGCCATGGAGATCCTAGATTCTTTGTGTGTGCGTGTTTCTAATCTCGCCTAGGGCTCCAACATAGCCAGGGCCGGCCCTGCCAGGTAGTTTTGTGCCAGCCTACATCGGCACCAATGTGTGCTGTTGACCACCACTCTGGGAGACATGTGTCGATGCTGACACTGGGCAATCCAGAGTTTTGTCCGTGGAAAGTGCCTCCTCATCAGACACAGACTCTGAGCCCATCAGAATGAGAGCTGTGTTCCTCTTTGGTGGCTCTGGTTCCATTTCCTCGCTGCAGGGCTGTGATGCATTTTCTCTGTCCTTCAGCATCTACTCAGCTTTTGCAACACTTTCTCCCTCTCTGCTTTGGGCAGGCACCTGAGGTCCTTCTACCGGGGGTCTAGAGCTATTGCTACCTTTAACCATGACAGGTTTGTATTCTCCTGTCGTGTGTTGAGGTCCTCTGTGAATGCAGCCCTGAAGCGCACTATATAGGCAGGGTCAACATCTGAAATCTCCATTATACGCACAAGGTTGAAGAGTGCAGGCAGGACCACCATCATCTCAAGGGTTAAGTGTGGGTAGATCCTGGATGAGTGACTCCTCCGTCTATCCATGAGAATGTTTTTTAACTTTCAGCTCTGCTGTGTTTGCAGGGCTGTGTTTAAAATTTCTGACTATTTTAAGGCACTTCGCTAAAGTCCCATAAAAAACCTGCTGTCACTTATACACTTTATTAGTCCACTGTATAATGTGTGCTACACAAGGCATATGCTTGAATGGTAGACTCTTTGATGCCACTACCATATTACGAGCACTATCTGTTCCAATAGTGATGAACTTTTCCGTTATCCCCACTCTTCCAATGTCAAGAAACTGGCGAGCGCATGCTTCGTTGAAATGCATTTCCTGTGTTTTCCCTACACCTAACGCAAACGGGTGCAGCTGCCAATTATCCTCAATTAGATGTGCTGTTATACCAAAACAGTTATAGTTGCTTACTCATGTCCAGTTGTCTCCTCTCAGAGTAATACATGTAGCTGGGGCCAGCTGCTCCACTTTCGTTGCCTTTTCACTACCATACAGTTCATGGATTCTTGCGACAATAGTTCTCCTCGAAGGTGTATTGTAGGATGGATTACCTGAGGCGATCTGGACGACGTAATAAACCCCTCTACTTCAACTTTGTTTTTGGATCTGCAGTCTTTTGTGACCCATTAAGCGATTGCATTAGTTAGCTTAGTTGTTGTCGTTTTGTTGACAGATCCGGCTTTTCTGCACTCCGCCAGTGTAGTTTGACGGGTGTGTCTTGATCCCGTCTCAGTGTAGCAACTGTGTTAGCAAAGATGGTACTTTAGACATGTTGTGCTTCAGGGAAAAGGCAGTTCATCACTGCAGTATGAACACAATTAGGTTTTATCTAAACTCCCATTCAAGAGATTTCTAAATGGAAATTTGCCTTTGAGCACACCTAGGTCCGTCTCCTCACTCATCAGTTCAGTTCTTTGCCCCAGGCAGGTAAACATCCGCGCTGGAGGAGTATGGGAGGAGGTTGTGGTCAGACTTGGTAATTAATTTGTGTTATAATAAGTAATGTGTTAAGGCAGTGGTTCTCAAAGTGGGGGGCACGCACACTCTCCAGGGGGGGCGCGATGTCAGAGGTGAAAAAAAATAAAAAAATAACTGCAGGCATGATCAGCTCTCACCCTCACTGAAACAACACCCTGCAGAGCTTGTGTGATTGCTCTTGTTTCCTCTATTATTCAGATATTCATTGCTTTATAAACAGTCTTTTCAAAGACTCACTCCTTCCTTTCCATTCTGTGCTGTTTCTGTCTACATTGTGTACTGTTCGTTTTGTTAGGAACCATTGCCTAGCACAGCCTTATTCATTATTCGTGTGTGCAAGTCGCTCACAGCCACACATAAAAACACACTGACAAGACCACAACGTTGCAATTACAACTTTATTAACATCACATACACTGTATCAGCAAACAAACACAACCATGGACAAGTTTCTGATTCGTAAAAGTCAAGCAACCGATGCGTCAGTTCGAAGAAGCCAAAGCTTCGCAAATATGACGAGAGCTATTTGCAGTTTAGTTTTACCGTCTCTGGCACGACTGAGCAACGTCCTCAGTGGGTTTTGTGTGCCGAGGTGCTGGCAAATGACAGCATGAAGCCATGCAAATTAAAATGGCACCTCGACACCAAACACCCTGACTTGAAAGAGAAGCCTGTGGACTTCTTTAACAGGCTTCTCAGAGGGACAGGGCTGGGACTTACCACGGTGATAAGAACCAAAGAAAAAGGGGAGGGATTAGAAAACTGTTGTGCAATAGTAGTAGACTTGACGTTGGCTAATTATTAATAATCATGAAATATGATTATTAAAATAATAAAAATGATCTATTAAAAATAATAAAAAGGATAAAGCTATCAATTAAGAATAGTAAAATAATTAATTAGAAATGATACGGTTATCAATTAAGAATAGTAAAATAATTAATGAAAACAATAAAATTATCAATTAAGAATAATACAATCTGTAATTATTATTTATCGACGCGGGGAACCACCCTGCTTACAGGGACCAAAAAGTCAATCTGTAAAGATCAGTCTCAGTTTATAAAAGTTAAATTAATAATCTCAATATTTAATATGAATGATTATATAATAAACAATGAAGGGTTTTAAGTCCGAGCACAGACTATAGTTATCCAGCTGTATTCACATACATATGTACAAATAAATCACAAGATACAGATACTTTAATTACAAAAGGATTTATTAAAGAGGGAAATAAAGTTAATTTTATTCAATGATTCTTCATTTAACAAACTCCAATATTTCAAAGATAACAACAGCAGCAGCACTTATCACAATTTAGAACACATGTAATACTGAGGGTATATCAATGTGTGTGTGTGTCTGCCTGTCTGTCTGTGTCTCTATGTGTGAGAGAGAGGGGGAGTGGCAATGGCGTAATGACGCGGTCATGTGGTGACGTAGTATAGCCGAATTCAAGATGATGTTACGTTCATGTATTTCAAAATGGAGGTTTACTTTAGCGACGCCATGAGGCGTAAGTCAAGATGGAGGGAAGAGAGAGAGAGAGAGAGAGAGAGAGAAAGATAAACATGCCAGGAATGATCAGAAAAGCTCAAACACCGTCAGAGACGATCTTACGGTGAAGCGGGCAAACCAGCTACGTGAGATGTATCATTTACAGATGCAAATCTCCGCACAATATTTCTGACGGTAACAAGAAAAACAGGAAATGCCGGCTCGTTACCGTGCGTTTTTTAAAATAAATTCGACACAGCGGTCTCACTTAGATACAGCGATCTTTAAACAACATACACTCAAATAAATAACACGCTAAGTTTTAGAACTAGTCTCTGCCCAGACAATAAAGCCTCCTACTTGTTTGTTGAGCCTCAGGATACATGCACGATCGGCGGATTCCGGGAAACAAGTGAATGTTCGTGGCCTCTTAAGCTCTGCTGCGCTGGTTCGTCTGTGGCAGCGGGCGTCGTGCTGGGCCGGTAAAAGGAGCGGATTTTCTCGTGCTACTTTGACGGAATGAAACTTCATCCTTCTCTGACAGAATGAAACTTCGCCCTTCTGCAGAGATGACAACTGTGGCGGAGTTGTTTGTAGATCGTGTGGAAAGAAATGTCTCTGTGCTCGGCCAGCGAGTGAGGTGACGTCTGCCGCGCGCTCTTCAAAATAAAAAGATGAACTAGAAAAAGATAAGTTTAAAGATAAACTAGAAAGAACAAACGTCTGTTGAATTCGCTCCCTTAGGGCTGCCGGATCATCTAGAGCTAAACTGGAGAGGTCAGCTCTATCTTCGGTGGATGGGGGAAAAGCAACAAGCTCTGTGAGCTTTTCTGTATATACAGTGCCTTGCATAAGTATTCACCCCCCTTGGACTTTTTCCCATTATGTACTGTTACTAACTGGAATTCAAATAGACTTAAATAAACTTTTTCCCGTTTGATCAACAAAACATGCATAGTACTTTGGAGGTGCAAAATAAATTTTATTGTGACACAAACAATAATGAGAACAAAAAAGTTGACATCTGTTGGGTGCATAAGTATTCACCCCCCTGTGTCAATACTTGGTAGAACCCCCTTTCGCTGCAATTACAGCTGCAAGTCTTTTGGGGTATGTATCTACCAGCTTTGCACATCTAGAGATGGAAAGGTTTGTCCATTCTTCTTGGCAAAAAAGATGAAGCTCAGTCAGATTGGATGGATCGTCTGTGAAGCGCAATCTGTGAACCGCAATCTTCAAGTCTTGCCATAGATTCCCTATTGGATTGAGGTCTGGGCTTTGACTGGGCCATTTTAAGACATTAACATTCTTTAATCCAAACCATTCCTTTGTAGCTCTGGCTGTATGTTTAGGGTCATTGTCCTGCTGGAAGATGAACCTCCGCCCCAGTCTCAAGTCTTTTGCAGACTGCATCAGATTTTCTTCAAGGATTTCCCTGTATTTGGCTCCATCCAACTTTCCCTCTATTCTGACCAGTTTCCCTGTACCTGCTGAAGAGAAGCATCCCCACAGCATGATGCTACCACCACCATGTTTCACTGTTGGGTTGGTGTGCTCAGGGTGATGGGCAGTGTTGGGTTTTCGCCACACATAGCGTTTTGCATTGAGGCCAAAAAGTTCAATTTTGGTCTCATCTGACCAGAGCACCTTCTTTCACATGTTTGCTGTGTCTTCCACATGGCTTCTGGCAAACTCCAAACGGGATTTTTTATGGATCCCTTTCAACAATGGCCTTCTTCTTGCCACTCTTCCATAAAGGCCAGATTTGTGGAGTAGACGACTAATAGTTGTCCTGTGGACAGATTCTCCCACCTCAGCTGTGGATCTCTGCAACTCCTCCAGAGTAACCATGGGCCTCCTGGTTGCTTCTCTGATTAATTTTCTCCTTGTCCGACTCTTCAGTTTGGGTGGACGGCCTCCTCTTGGTAGGTTTGCGGTTGTGCCATGTTCTTTCCATTTTCTTATGATGGATTTTATGGTGCTCAGAGAAATGTTCAAAGCTCTGGATATTTTTTTATAACCTAACCCTGCTTCATATTTCTCCACAACTTTATCCCTGACCTGTTTGGTGAGCTCCTTGGTCTTCATGATGCTGTTTGTTCAGTAATGATCTCCAACAAACTCTGAGTCCGTCACAGAACAGGTGTATTTATACTGAGATTAAATTGCAGACAGGTGGACCCTATTTACTAATTATGTGACTTGCAAATGTGACTTGTGAATGCAATTGGTCGCACCAGATCTTTGTTAGGGGTTTCACAGTAAAGGGGGTGAATACATATGCACTCAACACTTTTCAGATTTTTATTTGTAAATAATTGTGAAATCCATGTAATATTTCCCCCCACTTCCAAATGATGCACTATTTTGTGTTGGTCCATTACATAAACTCACGATGAAATAAATTTTAATCTGTGGTTATACCATGACAAAATGTAGAAAAGTCCAAAGGGGGTGAATACTTATGCAAGGCACTGTATATCACCTTAGAGGTGTCTGCCCCCTTGAGGAGGGGTCATGGGGTAATGCTGGCTATCAGCCAATTGAATGTCAGAGTTCAACTCTCAGGGAGCGGCCAGGAAGACAGTGGGGGGTGCTCCTGGGCCTACTGGAGAATGCTCCCACACTCAGTGGAGAGCTCCATGCTGGCTTCAGAGTGAAAAACTTTAGAGCTGGTCTCAACATGGCCTACAGGCCTCAGTTTTTACGACCCATTGTGTGGTGGTCAGCCCTCTGGTTCTCTACCCCAACAAAACTAACCACCATTGACACTGCAAACCAAACAAAACGGGTTGGGTTGTCGTCTGAGGCCACAGCACCTGACCAACAATAAAAAGATAATTAAAACATGTCAGTGTTAACTTCATACGAAATAAACAAACCACACATACAAAACAACAAAAATACAACCAATATAACCAAGGTGAATAAGATTAAAAGCTACTAAAAGCTAGGCGTCCCTCCGAGGCGGTCACTCCACGTGCCGTGGAGGTGTAGTGTGGAGAGCCACAGTGAACGAGACACAGTGAACAAGACAATACTCTAAAACGACACACCCTCTCGGTACGGGCCAGGCAGTCTTTAACTGTTCGAACCGTGCCTTTATCAGCCGCAACTGTTCATAAACCCGCAAACCATTTCCTGACTCAGTCACGTGGTACAGCCGGCTCGCGAGGCTTTGAACGTCACCACATACGTCATCAACACAAGCCTCGATACGCGCTTCACAAAAATCTTCCTGGATTACTCGACACACGCTTCGAAGCCTCAACCTGGAAGGACTCATCACTACACGCGATTGAGTCAGGAAATGGTTCGCGAGTTTGGCGGGCAATTAGAAATATAAGGGGCAGCAAAAAGCTGCCTGGAACCCAGCACTGTAGAAAAGTTGTAATTTTTAAATAAAAATGAAGAAAATGTTGTCCATATTTTACGTGTTAAATATTATCCCTGGTAAGGGAGAGCGGGGTAATGTGAGACATCGGGTAATGTGAGACACCGCCTGTATCTAGGCAACGGTACACATTTGTGGTCATGTGACCATTATGATTTCAAGCCCCTCCCATTCCCCCCTTGCCATGAAGGAGAAGTTGGTGCTGGTGCTGTGGTAATTATGTAACAGAGAAGTAATGTGCAGGTAAGCTAGGGTGTGCAAGAGATCACATGAATCATAATAATCATAAAGGTGCTTAATTGACCAATCCCCGAGAAGTGGATCACTTTACCCCCTTGATTTCTCAAGCTGGGGTAAAGTGAGACACAAGACCACTTTTTTAAAACAATCATATTTCACTGCCATTTGTGCTGAAGACATTCTGATAATTTCTATTGCTAGGAAACATCCTGAATTAATGGGAAATGTGTACATTTTACTGATATATAATTTTAGCTCGCCTAGAGGGGAGCAAATGTAAAAAATGTCTCACATTACCCCGCTCTCCCCTAACACAAGCACATTCAGATCACAACCCTCTGCCCAATTTGATTTCACCTTCCCTTTGACCCTGCCATTGTATAATTAAGACAGACACCATATTAATAAATTCATAATTTATGTATTGGCATCACAAACATCATTCATTCATTTATTCAATTCAAAGCTTCATACACCAAAGCCATGGTGTCATTATAATCACTGTGCCTGTTTTACATTTATTGTCCACTTGATGGAGCAGTAGAGCAAATGAAGCACCATGAAGCTTCGGCCAATGAGTGAACCAATTGGACTGAAAGCGTCTATGCTTCATGAAGCTTCATCTCGCCATCACCCGCGCTGGCTGCTGTACCAAAACGGCAAACTCCGCCGCGGCAACAAAAGTACCTCTTCCACGCTAACTCAAAGACCCACCGGAGAGGAGCGGAAACGGAAGTAGGGCGTGCCAAGCACGGCCGTTTCCCTAAATACAGGGCGCCTGATGTCGCCTAGCGACCAGCGCGCCATTAGAACAGGTACAGCGCTCGCAGCGGCAGGGAAGGGAGCGCGCCTCTGGCTACACTTATATGTCATTGTAGATATAAAATCACAGCTCTAATTTAGCTGACAGAACGGCGATGCCTATAGGATGAGGGGAGTCGGTGAAGTTTATTTAGGGACACTGTAGTAGCCCTCTCTCTTTCTCTCTCTCACCACTGCCGGTCCTGTAAGGAAGTGTAGCGTGAGTGCAGCAGGAGTGGACGCCAATTGTTTGTTGCGGTAAGTTTTATTAACTGAAAGTCACTTTAAAGTAAGAGATCTTGCAGGAAATGTTACGTAAACATTAAGCGCATTTCTTTGCACAGAGCCCAATATGGCTGACGAGTACTGTGCAATCCTGGTGTAGTGGCTTGAACATTCGTGAGTTATTGGCTCCGTAAACTAGAGAACCTCTTCTGTTATTTCATTGTATAATTTTGCTTGAAGCAGTGTTAATTTCGTTGACGAAAACTATGACGAAAAATATTCGTTAACGATCTTTTTTCCATGACGAAGACGAGACGAAGACGTAACGAAAACGGATCTTTGAAAATAAAAACTATGACTAAATCTTTTTTAACTTTCGTTGACGAGACAAGACGAGACGAAAATGTTGGTGGTTGACTAAGTCACAATCATTTTTTTAAACATCATCGTATCAGGCCGTTATAAAGTATCAGGAGCGGGCGAGTGAATGTGTGTGTGTGTGTGTGCCCCAGATAGCGGACCGGTCCCGAGGCTCCGCCCCCTGCCCCGCTCACTCGCTCAGAGACACAAAATCAGAGCTCGTTCACGTGAAGGAGCTCGTCACTGACTGCTTCTTAACTACGCAAACAGTGAAAATACAGAGTTTCTCTGGTCTCAGCTGCTCAGAGATCAGCGCAGCAGCTTCTTGATCAGAGCAGAAGCTGCAGCTGGTTTGTACCGAGCTTCAGTTTCTGTGTTCCCCTCCAGTCTGACCTGCTCTCACTTTTTGTTTTCACATTTAAAACTAAATATATATTTTAAAGCTATTAGGCTGCAGCTATATGTTTTTATTTATTTCAAAATAGCGTACTTCTCATTTCATACATTTCCCACAAATATGGGGAGGACTCAAATAGCCCTACAAAGTTCTGTGTTTAATCTATTTCAAAGTAGGCAGACACTTGCCTGTGTATTTTCTTCTCATCATAAGCGTTCTGTGTTTTCCTTTGTTGTAACAGGTACAAATGGCAATAAAATGTCAAGAGTTTTCTTTCTATAATTTCGTAAATGCAACAAACTATAGTTTAGTATAGTATAACTTTGTATTAAACTTTATTAGCTTTGTTATCAAATATGTTTTGCTGCTCGAGACAAATTTTATTTGGGGGAAGAGGGGGCAAAATTACTCTTTTGATAGTAAATGTTGCCGACCCCTGCTATAGACTTATGCTGGTAGGGATATCTAATGGACAACCTAAGTACTGCAAGCTAGACTATTATGCAGTTTTAGACACAACACAGGCTCCCTGGGCCTGAGAAGGGAAGAAAAGGAGTTTAATGTGGCTACTAAATGTGACTAAAACTAGAATGCATTTTCGTCAAAAGACTAAGACTAAGACTAAATCAAAAATAGCTGCCAAAATTAACACTGGCTTGAAGTGATAATCCACTGGTGCAATCACACCAGAGTTAGGGTTCTTAGAGTGTGCTGTGCTTGTTTTATGCATGATATTTTAGCTTTGTTAAATTGGGTCTTGAGCCTTTAACTTCTCTCTTTATTCTGTTATTTATATCAAGTACAGGCCAGTACTCCATACTTTGCACATAATCCTGTGCTGTTTGATTAAAACATTTTAAATCCGATAAATTGTCTATTTCTGGAATCATCAGCCTCCCATCTCGTTTATTCTGGATATATGTGGTGAACCCGATGGCATTCAACTGTCAACCCAACCTTTTGACCACTACACATTGACCAAATGTATTAAATTACCATGAAATTGACACCCTTTCATCCACATCATCTATTATCATTATTAAAATCTTCAACTATACCAGTTGAGATTGTATATTTACTTATTTTCTGCAGAGTGTAAGAACTTTTCTGCACACACGTTAGTGAATGAGGCCCAGTGCACCTTTTAAGCAAAAGAAATAATTCCTTTCTTTTGACCAAATCTTCAAGAGTCCTAAAATGTTATGACGCTAAATAAACTATACTGTTTAACATACTATGAATCAAGAAATAGTGTAAAATTTCAACAACAGATCTTGTAATTTGTGTAAAGCTTGTTTATCGCTGTTAAACAATAAAAAAGTCCCATGAATATATGTTGCACTCCTTTTTCATGTTGAAACAAGACTCTACTCAACCAATCTTTAGACCCCCTATCTAGCCCTGTGGTTCAAGCTAACATGTTGCTGACGACAATCTTACCGCAACAAACAACAGTCGAAGAAACACTGCAGTGTTGATGGATGCAAGGAAGATAATGTGTCACTTATGTGTCACTGGAGCATTCCAGGAAGAATATGTTGGTGTCAAGCCAGCTGACCCTCTTTGTTTGTAGTCATATCATCCGACACTGAAATTCTACTGCACCCATATACTGACATTTATAGTTAACGCCTTCAAATGCCCTAGAACCAGAAGCGAAGTTAGCGGAAGAACACAATTGACAATGAAATTGATTGGATTATATTCATAAGAAGTATACATCATCTTACCCAGGGCCGGTCTTTCCTACAGGCGACATAGGCGGTTGCCTAGGGCGCCACTCAGAGGGGGGCGCCAAAAACTGCGCCCCCTTCTGTATGTGGTAGGCCCAAAAATATTGTATTTAATTACTTTAACAGTAATTTAAGATTGTTCATAATGATATACGTGATAGTCACGTGGGTTTATGTTTCATTAGAGAAATCAGTAAATGACCGCAGCACTCAGTTCGAACGTTTGGCACGGGAGCAGTTGCACCCCGTACTGTCTCTTTGGGGGTAACGTCCGCCCAACATGCCAGATTCAGTCTGGATGAGGAACTGAATGGTCCGTGTCGTCATTGCTGCTGCATTCATCCTGTATTCTACAGCTTAGTAGTGGTTGAGAGTCACCTACGTTAGCTCCTAAAGCTTTGCTTGATCACCACGAGTGTCATTGAGACATATTGGTGTCATTTTGATTATCTACTTAGACTGTTAAAAACTTAGAAACTATTTTGACATAAAAAAAAATCTAACTTGGTAACTGGGTAAAATGACCCAAAAATTTTAAACGGAAGGGGTACGTACCTCCTTGGTGTTGTCAGAACATGCTAGAACATTGAGGCTTATGGTTAGAGTTTGTGTGTCGAAGCAACTTCGACGTAGGTAAAAATAATTTTATAATATGTTTTCGTAGAAAATCATTTAAAAAAAAAAATTGGGGGGGGCGCCAGGAGTGAGCTTCGCTAGAGTGCCAAATGTGCTAGGGCCGGCCCTGCTTGCAGTGGGCCAGTGGGCTCAAGGACAGGCAGGGGGAGCGATCAGGAATTATTCAGTTCTAGGTCAGCGCCTGTGGGCCTGGCCGCTGAATGGGACTCTTTAGAAAGGCTGGGCTTTTTTCTGGATGTTGTGGCACCAGGGGCGACGTTAGGCCTGTTTTAGGGGGGCTGAAGCCCCCCTAAAACCCCCCAATTAATTATTGGGATTTTTTTTTTTTTTTAATTAAACTATTGTTTTACACATGGACAAGTTATTTATAAATCTAACATTGTACTTATGTGTGCGTTTCTGGTTTTTATGTTTTCTCCCCCTCCAATAGCCTCTCATCATACTTAATAATGTGGTGGTGGGGCGCGCAACCGGGAGGGGAAATGTGAGGCGGAACTAATGTTTTGAGTCAAAACTTTTGACGTCCGCATCTCTTTAACGGTGGAACTGTAAACAAATCGTTCTTTCGCCGTAGCCAGGGGTCGGCAACCCGCGGCTCTGCAGCGGCTCCCTGTACAGTGTTGTGCGAGCGAGTGTGTGTGTGTGTGTCCAGACAACACACAGACACAGGCCCCGGGGCTCCGCCCTCTCTCATTCGCTTAAGATCTACTGTTATAAAATAGACATGCGCCGGCTGTTTGATGCGTTCTGATGGGTCTCGTGTTCTGATGCGACTTGTTGGATGCCCATTGCTTTGCTGATTGTTACCTTTCATTGCTTTCTAAATAAATACTTGATTGAACAAACCGAGTTTGGCTCATCTTCTCATATTTAGGATAAACGAACACGCTTAACAGTTGCGGTATTTTTCTAGTCAGTCCCGCACCTCCACGAGGTACGGGACATAATGGCTCACCCACGGCCGTTCCTTCAGCCATGCCTCCACCACTGAAATATCCTCAAGAGTTTTAGCTTGGTGCCGGGTGCCTGGATCACACAGCTTCTCAACCAAAGTATCAAAATAAAAAACTTTTCGGTAAAATAAATTCATCTCCGCTGGGTCTATAATGTGGTCGGTTTGTACTGTCACGGTTTGAGGAAAGGAGATGGACCCACATGCAGAGTTTTAAAACAAAAGGTGATTTTAATTAAACTAGTACTTTTAACAAACTAAACTAAACTCTAACTAAACAAAAGCACAGAGGAAGCTTACACAAGGCTCAGGAGAACAGGACAGGTTAGGACAGGAACGCAAGACAGAACACCACCATGGAGCGACAAGAACAACCAGTAAGAACAAACAATCCGACAGAGGACAAAGGAAACACAGAGGCCTAAATACACAGGGAAGGCAAGGGCAATTAAACACAGGTGAAACACATTAGGATTGGGACGACAATCCACAACAGGAATTTAAGACAGCAACAACACACAAGGAACAGAGACTACAAAATAAAACAGGAAACAGAAAACACAAAGACTGAAATCAACAAACTAAAATTACAGAACATTACAACGACATAATTTCCGGACTTCAAACGTCCTGTTTCATGCCGTATAGCACAATAAACCCAAAACACAACTACGACTCTAGGATTAATGAGACAAGTGTGTTAAGCCACCGGAGTTGTCCGGCTGACGGTGGTTGGTTAGAGCACCAGGGGCGCCGAAAAGGGGGGGTAAAGGAGACGGATTCTAGGGGCCCATGATGGAGGGGGGCCAAGAGAGGCCCCTAATGATGATGAAATTATAATACAGAAAAAATAATGACACTAAGTTATTAACTAACATATAATCACACATGTTTTATTTTCCATGTCCTGGTAACAATTCCTTTATTTGTTTTGGAAGCATCAACCCCTGCAGGGCCCCCCCTTCCCCCCCTCTATTTACGTAAAATGTTTCAGTCCGACTGGATCAGCTGCAGCCGGTAGCGCACCGGCGATTTGTCACAGACAGCGCGCCACAGCGGGCAAAGCGGAGGAGACAGCAGTATGCCTCAAAAATCAGGCAGCCAAAAAAGAAAGGAAAATAAATTAAGAGAGGAGAAGGAGTTGAAGGGTCGACAATATGTCACCCAGTATTTCCAAAAAAAAGGTGGGTTTGTTGTGGTGGAAAGTTATGGATATTAACTTTGTCCCTGTCTGTGGTCTATAAGCTAGCTCACTTTTCTCACCATGTTAGCTCAAGAAAACTCTGGATTTTTACATTTTACTGCTATATTAGTTAAATAATCAATCCAGTCAAACATTTATCAAGCTGTTCTTATTCAATAATAGTTGATCTCCCCTCTGTCAAAATGATGCCTCATTCTGAACAGAGTCAAGTGCACCAGAAGCTGCAGCAGCTGTCTGTCAGCCCCCAACTCCCCCTGCCCCTGAATCAGCCCCAGTGCCCCCACATGAGGAAGGAGGTGAGCAGCTGTGTGTGTTGAAATAATAATAATAATAATAATACATAATATAATACAAAATATAATACATTTTACTACAGTCTCAAAACAATACAAAGATGAAGGTAATTCATTAATTAAAATGAATTAAATAAAAGGCATTTTGAACAATTTTAATGGTTTAAAAAGCATAAACCCTTTTAAAAAATGAAATAGAAGACGTGCAGTAAGAACAGAGGAGAACATCTGTGGTGTGTGCAGCAGACTGGGGTGACTGCTCTCAGTCCAATCAGAGAAGTTTACATGTTGGTGACTATGCTATTACAAATAGTTATATTATAGGAAATCCTATATAATTAATGTATGTCATGTACACTCTACAGAGCCAGGTCCAGGACCCTCTTCTGGTTTGTCAGGGAGGGATGTGGAGGAAGTGGAGGAAGAGATGGAAGAGGGTACAGATGACAGTGAGAGTGCAGAAACACAGGCGACAGAGAGTGAGGGCGAAGAAGTTGAAAGGAATTCAGAGGAGGATGGACTGAATACAGAAAGAGCCAGAAAGACAACAGAGAGGCAGGAAGAACAACAAGCTGATGTTCAGGTCTTTGAAAGGGAAGAAGATCATTTGACTGATGACCCTGGTTTCTGGCCAGCAGCTTTAACTGATCAGGATAGGGAGAAGATAGTAAGGAAATTGGCCATGAGAGAAAGAAGTAGAAATGCCATGTGATTCAAAGGGGAAGCCATTCCCTGACTACCTGAATTATACAAAGGCAGCAAATAAAAGAGAAAAGGTAAACAGAGACTGGCTGACTTTTAGTCAAAGTAATAATTCACTTTATTGCATACCATGTGTGCTTTTCTGCCATGTACAGAAAAAGCCTTCCACTAGTGCACTGACCAGTCAAAATGGGTATAAAATGTGTGATGTGAAGTGGCGTCGAATGTACAATACATTGGAGAAGTGTGCATCGCCTTGCGCATATTTTGCACCCTGCCAGTTACTGTTGCTGGTGGTGAGAGAGCGTTCAGTAAACTAAAAATGATAAAAAACTATTTGAGGTCCACAATGTCTCAGGAAAGACTTTGCAGTCTTGCCATGCTGTCAATTGAGAGTCAGTTGGCTAGAAAGCTGGACTTCAAAGACCTGATAAGTGATTTTGCACATGAGAAGGCTCGGCGTTGGGCTTTTGGTGAGAAGAGTTGAGCAAGGACCAGTGATTGAAAGGTTGCAAAAGGAAGCTTGACTCAGTCGGCAACGTTATATTATATATATATTTGCCATTCTTTCATATATTAAGTTCTACTTAAATGATGAGAAATCATATATGGCCATTTTGTATTCTGATGGCGTTTTTGTTTTTGCTGAGATTTTTTTCTCTCCACTGATTATAATTGCTATTTTTTCATGGAAGAGTTTATTTCCAATTTAAGAATCAGTGGTGCAGCAAATAAATGACTCAAAATGAATTCCATTGTATTCAGAGTGCTCAGTTCTTCCCCTACTGTACATGTCAACTGTCATGCTGTTCTTCTTTCACAAATATGGTAATGATAGTCAAAAATACCATTAAAATGCATAATTGTATGTAAAATAGCATCAAAAAATGTTGCCGCTGTGTTGGGGGCCCTGTAAAGATTCTTTTCATGGGGCCCAAAATCCCTAGCGGCGCCCCTGTAGAGCACTAACGGCATGTGTGTACGGTCAAATACGGTTATAACGCCCTGTCATAACGGCGCTAGCGGGCTAGCCACCATGCTAACTGCGGTGGTAACAGCGCAAAAACCTGCTGTCACGACTTTAATTCCACATCTATCATGACACTGTTTCTCAAATCAGGTTAAAAGCAAACATTTGGTAGTAGTTACTATCGGGAGTCCCTGCTGACTGTGTGTGAAAGCTGGAGGGCAATCTAGCTGCCTCTGTGTAGCTTCATGCTGTTGAATTAGCAACGCAGTTTGGAAACAAGATCGGGGAACCGCTGTGCTACGAAACGATAACATAAGCATTTTGACTCGCTGGGTGTCACTTTATATCAGCAAAAACTGTTCTTTCTACGTGTCATCAAAAGCCTTTTTCTGTTAGTTGCCATCATTCACTGTGTGTGAGGAAAGCCGGACGTAAATAAACAAGCGTGGACTTTTTCTACATACCTCATGAGGTAGGCTTCTCTAAGCTGGTCTTCCGTTGCGCCACCTACTGTTCTGGCGGTGAATTGTTTTCAGCACAAACAGCTCCTAGAACCATAAATGAAAAACAGTCCATCTGATCCGTCCGTCCGTCCGCGCGTAACGGACTCGGAGAAGCAAACTTTAGCCTTTAGAGTTGAAGAGGATGAGTGTGTTTGGAGAATAAGCTCCACCACTTAAGATATCTAATGGTATGTAAAGTTGTTTCACTCGCCAACCCATTTCACTTGACTACATTTCACAGATTATTATTCTGCAGAAACAGATTTACTGTGATCAACGTGAGTATTTAAAGTCACATCTGCATTTTAAGAGCAGCTGTTTAAAGTAGCATTACGTCTCCTAAAGCTCTTTATTCAGAGTATTGATGTTGACGTTGATGTGAAGCTATGTGTCTGTCTAACCTTTTTACTTTGTTGCAATCATTTTACTTTAATGCTGTATTATAGGCAACATCTTTGTGTCGCGCTGAGCGCTAAAGCATGTGAAATGTATATGAAATAGGATTTCTGCTCCCTGCTGGCACTCAAAATGCAGCCCATAGTATATCTTACTGGTCTATATAGGCCTACTGCTTATAATTAATCAGCTACCTCTATTTTTGTGACGGTGACATGACGTCATACAAAATTGCCCCACCAGAAATTTCAGGCTAAAATCGCCACTGCTCACCAAATAGATCGCAGCGCTGAGACGATCCGGGACTCAGGTCTTGGTCCCTCCGTCTCACCCGTCGTAATGGGGAGGTTGAGGTTGGAAACTATTCTTCCAAGAGGATCAGTCAACCGCTGACGCCGAGTCCAGATCCGTCCAGTCGTGCGATCCCGCTTCTGACACCAAATTATGAGAGAAATCTGGAGATACAAGAGGCTGGAAACAACAAAGTTATCTACATATATTTAATAAGGGGCTTTCTGCAGAAAGGATCAACACAGGGAGTCACAAGGATCTCAAAGTGATGATGAAGAACAGTCAAAATCACAGATCTTATATAGGAGGACTTAGGGCTGTCCCTCTGAACCAATCCAGACTGGTTCCATAAGAGAGGGAAGGAGAGGAATCTAAACATTAGCAGTTGATTTACATGTGTTTCCTTAGGTGATAAGAAGACATACACTCCTTCCTTTGATGGGTAATTAAGTCACAAATGGTCTCACCGTATTCACGTCATAAACAGTTCCGACCATAAAACAGTAGGCTTCAAACGCTTACTATCTAAATACAATATAGTTTGTCAACCGTGCTTAGTTCATTTTTCTACTACAGTGACCTGAGTGACAATGATTCATGATCTGACACCATCGATTAATACAAATCATCCCAATAAAAAATGGATCAAATGAACTACTTCATTATTGGAACCATAAACTAAGTTTATTTTAATGAACTATGAAAATGAAGTTAAATTTTCATCTTCAATTTGAACAAGTTCATTTTAAGTGTGAACAGGCACAACACTGTTGTTGGCTACCTTTATCGCACCAAAAGGCTGCTACTACTTTAAAGGGGACATGTTATGAAAATACCACTTTTGTAGTGCCTCAACACGTTAATTTGGGTATCTGGCATGTCTACCGTCCCAAAAACTCTGGAAAAAACTTGTCGTGTTTGCTCCGTGGAGGTGCCGGTGTTTGCTCCGGGGACGTGCCGGTGTTTGCTCCGGGGACGTGCCGGTGTTTGCTCCAGGGACGTGCCGGTAAGGGGACCGTGTCTCTGCCGCTGCGGCCATTTAGATGCCTTACAGGTAGCAGCAGCGAGCTAACGCTAGTTTCTGTGTGTGTATGTCGCCCCGGTTGAAGCAGCAGGTATAAATAGAAAACAGCTGTTTGTTGGGAGCTGCCGGACGTGCCGGTGAGAGGAAGGTCTCTCTGCCGCTGCGGCCAAGTAGATGCCTTACGGGTAGCAGCAGCAAGCTAACGCTACCTTTTGTGTATGTGTGTCGCCCCGGTTGAAGCAGCAGGTATAAATAGAAAACAGCTGTTTTTGTGGAGCTTTGTTAGAAAATAGCACCGGAATAGCACCCCCCCCCCCCCCCCCCCCCCCCCCTCCCGGTCTCCTGCAAGGCCCGGGCGGCGAAGCGGAGGAGCAGGAGGAGGGGGGGAGAGAGCTGTGCCTTATAACTTTTGTGGCCCGTACAGATTTGCTCCACGCGCCCCGAGCTGCCCGAACCGGTGCCGGTCACCAGCAGCTTGTAGCCGCCTCCGTCAATCGCTTTAAAATAAACTCATACCCGGGTTTTTAAGTGCATTTCGCCGCAAAAGTTGTAGCCTACAGACATTGCATTAAGTGCCAAGGAACCATTTCAACTTGCGGTAAAATTGGCATAATATGTCCCCTTTAAGAGATTCCCGTTCCGGATCTCGTCTGCCCCAGAGGTTTTACAAAACATGATCTCTCAGCTCATTGATGGGATATAAGGAATCCTCTGCAATGCTATGATATCCATGTAATAAGAAAAGTATGCACAGACCACGACTACAGACTGCACAGAGTGATCCAGTCTGTCGTCGTGGTCTGTGCTTACTTGGCTTGCCCGGACACATGCGAGACGTGCATGACCTGATGCTTTCCTACTGGCCTGAGTGGTCAGTGCTCATGAAAGGGGAAAGATTTATGAGACCAGACATTCTGCAGAAACTTCATCAGGGCCATCAAGGTATCAACAAATGCCTTGCTAGGGCAACAGAAGCAGTCTGGAGACCAGGCATAACAGTACAGGTAAAGGTAAGGTTGATAGATTTGAGATTTGTGCACATGAAGCCCAGTTGGGCTTCTGACCTCCTAAGAAGACGCCGACAGAGGGTCTTTCAAAATCAGCAAAACGGACAGTTGCAAGGTTTAAAGCTGCATTGGCTAGGAATGGATCCTGAAGTCCTTGTCACCTACAATGGTCCACAATTATCCTGTCATGAATTCCCTCAGTTTGCATGAGATTATGACTTCACACATGTGACCAGCAGCCCCAGATACCCCGCAGCGATGGGGAGGCTGAACGGGCTGTGGGAAATGAATGACAGTATAATAAAAGGTTTTAATGATGATTTTATCTTTTACTGATACTGGGGATCTCTGTCATGGACGTAGTAATCAGCAGGGAAACAGGTGGACAGGATGCCCATACCTGCTAAATCAATCACAGACAAATTCACACATACAATCCATGCCACACCAATCAGTGCTCAGTCAAACTTCCATTCACACACACAGAGGACACTGTGTGAGCAGTATCATCCATGAATATACCAGGAGTCGCCTGTGAATGAAAAAAGGATCCAGAATACTAGAACCAAACATTACCATTAATCTATGCAAACAGTAATTTGTTTGTCAGCATGAGGGAGAGAGGTGATGGGTAGCTTTGGAAGCAGGTTTTATTAAACACTTGATGTGTTGTTACATAAAACACTGTCTCTTTATATACCATATGTTCTTAACCTCTTTCACCTCCACTCTCTTTTGGAGTCTTACAAGAATGGTTCTCCACCTGACCCCATCATATATATAAGAAGTCGCACAACTACAACTGCAGCTCTTCATCAGTCTACTTCAACACCTGATTATTGGGCTACTGGTCATCCTCTGCTTATCTGTGATACATCAGGCTCCATAAGAAAGCCATTACTCAAAAGATCACGAGTCCCTGAACCGCTTGGCTGCCTTATGCTTTTGCTGCATATCAGACAGTTTGCTGTACCTTCAATGCTTATATATATATCTACTTGCTGCCGAAGGCTATTGTTGCATATCAAAAGTTTGTGCAACCTTGATGCGTAACTAAGGAAAACCACATTTACGAGGTAGATTATTCCCCAACGGGCTATTTTTTCCCATGTTAATAGGGTTTTTTGGTAGTTTTTCTATTCTCTTGTTAAGGGTTAAGGACAGAGGATGTTGTTAAGCCCTATGAGACAAATTGTGATTTGTGAATTTGGGCTATACAAATAAAATTTGATTGATTGATGATCTCAGTTGACCATAAATTTCTGTTTTATATTTTTGTCTGAAATATATCTAAGTTCAATATTTTTCATCACCACACTATCTGCTTATTATTTCTTCCACCTCTCTTTACTCATACAGCCTATTTTACAACAAGGAATAAACCTCCTTTTGAATCAGCAATTTATCAACATGTAAGATGCATTTAAATGTGATAATGTAACAATTATCTGAAATATTATGAATTAGTAGTAGTTTGCACTTAATATTTGATCTATAAATATATATTTTTTTATCCCTGGTGCTGTCCCTTATAAACATGTCTCAAGCTTCCTATGTTGCAGGAGCTCATTTTAATAGATTCTGAGTTCAGTTGACTGAAGGGACACAGCCGCAAACAACTGTCAAGAGAATGGATCAAAGTTTGAATGTGCCATAGAGTGGATGCTTGAAAAATTGCAAAGCAAAACCACCACCTCCTCCTGCTATCCCTGCTGAATCAGGGTTTGAGGTCACCTGTACAGCCAGGCAAGTGCTTACAGCCAGGGACCCTACCCCGGTATTGGGGCAGGAACTAGGAAATGTTTCATTGAATTAAAAAAAACTGTTTCCCTATGAGTCTTTCCCGAGAATACGTAAAGTTTAGCCACACATCTATCCCTTCTGATCGTTGCCCTAATATCAGCTGCCAGTATAGAGATCTGACAGCTTTCTCTGCGAAAAAAGGAATATATAATATATGATGATATGAAACATATTTTCCAGGATGCGACCGTATTTTTCACATTTTATCATATATGTTTTTTTTCTAAACGTTTTTCTCCCTCTCCAGCCCTGAATGAAGTGCAACAGATTGGAGTTGACTTTGCGGCAGCTTGCCTAGAGGTGGTGATAGTGTGCATTCATGCGTCTGCGGGATGGGAAGAAGAAGAAAGTCCACGGTGTTTTCCTGGGTGGATTACTGCAGTAAAGTGAACCGTCATGTGGGAAGCCAGCCGCCCCCGAGTTTTTTGTTTGCGCGTCTACTTGTGGCTTTACGCTAAAACAGCATGGTTTGCTGAAACGGCCAAAAATTACGAAAAACACAACATTATTATTATTTTATTATTTTAATCTTTATGGCGTGTCTGCTCATGTCAGTTATCATGTATTTTTACTTCAAATTAAAGGGCAAGTCTGTAAAAAAACAATGTATACATAATTTAACCATATTTGGAAGCTGATTAAAAATATTCATTAATAGGTTATATGTGACTTCGAGTGGATTCCTGTTCATGGTGTTTCTGACTATGCTGAGATACATTTTTGTGTATTTTTACTGCAGAATAACTGAGAAAATTAAAGGGCAAATCTGTAAAAAAGGACCAATGTATTAATAATGTAACCATATTATTCCATATAACCATATCTCACCATAGTCAGAGACACCATGAACAGGAATCCACTATAAGTCACTTTTAACCTTTCAAGGAATATTTTTAACCAGCATCCAAATATGGTTACATTATGAATGCTTTGGGCCACTTTCACAGATTTGCTCTTTAATTTTCTTAGTTATTCTGCAGTAGAAATACACGAAAATGTGTATGAGCATAGTCAGAGACACCATGAACAGGAATCCACTCCAAGTCACTTATAACGTGTCAAGTAATATTTTTAATCAGCATCTAAATATGGTTACATTAGGAATACATTGGTCCTTTTTTACAGACGTGCCCGTCAATTTGCAGTAAAAATACATAATTTACATGAACAGATACGCCATGAAGATACAAAAAAAAAAAATCAAATGGGAGACTATAACTAAAATATAGTTGTGTTTTTGTTCTTTTTAGGCGCTCCGACTATCTATACCGCTTTACCGTATGAGGCACAAGTAGACGCACAACAAAAACCCGAGTAGCGGCTGGCTTCCCACATGACGGCTCACTTTACTGCAGTGGTGGATGGCCCACCCTGGATCCAGCCTGTCAAAGCTGCACTGAAACGAGAACGACGTGGGATAAAGTCGTAAATGTTGATTAACTATTGTTATATAAGTAAGTGCAAACTGCATCGGACTACGTCATTACTTGAGGGGGCTGTCGCTTGTTAGAATTGTTTGTCGACGACTTTGCTGCTAGCTACATCTACAAGAAGGCATATGATCGCTAATGCAAGACAACGTTTGCAAATGAAAAACAGAGTATGGAAGTTATCAGTGTGCGTTTTAGCCGTAAAACACTGACTAAAATGTGATAATAAGCTTTATATAGTCCAGTTAGTTGTAACTTATATAACATCTGCTTGGATTTAACGCATTATTAGTCGGAATTATCGGCGCTGAAAGTTATCTGCGTTAGCGAAGTAACTTTAAACGACTGCCCAGCTAACAGCAAGATTTGCGACAGGTTAGTTTAATATCGTGATTCTCGTGGTAAGCAAGGACACTGAAACTGAATTACAGTAACGAATAATCCATTTGATTTATCGCTAACATATTCATATTTTCCATTATGTGTCAACGTTAGCTTTAGATATAAGTTATAAATATAGCCCTTCTTCCCAGCAGTAGCTTTCTCTGTTAGACAGTCAGATCACACACTAAACTCTCGGTTAAGGTACATGCCTCCTGGAAATGAACTATATGGAAATGTAGAACATTTTGTTTTACTGTCTAAGTGTTCCCTGCTCATTTCAGCTTCCCCTTGACTTCAGTAATGATTCTAGATCACGTCATGACTCCCACTGTTTGAAATCACCGTCGAGCGTGTATTTGTGAACAGTTGCAGCAACCTGAGCTGCTCCTCGCCAAATGTTGCCTTGTTTACTGCTTTCTAAAACGTTTCATGTTTGACCCAACGAGATGTGTAATCACAAGTGACTGATTACTCACAGGTGCGGCTAAACTTAGCAGATCAACAGCAAAAAATTGTTAGTTAATACAGAGTTTGCCAAGATGGACACATCTTGTCCATGTGAGTGGACTTCATAGGGAAAGCAATAACTTAGTTTCAGATTTGTTGAATGTTGTGTATTCTTAATCTGTACACTGCTATTTGTTGACCCTAATCCTGATCTTAAGACCCTGTGGAATGGTACCATTGATGCCATGTTTATGTGCTGTTCAAATCTGGCCACACATCAGGTGATTTATTTGTATTCTGGGCAAAGATAGAAACTTGTCATCTAATGATATTCCCACTGATCCAGATTTGCATTTCCCTGACCCATACCACTTCCTTGCCGGGCACACAAAAAATAACCCTACCTTACAATGTTAAAGAAAGTGAAAAAATATAACTGGATCAGTACCAAAGTTTAATGGGTTCTTATTTTTGTTTACAGATTAAGACATAACCTCCTGGGTGGAGGTAATAACAAATTAGTGCTACACGATTAAGCTAATCGCAATCACAATGTTAGCCTGTACAATTATATAACCACAAAAAGCTGAAATTCAAATAAATAAAAACTGGGAGTAGATTTCTAGAAGCGATTACATGTTTACATTTTTATATTTCTTTGATATCTAAGTAATCATGCCTAACATACAAGGACTTTATTATATCACAATCGTGAGGCGGCTGTGGCTGAGGGGTAGAGCGGTTGTCCTCCAACCTGAAGGTCGGCAGTTCGATCCCCAGTCCCCCATATGCATGTCAAAGTGTCCTTGGGCAAGATGCTGAACCCTGAATGGCTCTTTCAAAGAACAACAAAGTGATGCTAATAGATGCACTGTATGAATGTGTGTTTGGATCGGTGACTGCAAAACTACTGTAAAGAGCTTTGAGTGGTCATCAAGACTAGAAAAGCGCTATATAAATACAAAACCATTTACAATCATGATATTGCATATCGTGTAGCCCTAATGTAAACAAGACTTTGTTGCTGCCTTGCATGCTGTCATGTTAAATTTAACTTGATAAAACTTGAAACCTTTAGTACGGAAGTAGAGTGAACTGAATTTACCCTCTTTAATCACTGCTGACTGTTTAACCTACTCTGTTACTCATTGAGACTGTTTTTGTATGTTAAGATGATCATATTTCATTCATCCTGCCTGTTTCATTCAGCAGGTGCTGTTCAGATTTGAAGCGGTGACTGAGACTGCAACAGGCCAAAAGAGAAGTCCACTGCTCCTCCCATCCCCCAACTTCCCTCTCCTGACCCTCTCTGAAACAAAACTCTCGCTATGAATGAAGTTAATATTATCAGAGAGGGCTGGCTCCACAAAAGAGGTGAGGTGTTATGATGACAAAGGCTTGTCCTTAAATCGATGGAAGTTTTAAGTAGGGCTGCAATATATGGAAAATCTATCATCACGATATTAACGTGCAAGAAAAGCAAAGACTGCGATAATTGGTGTCCCATGCGCCACTCATTCACGCTCTGCATGTCAATATATTTGGCCATTCGGATGGAGCCCTGCTGCCCTAGATGATAGATTAAAGACATTCAGATTATTGAGGGGTCAATGAATCATTGTTGGAAGAAGAGAATAGGAAGAGAGAGAACAGAGATTTGACGAGTCTCTCTTTCTCTCTCTACTGACGTCTCTGACTTGCTACAGTTTAGAAGTAGATTTGTTTGACACCACAATATCAACACCAATTATCACATAAGGACTGATACTTTATTAAGGATTTCAAATCTTTCTTTTAGAAGTGCATTCATCAGTCGTCCTGCTCGCTCCTTTCCTCTCTCCCTCTCCCTCCCTGTCTCTCTTCCTTGCCCTCTAATTCAACGACGGTAGAATCAACAGACTTTTTGAACTATAGCTGGATGAGATGGTATCTTGCTCTTCTCGGTTTGAAGCGGTTGGCGCAGCGCACAGCACGAGTGAAGGAAGCAGAGAGTAGCAGTGAACTACTGACGGAGCCGCTTAAAACTCTGAAAAAATAACTTCACTGTCCAAATATGCATAAATGACCCAAATAATCACTGTAAGGGGATGTAGTGGAGCTGTGCATTGCTCCCTGTTGCTGGCGCTGTGACCGGGCTGTGCGCCTTCTCTCGACGCATATCGCATGTTTTCCTAATATCGTGCAGCCATAATCCTTAGGTTCTAACACAGAATTGTTGCTAAAGGGTTTATGTTAAAAAGCCAGTTGCATTTCAGTTGACTGACTGTACTTTAAATTTCATCTTTTTTTCTCACCCAGGTGAATACATTAAAACATGGAGGCCCAGATATTTCCTCCTGAAGAGTGACGGTTCCTTCATTGGCTACAAGGAGAAGCCTGATCTAAATGACCAGATTTCACCTCCGCTCAATAACTTCTCAGTGGCAGGTTAGTCCTCCACATGGTAAAATATGACTAATACTTGCTGCACACTAGGACATAATAACAGATGGAACAGATTTTGTAATCTTTAAATCTCGAGAACGCACACACTAGACCACACATACTAATTTTTTGTGTGGCTATTCCAGAGACTTGGAAACTCCCCGACGCTTGTATGATCAAACGTGACTTCAGCATAATACAGGACACATTAAACAAGCTCTCACACTGTTGCCACAATTCCACAAGTTTGTCGTCCTTTTTTTAGGAAACTAAAGTCTTATTTACGCTTTAGCCGCAATTCTTCGTTTTTTAAAATAAGTACGCAACATCCATTTGGCAATGCCTCCTAGTCGGCTCGCTTTCATTGGCAATTTCCTGTTTCTGCTTACTTGCCCAGCCGCTGTACCTTCCATATTGTGCGAAACTCATATTAAGGCTGTGACATTAAGATTATGTTTGTAAACCCCTCACAATACAAGATAATTTGGCCACATAATCAGTTCAGATCAGCCTCAAATCGGTACCACCCCTGCGATTGTCCGGAGGGCTCAATCGGACCAGAAATCGGGCCGATAATCATCTAGTGTGCAGCAAGTATTAGAGCCTGGCTTTATCTGGAAAATTACTGCTGTCTGTTTCCAAAATTTATCCTAAGATGTAGTGAATCTTGGCCTCAGTTTAACATTTTTTAGCTGTAAACATCCATGTTAACTGTGTATTTCACAGAATGCCAGCTGATGAAGACAGAAAGACCCCGGCCCAACACTTTTGTCATTCGTTGCCTACAGTGGACCACGGTTATTGAACGCACTTTTCATGTGGACAGCAATGAGGAGAGGTAAGAACAGGGCAAAATATATTTTTAGACAAGCTTCCACTTTCAACAGGATTGTGTCAAAAACTATGCCAGCAACATTCTGAATGATATTCAAATGGCATGCAAAGGCCTTTCTTTGTAAGAAGCTCTCCAGTACTCAATGTATTTGTTTGATGCCTCAGGGACATAATAATGCCTGATCATTACTTGGACTTCTGCTTCTCAGAGAGGAGTGGATGCGTGCTATCCAGTCTGTGGCAAACGGTTTGAAAATGCGAGACCAGGAGGAGGAGGAACCAATGGATTTGTTTGGCTCACCCAGTGAAAGCAGCCTGGAGGAGATGGAGGTGGCTATGTCCAAGTGTAACTCCAAAGTGGTGAGGATCAGTTGTAAAAGATGAAGTCTTATTTTGAGTTGATCTTTTCTGCCACTTGTGTACAATATAATATTTACTATATTCTGTTTAAATTTGCTTTTTGCTGTATAATTTCAATATTAGTAATTATCAATTAATTAGCATTCTGCCTCCAGACCCAGAGAAACATTTACCCTGCAGGCATTCAACCACAAAGCCACCCAAACACAATCAAAAGCTGTTTGCTTCTTTCCAATAGCACCTATCAATTAATCAATCAATCAATCAAATTTTATTTGTATAGCCCATATTCACAAATTACAATTCATCTCATAGGGCTTTAACAGGGTGTGACATCCTCTGTCCTTAACCCTCAGCAAGAGTAAGGAAAAACTACTAAAAACCCTTTTAACAGGGTAAAAATACGTAGAAACCTCAGAGAGAGTCACATGTGAGGGATCCCTCTCCCAGGACGGACAGAAGTGCAATAGATGCCACGTGTAGGAGAACATCATCAATAATCAAAGTCTCTAGCAGCATTTGATGAGGGTAGACATCCCGAAGGACAACCCCAACATGATATGCCAAGCAGTCCCGCTGCACCTATGATTTCTGACATGACCTACAATCTCTTATACCATACAGCCCCCAGGTCTCTGCTGAATAACATATTTATCTCCTTTTGTGGGCCAGTTTCATTACCAAAGATTGAGGTAACTTACAACTCTAGATTCATTTATAATACAATTCTGAAGTCAAAAAATTGGTTTTCCCCCTTGTGAGGGAAACTAATGATCTATACATGATGACAGGTCTGCACAGCTCATAATTGTCAAAATTTGTAAATGTGGCAGGTAAAGAACCAATCTATTGCTACAAG
The DNA here is from genome assembly GCF_947347685.1 of Pleuronectes platessa. Lineage (NCBI taxonomy): Eukaryota > Metazoa > Chordata > Actinopteri > Pleuronectiformes > Pleuronectidae > Pleuronectes > Pleuronectes platessa. The sequence goes on from NC_070640.1 coordinate 24,541,521, forward strand.
TTATTCTTGCATGTAAAAGAGAAACACACCAACAACAATAGAACGAATGGTTTTCTGCTTGAAGAGTTTTTGTTTTTGTTTAATTATTTTTATTATATAAATTAGTTAAACAGCTCAACGTCATGTCCTCCACAGACAATGTGTGACTTTGAGTACCTGAAGCTGCTTGGCAAAGGGACATTTGGGAAGGTGATTCTGGTCAAAGAGAAGTCCACTGGAGTTCACTATGCCATGAAAATACTGCGCAAAGAGGTCATAATAGCCAAGGTAAGAGGTGTTGTGTGTGAGATTATATATCTATATATAGATATAGATATATAGTTCAATAGATATATATATAAATTAAATATCATAGGCCAAAGAAGCTAAAATAGAATAATAAATAAATAAATTATATTAATTCTGCTTCATCATTCAGTTAATATCAGCCCCAATGCACTGAAGATTACCTGTAGGCAAACACATCAGGTCACAGAATATGGTGGATTACCTCTGGTGAACTGAGGCTGAGACTGGTATTACCCACATTATGAAAAATCACACAAATTCATTCTTTAACCATGTTGGACAACCATGTTGTTTTTAAAATGTCAGTGAAGGTAGACTTGATATTCTTGTTCTGCTCTGTCCGCAACAACCTTTTGGTCATGCCTGAATTAGACAATAAATACAGAACAGTACATGAAGTAAATAAGTTTATTTTCATTCATTCCTGCTGCTTGCTTCTTGGTGTCCATTATCAGACTGTCCTGGAATGTTACTGTACCTCCTCTCCAGTGTTAATTTTGGCAGCTGATTTAGTCTTAGTCTTAGTCTTTTGACAAAAATGCATATCAGTTTTAGTCACATTTAGTAATTTTTATCCTTCTTAGTTTTAGTTTAGTTTTAGTCGACGAAAACAAATTACATTTTAGTCTAGTTTTAGTCGACGAAAACAAATTACATTTTAGTCTAGTTTTTCTTCCCTTCTCAGGCCCAGGGACCCTGTGTTGTGTCTAAAACTGCATAATAGTCTAGCTTGCAGTACTTAGGTTGTCCATTAGATATCCCTACCAGCATAAGTCTATAACAGGTGTCGGCAACCATTACTTTCAAAAGAGTAAATTAAATAAAATTAAACACAGAACTTTGTAGGGCTATTTGAGTCCTCCCCATATTTGTGGAAAATGTATGAAATAAGAAGTACCCTATTTTGAAATAACTAAAAACATATAGCTGTAGCCTAATAGCTTAAAATATATATTTAGTTTTAAATGTGAAAACAAAAAGTGAGAGCAGGTCAGGCTGAACACAGAAACTGAAACTCGGTACAAACCACCTGCGGCTTCTGCTCTGATCAAGAAGTTGAGGCGCTGATCTCTGAGCAGCTGAGACCAGAGAAACTCTGTGTTTTCACTGTTTCCATAGTTAAAAAGCAGCCGGTGAGTCATGTGAACGAGCTCTGATCTTGTCTCTCTGAGCGAGTGAGCGGGGCGGGTGTCGGAGCCTCGGGACCGGTGCGCTATCTGGGGCGCACACACACACACACACACACACACACACAGACACACTCACTCGCCCGCTCCTGATACTTCATGACGGCCTGACACGATGATGTTTAAAAAAATTATGTGACTTAGTCAACCACCAACATTTTCGTCTCGTCTCGTCAACGAAAGTTAAAATAGATTTAGTCATAGTTTTTATTTTCAAAGATCCATTTTCGTTACGTCTTCGTCTCGTCTTCATCATGGAAAAAAGATCGTTAACGAATATTTTTCGTCATAGTTTTCGTCAACGAAATTAACACTGCTCCTCTCTTCATGGCATTGCATTGCATTGTATTGTTGTGACATTTTGATTACATTTGTACTAAACAAGGATTTCGGAGGCACATTCATGGGTTCTAGCTCACACCTGCTGCACCGCCCATCACCTGAAAACTCCAGAGATTTGTGTTGTGAACACCTCTGAGCTGAGGATCTCCTGCTGTATTTTTAGTGTGTGAAAGGCAAACTCCGGAGAAAGTCTGGACCTAATTGTGTGGACATTTACTGAAGTTCATGTCTGAAAACAGCTAATTGATAGCTGTTTCCTATTTAAGTATGTTTTATGTATCATTTTGTCAGTCTTCTTGATGGTAATTTGTTTGTTGGCAGGACGAAGTGGCCCACACAGTAACGGAGAGCAGAGTGTTACAAAACACACGACATCCCTTCCTCACGGTGAGAATACTTGCATATTACCCACTTGTTTTGACGGCATTTTTTCTTTTCAAAGTGTGGAACTTTCTTCTTTTTAACAAGATTTGATCATCAGGGGTCTCATTGATAAAACAATGCATGTGATTCATTCTGAGAGTGTGCAAAAAAACGGAAATGTCGTAAGGTTTGTGTGGAGCAGATTAGTCGCGCGAGCACAACTAAAGCTGTTGGTTTTTAATGTAAATGCTGAAATTAATCAATAATCTGGCTTCAGTTCTCCACCTCACGTCTCAAAAATGTTCGTGGTTTGTTTAAAAAAATCCCAACGTCTGCATGAGAAATGCCGTACAGTGCCTTGCATAAGTATTCACCCCCTTTGGACTTTTCTACATTTTGTCATGGTATAACCACAGATTAAAATTTATTTCATCGTGAGTTTATGTAATGGACCAACACAATAGTGCATCATTTGGAAGTGGGGGGAAATATTACATGGATTTCACAATTATTTACAAATAAAAATCTGAAAAGTGTTGAGTGCATATGTATTCACCCCCTTTACTGTGAAACCCCTAACAAAGATCTGGTGCGACCAATTGCATTCACAAGTCACATTTGCAAGTCACATAATTAGTAAATAGGGTCCACCTGTCTGCAATTTAATCTCAGTATAAATACACCTGTTCTGTGACGGACTCAGTTTGTTGGAGATCATTACTGAACAAACAGCATCATGAAGACCAAGGAGCTCACCAAACAGGTCAGGGATAAAGCTGTGGAGAAATATGAAGCAGGGTTAGGTTATAACAAAATATCCAGAGCTTTGAACATCTCTCTGAGCACCATAAAATCCATCATAAGAAAATGGAAAGAATATGGCACAACCGCAAACCTACCAAGAGGAGGCCGTCCACCCAAACTGAAGAGTCGGACAAGGAGAAAATTAATCAGAGAAGCAACCAGGAGGCCCATGGTTACTCTGGAGGAGTTGCAGAGATCCACAGCTGAGGTGGGAGAATCTGTCCACAGGACAACTATTAGTCGTCTACTCCACAAATCTGGCCTTTATGGAAGAGTGGCAAGAAGAAAGCCATTGTTGAAAGGGATCCATAAAAAATCCCGTTTGGAGTTTGCCAGAAGCCATGTGGGAGACACAGCAAACATGTGGAAGAAGGTGCTCTGGTCAGATGAGACGGCCTGCTGGCCTGTGCCGGTATTGTATCTAACCCCCTGTTTGTGCCCTCTGATCGCTGTATGCAGATTGGCTGTTTTGGCTGATGAGCTGTAACTGGGTGCACCCGGCGCGCAGGTCCCGGACTGGTTAAAAGGCTCTGGCTCCTCCTCCGTCGGGGTTGTTGGACCTGCAGCAGAGACGGCTGGAGGCTGGTCTTGGCCCAGCAGCGGGGGGTGTTGTGTTAATCTTTTGTTTCGTACCTGTGCGTCGTGTATTGATTGGTTGCAGACGTTTTTGTTAACTTGACTTGGGCTGAACAATTGTACGGAACGAAATCTGCAATAAAACCTTAGTATTACCTGGTACCACGTCCGTGTTTTGTATGTCATTTCCACCCTAGGTTGTGACAGTTAGGTTATAACAAAATATCCAGAGCTTTGAACATCTCTCTGAGCACCATAAAATCCATCATAAGAAAATGGAAAGAATATGGCACAACCGCAAACCTACCAAGAGGAGGCCGTCCACCCAAACTGAAGAGTCGGACAAGGAGAAAATTAATCAGAGAAGCAACCAGGAGGCCCATGGTTACTCTGGAGGAGTTGCAGAGATCCACAGCTGAGGTGGGAGAATCTGTCCACAGGACAACTATTAGTCGTCTACTCCACAAATCTGGCCTTTATGGAAGAGTGGCAAGAAGAAAGCCATTGTTGAAAGGGATCCATAAAAAATCCCGTTTGGAGTTTGCCAGAAGCCATGTGGGAGACACAGCAAACATGTGGAAGAAGGTGCTCTGGTCAGATGAGACCAAAATTGAACTTTTTGGCCTCAATGCAAAACGCTATGTGTGGCGAAAACCCAACACTGCCCATCACCCTGAGCACACCATCCCAACAGTGAAACATGGTGGTGGTAGCATCATGCTGTGGGGATGCTTCTCTTCAGCAGGTACAGGGAAACTGGTCAGAATAGAGGGAAAGATGGATGGAGCCAAATACAGGGAAATCCTTGAAGAAAATCTTATGCAGTCTGCAAAAGACTTGAGACTGGGGCGGAGGTTCATCTTCCAGCAGGACACTGACCCTAAACATACAGCCAGAGCTACAAAGGAATGGTTTGGATTAAAGAATGTTAATGTCTTAAAATGGCCCAGTCAAAGCCCAGACCTCAATCCAATAGAGAATCTATGGCAAGACTTGAAGATTGCGGTTCACAGACTGTCTCCATCTAATCTGACTGAGCTTCATCTTTTTTGCCAAGAAGAATGGACAAACCTTTCCATCTCTAGATGTGCAAAGCTGGTAGAGACATACCCCAAAAGACTTGCAGCTGTAATTGCAGCGAAAGGGGGTTCTACCAAGTATTGACACAGGGGGGTGAATACTTATGCACCCAACAGATGTCAACTTTTTTGTTCTCATTATTGTTTGTGTTACAATAAAAATTTATTTTGCACCTCCAAAGTACTGTGCATGTTTTGTTGATCAAACGGGAACAAGTTTATTTAAGTCTATTTGAATTCCAGTTAGTAACAGTACATAATGGGAAAAAGTCCAAGGGGGGTGAATACTTATGCAAGGCACTGTACGTATGTTTCAGGCCCCGTTTTTTGTGTAAGTAATGGTTATAAATGAGACCCCTGGTCAATACTGATTATGGTTGGGTACCGTTCACAGGGTGGCCAAATCCCATTTCAACCTTTGGCCCCACCCCTACCCCTTGTTTTGGGGATGCAAAATGAAATTATGTGAAAATACAGGACTATCATGCAAAAAAAGATTGCTGTCATGCTAATGATAGCACGGTCGCGATCTTTTGTTTTACGGTTGTTGTAAAAAAAAGTGTCCATATTACATTGAAATTACATCAAACTAAGATATTACAATCTATATCGTAATTTTTAAATCCTTATTAATTGAGAAACATTTGTGGGTCTCTTTCCAAACTTGCCGGTGATTTGCAAGGCATTCTGGGTACCCCTAGCAGGCCTCTCCCCAGAAATTCAGAGTATGATGGTGCTGTTTGCCATATTTTAACTCGTATATACATAGATATGAGAATAAAACCATAAAAACAATTTCATCAGATTTGACCTTTTTCTCTGTTGGCCCATGAGGTTATTACGTCACGGATTAGAGGAATGAGCGAGAATTGACGTGCTCTGCTTAAGTGAGTTTAAGAAATGAAAGTAATGTTTAGGCTAAAATAAATAACCCCAACGTTTTTGCACATGGCAGCAATAAGGTGTCTGCTGCTCGTTATGCACACAGACGCACACAGACACCACCTGCGCACTTTTTTATACTTAAAGTATATGCTCACTCAGCCCTGCTGTTTATACAGGGAGTTTCCCTGTATTCTGGTTATATTCTATTTCTTAAATTGCTATAAAATAATATCATGGCTTTAAGGCTGCTGTTCTTTTGGGTTGTATTAATGCCTGTGTTTGCATAGGCCTAATAGTGCGTGGCTGTGTGCAATATTCTATAACACATCCAGGATCGGTGGGGGACGCCAGTATCTGGCACTGTTATTTTGGGGGTCGCGGGCTGAAAAGTCTGGGAACCCCTGATCTAGATCCTGCAGCCCTGGAGTCTATCTGCAGAATATGTAATTATATCATTTTTAAATAAGCAAATCCCCTGGCAACAGTGCCATGCATAATATCATGCAGATACAGGTCAGGTGCTTCAGTTTTTGTTCATATCAAACTATAATAATAATAATAGCGGCTTATGTTTATATATATATAATGCCTTTCCCAGGACCCAAGGACGCTTTACATATGTTCGTAAGGACAACACAGTAGAGAAAAGAAAAAAGTAATAATACAAGTACAGAACAGGATATGATTAAGCAGCAGGGTGGAGCATTAACAGAGGCCAAAGGCCTTCGTGAAGAGGTGGTGCTTGTGAAGTTTTTTGAAAATGTCGGGAGATTCAGCGTTGCGTAATTCAGCATGGAAAGAGTTCCAGAGGTCGGGGGTTGCGACACAGAAGGCTCTGTCTCCAAAAGTTCTTAATTTGGTTTTGGGGATGTAGAGCAAACTGAACTTTGAGGACCGTAGCCTTCTGAGTGCAGTGTAGGGTTGGAGGAAGTCAGTTAAATATGGTGGGGCTAGAGCATGGAGGGATTTGTAGGTGAGCAGGAGGAATTTGTGGTCGATGCGAGTGGAGGTGAATTAGGGTCGGCGTGATGTGTTGCCAGGGCTTAGTGCGGGTGAGAACCCTGGCAGCGGAGGTCTGTACATATTGGAGATGTTTCAGGATGTTGCCAGGTACCCCAAACCGGACTCCATTGCAGTAATCCAGGCGGGAGATGATAAAGGCACGGGTGAGGGTTTCTGCAACGGAGTCAGGGTGTGAAGGCCGAATTCTAGTGCTATTTTTTAGGTGAAAGAAGCCGTATTTGGTGACAGATTTGATGTGGGATTTGAAGCTTAGAGTGCAGTAAAACACAAGAATAATGAAAACAAGTAATCTCATTGACGGGGCCTGAAACGTGCATACGCCACTTCTCACGCAAACGTTAGGATTTATAAAAACAAAATTGACGGGAAAATGTACGTATTTCCACGCAAACTCTGACCCATGCCTACAAACGTTTTGGAGACGGGAAAGTGGCGACGCTGACATGAGGTGGTGAACTGAATCAGATTCTTGATCCAATTCATCATTTACATTAAAACCAACAGCTTAGTTTTGCTCGTGCGACATATCTGTTCCACACAAACCTTTTAATTGAAAAATATATAAAATTACTTGCAGCAAATTCCATTTAACAGCGGAGTTACAGAGCCGAGTCATTAATAGGTTTTAATAATGTCTTCCAACACTGCCTGTATCATCAAATCACTGCAGTGAACGTGACTGTGCCCTCAGGCGCACAGAGCACACAGGAGATCACTTATGTGAGGGAATCGGTCCGATGCTCTAAATAAATAAATACTGCAGTGACACTGGTGCGGGATTCTGCGTGATGTGTGCATGGCATGCGAATGGAAGAATAGAGGGTTCAGCGATGTCTGATCAGCTGATATAGAGTTATAGTGATCTGTGATCTGCGATCTTTTTTTTACTTCAGGCTCCGTTATTTCTATCTTCTTCACTCTCACACATTGTGTTATCCACAGAAGCGGCAGAGTATTAGTGTATTTTCTTTATTAGTGTCTTCACTGCTGTCCCATTAAATAGCTCTTTACCTCCACCCCTCTAACAAACACCTCGATGTCAGTGTCAGAAAGTTTCACTTCCTCTTCTCATAGCTTGATGCCATGACTCCGTCAGGACTCACGGTGGAAACCCATTGGTCAGCAGCATCATTTATTATTCATGTCGTGCTTTGCATTGACCATTTATGGTTCAAAGTGGGCGTTTTGAGGGCGGATTTGGAGGCAGATCCACGTGTGAACGTTTCCAGGTGGACTGTGATTTATAAAGCTAACATTGCTTTCAGGTGTGCTTGCGCACGGTTTTATAAATCCGAATTTTCTTTGGCTTACGCCTGTTCTGGCTTTTGTGCGTACGTACACTTTAAGTATGAATCCTATGCACTGTTTTAAAAATGAGAGCCCTGTTCTCATGCACAGATATTATCAGCCATACACACAATTATACTCGCGTAACTCCTATGTACAGTTGTTTGACATACATCTGACACCATTCCAACCTGAATTGTAAGCACACTTACTGTACCTGTGGTGTCCCTCAAGGTTCTGTTTTAGGCCCCATCCTATTCTCCTTATATATGCTTCCCCTAGAGTAAATTTTTGAGAAATATGATATCTCTCTCCACAGCTTTTTGGAAAATGTAAAAATCTACTTGACATTGACTTTATTAAGATTGACAAGAGTGCAGAAGAGTTCACTGCAGCCCCTGCTTGATTGTCTAAATGACAAATAAATCATGGATGAGCTTAAACTTTCTTAACCTAAATGAAAAGAAGATTTATAGCCAAGGTAAAGGCCTGTCTCCCATCCAAAGATCTCAAGAGGGTGATCCATGTCTTCATAACTTCTCAACTTGACTACCGTAATTCTTTGTATATGGGCTTGGACCAGTCATCCATTCGACACCTGCAGCTCGTCCAAAATGCTGCTCCTCGCCTCTTGACAGGAAAGAAAAACAGGGACCATATTACAACTGTGCTGCGTCCCCTCCACTGGCGTCCTGATCATTACAGGATCGATTCTAAATTGAGCTGTTAGCTTTTAAATCTCTAAATGGACTTGCACCGCCTTACTTAGCTGAACTCCTTCATGTTCACATTCTAGTTAGAGAGCTGAGGTCATCCCCTCAGATGCTTCTGGATTTGCCTGAAATGAGGGTCATAATCAGAGGTGATCGAGTCTTTGCAGTAGCCCTCAAAAATGTGTCCAACAGTTTACCACTCCATATTGGATTATCCCCCTCTCTTGCATCCTTCAATCATTGTTAAGACACATCTCTTCTCTGTGGCCTTTTTTTTCGAGTTGAGAAAGTTTATATCACAGCAGATTTAATATAATTGTATTATCATTAGTCGTTTAAGGCATTAAGTGTTGCTGTTTTCTTGTCGTACATTTCACTTTGTAAGGCACTTTGGTCCACAAAGTTGTTTCAAATGTGCTATATAAATACATTTGACATTGACACTTTCCAGACTGGTGGTGGGGGTGGTGTTGAGAATGTCTTCTTGATACACAATTTGGTTCAGACATTCATGTTTCTCTCAGGATGATCCGTAATAATATCAGTGATCCTCTGACTTTTCATCTAGAGCAGGGGTGTCAAACTCAAAGTGGGCTGAAATAAAAAAATTGCTACAAGTCAAGGGCCAGATGGGTTCAACGTTTATTGAAATCTTATTAAAAGAGCCTTAGTGCACATATTGAACCTGGAACTAATATAGAGTATTGCTGATAAAACAACATTAATTATGAAATAAATGAAATATAAATAATACATAAATAAATATAAAAGTTATAAAATCACGTTCATTAACTGCTTATGGCTCTATCTGCAGTATCTGCGTCTCCCACAGCTGCAGCTTGGTTTTAAAAGCCCTCACTGTAGCCTACATGTTAGTGATTACACGGCCCCGCCCCTGAAGCTGCAGGTTGAGCGCATTCAGGTGGCTCGTGATTTCACACAAACGTTTTATTTCGGAGCTCTGTTGTGCCTTTCCCTTTGCTTTCCATAAACTCACAGATCTCCTCACGCAACGGGAAAAATCTTTCCAGCACCTTTCCCTGGCTTAGCCATCGCACCTCTGTGTGATAGGGCAAGTCACCATATTCTGAACTGAACTCCTCCAGAAAAGACTTGAACTGGCGGTGATTTAAACCTTTGGCTTTGATAAAGTTAACCGCTAATGTTATGATGCTCATCACATGTTCCATTTTCAAGGCTTTTTTTGCCCCACAACGACTCCTGTTGTATGATGCAGTGATAAGCTGTCAACTCACTTGTGACGTTTTCCTCCTTCATCTTTTCTCGGATCCTCCCCACCAATCCACTCTTTTGACCGCAGATCGCAGGCGCTCCATCTGTTGTCAGTCCCGCAGGTTTATCCCACGGCTGCCCCATTTTATCTACACATCTGGACGCCTCTTCAAAGAGATCTTTTTCCCGTAGTTCTGCCATGCATTGGGTGTAATCCCAAAAACTCTTCTGTTACGCACAGGCTTGAGTCCACTCCACGGATGAAAATTGACAGCTGGGCAGTATCAGAAGTGTCGGTGCTCTCATCCACAGCAAGGGAGTATGCGATGAAATCTTTTCCCTTTCCCACAAGCTGTTGTTGGAGATTTGCAGCAAGGTGACGCACACGGTCAGCTACGGTGTTTGGCTTAGGCTCACGTTTAAAAATGCTTGCCTTTTTTCTGGGCACACGGCGTCGCAAACTTTAATCATGCAGTTTTTGACAAATTCCCCCTCGGTAAAGGGCCGGGGTGATTTTGCAATTTCTACTGCCACAATAAAACCAGAGTTTTTGGGACGGTAGACATGCCAGACACCCAAATTAACGTGTAGAAGCACTACAAAAGTGGAATTTTCATAATATGTCCCCTTTAATAATGTGCGTGAGACAGACTGTGTACTAATGTTGACATCTTTATTCGGATCCTCACTTCCGTGTCTGACCCCGCCCCCCAGATTCATTGCCTCATCCTATTGGTCCACAGCATACCAACAAAGGGGCTTCCTATTAGGCTATGAAGGCCATCATCATTTACTCCCAAACCAGTACATTGAACAGGTTACATACAACAACAAGCGGAGAAAACAGAATCGCGGGTTAGGGTTAGGGTTAGGGCCAGCACGCTTGAGAATAGCGCGGCACAGCGCTTCGGCGTCCGGTGTAAACCAGGCGTCACGTAGTTATATTGAAGAAGAACATTTGTTATAATGAATTGAAATAAAACGTTTTAGAAATCGAAAAGGTAAATTCATAAAACAAAACAAAAGATGTTCCGATTTTCAGCGTCGACGTCATCGATGACGTCAACTAATCGCAGCAGCCCTACTGCAGACTTTACCTTGATACATAGTTGCTTACTGTGTATGTGTTTTGTAATTTAATTTTTTTTTTTTTTTTAAACCAAACGCGTTGAATTGTGAATTGGAAGATATAATACTAGATATATTATCAATATTTGTTGATTTATTTGTTATTTGTTTTTAGGGTGGTACCCGAACTACAGTCAAATCTTAGTCACTAATTTAGTCCAAATATTCCAATTGGGTTTATTGGGTTATGTGTTTACATCTGGCGCAAACATTCACTTTGACTCAAGGAATTTTGAACCCCGTTTAGAATTTTGTGGTCAACGGTCAAGGTCACCCTGACACCACAAAACCCTTCTATGCCCCTGATAACATTATGCCCGTGTTAACGCCTCGAGAGCTTTCTTTGCGAATTTGGCCTCACACGAAAATGTATGGCCTCTTGAACAAGATATCTATCTATATCTATGGAATTTCTTAAATTTGAACTAGTTATCTGGATTCAAAGAACTATTTCTCTCTGATTAAATTTCAGTGGTCATTGGTAAAAGTCATGGTGACTAACATCTTTTTATTTTTTCCTGCAGACACTGAAGTATGCATTTCAAACCAACGATCGGCTCTGTTTTGTAATGGAATATGCAAATGGAGGCGAGGTAAGTCCTCACATGCACACATGTCTTATGGAGATCTATTTATGTGTCATGTGTTGTCAAAAACTTGCTGTGCACACTCAGATTTTATGGAAAGGGTAAGTGTTTGATTCCAGCTGCTCTTGTTTTAGCTCTTCTTCCACCTGTCACGAGAACGAGTATTCACAGAAGACCGGGCACGCTTCTATGGTGCTGAGATTGTGTCAGCACTCGAGTACCTGCATTCACGTGATGTCGTATACCGTGATCTTAAGGTGAGTACTCATTAGATCCTTCTATATGAAATACAATATCCATACACAGTTTGAATCATGAGTTCAGAGATGATTGATTGGTATGTGTATGAGGGCGGAACAATATATCGAAAATGTATCGTAATCGTTTTATCAACATGCTATCGCAAGAGACTGCTTGAACTTTTCCATGCGCCATGTATTCACGCTCTGCATGTAAGTATACATTCACCGGCCACTTTATTAGGCACACCTGTTCAATTGCTTGTTAACACAAATAGCTAATCAGCCAATCAAATGGCAGAAACTCAATGCATTTAGGCATCTAGACGTGATGAAGACGACTTGCTGAATTTCAAACCGAGAATCAAAATGGGGAAGAAAGCGGATTTAAGTGACTTTGAACGTGGTGTGGAAATTGCGATGAAACACAAAAGGCAACTTCCATCAAGTTGGACACACAATTTGTGCTCTGTTTATTAGCATCAAAACAATAACAAACAAGATGGCTTTTAACATCCCAGCATGCCCTGGGGTCTCGGACGTCATTACGTTCCCATCATGCATTTGGGATCCTGACGTCATCACGTCACCCGGCATGCCCCGGGGTTGACGTCATCGCCCTCGTAGAAGACTGACGCCGACACATTAAGTAAACCATAGTGTGGCGAGGGTGAATTATGTAAGTCCCCTATTCACTACACAACTCCCCCCAGAATTCACCATAACAACAAAAAATTTCACCGGAGAGGTGGTCGTAGTAACCGGCCAAAACGGCTGTGTTTTACAGGGGGTGGAGAAGACACTACCGTGGCAGGTTTGATAGGCAAAGGAGCAGGGGGTGGGTGCAGAACTGGAGGACGCCCGCGTCGTGGGGGCTGGGCCACCTCAACGGGCCTAGCCACGTCCAAATGGGCGGGTTTGAGGCGGTCAATGGAGAGTCGCTCCGGTTTGCCTCCCATGTCCACCGTGAAATGTTTGTCCCCCATCTCCAACACGCGAAATGGGCCCTCGTAGGGCGGCCGTAGCGGTCCTCTGTGAGCATCGTGGCGAACAAAAACGTATCCAGCCTTCCGAAGCCCAGCGGGGATGTGCGACTGAGAGAGGCCATGCCGGGAAGTAGGGACAGGTGCGAAAAGCCGCGCATTGTCCAGTAGCGTGGCCTGCTGGGGAACCGCAGACCAAGGAACGGTGGAGGTAGGAATCCCCCCTGGAACCCGCAGCGGCTGGCCATAGACAAGCTCCGCGGATGAGGATTGTAGGTCTTCCTTTGGTGCAGTCCTGATGCCCAGCATCACCCACAGGAGCTTGTCGACCCAGTTGCAGTCTTTGAGGCCAGCACGAAGAGAAGCCTTCATCGACCTATGGAACCGCTCACAGAGTCCGTTAGCCTGCGGATGATATGCAGTTGTGCGGTGGAGCTTTACTCCGAGGCTCTGGGCAACCGTGTTCCACGGCTCAGACGTCAACTGTGCGCCCTGGTCAGAGGATATGTCCGAAGGGGTGCCGAACCGGGCAACCCAGGTGCCGATAAATGCCTGTGTCATCTCAACGGATGTCAACGATGTCAGTGGCACAGCCTCAGGCCAACGGGTGGTCCTGTCAACCATGGTGAACAGGTAGGTGAAACCCTGAGAGGAGGGCAGAGGGCCAACCAGATCTACGTTGACATGGTCAAACCGCCTCTCTGGCACCTGGAACAACTCTAACGGGGCTTTAGTGTGTCGATGTACCTTGGCACGTTGGCACTCCAGACAAGTGGTAGCCCAGTCTCTAACGTCCTTTTTGAGGCCGTGCCAAACAAACTTAGCCGCCACCAGCCTCTGCAACGCTTTTGAACCAGGATGGGAGAGGCCATGGATGGCATCAAAAACGCGGCGTCTCCATCCCTTGGGCATGAGCGGCCGAGGACTGCCTGTGGAGACGTCACACAGGAGCGTGGTGTCAGCCTCCCCAAACACGACGTCCTCTATCCTCAAACCTGTAGTCGAGGTCCTCAGGCCGTGTACGTCTGGGTCTGTGGTCTGGTCCACTGCCATGCTGCCGTAATCCAGGCCAAGATGGACTGCTCCTGCCACAGCCCATGACAGGCAGTCCGCCACCTGGTTGTCCTTACCGGCCACATGCTGTAAATCCGTGGTGAACTCGGAGATGTAGGACAGATGACGTTGCTGGCGGGCGGACCACGGCTCGGCCACCTTGGCCATGGCGAAAACCAGCGGCTTGAGGTCGACAAAAGCGGTGAAGTGTCGACCTTCCAGCAGGAAACGGAAGTGTCTGATGGCGAGGTAGAGACCCAGCAGCTCCCGGTCGAAAGTACTGTATTTCCGCTCGTTGGGTCGCAGTTGGCGGCTGAAGAAAGCAAGCGGCTGCCAGGCCCCGCCCACCCACTGCTCGTAGACGGCACCGACAGCGTAATCCGAGGCGTCTGAGGTGATGGCGATGGAGGCTATGGCAGAAGGATGTGCCAGCATAGCGGCGTGCGCAAGGGCTGCCTTAGTCTCAGCAAAAGCTTTGTCCCTGCCCTCAGTCCAGTCCACAGCGTGCGTGGGCTTACCTTTCAAAGCCTTGTGCAGGGGCTGCATGAGCTGAGCGGCTCGAGGGATGAAACGATGATAAAAGTTCTCCATGCCAAGGAATTCCTGCAGGGCTTTCACGGTGAGTGGGCGTGGAAAACGTGTGACCGCCTCCACCTTTGATGGGAGAGGGACTGCGCCGTCCTTAGTGACTCTGTGTCCCAGGAAATCTATGGTGGAGCGACCAAACTGGCACTTGGCAGGGTTTACAATCAGGCCATGTTGGTTGAGCCGCTTGAAAAGTGTTCGGAGGTGCGACAGGTGCTGAGATTCGGACGTGCTTGCTACCAGAATGTCTTCCAAATATACAAAAAGAAAAGGCAGGTCACGTAAAACAAAGTCCATGAGGCGTTGAAAAGTTTTTAAGTCCGAACGGCATCCTTAAGAATTCAAAAAGACCGAACGGCGTAATCACCGCTGTTTTTGGAATGTCTAGTGTGCTGAAAAATCCTGTATGTTCGGGACTGGGTATCGGTCAGGTGTCGTTGCCTCATTAAGTCGCCTGTAGTCGCCACATGGGCGCCAGCCGCCACCAGGTTTGTGGACGATGTGAAGGGGTGACGCCCACGGGCTGTCAGATCGGCGGATTATTCCCAGGCGTTCCATGTTGGAAAACTCTGCCTTAGCAACGGCAAGTTTGGTCGGGTCGAGGCGTCGAGCACGGGCGTAGACAGGTGGACCAGTGGTGGCGATGTGGTGCTCCACACCATGTTTCACGGCCGACGCGGAGAAAATGGGCTGAGTGAGTGCTGGAAAACTAGCCAGTAACCGGTGGAAGTCATCCGATGTGGACAGCATGCTAGACAGTCGTATGGAGTCAAACCCGCTGAATGTGCACGTATAAGAACAGAACGTGATGGCGTCGATCAAACGGTGGTTCTTTATATCCACCAACAGTCCATGCGCACACAAAAAATCTGCACCCAGGAGCAGGGGCGTTTCTAGGTTTCTGAAAGATCCGGGGCTTAGCCCAGGGCCAAAACGTAACTGCGCATGCAATTTTTGAAAATAATAACAAATAACAAAATAAACTATGTATGCAGTTTATTAATACCAATGGTAAAAATATAGATTTTCACAAACTTCCCTTTGTCTTAACAAAAAAGTGCCTCATTCATAAGCACCAACATTAAACATTTAGATAATAAATGAGTCACATAGTCATATATGTATTCTTCACATATTTTTATTAGTTTCACAATAGTAAACAATGTCTGAAAAAGTATACAATGCAGAAATGCAGAAAGATAAGATGTTTAAAAGGCAAGAGCCTTTTAAACATCTTATCTTTCTGTAGTCATGCGTTTGTCTTTGTTCATTTCTTTTCTTCTACAGTATATCTGTCTTTACTTTACACTTTCCATATTGTGTATACTTGTACATTTGTCTGTGTATTATTAACTGTTACTCTACATGTATTGTCTTTCTTTGTTCATTTCTTGTTTGTAGTGAACTTTTTATTTTCACTCGTTTCACTGTTTCTTGCTCCTTTCTTTGGACCTTTGTCCTTTGAGCACAAGTGGGTATCTCCTCGGTTTGACTTGGGCGAACCGGTCAATGACTTCACCATGGTCTAAGCCACAAAGCGCATCCTTCTCCACTGCCATAATAGCCAAATGATGTAGCCTCTCCTGGCCCATGGTTCTCCTCAGCCAGGTGTGGACACGGCGCAGTACACTGAACGACCGCTCACACGTGCAACTGCTGACAGGTATTGTCAAGGCTGCTTGGACAACTGAGCTCAAGGTTGGGAACATGTCTGGGTGAAGTAGCTTGTAAACACTGCCCATGTCAGAAACGGCACCTTCTCTCTTTCTTCTAGAAAGGAACTGCTTTGCCACCAGGATCTCCTCTTTTTTCAATGACATTTTATAATGTGTTGCAATCAGCTCTAGGGAATCCTCACAGAAGAAATCAACGGCCGCTGGGTTGCAAGCTTGAATGCCTCGCATTAGCTCTGCCCCCACATCAGAAAATCTGCTGTTTAGCTCAGTTACCATACGGTCAAGACATGGGTACAACAGAGTTTGTTTCAGCTGGTCTTCTGTGCCCAGATGAGCCCTTGTACCCAAGGTGGACTCTATTGTAAAGTCCTCCATCACCCTCTGCTTGTGCCTGCGACCACTGTGACTCTCACATATGTTGTTGGCATCATAGATGTGTTTTGCTTCATTGTAAAGCTTGTCTGCCATTTCATTGGTTCGGATGGATTTCAGTGTGTCAAGGACTGCATCTTTAAAGAGTGTTGCTTGGGCCAAGTCCACAGAATCCTTCTGAAGGTACAGGTGCAGCCCCTCTGTAGTTGACAGCATACTCCGGAACATGACCAGCAGGTAGACATTTGAAAACCTGGACAGCTTTGACAGTAATCCGACTGCCAGAGGTGTTGCACTCTCTTCCAGGCACTTTAAAACAGCTGGCAGATTGTTGAGCATTGCTCTCACAGACTTCACCTGACATGCCCATCGGGTTTTTGACAGCTGGACAAGCTCACTCTTCTTCAAGCCCAGGAGCATCTGGACATCAGAGAATCTCTGATGGTTTACGATTGATACACTGAAGAAACAGTAGACACTCTCCAATGTCTCAAACAGGTCACTGGCTTCTGGAACAGCCCTGCACGTCTGGCAGAGAACCAGGTTCAGCTCATGAGCATAGCAGTGTACGTACACTGCTTCTGGGTGTTTCTCACGAAAGCGAGCTTGAACTCCACTTACTGAACCACTCATAACGGAAGCTCCATCATAAGCCTGAGCGACACACAGGAGATCATTAAGGCCATTCGACTCCAATACATTTTCAATTGCGTCAGTGATGCACTGTGAATTCAATCCCTTAAGGGTGACAAGTTCAAGGAGACGCTCTTTGACTCCGCCGTCAGCTGTAACATAGCGCACACAAACAGCAAGCTGTTCAACGTGGCCATCTCTTGCCTCATCAGCCATCACTGCATACATTTCCGATGCCTTGATCTCTTCTACGATGGTTGCAGTCACTTCATCAGCACAACATTCGATCATGCTGTTCTGCGAGGCAGGAGATAGATATGTTGAATGAGAAGGGGCCTGGTAGTTCTGGAGGAAGGGGTCAAAGGTTTCAAGGAGCTTCATTACAAGTTTCCCTGATTCAGGGAGGAGCTGGTTTCATCATGACCACGGAAAGCAATGCCTTGTTTCCCTAAAAGGCTAGTGACGGCCACAATGCGCCGCAGGTATTCTCTCCTTTCACTAATCTGACTGGAATTTCCAACATTCATTTGGTCGACAACATCGCCTTCTGTTAGCGTAGCTCTGTAATTCTTCCAGGCCAGGATAGATGACTTGTGGACAGCACTTGCCTCATGCTCTCGGTAGCTATCCAAGGCCCTTTTCCAGTTATTAAAGCCCTCAGTGCTGAGGAGGGCATCTTTGCTGGCTGTAGGGTTGTGTTTCCCAAAGAGCTTGCATGAGAAACAGTGTGAAGAGTTTCTGCTCAAAGAATACTCCAGCCAGTCAAAAGATTCAAACCATTTGTACTGGAAAGACCGTTGCTGCTTTCCAAAACTAGTGGAGGGGTACTGGTCCCGTCTGGGTTGCTTTGGGCCTGTTTCTCGTGTCCCTAAATCATTCTTTCCTAACAGGTTCCCTGTGCTCCCTGACCCTGAGCCACCTGTATTTCCAAAAAGGGGAAAAAAGCGAAATAAAGCTATGGCCTCCTTCTCCCCCCTTTTTTAAACATGATTAAATAAAACTCTGCTATCCACAACTTGCAATTAATGGGCACTGGCAAGGATGTATACTGGGATACACTGCTGAATATTATACAATTCTGGACTAGAGATATTGGTATAGATACTCCTCACATAGCCTACAGGTACCTGCACTTGCACTTGCACTGTCCTCACTCTGGTCAGCAGCATCACTGGCAGCTGCATCTATGTATGCTGACTCTGCCCTTATCTCTGAAAATGTATAAAAGAATAAATAAAAAAAAGTTAAGCTGTAGCCTACTGTAAACTTAAGATCAATATTCTATCAAATTATTGCATTTAGAAATTTTAATTTCAAACATTATAATTAGGTTACTAAAATATGTTAAATACTACATGTAAGTGGTGTCATTGTGTTGCTCGTCAGTATTGCTTCCTCCTGCTAGTTTGCCTTCATTGGTCTCGAAACCAGGTCCTCTGATTTGCGACCACAATTGACCACCAAATAAACGTGTGTGCTATTAGTTATGCCAAGGACAAAACGACCTATTTTTTGGAGCAAGTGGGAGGTCTTTACCTCTTTTTATACTGAGAGGGAATTCACCAGGTCGACTTTGTTACATAGACACTCTTAACATAGCCTACAGGTACCTGAACTTGCACTCTCCTCCCTTTGGTCTCCTGCATGAACCCTGACTGCATCCTTATCTGCTATCATACCTGAAAATGAAGGATGTGCCATTATATGCTTAAAGAGTTCAACAAGAACAACAAAAAAACCTTCTATTCCCATTACCTCCTGGCTGCCAACCACTTTTGGAGCAAAAAACATTGAAATCCTTCTTTGTGACATTGTTGTTTGCAGGTCCCAGGGGGTTGGGACTCTACAGCAGATGTCGTTATAATTCTCTGTTAACAAACATAAATGAGTCAGTACACTTATGCAGCCGGTCTCATTCCCTGTTGCCATGAGAATCATGTATTAACATAAATATTTCTAACTGTTATTCTTTTAATTTCATATCATATCTTCATATTATTGTCATCAACTTTCATGTACAAAGCGGTCATTTAGACTACAGACGAAAATAATAGATATAGTAGCAGGCTTAATGCCTCTGGTCCATCACACTACTAGTCATTAACGTTAGCTAGCTAGAGCATTCTAGCTGCAGACAAAGTACATGATATACATTTGCATTCAATTATAACATTATATACATTTACCATAAGTAAGGTTTTCAAAACGTTTACAGACATTTTAATTACTGACATATAATAAAGACATTGTGAAATCTAGGGCTTGTGCTCACTACTCACCTGTTGTAAACAGTGAGAGACTGGCTGCTGAAGTGTACTGACGCACTTGTTGCTCTGTTCTCGTGCGGTAAATGAGGGGCGTTCAAGGACCGTCGGAAAGTCGATTTTTTTTTTTTTTTTTTTTTTTTACCAAAAAATTAGATTCGGGGCTAATCAAATTAGATCCGGGGCTTTAGCCCCGAATAAAACAGCCTAGTGACGCCACTGCCCAGGAGGGGAACGGCGACTTTTGCCGTGACAAAATCCCAGCCAAACCGATGTTCTCCGAAACACAACTCAACATACCTCAGTCCATACGTGCGGATGGGCGTCCCATTAGCCGCTTCCATAGGGGGCCCGTGGCTGTCGGTCACCATATCCAAACGGGAGGCAGGCAGGACGCTCCTCTGTGCCCCCGTGTCGCATAGGAAACGTCGTCCGGAGATGTTGTCCCGGATAAACAGCAGCCTGCCGACGTGGCCGACACTCATGGCCACTACTGAGCGCCGGCCCTGGCGTTTCCCAACCCGCCGAAACTGCAGGGCGGCCGACATTTATAAGCCTTCAGTCCAAACTTATCGTGGTAAAAGCACAAGCCTGAAGAAGACTGCTGGGGGCCTGAAGGTTGCTGCCGACCTGAAGACTGCTGCCGACGAGAAGAGGTTGCCGCGATGAGTGTGGAATCCTCCATTGTCACCGGAGCGCCGTGCGTGGCCAGCAACGCGGCCATGCCATAGCGCTCTTGACTTGCCAAAAAAAATTGATCAGCCTCTTCAGCCAGTTGTCAAAAGTCGGTGATTGTGGTGTTGGCCAACGCAGCTCTGACTTGGGAAGGCAGCTGAGGCAGGAAAAGCTGGGTGAAAAGAAAATGGGGGCTGTGCTCCCCCAGGAGATCCACGATATGGTCCATGAGCTCAGACGGTTTGCTATCACCCAGTCCTTGGAGGGAGAACAGCCTGCTGGCTCTCTCAGCGTCTGACAGTTCAAAAGTCTTCAACAGGTGGGCTTTGAGTGCTGCATACTTGTCCGTAGCTGGAGGGTATTTCAGGAGACTCACCACCCGCGACGCTGTTGAGCTTCCCAGAGCTGACACAACGTAGTAGTACCGAGTCGTATCAGCTGTTATGTCCCGCAATGCGAACTGCGCCTCCGTCTGGGCAAACCACGCCGCCGCTGAAGATTCACAGAATTCGGGGAGTTTGAGGGCCACAGCGTGCACGGCCATGGTCGGGTCCCGTTCGTTAAACACGTCAACAAACGAACGTCAAGGTCACCAGTGTGGAAATTGCGATGAAACACAAAAGGCAACTTCCATCAAGTTGGACACACAATTTGTGCTCCGTTTATTAGCATCAAAACAATAACAAACAAGATGGCTTTTAACATCCCAGCATGCCCTGGGGTCTCAGACGTCATTACGTTCCCATCATGCATTTGGGATCCTGACGTCATCACGTCACCCGGCATGCCCCGGGGTCGACGTCATCGCCCTCGTAGGAGACTGACGCCGACACATTAAGTAAACCACAGTGTGCCGAGGGTGAATTATGTAAGTCCCCTATTCACTACAGTGGCATGGTTGTTGGTGCAAGACGGGTTGGTCTGACTATTTCAAAAACTGCTGATCTACTTGGATTTTCACGCACAATCATCTCTAGGGTTTACAGAGAATGTTCCAAAAAAGAGAAAATATCCAGTGAGTGGCAGTTGTGTGGACGAAAATGCCTTGTTGATGTCAGAGGTCCGAGGAGAATTGGCAGAGTGGTTTGAGATGATAGAAAAGCAATAGTAACTCAAATAACCGAGGTATGCAGAATACCATCTCTGAACGCACAACACATCGAACCTTGAAGCAGATGGGCTAGAGCAGCAGAAGACCACAGTAGGGTCAGAATTTGGCGTAAACAACATGAAAGCATGGATTGTATCCAACCCACCTTGTATCAACGGTTCAGGCTGCTGGTGGTGGTATAATGGTGTGGGGGATATTTTCTTGGCACACTTTGGGCCCCTTAGTACCAATTGAGCATTGTTTAAACGCTACAGCTTGTTGAATCTTATGCTACGACGAATTAAGGCAGTTCTGAATGCAAAGGGGGTCCAACACGGTATCAGCAAGGTGTACCTAATAAAGTGGCCGGTGAGTGTATATGACTAATAAGATGGCGCCATCCTGACCTAGACACAACATTTAAGATATTCAGATCTTTACAGGTTTTTCCATCAATGAATCATTGTTAGAAAGCAAGACAATAAGAAGAGAAAAGAGAGAAAACAAATCTTAATCCTCCTTCTCCAACTAAATTCTAATATGGAAACTCCTAGTGATCACTTTTGTCCCGGATCAAATTCATCACTGTGAGGTTGATTATATAAAATTATTTAGTAGCTTATTTATTATATTCTCACAATTGGAGGGAAATGTAATACACACACATCAACGCTCCACTGCTCTCTCTTTGTGTTTGTGTCTCTGTCTCTCTCTCTCAGACTCCGCTGACGTCTCTGAATCGCTATAGTTTTGAAATGACGTCAGAATATCAACCCTGATCATCACATAATATACTTTTCCTAATGAGTTAAATCTTTATTCAGAGCAGCGCACTCATTAGCCTGTTCAAGCTTTTTCCCTCTCGTTCTCTCTCTGTCTCTCTCTCACACACACACACACACACTCACAGTGTGATCAGACACATGTGTAAACTCAGTCTGGGTAAAAACAACTGTTAACTTATTCAATGTATTGAGATGTCGGGGTGCGCGAATAATAGAGGCACAGAGAGGAGCAATAAATTACTGACAGCTCAAAACTGTAAAAAATAAATAAACTTTAGATCAAACAAGTAGTCTGACTTTATGCATCATGATGAATGATTATAAATTTAAAACTGTAAAATGTTTCTGCCACAACGACAGTCAATGGCTGAAGGCATAATGTGTTTCTGGGTTGTTCTTCTGTCTATCCGTCCCATTTGCGTATGTGCTGATTGGATTTTGGTTGACAAAGGTCAAGGTCATGTGACCTTACTTTATTTTGAATGCAATATATCAGGAATGGCAGAAGGAAATTGTATTACATCTTGCACGAACATTCACTTGGACTGAATGTTTCGTAACCTGAATAGAATTTTATGGTCAAAGGTCACTGTGACCTCTCACTCTTGTGAATGTAATAGCTCAGGAAAAATCTCCAGGGAATTCTTTAAAATCTGGAACACATTTTCGTAAAATATTATGCTACAATAAAACTAAAGTGAAGTACATGTAATGCAATGAATGTAACTTCTCACCACCCACTTCACTTTTTGTGAAACAGCACCTGAGTCAGCACATGTAGACTGTTGTTCCAAAATAATTAAATGAATCTATCATGTTTACGATCGTTAAATTCAGGTATTTTTGTTTACAGTAGAAACAACAACACAGTCTAATAAAATTATGAAATTATGAATGTGATTTGAGCATTAGGTTTTCTACAGCTTGATTTTTAATGTTTTTTATTTTGTTCTGTCTCAGCTGGAGAATCTGATGCTGGACAAAGACGGCCACATCAAAATCACTGATTTTGGCCTTTGTAAGGAGGGTATTACTCCAGATGCTACCATGAAAACCTTCTGTGGAACTCCTGAATATCTTGCACCTGAGGTAGGACACTGAAAATGATAAACAGTAAGACAAAGATATCAAATATTGTGATATTTTATCCTGATCGCAAACCCCCCCCCCCCCCGGGGGCGCCGTCCAGGTGCTCCGTTTTACAGATCAGCGTCAAACATTGTTATTTACAGAACTGTATCGTACAGCTAGGTACTAATGAAACATATCGTTAGAAAGCTAAGATTCTTCTGATTCCACTGATGTAAACCTTTTTCAAGATCCGATCACCACAGCCGATAGAAAAAAGTTTAACAAAGTCGAAGTCACTCACCTAAGAAGCTTCATATTAATCCGATAACATTGATAACATTCCAACAAAAACGGTCTTGGTACATTGCCAAAGGTCCAGACGATCCAATCCAGTAACATAATCAGTCCAAAACACCGTATTACATCAAAGAGTGGCCACTGTCAGCTGTTGCGTAATCTCAGCGCAGCCACCTCCTCCGTGTAAACTGTGACGTACTCTCACTCCTAACTCTGTGTGCATGTAAACAAAGATCTCAAAATGGTGACTAGCAGCTCCTATCGGGTTAAGTGAGTTGTCAATCTAAACTTGACCCAATCGGAGCTGGCATGGGCTGTCCACAGCCTACAATAGCCAATGAGCCAATATGACCGGTTTTGTCTCCTTTATATAAAAGTATGATTTTGAGTGTAAAATTTGCCTTTTTAGCCTGGATGGTTACCATGGTTACAAAGGGGCCTTTGTGGAAAACGCCTAGACATGCACTTAGGAAAAAATCTGTTAAATATTAATTTTGTGTTAATCCTGGAAATCTCAAGCAAAATTGGATGGATAGCCCTCCACTTCAATATCACATCAAATACTGAAGACGCAGATATGATCTTAAGTTTTTATTTTGTTGGATATGATGAAATTATACAAGGCATTTTTAGGACAGGACCTGTTGAGGAAATTTGGAGAATTGAGTCTGGACTTTCTCCAGAGGTTGCCTTTCACACAAGAACACCGCAGCGGTGCGACTGTCCGCTAAGAACTGTTAGCATCCGCAACAAATCCTTGATGTGAACATTATTGTGGCTAATGTCTGTTCTCCCTCAGGTCCTAGAGGATAATGACTACGGCCGGGCAGTTGACTGGTGGGGTCTTGGTGTAGTCATGTATGAGATGATGTGTGGACGTCTGCCTTTCTACAACCAGGACCATGAACGTTTGTTTGAGCTTATCCTCATGGAGGAGATTCGCTTCCCCAGGAACCTGTCGCCTGAGGCCAAGTCCCTACTGGCTGGACTGCTCAAGAAGGACCCCAAACAGAGGTGTCTTACCACACTCATCCTGTGTGTTCATTCCTTCTGGATATACCCTCTTAATTCTTACATGATCTTGTTTGGACTGACAGGTTAGGTGGAGGTCCTAATGATGCCAAAGAAGTAATGAGTCACAAATTTTTCAGCTCCATCAACTGGCAAGATGCAGTGCAGAAGAAGGTACGAGACTCTGTAGCTGGAGGGAGTGGAACTAATGTTTTTTTCTTTGTCACAGACACAAACTCCTGTTTAGTCATCATTGACTCTGATTTCCGACTCTTTCACCGGGGTTAAAACATTATCAACTCTATCTTTCACTCAGTCACATGTGGCTAAAATTCTTTGATTGAATTTTTTCCCGTTACTCAATCAGTATTGAATGAGTAAATGCACAGATTTGTTATGATATATCACCACTAGGAAAGCTTACCCAGTATACAGGCTTCTCAATAGATGTGTGCCATTTGCATTACCGCTTCCCAAAAAATACTGCATTCTCAAGAGTAAGTAGTTATAGCCAGCCAATTGAGCCACAATTACATTGGAAAATGCTATTGGTTTTCTGGGTTGGATAGCAATGCAATAAGACAAAAATATGCCAGGCCTCAAAAGCCCTGCTGTTGTGTGCAGGATGCTGGGAATTATCTGTGCATGTGATGAAAGAATGCACAGTGCAGTGTTGGAATTCAACGTGCAGCGTGTGCTGCATTCCATACATCTTTAAAATAGAGTTTTGAATGATGTTTTTATTGCTCAGCGTTTCATTTGCGTATTTTTTTTTCTTTTTTCCCCCAAATTTCCCAAGCTTAACTTCCCATGGAAAGTTTCAGAAAATGTTCTGCCCCTTTGCAACCCTATGCCCAAATAACATCAGTTTGGGCAGGTAATTGATTTAGAGGAGTTTAAATGCACCGAGACAAGACTGGAGATGACCCTCTCAAAGTCCTAGACATATCTATACGGGTTGCTGGGCCATCACTGACAACAGGACGGAAATGGACAACAAAAGAAGCTACTCAACAGAGAAAAGCAGCATCCCATCATGCTGACATTGTGGGCCACTTTCAGCAGGGAAGAAGAGGTTTAGGCCTGGGTCAGTTCCCATGGAACTAGGGCTGGGTATTGCCTACAACCTCACGATACGATACGTATCACGATACAGAGGCCACGATACGATACTATCACGATACACGTTGCTTTTGAATAATGACCATGTCCTGCACAAAATTGACTACAACAGTTGTTCTTTATTATTCCATATAACAGCAAAGGCGAAGTCTTAGGGATCGCATCACTCAAAATACTTAAAATTCTGGCCATTAAAAGATCTTAAAAGTAAAATAAAATAATTATCATTCTAATCCCTCCCCAAAAAAAGGCAGTGCACAGAAAGGATCTGTCGCTCACGCATCTCCTCCCAAGATCCCCGGATACGATGTTTTTAATTTCCCTCGTAAGTGCAGAGTCTGTTGCTTGAACATGAGCGCAGTTGCACATCTGGGCATGCAGCGTGGCTATAATGTTCTTCGGACATTACGAGTGTTGCAGCTTTTAGCGGCTTCAGGGCTTTAGCCTCATCTTCACTACAGGCCAGGTCCGCTTCAGTTAAGGTCCACAGCTCCTTGGCATTCTTCCACACCTCAGTGGAGAATAGGTAAGAAACAGTGGGCGTCTCGAACCCACGTTGAGCGGCCAAATTCAGACTGCGTGCAAAGCATTTCACGAGCAGTAACTCTGCCAGTTTTTCCGGTGTTTCCTCCTTGCTTGTTTTGAGTTGAAACGTGTGCTGTTTTTGCTTATGCTGCCCCCTTTGGCATTATTGTGCACTGCACCATAGGTGAAGTTTCGTTTTCAAGAAGGCCGTCAAAGCATTTGATGCCGTATTGATACAGTAGCATCTGCATCGATGCGTGCATCGGCATGACGACGTCACGATATATCGCCATATCGATTTTTTGAGCACAGCCCTACATGGAACCATGCAAATCCTGCAGAGCGGCAAGAATTGGAAGTCCTTTAAATCTGGTCTCTGAAAAAGGCAGCAAGAGGTTCAAGGGGCAGTGGTTGAAATGGGAGATTATAGCAAAAGGTAGATAAGCTGGAAGAACATGTGGGGAACGGAAGCAAGCAGGATAAGCTTACTGCTGAGAGTTACCTATGATGTCCTTCCCTCAGCCAAAAACCTGCTGAAGTGGCTGAACGAAGATCCATCCTGCCCACTATGCTCAACTTCAGCTACTCTCAGGCACATCCTCTCAGGTTGTAAAATAAGTCTGTCTCAAGTAGGGATGGGCATAATTAATCGACGATCGATTAATTGATCATTAAGAATTTCCTCGATGAAATAATTTTTTCATCGAGGAATTCGCTAATTACAAATTTGACCACGGGGGGCAGTGTTTGAAAAAAAAGCCACAGTCCTTCTCAGTTACCTGCGACTGGCTGCGAGTTACCTTGTAGTTCCATTTCCAGAGTAAACATGAAGAGGTCACGGCGAAGTGTTGCATGGGACCATTTTGAGTTAAAAAATGACTTGGTTCACTGCCAACACTGCGAAGCTATCCCAGAGACTGGGGGAGACGAGGAGCCTGCATTGTCTGACACGGACGAGGGGAACGCAAACACCGGAGCCGCGGCCAGGCTAGCTAAGTTAGCACGGAGCTACCTGTGTATCACGGCGACATCAGTCCCCTCAGAGCCGGTTTTTCGGCGGCTGGACTGACGGTCACCAGGCTGCGTTCGCGTCTGACCCCAGAGCAGTTTAACATGCTCATCTTTCTCAACACAAATCCGTAGGCTGGTGCTGAAGTTGTATGTGAGTTACTGGTTATTTTTATGAAGCTGTCTCGACTCAGTACCTTGTTTGATAGTTTTGAGTTACATTTTGCAAAACCTGTCAGACCTAAGTATTATATATTTGTAGTTGTTGTTTAACATTATGTTTTTTTATATTATTATTATTTTATTTTGGAGGAAAAAAAAACGAGGGTCAGTTGTGTTTAGTAGCACCGGCTTCTAGCTGTCGGCTCCGCTGCTTAAGATTACGGCAGCGCATATTTTGTTCATCTTGTAATAAAGATCTCAATGGGGAAACACGCTTTTTTTTTCCACTGCATTTTAATGTAGCTTATAAATAGTGAATTTTTTAACTTGAAAATATTAATGATTAATCTAAAATTCGTCATTAACTGTCCCGACGATCGACGAAGACAATTTAATCGAACGCCCATCCCTAGTCTCAAGGTATAATTGATTACAATGCCAAAAACCTTGATGACGCTTTGGCACACAACTTAAGTTATGTCCCTAACATTCGCTGGTAGCCGCAGACACCTGCTAACATCTACTTTTAGTAGGTAACTTCAATTGTATAGATGATCTTCAACCGTACAAGGGACATTCACCATTTAGTCCTATATTCTAAAACCTAAATCTGAGGTAAACAAAAACTGATCAAATCAATGCAAGGAGAAGGGAACTCTGAGAGTGCAAAGTGATGGGCCACTTAATGACCATATTGCATTTAAATGTATTTCATCATGTACCGTCTACACCGCAGTTTTCTTCAAACTAATAACATAAAAGCAGGAAAAATATCCTTTATCTGATATAATTTTAATGTGATTGATTTAATTTGTTGGTGTACAGACACTGAATAAAGATAACCCCCTAAAAGTACACATTTTTATTAACAAAATCATGATTATCATCCAGAGCTGCACAAAATGCACAAAAAACTGTTAATAGATATCAGTACTCTACAGTGTTCAATTTTTTTTCAATGAAGGGGAGAGTAGAAAGAAGAAAGGGAAAATGGGGAAACAATCCTGGATCCACCCCATGGTCCAGATCTGCACCAAAATGTCGTTCCCTGGCCCATACCTCTTCCTTTCACACAAAAATAATATTTATTTTCAGTTTTCACATTTAAGTGAAGGGGTTATAAATAATCTAAACTAATAAACAATGATTTTAAGTCAAGTAAAATCTAAAATACTTATCAAAGCTTTTTTTAATGTTAATCTTTTAAAAGTTCTTAATTTTTGAAAATAAATTAAATAAAGGTGAATATAAAGTTTTCATCGTTCTTTTTAATCAGAATCAGAAAGTATTTATTGCCAAGTAGGTTTACACCTACAAGGAGTTTGCTCTGGTTATTGGTGCATAGAATGAACATAGAAACATAAAAACACAATAAATACAGCACACATAAGAAAAGCAATAAAAATAAACAATACATATTTACTCACTATTTACTTCTTATTTACTCACTTTTTATATTATTTGTAACCTTTATTTAGACATAAAAATAAAGCCTTCATCACCACAGAGGTCAGGGCGACGGGTCTGTAATCATTGAATCCAGCGATCTTTGTTTTTTTGGGGACAGGGATGATGGTGGAGGTCTTGAAGCAGGCTGGTACGTGACATGTCTCCAGTGAGGTGTTAAAAATTTCAGTAAACACCGGAGACAGCTGATCAGCACAGTGGTTCTGTCTCCTGAAGAGTCTGTTGACGTCCCTCTCCAGGAATTGAAAGTGGTAGATTATTCCACAGCAGAGGGGCTTGATGGCTAAAAGCTCTGGCTCCTACTCTACTTTTAGAGACTTAAGGGACGACAAGTAGGCCTGAATTCTGGGAGTGGAGTGCTCTAGTGGGTTGATAAGGTACTAACAGCTCTTTAAGGTAAAAAGGCGCTATATTATTAAGGGCCTTGAATGTGAGGAGGAGAATTTTAAATTCTATTCTAGATTTAACTGGAAGCCAGTGTAGCGATGCTAATACTGGAGAAATGTGCTCTCTTTTCTTGGTTCACGTCAGGAAACGTGCTGCGGCATTTTGGACAAGCTGTAGAGTCTTTGACGACTTACTGCTGGAGCCTGATAATAATGAATTACAATAGTCCAGTCTCGATGTAACAAAGGCGTGGACTAGTTTTTCTGCTTCTTTTTGCGAAAGGACATGTCTGATTTTTGAGATGTTACGCAAGTGGAAAAAGGCGGTCCTAGAAATTTGTTTTAAGTGAATATTAAAGGATAAATCAGGATCGAAGATCACTCCCAAGTTCCTGACTGTTTCATTGGAAGCAGGGGCAATGTCGTCTAGCGCAGCTATATCATTAGATATTGTATCTCTAAGGTGTTTAGGGCCAAGTATTATAACCTCTGTTTTATCTAGAGAAGTTTAATAAGAGAAAATTGCATGTCATCCAGGTTTTTATGTCCTTGAGACATGCTCGGCGTTTAGTTAATTGATTACTTTGTTCAGGTTTTATTGAAAAGTATAACTGGGTGTCATCCGCATAGCAGTGGAAATTTACAGAGTGTGTCCTGATAATGATTCCTAGTGGAAGCATATATAATGAGAATAAAATTGGGCCGAGCACAGAGCCCTGTGGAACATTACATTACATTACATTTCATTTAGCTGACGCTTTTATCCAAAGCGACTTACAATAAGTGCATCAACTCCGAGGGTACAGACCCAGAACAACAAGAATCAAGAAAGTACAATTTCTTCAAAATAAGACAAAACTACAAAGTGCTATAAGTAAGTGCCATTTAAGTGCTACTAAAAGTGTTAGTTTCAAAGAGTTGTTAGTTTTTTTTGTTTTTTTGTTTGTTTGACAGATGTCCGGATGTCGATGGGGAGCTCATTCCACCATCTAGGAGCCAGGACTGCAAACAGTCGTGATTTTGATAAGTGTTTAGCTTGCAGTGAGGGAGCAACGAGCCGATTAGCCGAAGCAGAGCGGAGTGAACGAGCTGGGGTGTAACGTTTGACCATGTCCTGGATGTAGACTGGACCTGATCCATTCACAGCATGGTACGCAAGTACTAGTGTTTTGAACCGGATGCGAGCGGCCACTGGTAACCAGTGAAGGGAGCGGAGGAGCGGAGTAGTGTGAGTGAATTTCGGTTGGTTAAAAACCAGTCGAGCTGCTGCATTCTGGATGAGCTGCAAAGGTCGGATGGCAGTAGCAGGTAGACCTGCCAGGAGGGAGTTACAGTAATCTAGGCGTGAGATGACCAGAGCCTGGACCAGAACCTGCACTGCCTTCTGAGTGACAAGGGGGCGTATTCTCCTGATGTTGTACAGTATGAATCTACAGGACCGTGTTGTTGCATTAATGTTGGCAGTAAGGGAGAGTTGGCTATCGAGTGTCACACCCAGGTTCCTAGCAGTCTGAGTGGGGGTTAACACAGAGTTGTCAAAGTAAATAGTCAAGTCGTGGATGGGAGAGTCTTTCCCTGGAAGGAAAAGTATTTCAGTCTTGTCAAGGAACACCATGGTTAACTTTGCTGCGCACAGATGACTCATGATTAATTTGCACGAATTGGGAGCGATCAGAAAAATAAGATGTAAACCAGTTAAGGGCGGTTCCATTAATGTTAATTAACTGTTTAAGTCTTTGTAATAAAATTTGATGGTCAATTGTGTCGAATGCTGCACTGAGATCTAACAGAACGAGGACAGACACAAGTCCCTGATCTGAGGCTATTAAAAGGTCATTAGTGACTATTGCCAAGGCTGTCTCTGTGCTGTGATTGGCTCTGAACCCAGACTGAAAGTCTTTATATATATTATTTTCCTGGAGAAACTCACACAGCTGATTGACTACAACTTTTTCTAAGATTTTAGACATGAAGGGGAGATTAGATATTGGTCTGTAATTGGCTAGAACCTCTGGGTCTAGGGTGGGTTTTTTGAGAAGGGGTTTGATTAGTGCTATTTTAAAAGAATGTGGTACATGACCTGATGATAATGACAGATTGATTGTGTTAAGTAACGAACTATTAATTAGGGGCAGAATTTCTTTAAGTAATTTTGTAGGAATGGGATCTAAGATTTAGAACCTGAGATTATTTTGGTAAACTGCACAGAACGGAAGAAGAGGAGAAGTCTCTGTTTCCACTAGCTAGTAGCTGGAGTTCGTCAAGTTTGTTGCACAATGAGCGCACGTTGGAGAGGAATATTCATGGAAGCGGTGTGCGAAGTCCCCGCCGGTGAAGACGCACAAGCGAACCAGCTCGATTACCTCTCCTCCACCGCTTCACCGTCTGAACAAAGGTGAGCGCACCTTTGACCAGAATGTCCAAAATTTCGACAGATGAGGCAATGAAACTCAGATATAAATTATCCGGAGTTATGTCCCTGATGTTCATGAGCATCTCTCTTGTGAAAGAGCTCCCTTTTTTTAAGCAGAAAACTGAATTAACTAAAAATACAGGACAAAACATCGCGCACCAAATCGCCGAGGCAGCCGTCCGCGGCGCCATTTTAGATAAGTTTCCCACTTAAAAGAAATATAAAACTGTCTGAATAAATTTCTACACATCTTAATTGAACAGCTTCAACACTTGCTTTTCATCTCTTATATCCAACCCCCACTTCTCTTGTTTAAAGAGAGAAGTGACTTCTAGCTTGGCCTGTCAGGATTTTAAATCTTAGCTGGAATACTAAACATATGAGACATGCACCGAACTCCGGAGATCCTCTAAACCCTCTCTGCAGGGGCTGTATGTGTGAATGCACATGTGCCAGTGAGAGCCACTGGTGTTTCTGCAGCCTTTCTCCTTCTGGCCCCCTAGTTTAAAGTCTGCAGAAAGTCTGGAAGAGCTGATGTGAGAAAATAGCAGGAGATCCTTCACAGGGTTCACCACAGGCAAGTGGGGGTGTTGATGACCACGATGACATCACCACCAAAGATGTCAAGAGAGCCTTTGGTGATGGGGATCAACGTGCTCTGCAGCAGAAATATAGATTACGTCCTACCTATGCATGGTGCACCACCCCTAACCTCAATGCTCTGTTGTTGTGAACACATCTGAGCAGAGAATGTCCCGCTGCTTTGTGCCTATGGAGTTCATATCTGAAAACAGTTACACTGTATTTTAGCTGAACATTTGAGAGATTTGAAAACTCTCTTTTCGCTGTCTTTTCTCTTTTGAGAGTGCACCATGTAAGGTTATATTTCTTAGTTCTCACTGCCCATTCATCCTGCTCCCGGTCAGGCTCTGGATTCTACAGCGACTGGGTCTGGACCCGAGCCACAGTCCACCTATTAGTGACCCCTGCAATTAATAGTAATCTCTACCTCTGTCGCTCTTTCTCTCTCTCTTTGTCTCTTTGAGTCACTCAATAAATCTGATTTTTCCCATCCTTGTGATCGGGCCAAACAGCAAATGATCCAGAGATGAGATAAAGTGAAAACACTGGGTTTAAACGAGATGAGAAAGGAGAGCGCAGTTCATGAACAAGGTAGTATGTCGAATTTGTTTTGGAACAGTGGCAAAAAAAATTGGGAATACAGGGTTGCCATCCCGTTCATTGTTACTGCTGCTGCTTCAGGATAAGAGCTGTCATGTTGTCCTCCCTCTCCACTCCCCTGCTAGCCTTCTCACTTACCCTTACTCACAATATACACGAACCCTAATCAAACAGTTTGAGAACCTGAACAGTTTACCTTAAGTTTACTTTTTGTATGTTTGATTCACTTGCGTTAATGAGAAACGCTGTTCACCTGCTATTCTTCTACGTGCTCAACTTTGAATGAATGCTCAACATACTTATTAAATACAAACTGTATTTAATTCCATGACGTTGTCATATGAAAAAGTTCTCAAGCAAGATATTTCAGTTTGTAAGAGATAGTATGGTACATATCCCCCTAGTTGATGTACTCTATGAACAATGCAGTTCAGATGACCATTGTTTAAAATCCAGCATGTAGCCAACTGTTTACTCTTCTCCCCTTTCTGCTTCAGCTTACCCCACTCTTCAGACCACAAGTGACGTCAGAGACAGACACCCGGTATTTTGATGAAGAATTCACGGCACAGACCATCACACTCACTCCTCCAGACAAGTGTAAGTATCCTTAGCCTCAGGGGTGCAGTGCATCTACACAATCTGATTCATGATCATCTTCTGGTTTCATGGTTCGAATGTGACGATGGACTTCTGTCTTCTTACAGATAACAGTCTGGACTGTGAGGATCCGGGCCAACAAGCACACTTCCCCCAGTTCTCCTATTCTGCTAGCATAAGAGAGTGATAGCATCTCTGACACACACACACACACACACACACACACACACACACACACACACACACACACACACAACCACACACACACAACCACAGAAGAGTCATGAACACCTTTGCCATATCACTTACAGCTATAAAATGACCAGAACCTCCATCTTTTGGTCTCAGCTAGATCTACATGTTATTGCCTCAGCTGGCAGCCTTATTGCTCTGTAGAACCTTCTCTATCAACACGACAAACCCTGGCCACACTGGCAGCACTGTAACTTCAGTACCTCACATAGTCGTCAGCACAAGTCAACAACACACTCAAGACTCAGTCTGTAGCACCTTCGGATGGCCTGTAAACAACTGCTGATGCTTTTCGGGCCGAAATGTCTTTTTTTTTTTTAACGCTCTCTGTTCTGTGGTGTGATGAGAAGTCATACAGCTCTTTTGTGATGTTTCAAAGTGCTCTTCACAACTAGCTCCTACCACTGGTGATAAGTCAGGTGCATCTTTGAGGGAGGAAAAAGTGTGGCTGTTTGTTTGGTCTCAGTCTGTCCGTCTGTTCGGGTGTCTGTTTTGTTTTTGAGAAAATAAGGGCTTCAAATACAGATTGTGTGTTTTTTTAGAACACTTGCCCACTGTGTATAAGGAGCAACATGTGAATGGAAAACAAACAAGGATCAAAGTGACATGGAGAACAGTTTTGACAAAGTGAAAAATAACAGGGACGGTAATTTATATATTGTATGCAATGGAAAGAAATAACTCGCACATGAGTTCGCTCTCACCTCAGACGTGATCTTTGGTAGAAGGTCTGTCAGTGGCACCAAAATTGTTGGGAATTGGGATAACTTAATGCACAAGGTGTATATGTTATTTAAACGTTTTTGTTTTTTGGACACATTTTTGATCTTTATTGATCGGATAAATACATAGCAGCCATGTTATTTAAGAGGCTCATTAAGCACTTACTGGTTTAAAGAAGACATTATTTCTGTCTGATGTGCTATGTTCATAAGTAAGCTGACAGCTTAGTGGATTCTATGCTTGCCTATATCACCTATGTATCATAAATGTCAAAAACTGTCAGATACTGAGAGTTGGCATCAAATTGTCCCATTTACTTTAGTATGCATGAGGTTTTTGCATTTGGCCTTTTTTAGATTATTTCATTTCAACAACCTTCTTTATATATATATATGTATAGTATAACCAACCCCAGCACCAAACTGAATTATTAGCACTTTCAGAATACATGTTCATAATTGGAACATCATTATCTCTTGGCTTCCAAAGCTTGCGCTGTAACATTCTCAGTCATGTCTAAATTAGATATATTTAAAATTTTTCCAGTGCATCCGAACTGCTGCTGCTATTGTTCAGACATGAATGTGCCACTAGATTGGATTGGACTTGTAATAACTTGAGGGCTATAAAAAAACATCCAGTGATATCAGTGAGCTGTTGATATGAACATGAACATGGTCCATGGTGAGATTTCGTTTTTTAGTGCAATGTGGACTTGCAGGGGACGTCTTTTGTGTTTTTCAGTTCTTCCCATGTGTTATTAACAACATGAAGTGGTTATCAGGAGGCTGGCAGAGATTTGCAATATTGGGTGTTACACAATGTTAGATTCATTTTCATGTACAGTTTATGTGTCAGTCATGATAAAAGGCTGGGGCAGAAAACCTGCTCAGCTTCCTGTTACTCTCAGAGCCTTCTACCAACACAAGCTGTTCTGGCATCATATCCGTTATTTTTGTTTCTTATCTTCTCGTTTTACTTGTCCACTTGCTGTTCTCCCTCATCCTCCCTCTTCCCTGAGCCTACTCATATTAAAGGGATAGTTCACAGAAATGTTTTAATTTACTAATCTACTCATCACTATGCCGATGGAGGAGTGTGTTGAGTCCACAAAACACTTTTAGAGTTTCAGGGATAAACAATTTTGCAGCCAAGTCCGATACAATTGAAGTCTATCATGACTCCTTCAAACGTAATAAAACAATAGAATTCAAATTCAAACATTCAAATCTGACTTGAAACGGCACCATGCCTGCTACGGGAAGTAGCGATGCAAGCAAATGTAGTGATGTAAACGTGCACCCCCGCATGCCCTTTGGCGAAAGCTTGTGAGCAGTATGTGTGATGTTTCTGGTAAATATCAGAGGACATTTGGGCTAAAAACATGGTGTATATCTCCTTGTTTCCAGTCAAATTTGTATGTTGGGGCTTCCTGACACTTGGATGACACAACACAAGCAGTATGGATGCCACTGTACTGTTCGTGTGGTGTCACCCACTATTGTGTATTTTTTGGGGCGTTTGAAAAATGGATCACCATTTACTTCAATTGTTTTGGATTTGGCTGCAACGCTGTTTAACCCGGAAACTAATTAAGTGTTTTGTGGACTCAAACACTTCACCCACCCAACCATTATCATAGCGGTCAGTAGATGAGTGAATTTACATTTTTTTGTGAACTATCCCTTTAAGGAAGTTGATAATCATTGTCACAAATGTATGTTTTTCAGTGACATTATTGTATCAAACAGTTATTTACTATTTGTCTATGAATGTAATTCTGAAAGACAAGGATCCAATACACCTGTTTAACTGTCTTAATAAACCCTTGTGTTTGTGTTTTGATTCTTCTCATCTCTGCTCTGTTTCTCCACTTGGTGTCATTAGCAAAACAGGTACCAAGCACTAGTCAGTTTACAGTTTATCAGAGTGGTGTCAGTTTAACAGCAGTTCACCTTCAAACAGGAAGGTTTCTGATATATAGACATATAGATCTGTTCAAGTAGCTGCTCTGATGTAGCGTGAGCAATTTTGTGTCAATTGGCCAATGTTACCACAACTTCATTTTCACACTGCTCAGTAGGTGGCGCTATGACTCTGAACTAATATTTATACATGGAGCTATTCAGATCAGGATTGTGATCATAGGTCAGTGGTTTGGAGCCGGTCGGATAATGCAGAGTGGATTAGCAAAGTACTTCCTGGGTCCTGGCGAATCAGTAGGGGGCGCTATGACACTGAGGAAATATTGACACATAGAGCTGTTCAGCCTTGTACTCTAATCATGTGACAGAAGTTTGGTAGTGATAGGACAATGCACAGTGGAGTTATGACAACATCGTGCCCTTTGGCGAAGGATAATCCTTCGCCGCACCTCAATGTTTATATGGTTTGAGGAAATGTCACAAATCTCACCTTGATCCAATGACTTGACTGAGCTCATTTGAGCTGTATATCGTGAAGCAGCCAGGAGCAGTTCATCAAAATATAAAACATATCACTTCATGTTGCCACCAGGGGGCGCTGTGATTTCAAGTCATAATTTCTCAGTAGATGTCATCAGGCCGGAACTCGTGTCTTACATGTCTAGTTTTGACTTGATTGAACCATGTATGTACGAGATACAGATGCTCGTGTTTTGATGGCGTGTAACCAAACTTTGACGTCACGCCACAGTGTGACGGAAAATAAATCCCTAAATCAATTTTTATCTCAATCTGTTTGTGATGACACTCATCTGAATTTGAAGTTGATCTGATGAAAGCTCTACGACAAGTACATCAAAGTAAAAATGTGGAATATGGCTAAAATGGCCTCTAAATCCAGAATGGCGGGCTTCTTGTTTGGTCTAGCATACAGTGGATATAAAAAGTCTACACACCCCTGTTAAAATGCAAGGTTTTTGTGATGTAAACAAATGAGACAAGATAAATCCTGTCTGAACTTTTTCCACCTTTAATGTGACCTTTAACGTGAACAATTCAATTGAAAAAACAAACTGAAATCTTTTAGAGGGAAAAATAAAAATAAAAAAATAAAACAATGTGGTTGCATAAGTGTGCACACCCTCTTATAACTGTGGATGTGGCTGTATTCAAAGTTAACCAATCACATTCAAACTCATGTTAAAAAGTAGTCAGTACACACCTGCCATCATTTACAGTGACTCTGATTAATCCTAAATAAAGTTCAGCTGTTCTAGTAGGATTTTCCTGACATTCTCTTAGTTGCAACTTACAGCAAGAGCCATGATCCGCAGAGAGCTTCCTAAGCATCAGAGGGATGTCATTGTTGAAAGGTATCGGTCAGGAGAAGGGTACAAAATAATTTCCAAGGTATTAGATATACCACGGACCACAGTGAAGACAGCCATCATCAAGTGGAGAAAATATGGCACAACTGTGACATTACAAAGAACTGGACATCCCTCCAAAATTGATGAAAAGACAAGAAGAAAACTGGTCAGGGAGGCTTCCGAGAGGCCGACAGCAACATTAAATGAGCTGGAGGAATTACTGGTAAGGACTGGCTGTGTACTACATGTGACAACAATCTTCCGTATTATTCGTATGTTTGGGCTATGGGGTAGGGTGGCATACAGAAGCCTTTTCTTACCAAGAAAAACATCCAAGCTCGGCTACATTTTGCAAAAACATACATGAAGTCTCCAAAAAGCATGTGGGAAAATGTGTTATGGTCTGATGAATCCGAGGTTGAACTTTTTGGCCATAATTCCAAAAGATATGTTTGGCACAAAAACAACACTGCACATTCACCCAAAGAACACCATAACCACAGTGAAGCGTGGTGGTGGCAGCATCATGCTTTGGGGCTGTTTTACTTCAGCTGGAACAGGGGCCTCAGTCAAGGTGGAGGGAATTATGAACAGTTAAAAAACACCAGTCAGTTTTGGCACATAATCTTCAGGCTTCCGTTAGAAAGCTGAAGATGAAGAGGAATTTCACCTATCAGCATGATAACGACCCAAAGCATACATCCAAATCAACAAAAGCATAGCTTCACCAGAAGAAGATTCATGTTTTGGAATGGTCCAGCCAGACCCCAGACCTGATTCCAATTGAACATCTGTGGGGTGATCTGAAGAGGGCTGTGCACAGGAGATGCCCTCGCAAGATGAAAGATTTGGAGCCTTTTGCAAAGAGGAGAAGGAAAATATTGCCAAGTCAAGATGTGCCATGCTATTAGACTCCTACCCCAAAAGACTGAGTGCTGTAATAAAATCAAAAGGTGCTTCAACAAAGTGTTAGGTCAAGGGTGTCCACACTTATGCAACCAGGTTATTCTAATTTTTTAATTTTTAATTTTTCCTCCTAAAAGGTTTCAGATTGTTTTTCAGCTGAATTGTTAACGTTATAGGTCACGTTAAAGGTGGAAAAAGTTTGGACAGGATTTATCTTTGTCTCATTTGTTTACATAAAAAAAACCTTGAAATTGAACAGGGGTGTGTAGACTTTTTATATCCACTGTATGTATCCAAGAGACTTATTTGTTTGTCATGAAAAGACACATGCCCAAATCGATTTTTGTACATGTCGGCCAATCGTAGTGCCGGGGCTGCACTTTAGGGGGCGCTCCCTAATACAACAGGTGATGACATGTTTAGCCGCATGTTGTCTTTTAACCGCTGGCTGTCGAGGTGGTGTCCTGTAAACGGCATGGGCTTTGTAGATAATTGGCTAACTTTTTTGAGAAAACCTGGTCTTGTTATGAGAGACGGCGTTCATCCCACTTGGGTTGGAGCAGCTCTCTTATCTAGGAATATTACTAAGTCTATAACATGACAACCCATAGTTGGGACCAGGAAGCAGAGCTGCAGTGCTAAACACTTCTCTGCGCTCCCTCTGGATCAGTCACAAAACCCCATAGAGATAGTGTCTGTCCACCGTCCGATTAAATTATTGAAATTAAACAATAACAGAGCGAGAACTCCACACAATAATCTAATTCAAATTAAAACAACCTCTGAAACAACACAGGGAACTAAAACTTTTAAATTGGTCTTTTAAACATTAGATCACTGTCATCAAAAGCTATTTTAGTTAATGAAATAGTCATTACTTATTTCATTAGTAGACTTTACCAGCCTCCCTGGTAAAGTCTACTCCAAGGTGCTGGAAAGGAGGGTTCGGCTGATCGTCGAACCTCAGATTGAAGAGGAACAATGCGGTTTTCGCCCCGGACGTGGAACTACGGACCAGCTCTTCACTCTCGCAAGGATCCTGGAGGGGGCCTGGGAGTATGCCCATCCGGTCCACTTGTGTTTTG
This sequence comes from Pleuronectes platessa, assembly GCF_947347685.1. NCBI lineage: Eukaryota > Metazoa > Chordata > Actinopteri > Pleuronectiformes > Pleuronectidae > Pleuronectes > Pleuronectes platessa. The sequence continues at coordinate 24,580,876 of NC_070640.1, forward strand.
TGGATCTGGAGAAGGCGTATGACCGGGTCCCCCGGGAGAAACTGTGGGAGGTGCTGCGGGAGTATGGGGTAAGGGGGTCTCTCCTCAGGGCCATCCAATCCCTGTACTCCCAAAGCGAGAGCTGTGTTCGGGTCCTCGGCAGCCAGTCAGTTTCGTTCTCAGTGGGTGCTGGTCTCCGCCAGGGCTGCGCCTTGTCACCAATCCTGTTTGTGATATACATGGACAGGATATCGAGGCGTAGTCGTGGTGGGGAGGGGTTGCAGTTCGGTGGTCTGAGGATCTCGTCACTGCTTTTTGCGGATGATGTGGTCCTCATTGGATCATCGGCTTGTGACCTTCAGCACTCACTGGATCGGCTGGCGGCCGAGTGTGAAGCGGCTGGGATGAGGATCAGCACCGCTAAATCTGAGGCCATGACTCTTAGCAGGAAACCGATGGATTGCTTACTCCGGGTAGGAAATGAGTCCTTAGCCCAAGTGAAGGAGTTCAAGTACCTCGGGGTCTTGTTCGCGAGTGAGGGTACTATGGAGCGTGAGATTGGCCGGAGAATCGGAGCAGCGGGGGCGGTATTGCGTTCGCTTTACCGCACCGTTGTAACGAAAAGAGAGCTGAGCCGCAAGGCAAAGCTCTCGATCTACCGGTCGATCTTCGTTCCTATCCTCACCTATGGTCATGAGTGCTGGGTGATGACCGAAAGGACGAGATCGCGGGTACAAGCGGCCGAGATGAGTTTTCTCAGAAGGGTGGCTGGCGTCTCCCTTAGAGATAGGGTGAGAAGCTCAGTCATCCGTGAGGGACTCGGATTAGAGCCGCTGCTCCTTTACTTAGAAAGGAGTCAGCTGAGGTGGTTCGGGCATCTGGTAAGGATGCCCACTGGGCGCCTCCCTTGGGAGGTGTTTCAGGCACGTCCAGTGGGGAGGAGACCTCGGGGAAGACCCAGGACTAGGTGGAGAGATTATATCTCAACACTGGCCTGGGAACGCCTCGGGATCCCCCCGTCAGAGCTGGTCAATGTGGCCCGGGAAAGGGAAGTCTGGGGCCCCCTGCTTGAGCTGCTCCCCCCGCGACCCGACCCCGGATAAGCGGATGACGATGAGATGAAATAGTCTCCGATTACAACATAGATTTATTATCCCTCACTGAGACGTGGCTGCATCCTGATGAATATGTCAGTCTAAATTAATCTACTCCCCCCAGTCATATAAATTCACAGGTTCCCAGAGAATTTGGACGAGGAGGTGGAGTTGCTGCTATTTTTAACTCCAGTCTATCAATTAATCCTAAACCCAGCTACAAATCATTTGAATGTCTGGTTCTTAGTCTTCCACGCCAATCCAGGAAACACCAACAGCCAATCATATTTGCTGTAGTTTACCGTGCTCCCAGGGCTTATACTGAATTCTTAACGGAATTCCCTGAGTTTTTATCAAACTTAGTCCTAAAGACCGATAAAATTATTATTGTTGGTGACTTTAATATACATGTTGACAATAATAAAGATTGCCGTAGCATTTAGTTCAATACTAGACTCAATTGGTTTCAGTCAGTGTGTACACCAACCTACTCATTGTTGTAACCACACAATTGACCTTATATTATCGTACGGTGTCGGAATCGAACATTTAACAGTACTTCCGCTCAATCCAGCTCTATCAGACCATAATTTAATAACCTTCGATTTTTCAATAACTGAATATATCCCAATAATAAAAAACTCATTTTCTAGATGTCTACCTGATAGTGCTGTAGCTAAATTTAAGGAAATAATTCCAATTACATTTAAACCCGTATTATCCGTAGATATAAAGAACAAATTCTTTAAAAAGCCAAGCTCCATTGAGATCGACCACCTCGTCGATAGCTCTGCAGACTCATTACGATTAACATTAGATTCAATAGCGCCTCTAAAAAAGAAAAATGCCAAACATAGTAAATTAGCTCCGTGGTATAATTCCCAGACAAATGAGTTAAAACAATTATCAAGAAAACTAGAAAGGAAGTGGCGCTCCAGCAACCATGTTGAAAACCTCAGACTGGAAGAATAGTGTTAAAGAATATAAAAAGGCTCTCCACAAAGCAAGAGCCGCTATTCAAAACTAATAGAAGAGAATAAAAACAACCCCAGGTTTCTCTTCAGCACTTTAGCCAGGCTGACAGAGAGTCACACCTCCACCGAACCCAGTATTCCTCGATCCCTAAATAGCAATATCTTTATGACCTTTTTTAATGATAAAATTCTAACTATTAGAAATAAAATCAACCATCTCGTGCCCTCAATTGGCACTAATACCCTCCCAACAACAGAGATCTCAGAAACGGCTGAGAATCCTACCAATTACTTAGACAGCTTCTCTCTGATCACCTGTGATCAGCTTACCAAATTAATCTCAGGTTCTAAACCAACAACCTGTATCTTAGATCCCATTCCTACAAAATTACTTAAAGAAATTCTGCCCCTAATTGATAGTTCGTTACTTAATACAATCAATCTGTCATTATCATCAGGTTATGTACCACAGTCTTTTAAAATAGCAGTTATCAAACCCCTTCTCAAAAAACCCACTCTAGACCCAGAGGTTTTAGCCAATTACAGACCAATATCTAATCTCCCCTTCATGTCTAAAATCTTAGAAAAAGTGGTAGCCAATCAGCTGTGTGAATTTCTCCAGGAAAATAATATATATGAAAACTTTCAGTCGGGGTTTAGAGCCAATCACAGTACAGAGACAGCCTTGGCAAAAGTCACTAATGGCCTTTTAATAGCCTCAGATCAGGGACTTGTGTCTGTCGTCGTTCTGTTAGATCTCAGTGCAGCATTCGACACAATTGACCATCAAATTCTATTACAAAGACTCAAACAGTTAATTAACATTAATGGAACCGCCCTTAACTGGTTTAAATCGTACTTTTCTGATCGCTCCCAATTCGTGCAAATGAATGATGAGTCATCTGTGCGCACCAACGTTAACCATGGTGCTCCACAGGGCTCTGTGCTCGGCCCAATTTTATTCTCATTATATATGCTTCCACTAGGAAACATTATCAGGACACACTCGGTAAATTTCCACTGCTATGCGGATGACACCCAGTTATACTTATCAATAAAACCTGAACAAAGTAATCAATTAACTAAACTTCGAGCATGTCTCAAGGACATAAAAACCTGGATGACCCGCAATTTTCTCTTATTAAACTCAGACAAAACAGAGGTTATAATACTTGGCCCCAAACACCTTAGAGATACAATATCTAATGATATAGCTGCGCTAGACGACAATGCCCTTACTTCCAACAAAACCGTCAGGAACTTGGGAGTGATCTTCGATCCAGATTTCTCCTTTAATAGTCACTTAAAACAAATTTCTAGAACCGCCTTTTTCCACTTGCATAATATCTCAAAAATCAGACATGTCCTTTCGCAAAAAGATGCAGAAAAACTAGTCCACGCCTTTGTTACATCGAGACTGGACTATTGTAATTCATTATTATTAGGCTCCAGCAGTAAGTCGTTAAAGACTCTACAGCTTGTCCAAAATGCCGCAGCACGTGTCCTGACGAGAACAAAGAAAAGAGAGCACATTTCTCCGGTATCATCGCTACACTGGCTTCCAGTTAAATCTAGAATAGAATTTAAAATTCTCCTCCTCACCTTCAAGGCCCTTAATAATATGGCACCATTTTACCTTAAAGAGCTGTTAGTACCTTATAAACCCACTAGAGCACTCCGCTCCCAGAATTTAGGTCTACTTGTCGTCCCTAAAGTCTTTAAAAGTAGAGTAGGAGCCAGAGCTTTTAGCCATCAAGCTCCTCTGCTGTGGAATAAACTACCACTTTCAGTTCGGGAGGCAGACACCATCTGTTCGTTTAAGAGTAGGCTCAAAACCTTCCTTTTTGATAAAGCTTATAGTTAGAGCTAATTAGTGCGGCAGAACGTTACTTGTTCTATTTTATGACACATGACACATGGAGCTTCTTTTTCCAGCTTCTCCTTCCTCTTCTCCATCCCTATCCCCCTTCCCCGGAATCCCTTTGCTTTATCACCCGCAGATCCAGGGCCTCTGTGGCCGCACCATGGATTGCGGTTTGTTGATCGCGCACCGGGGGTCACGAGGGTGGATCCAGTGGGGCGGATTCTGTGTTGTGTGGGCTGATCGTGGTGGTGGTGGCGGACCCTGTGTCGCGTTGGCATCGGGTACGGGCATTGGACCAGGACCGCAGCGGCGGCTCGTGGTGGGTGGCGGTGGACGGTGACTGAGGACTGGAGTGGCGATCTGGTCTGGATGGTGGATCGTGGTCCTGCTGGTTGCTGACCATGGACTGTGATTGCAGCGGGACTGCTTGGCATGTCATGTTGGGGTTGTCCTTCGGGATGCTTACCCTCATCAAAGGCTGCTAGAGACTTTAATCTTTAATCTGGAAGACTTTAATCTTGATGATGTTTTCCTGCACGTGGCATCTATTGCACTTCTGTCCGTCCTGGGAGAGGGATCCCTCACATGGGGCTCTCTCTGAGGTTTCTACGTATTTTTACCCTGTTAAAAGGGTTTTTAGTAGTTTTTCCTTACTCTTGCTGAGGGTTAAGGACAGAGGATGTCACATCCTGTTAAAGCCCTATGAGACGAATTGTAATTTGTGAATATGGGCTATACAAATAAAATTTGATTGATTGATTGATTGATTATTTTGCCACGTCCATTCCTTAAAACCATATGAATATCTTCAGGGGGGGGGGATGTTGCTACACACATGTAGTTTGAGTGAGATAGAACCATGAACACTGAAGTTACAGCAATTTCGTGTTTCGCGGCGAGTTGATGAACTTTAATGCCACGCCATTAATATGGCGTTTGACGAAAAGTCACAGTTATCTTATGCCTTCATTATCAATGTCTTGAGACCCATTTGATACAGTTTGACATGGTTGAGGTCAGTGGATGAGGAGGAATACATCCAAGTGTAAGACAAACAAAAAACAAGACATGTCCTGGTGCCACCAGGGGGCGCTGTGATTTCAAGTCATAATTTCTGTGTAGATGTCATCAGGCCGGGACTCTTGTCTTACATGTCTAGTTTGGACTTGATTGGACCATGTATGTTCGAGATACAGATGCTCGTGTTTAGATGGCGTGTAACCAAACTTTGACGCCACGCCACGGTCACACAGAGTGACGAAAAATAAATCCCTAAATCATTGTTATCTCCAGTTTGTTGTGATCACACTCGTCTAAATTTTAAGTTGATCTGATGAAAGCTCTACGACTCGTCCATCAAAGTAAAAATATTGAATATGACCAAAATGGCCATTAAATCCAAAATGGCGGGCTTCCTGTTGCATTTTTCATAATGCTCCTTGAGGCTTTTTTGTGCATCTGGTCATGATACACAATTGTCCTCATTTTCTAGAGGATCCGTGAATGCTAAATGAGGGGCTTTTCCGTAGGTGGCGCTGTTGAGCCATTTCCAAATACTCCAGAATACGTACATTTTCACCACTTTCTAATTTACTGCAAAGTTTAGAAACTTTTTGAGCATGTTAAAGCCCTCAAAAAGCCAATTCATTTAAGAGAGAAATAATCCTTTCAATTTCAATAGGGCCTCTCACCATTCGGTGCTCGGGCCCTAATAATCCTTTCAATTTCAATACGGCCTCTCACCATTCAGTGCTCAGGCCCTAATATTTAGGGCTGTCAAAGTAAACACGTTAATCTATTCGGTTATTGTGGCCGAGATTAATGCAATAAAATATTTTAAACGCAGTTAACACAACTTTGTTTACTTCCGGTGTGCGTTGACCCCGCCGCTTGCCTGCAGTCAGTTAGCTTGGAGAGACCGAGTTGAATATGGAGCGAGCTGAGGGATTGTTGGGCGGAAAGTTTCTATTTAAGAGGCAAAATGACAGAACAATCGTCTAAACAAAAGTTGTATATAGTATTTGTCAAGCTGAATTTAGCTATCACAGAAGCAGCTCTTTAACGTATCACCTTAATGCAAAGCACCCTACAGAAAGCAGGCCCAGGTTAGATGGTCGCCAAACCCACAGTCCACGACTTCTCTAGAAAAATAACTAGACCAGTCCGTGAAAAGGTTACCAACGCTTTAGCAGTTTTGGGTTGCCGACACAGTCTGCAAAGGACCATCACTGTTGCCCGAAAGGACAGTGGCACAATGTCGGAAGATTGTTGGGCACAACACAGCCCGTCAAATGATCGAGAGTTGAGAGCACAGCAAACTGCAGAAGGACAGTAGGAAGAGTCGCTAGTTCAAGATGTTGCCACCCGGTGGAATTCTGCCTTGGAAACAAGGGTCCTCTTGCTGCCACCCTGGCTCAGCACAAGACCAACATCTCGATGTTGACTGAACCAGAGCTGGCTAAACTGTAGAAGTTGGAGCAGCTACTTGAACCATGCAGGCAAGTTCATGAAGCCTCTTCGTGTGTGTGTCTTTGAATGAGGCCTATATTCTACTCTATGCTCCCTCTCTTCTCTCCACTTATGCTTCCACTCTGCTAGTATTTCCTTTTTTTCTATTTCCCCGTACTGTGTGTGTGTGCATGTGTGTGAGAGTGATTGTTTTAAGGCCCTAATTAAAACATGCCTGCAACTTTTATTGCAGACATGTGACTGAACTACTGGGTGGAGAGCAGTATGTTTCCTGTTCATTGGTCTTACCAGCCTTGTGCCACCTGTCCAGGATGACGGAGTCATCTGATGATGATCCCATCCAATCTGAAGATGTTGAAGATTGCGACACTGTGTGACCCCAGGTTTAAGGACTTGAAGTGCCTCCTGAAAGAGGAAAGAGGTGAGGTGTGGGCTTTACTGCGCAACCTGATGCTAGAGGACAAAGATGGGATGCGTTCTACAACTGTGAGAAGAGAGACAGAGGATCAAAAAAAGCAGAGGATGTCTTCCTTCTTGTTGGCCTCCTCTGATGCAGATTCAGAGGAAGAAGAGGAAGAGTCCATTGACAAAGCTCTGGACCTTTACAAAGCGGAGCTAAAATTGCAGATGGGGGATTGTACACTACATTGGTGGTCAGGAAGGCAGCACACACGTGAGAAGCTTGCAGGAATAGCAAAAAAACAGCTACCACAGTACCCTGTAAGCAGCTGTTCTCACACTCACAATTGGCTGAAAGTCAAAGATGATTAGGCACAATTCAGTTAAAGTAGCAGAGGTCTTCCTGTTTTAATTTTCATGTTTGTTTGCACTTTAAGTTTTTGCACCTTAACTCGACAGATTTGAATGTCAGTTCAGTTTACCAAGGCCATGTGTTGTTCAATGTTAAAGATGACAGTACCAATGGTGTCTCAAATACACCTTTTTTTTTTACTAATCTGGATGTTTCACTGAAGAATGAAGCAGTGTTTTTGTTTCGAAGGACATTGGGCATATATTTTTTTTACACAATTATCACACATGATATTTTAATACCTGGCCGCCACTTTAGAGGTATGATTTATAGGCCTTAGCCTCTTTGAAAACCCAGCTATGTATGTAGTTTTATATTTAAAAAAATATATAATTAAACAACAGTGGCTAAATAAACGCTTTCTGAAGTGATTACTCGTTAATTTACAAGATTTAATGTTAACAAGAAAAACAACTTTAATCGCGATTAATCTAGATTAATGAGTTCCAAAATGTGAGATAAATCAGTTAATTTTTCTAAATCTATTGACAGCCCTAATATATACAGTGGGTACGGAAAGTATTCAGACCCCTTTACATTTTTCACTCATTGTTTCATTGCAGCCATTTGCTAAAATCAAAAAAGTTCATTTTATTTCTCATTATTTTACACTCAGCACCCCATCTTGACAGAAAAAAAACTGAAATGTAGAAATGTTTGCAAATTTATTAAAAAAGAAAAACTGAAATATCATGTCTTAAGTACCCTTTGCTGTGAAACTCATATTTAACAGTCCAGCTGTGTTTAATTAAACTGATTGGACTTGATTAGGAAAGGCACACACCTGTCTATATAATACCTTACAGCTCACAGTGAGAAGAGCCTTGGTGAGAAGAACCCAAAGATCACTGTGGCTGAGCTCCAGAGATGTGTACATTCCGCCACAGGCAGACAAAACGTGTGCGTTAGACGATCTGTACGGAGTTATTAATGGACTTGAGGATGCAAACCCTGATGCAGTCTCTATTGTTGTTGGTGACATCAAAAGGGCTAATATGAGGAAAGTTTTGCCGAAATATCAGCAACACATAAACTTTCCCACCCGGGGTGACCAGACCTTTGACCATTGTTAGTCGCAAATACTGAACAGCTACAAACCCCTCCCCCACCTTGCTTTTGGGAAGTCGGATCACGCTTCCAATATGCTCATCCCAACCTACAGACCTAAAACAGGAAAAATCGGTTTTTCGGGCAGTTCAACGCTGGAGTGCTGAATCCGTTAGCACTCTCCAGGACTGCTTTGAAACAACAGATTGGCGGATGTTCTGTGTTGCAGCTGATGGGGACATAAACGAATACACAGACACTGTCTCTTCATATATCTCCAAATGCATCGATGATGTCGTCCCTAGGGTCAGTGTCAGGACTTTCCCTAACCAAAAGCCCTGGGTAAATGGTACTGTTCGTGCTAAGCTCAGAGCACAGTCCTCTGCCTATAACTCTGGTGACCCGGAGGCTTTGAGGAAGTCAAGATGTGACATGCGGAGGGCCATCAGAGATGGAAAAAGAGACTTCAGGGACAAGCAGGAATCCAACTACCTCAGCTCTCACCCCTGACGCTTGTGGGGTGGCCTGCAACACATCACTGGCTATAAAGGGAGAAATAGCAGTGATGCTCAGCATGCCGCCTCCCTACCTGATGACCTCAACACCTTCTGCACTCTGTCCCTGACCGTGGCTGACGTGAGGCGAGAGCTTCAAAAAGTGAAGCCTCGAAGTGAAGTCAGTTCCAGGCTGCGTCCTCAGGGGGTGCGCCGACCAGCTAGCGGAGGTCTTCACCTCCATATTCAACCTCTCCCTACATCTTTCAACAGTCCCCACCTGCTTCAAGCAGGCCACCATCATCCCCATACCTAAAAAATCATCCATCACCTGCTTAAACGACTTCCGCCCTATAGCACTCATATCCACCATCATGAAGTTCTTCGAGCGGCTGGTCAAAACCCACATCTGCTCGACCCTTCCGAACACCCTTGTTCCCTTTCAGTTTGCATACCACCCTAACCGATCCACGGACAATGCCATCGCCCTGACAACACACACTACCCTCTCCCACGTGGAAAAGGCCAACACATATGTGAGGATGCTGTTTGTGGACTACAGCTCCGCGTTCAACACTATTGTGCCTGCCAAGTTTGTCCCCAAGCTTAGGAGCCTGGGTCTTAAAATCCCCATGTGCAACTGGATCTTGGACTTCCTAAAGTGCAGACCCCAGGTGGTGAGAATGGGTAACCACACCTCCTCCTCACTGACCCTGAGTACCGGGGCCCCTCAGTGCTGCGTACTCCCTGTACTCCCTCTACACGCAGGACTGTGTGGCAACACACGGTTCAAACACCATCCTGAAATTTGGAGACGACACTACCATCCTGGGCCTCATCTCTAACAACGATGAGACCGCCTATAGAGATGAGGTTAGAGGCTTGGAAACATGGTGCCAAGAGAACAACCTGTCTCTTAATGTCTGCAAGACCAAGGAGATGATCGTGGACTTCAGGAAGCTGCAGAGGGGGGGTCACGGTCCGATACAAATCGATGGAGCTGTAGTGGAGAGAGTCTCCGAGTTCAAGTTCCTCGTGTTCATCACAGATGACCTGACCTGGTCCAAACAAGCGCACTCTGTGGTAAAAACTGCACAAAAGCGCCTATACTTCCTGAGGAGACTCAACAAGTTTGGCATTGCTGCAAAAACCTTTACAAACTTTTACAGGTCCACCATCGAGAGCATCCTCTCAGGCTCCCTTACTGCCTGGTATGGTAGCTGCTCCGCTGCTGATCGCAAGGCCCTGCCGAGGGTGGTGAAGACAGCGGGGCGCATTATCGGCTGCCATCTTCCTTCCGTGCAAGGCATCTACAACACAAGATGCCTGAGAAAAGCACGGAAGATCATCAAGGACCACAGCCACCCAAGCTGTGGACTTCTCACAGTGCTGCCGTCTGGCAGACGTTTCCGGAGCATCTGAGCACGGACTACCAGACTCAAAAACAGCTTCTTCCCCCAGGCCGTAAGGCTTCTGAACAATCAACACTGACCCTCTGAACAGTCACCATGTACATTCTGCTCCCCCACTCATACAGATACACTTACTTCACATATATTCATATTATTTAATTTAATATTCCCCACTCCTTCACCCTGTAAACTGCTGCTTCATTTGACTATGTTATACATATATTCATATTATTTAATTTAATATTCCCCACTCCTTCACTCTATAAACTGCTGCTTCATTTGACTATGTAAGATGTTACAATGTTACAATGTTATATGTTATATGTTGTATGTTATATAGTATGTTATTTTTCTATTTTGTAAAGTCGTCTACTGCGTAGATGTTGCCTGCCATGTCACAAGAATTTCACTGCTCCGATGACGCTGTCATTGGTGCATGTGACAATAAACTTTGATTTGATTTGGTTTGATGGGAGAAAGTTCCACAAAGTCAACTATCACTGCAGCCCTCAACCAGTCAGGGCTTTATGGCAGAGTTGCCCGACGGAAGCCTCTCCTCAGTGAAAGACATATGAAAGCCTGCATAGAGTTTGCCAAAAAACACATGAAGGACTCCCAGACTATGAGAAATAAGATTATCTGGTCTGATGAGACCAAGATTGAACTTTTTGCCGTTAATTCTAAGCGGTATGTGTGGAGAAAACCAGGCACTGCTCATCACCTGCCCTTTGCAATCCCAACAGTGAAACATGGTGGTGGCAGCATCATGCTATGGGGGTCTTTTTCAGCTGCAGGGACAGAACGACTGGTTGCAATTGAAGGAAAGATGCTGCCAAGTACAGAGATATCCTGGAAGAAAACCTCTTCCAGAGTGCTCTGGACCTAAAAAATAACAAAGGAGTGGCTTCGGAACAACTCTGTGACCATTCTTGACTGGCCCAGCCAGAGCCCTGACCTAAACCCAATTGAGCATCCCTGGAGAGACCTGAAAATGGCTGTCCACCAACGTTCACCATCCAACCTGACGGAACTGGAGAGGATCTGCAAGGAAAAATGGCAGAGGATCCACAAATCCAGGTGTGAAAAACTTGTTGAATCATTCCCAAGAAGACTCATGGCTGTACTAGCTCAAAAGAGTGCTTCTACTCAATACAGAGCAAAGGGTCTGAATACTTATGACCATGTGATATTTAAGTTTTTCTTTTTTAATACATTTTTTGATTTTAGCAAATGGCTGCAATGAAACAAAGAGTGAATAGTTTAGGTGGTTGCCATGTCCTGAGGCAGCAGCAGGCTTTACCTCTGTGTGAATACAGTTTAATGTCTGCAACTTCTACACAGTTTGGTAGGCCTTGGTTTGAAGAAGGACATTAACAGCTTGGGCCCCCTTGTGGGTCAGCTCCCCTGTGCAGTTTAGGGGGATTGTTGGGGTTGGAGTTGTCCCCTGTGCAGTTTAGGGGGATTGTTGGGGTTGGAGTTGAAGGTTGAAATAGAGGTCGGTGTACAGGATTCAGGAGTCTTGTGAACTGTCAGATTGTAGCCAGGTGGAGAGTGAGGGAAGGTGGAGGTTTGGCAATCTTCCTTGATGGCCGCCACAGCAGGAACACAGCGATGTGGGCCTCGGGGCCCCATGTTGCGTATCATAGACTGGGAAGAGCGAGAGCTGCCAGTGCGGGATGAGGACCGAGAGTTGGGCTTAACCAGCTTTGGGAGCCTCTGCATCCTCCCTGGAATGATAATTTGGTTGTATGACTTCACAGAGTTCCCGAACCAGATTAAATACACATTTACCAACAATGGGAAATGGAAAGGTTACTGCTAACACTTGAGATAAAGTGAAATTCGGTTATATTAAAGTAGATCTTGGACTTAAGTCACATCCATAGAACACATACACTATCGCATGTGATGTTTATACAACTTAGCTGGAGACAAGGAAAGTATGTTAGCTTTTAGCCTTCTTTCTTTGTCACTGGCTACTTGAATTTCTCATAGACAGCAATTTTCATTAATCTATTGTTTTTCCCCACAGAAAAAATGAATGCTTCAGCTTTTTGTAGACTGGTAAACAAAAAGTACAGCATTTCATGACACCATTTAGATAATAGTGAATGAGAAGTTTTGGTTTTCTTCTTCAGGAGAAGTGTGTGTGTGTGTGTGTGTGTTTGTGACGTACGGTGCAGGTTCTGGTCCAGGCTCTGGTCATCTCACGCCTATACTATTGTAACTCCCTCCTGACAGGTCTACCTGCTAGTGCCATCCGACCTCTGCAGCTCATTCAGAATGCAGCAGATCGACTAGTCTTTAACCAACCTAAATCCACTCACACTACTCCGCTCCTCCGCTACCTTCACGAGCTCCCCATGGACATCAGGACAGCAGAAAGTCTGTATATCTTCCACCGCAAACTAAAAACACATCTCTTATGACTATAAATTGAATAAAAGTTTAAACTAACAATTTTAAAAATTAAAAACTTCTGAAAATGGATCTAAAAACAAGCATTGGTAGATTTTCTTTCTTTGTCACCTATCTGTTGCGTTTATGGCCTTCTGGGGTTGCTGTTAATTATTTATTGATGAATTGTAATATTTAAATGATTAACTGATAGATTTGTGACCTGTTGTAGCAGCTATTCAGTTATTCACAGTAAAAAAAAAAAAGGTCAGGTTTAACACAGACGTGTAAGCCATAGTAATTTCATTTTGAAACCGGAAATAGATCAAATAATTTATTTCTTTGTAATAATGCACATTAAAAAGTAAAGTTCCATTTGCCTAGATTAAACTAGGGCTACCTTGTAGCACTGGCGGGCCCGAGCACCCGCATGTTGAAGGCTGTAGCAGTCGGTGGAGAGAGCGATCGATGACCAAGCGCACGTCTCCACGTTGCATGCGTTTTGCGCTCTGCGGCGAGGATAAACGCTTCAGTTCCAGGGTCCGTCACGCGATGGCGATTCTTGCCTGCTTATTGCTCATTAAGGTCCACGCTATCAATTGCACATCACACTGGGGAAATTTTATGTAAATCAAATGATAGTTGTAAAACAAAGCTTACTTCCTGTTGCCTGTAGGTGGCGCCATCACTATTATTATGCACAGACATATAGATCTGTTCACGTAGGCGCTATGATGTAGCATGAGCAATATTGTGTCAATTGGACACTGTTATCACAACTTAATTTTCACACAGTAGGTGGCGCTATGACCCTGAACTAGTATTTTTATATAGAGTGAAGAGTGCAGTGGATTTACATGCTATGACACTGAGGAAATATTGACACAGAGCTGTTCAGGCTTGTACTCTGATCATGAGACAGAAGTTCAGTAGTGATAGGACAATGCATAGTGGAGTCACTACAACATCGTGTCCTTTGGCGAAGGATGATCCTTTGGCGCACCTCAATTATTACATGGTTTGAGGAAATGTCACAATTCTGACCATGATCCAATGACTTGACTGAGCTCTTTTGAGATGTATACACTGTGTGCACAATTATTAGGCAAGTGAGTATTTTTACCATATTATAATTTTTATGCATATTTTCCAACTCCAAGCTGTATAAACTTGAAGGCCTATTGGATTTAAGTATATGAGGTGATGTGTATTTGAAATGTGTTGAGAAAAAAAGAAGTACAAGGTGCTCAGTGTTCAGAGACATGGCAAAGGTGAGGAAGGTTGAAACCCGATCACCACTGAACAAGACACAAAAGGGGAGCGGCGGTGGACTAGTGGCAGAAACTTGGACTATGGGCAGAAAAGGTCTCTGGTTGGACTCCACGGAGAAACAACAGAAAGACGAACCTGGATTGATCTTTCCAAAAATCTAAGAGGATTCTCCCTACCCTGTCTAGTGCCCCTGAGCAAGGCACCTTACTCCCCCAACATCTGCTCCCCGTGTGCCGTATATGGCTGCTCACTGCTCTGTGTCCTTCACCAAATGGGTTAAAAGCAGAGGTTAAATTTCCCTACCTGCATGAGTGTGCCTGTGCATGTCTGTGCATGTGTTTGGGACAAATAAATGTATCTTAATCTTAATCTTAAATGATGGCAGGTGTGTAGTGACTACTATTTAACATGAGTTTGAATGTGATTGGTTAATTTTGAATACAGACACATCCCCAGTTATAAGAGGGTGTGCACACTTACGCAACCACATTATTTTATTTTTTTATTTTTAGTTTCCCCCCTAAAAGATTTCAGTTTGTTTTTTTCAATCGAATTGTTCACGTTATAGGTCACATTAAAGATGGAAAAAGTTCAGACAGGATTTATCTTTGTCTCATTTGTTTACATAACAAAAACCCTGCATTTTAACAACGGTGTGTAGACTTTTTATATCCACTGTATGTCCGAGATACAGAACCTCGTGTTTTGATGGCGTTTAATCAAACTGTGATGCCAAGCCACGGTCACACCATCTTGTTGTGATGACACTCAGAAGAATTTGAAGTTGATCTGATGAAAGCCCTGGGACAAGTACGTCAAAGTAAAAAACGCCAAAATGGCCAAAATGACCACTAAATCCAAAATGGCGGGCTTCCTGTTGCCTTTTTCATAAACTTTTTTTCATGACTGGTCACGATACACCTTTGTCCAGATTTTGGTGAAGATCGGTCAAGGGGAAACCTAAGGGCTGTTGAGCCATTTTGCCACGCCCATTTCCAAATACTCCAGAATACATACATTTTCACCACTCTCTAATTTACTGCAAAGTTTAATTACAGGCCTGGGAGCCTCCTAAATCAGGATTATACGATTTTTTTCTTCAATACTAGGTGCTTCAATACTAGGTGCTTCAATACTGGAGCGACCATTACCTGAAATTATACAATAAGGGCCTGATCTACTAAGATTCCAAATAAAGAGTGCTTAATTGCGTTTGCATTATAACAGATTGCACGTTTGGTTTGTGGCCCTTTGCAGGTGATCTACTAAAAATAATTGCGTAAATAATGGCAGTTGCAAACATGTTAGAGGCAGAAGTATTTAAGTAGTAATGTTTTCTGCCATGGAGCCTTATGGAGAGCAGAGTGACCACAAAATGTAATGCCATGGAATTGGAGGTTTTGGTGGAAGAGGCAAACAAATATGTTGTTACCTCAATGTTGAGGCTTTCATCACCTTCAATATTCACTACACCGTCGAATAAGGCCAGACTTCTACCACTACACCTTCAGAGCTGGTGCCTCTTCACACAGTGCGATTGTCCAGATTTTGGTGAGGATCGGTCAAGGGGAAACCTAAGGGCTGTTGAGCCATTTTGCCACGCCCATTTCCAAATACTCAAGAATACATACATTTTCACCACTCTCTAATTTACTGCAAAGTTTAGAAACTTTTTGAGCACGTTGAAGCCCTCAAAAAGCCCATTCACTATGCTCAGAATAATCCTTACAATTTCATAGTCCTGTGGCCTTGCAGAGTAGCATAGATTCAACTTCATCGGCGAGTGCAGAGGCGCTCATTCCCAGCTGCCCTAAGACACCAGTCGCACAGAGTAGCGATAGCGAGGACCTAATAGAACGGGTCATTGGAGACCTAAATTTTAAGTACAGGTGAGTTTGAGTTTATTTTTGTTCCATTTTCTCTGTATACATCATACAATATTCAAAAATAGTGATTGGTAATATTTCCTTTGTTACTACTGGCAAGCTAATATTGTTCCTTTTGTATTTGCATAGTGTCGTCATCAGTGTTCCTGAACACTGATCTCTGTTTCTGCGACCCCTTGTATTGAAATGATGCATCCCTTATTTAATGATGTGATCACGCAGCAGAGCCAGCTGTAAGGTCTGCTTAAAATTCAGAAGGTTTTAATGAGGACAGCTGTGACATGTCGGTGTCAAATTGACATCATCACTGTGAACATCACCGTTGCAGTCTCCCCATTGCAGCAGCAGACTTAGTCAGACTACTGTCACTGCCTTGTCACGCAACCAACCAAAACTTGCCCTTGGTCAAGGGTCACAAAGATGACAGCAGGGCTGCATTCACTGACATGATAGGCTGACATGATCAATTTGCTGGCAGGGTTGTTGATAATTATGGTGAGAGGATTATCTTCTAAACCAGGGGTCTTCAACGTTGTTTAGGCCAAGGACCCCCAAACTGGTGGAGAGATGGAGCAGGACTGAACTTCAAGTTCGAAGTAACAAATTTACACTTTGAACTGATACCTACTAGGGTTGAGCCGAATACTTGGATGAAATTAGTATCATGTAGGGATAATGAACTTTTACAAGCATGAGTACTGTCTGAGTAAAATATATCAATATCCGTACTTGTGATGAATGAAAAAGTTCACTGCCGCCAGCAGCGCCACACACGGCAAACTTGTCGTTGTCACAACCACTCTGTCCGCAGGGATACTAATGTGTAACATCGTTATCTATGATCATATATTCTCAGTGTCCACTCGTTGGAGCATGCACCCAGTCTGGCCAGAGAGACTGAGAGCCACGCGCCATGCACAGGCTCGAAACTGCTTAACTTAAACCAATAATGTTGACCCAATCTAATTCTCCATATTCTTAAGGGGGGTTCTCCCATTTCCACCAGAAAAGCAGGGTTGGGAGTCATTCTGAAAGCATCTCCACACAATATAATGGCCTTAGCCTGAATCCTATCCAGTTAACAGAGGACAGATTTAGCTGTCACAGCACACAACACAGCCATAGTCTATGGCTTTCCCTAGTCCACCACAAGATACAAAGCCCTTTGAATTTGTACAGCCAGTTTAGAAATAGTTTTACCCCTCCTCCAAATGACCATGATCTGCAAATAAAGACAATCCGTATCCATGGTGACAATTACTAAATATGTAATTTACCATTATATCAAACAAGATAGAACTAATAACTGATCCTGGAGGGGTACCATTTTCAATTTGAACATGAGCATTAGAAGAGACTACCTTGACCTGAATGGATCAATTATTTAAAAAATCCTTAATCCAATAAACTTTCTCCCTCTAATACCTGCATCATAGAGTTTAATAAGAAGTCCATCCGTGCACACTGTCATATCCTTTTCTATTACTAAAAACACCCCTATTACTACCTCCGTACAAATCATGGCCTTCTTAATTACCTGGTCTTTTATGGTAACAGAATCCATAGTGCTACTTCCGTTCCTACATCCCTTTTGGTACTGAACAAAAAAACATTTGTTTCAAGAAACCATCTGAAACCTTTCCATTTTTTTACACATTACTGATGTCAAAGCTATTGGGCGATAGGAAAATGGTACAACTGCATCTTTTCTTGGCTTCACAATCACGACTGGATGTTTCAATTTTATCTGTAACTTACCCTTGTCCTAACTGTAATTAAACAAGGTCACAATTCTTCTTAAACAATGTGATCTAAATGTTTGATTAATTCATACTTTATTCCATCTTGGGCTTGGGGTTAACAGTTATTTACCTCCTCATGGCATAATTTCCTTGCTCATCTCTTAAAACCATTTGCCTTCTCCCCTGAGATTTAGGGTATGGAACTCCTTTCACACGTTGACAATAATCTTTAAAAAGCTATTTCCTTATTCAATTCTGCCTCAGCATCACCATCATGAATGAGCATCATTTATGACTACAATGTTCCATCAATCTAACATTTCCTCAAAAACAGATCCATTACTATCCCTCATCTGGTTTACCCCACAACAGGGAAGAAGTTCATGAAAGATATTCTCCCTTGAGAACTCCCACCCTCAATGACCAAACATTCTAGATGATCATCAGCTGTTACTATTCTACACTGAGTTTCTGATCAAATAAAAGTTGCATATCCACCACCTGGTCTGTCAGATCTATCATTTCGTACTCAAACACATCCTGGAATTCCATTATCCAAACATGGTTTCACCCAAGTTTCTTGAACACATAAGATCTGGCTTATTTTCGTTGTCCCAAACAAATCTTTTGAATTCCTGCCAAATGGAATTCAAATTTGTGGCATTCCACTGCAAGGCAAGGAGCATCAATACAACACCTTGATCATCAAAGAAGTCACCATCATCCAACTTTTCACCTTCTATCAACCCTTCCTGCATCTCGTCACTTCTTCTTCCACAAATCGAATTATGTCCGACCTTATGTCCAGAGCTTTGCTAGATGCCACATTCACCGTGTGCCAGCCCTCCCTGACCATGCCACGATATCACGTCGGCGCGTTTGCACCATTGAAACAACTATTCTCCAAGGATTCCTCCTCTGAGCCCGAAAGGACGCAAAAGAGCCAGACGGACAACCAGATGGAGTAGCAGACCGGGAGGAAGACAGAGACGACTTTGAGGACGACATGGAGGACAACTATGATGATGAGGTAAAAGACAACAGAGACAACAAGGACTACGACCCAGTGGGTGATGCTTCTGCTGATTTGTCATCCTTGGACGAAGAAGAAGAGGGACAAGACCACGGCCGCACCGCCACCCCCACTGGACTCGTGGAAAGAGACACCTTCCAGTCAAGAAACGGGGAAATAATATGGGCATTGCAGGCGCACGGCCGATAGGGGAGCCGCTGCTCCTCCTCCACCCTTGATGCGGCTCTAGCCCGGTCCCACGATGCACGCGCCAGTGACATAGCCTCGACGTTCCGCCTGTTCATCACGCCGACGGTAGAGAACATTATCCTGGATTTGTGTACTAAGATGATATCCGCATCTTCTCCAGGAGTGTGCAAGAACATCAACAACACGCCAGGTTAATGCTTTTGTTGCAACTGTTGGAAAACCAAGTGTGTCAATGCCGAAAAATGCTCTGTCTGTCACTTTTCTTTGCTACAG
Source organism: Pleuronectes platessa (assembly GCF_947347685.1). NCBI lineage: Eukaryota > Metazoa > Chordata > Actinopteri > Pleuronectiformes > Pleuronectidae > Pleuronectes > Pleuronectes platessa. Next base: position 24,599,812 of record NC_070640.1, read on the forward strand.
CTTGGAAGGGGGTCAAGTCAGAGTAGACCCCACCAAGGTGCAGGCTGTGATGGCCCATTCCCGAGACCAGGAAACATTTACAATGTTTCCTGGGATTTAGAAACTTCTACAGTAGAATCATCAGAGATAACAGTAAGGTGGCCACACCTCTCAAAAGACTCACCTCCTCTACGGTACCTTTCACCTGGTTTCCTGACACTGATAAAGCTTTTAAAAGACTCAAAACTCTGTTCTCCACTGCTCCAGTTCTTGTTCACCGAGACCATCCTCTACAGTTCGTGGAGGAGGTTGATGCCTCGGATACCGGGTTGGGGGCCATCCTCTCTATACTCTCTTCGGGAGATGGCAAGTTACACCCCTGCGCCTGTTTTTCAAATTTTCTATCTCTAGCTGAACAGAATTAGGATAAAGGTAACTAGAGAACGAGAGCTACTGGCGGTGGTGCTAGCTTTGGAGGAGTGTTTTGTTTTTGCTGCAAATAGTTTTCTCTAAAAGATTATAATTTGATCAAAGTGATTGTGTCTCAGAAAGGGGGAGACTATAGACAGGCAGGAAATGTCACTAGTAGAGCCTGAAAAGAGGCATTGGAGGAGCTTTCTCAGTCGTATCGTGGCCATGATCAAATCTTAATAAATTGTGACCGAAATCAAAGCAGCTAAATCCTCCTCAATCATGTTATATTGCACCTGAGATTTAAGCCACCAAGAACAGATTTCTGCAATTTGAATAGTCATTTGGCGGGATGGCCAAATGAGCCAGAGTTTTTGCGATGGGGGTGTGAGGAGGTATATCGTCAGAGCACCTATAGCACACCGACACGGCACATCAGAAGAAAAATAGTGCGTAACCGCTGGTCTCGAACAGTAACGTTCTTAGAAGGAATGTGCATGGAACAATTTCTTCCTTGTATCCCTCCACGATGCAGCAGAAAAAAACCTTGGAGTGAGTTCTGTCGGGGGTGACCACAATTTTGCCGCGAACGCAGCCACACACGTTGATGGCTCAAATATCAGGGAATTGGAATGAATTTGGCGTTGTACCCATTTTATGCCCTGCATTCTGGTGGTTTATGGGGCCCAAAGTCGTTGATAGGGGCGGCCTACCGTGGATGGACGACATCGGTTACATTCTGTGAAGCAAAGACATAAATCAGAATCAGAATCAGGTTTATTGGCCAAGTAAGTTTGCACAAACAGGGAATTTGACTTAAATTGGCTCTCAGGTGCTTACACAGAATACACATCACAAAAACAAACATAACAAAACAAAACAAAGCAAATCAAAACAATACAAACAGTCCGAACAGTGCGACGGTCTAAGTAAAGAAGTGCAGGTGTGCATATTACAATTCTCCAGTGAGGGTGAAATAAGTCAACATAATTAAATATAATTATAATATATATTATATATAATATAATATAATTTCGGGAGTAACTGTTGGTTATTATAAGGATCCAGAGTTATTGCACAGTGCCAGAGTAGGTTGGCTGTTCAGTAGTGAGACGGCGAGGGGGACAAAACTGTTTTTGTGTCTGGTGGTTTTGGTGAACAGAGATCTGTAGCGCCTACCAGAGGGGAGGAGTTGGAAAAGGTTGTGTCCAGGGTGAGAGGGGTCTGCAGTGATCTTTCCTGCCCGTTTCCTGACTCTGGATGTGTACAGGTCCTGGATGGTGGGCAGGTTGGCACCGATGATCTTTCCTGCAGACCTGACTGTCCGTTGGAGTCTATTTTTATCCAATTCAGTGGCCGATCCAAACCAGACAGTTATTGATGTGCAGAGAACAGACTCGATGACTGCAGTGTAAAACAGGATCAGCAGCTCCTGAGGCAGGTTGTGCTTCCTAAGCTGGCGCAGGAAGTACAACCTCTGCTGGGCCTTCTTGATGACTGTATTTTTTGTTGGGTTCCCACTTCAGGTTCCGGGAGATTGTGGATCCCAGAAACCTGAATGATTCCACAGCCAACACAGTACTGTTGAGTATGGTGAGGGGGTTCAGTGCTGGGGGGCTCCTCCTGAAGTCCACTGTCATCTCCACGGTTTTAAGCGTGTTCAGCTCTAGGTTGTTGCGACCGCACCACAGGACCAGCTGTTTGACCTCCCGCCTATATGCAGACTCATCATTATCCTGGATGAGGCCGATGACTGATGTGTCGTCTGCAAATTTGAGGATTTTAACAGATGGGTCTCCTGAGGTGCAGTCGTTGGTGTAGAGGGAGAAGAGCAGTGGGGAGAGCACGCATCCCTGAGGTGCACCAGTGCTGACTGACCGGGTGCTTGATGTTATTTCACCCAGCCTCACCTGCTGCTTCCTGTCTGTCAGGAAGTTTTTGATCCACTGACGGGTGGAGGCAGGCACAGTGAGCTGAATGAGTTTGGTGAGGAGGACTTCTGGGATGATGGTGTTGAACGCCGAGCTGAAGTCCACGAACAGCATCCTTGCATAGGTCCCTGAGGAGTCGAGGTGTTGCAGGATGAAGTGCAGCCCCATGTTGACAGCATCATCCACTGACCTGTTAGCCCGGTAGGCAAACTGCATGGGGTACAGCAGGGGGGCTGTGATGTCCTTCAGATGGGTCAACACGAGTCTTTCAAATGATTTCATGACCACAGACGTCAGGGCGACGGGTCTGTAGTCATTCAGTCCAGTGATGCAGTGTTTCTTAGGGACTGGGAGGATGGTGGAGCGTTTGAAGCAGGAGGGGACTTCACACAGCTCCAGAGATCTGTTGAATATCCGTGTGAAGATGGGAGCTGATCTGCGCAGGCTTTCAGACAGGAGGGCGACACACCGTCTGGGCCTGGTGCCTTCCTTGTCTTCTGTCTCTGAAAGAGCTGGCACACATCCTCTTCAAGGACCGTCAGTGCTGATGGGGAGTCAGGGGGGAGGGGGGAGGTGATAACAGGGGGTGAAGATGAATGTGTGAAGTCTGAGTTGGAGCGGGTGAGAGGTGTTAATGTTGGGTGATCAAACCTGCAGTAGAACACATTCAGATCCTCAGCCAGTTTAGGGTTCTCCATGGGGCGGGGGGAGGTTTTCCTGTAGTCAGTGATGTCCTGCAGGCCTCTCCACACTGATGCAGGCTCGTTAGCTGAAAACCTGTTTTTCAGCTTTTCAGAGTAGTATCTCACTATGGGACACGCCCTCCGCGCTGTCCCCCAGAAGCAATTTTACACTCCGCCAGTCGTTACTGGCCGGTGGACGTGACGTCTGTCACTAGAGGAGGGACCTCATACTCTATATAAGACCGGATGTCACGTCATCGCCTTTAGTCTAAAAACTCTTCTCACTCCTAGAAAGCATTACCTCAGACGGTGTAGCTGAAAAGGCTAACAAAATTGTTCACAGGGTGAGCTAACGACTCGGTCGACGAGCGCTACCTTAAACACTATAGCTGGCTGGGGCTAGTAGATTGTCACCATATTATCTACTCGCCGCTTCCAATTTAAAGGAAGAGACGGCAACCATGGACCCGGCTCCTGTCCTCACCATGGGCAAGAGCAAGGTACCACCTAGGTTGTGCACGTGTGGAAGCAAGATAGCGGGGGCAGATACCCACTCTGTATGTTCGGCGTGCCTCGGGCTGGAACACGCCCGAGAATCGCTAACATCCCCGGTAACCTGTGAGCACTGTGCACGCCTATCAATGAAAACCCGCCGACGCAGGCTAGCGCGCCAAGCTAGTCTGTCAGAGGTGGATCATGTGATTGGGGTAACCGTCCCCAGTACACAGGATAGTGCGGAGGACACCCAGGGAAACACCTTTCCCGTGGGTGCCAGCTGGGGCGATCAGCTTGAGGCTGTGGCACCGCTACATGACTCCGACGAGCCCGAGATCGACCTAATGTCTGGTCAGGGCGGAGCTATCTGAGGTGACTCCGACTCACTGCAGTCTATCAGCCTCGTCTCCAAGGACGACGAGGTGGACGTGGAATCCGTGTTCACCCCACCAGCCGCGAGGCTGGCGTCCGAGGATGGTTCATGCGGCCCACCGGCTTCCAGCATGGACCCAAACACCTTAGAGATACACTATCTAATGATATAGCTGCACTAGACGACATTGCCCTTGCTTCCAATGAAACAGTCAGGAACTTGGGAGTGATCTTCGATCCTGATTTATCCTTTAATAGTCACTTAAAACAAATTTCTAGGACCGCTTTTTTCCACTTGCGTAATATTTCAAAAATTAGACATGTCCTTTCACAAAAAGATGCAGAAAAACTAGTCCACGCCTTTGTTACATCGAGACTGGACTATTGTAATTCATTATTATCAGGCTCCAGCAGTAAGTCGTTAAAGACTCTACAGCTTGTCTAAAATACGCATATTTTCACATCCCTATTTACCCTCCTCACAGGATATATCTCAGGTTTGCCTTCCAGGGCATTACATACGAATACCGAGTGCTCCCGTTCGGTCTTTCATTAAGCCCACGGGTGTTTGTGAAATGCACCGAGGCAGCGGTGGCGCCCCTGAGGGAGGGGGGTATATGTATAGCGATGTACAGTGCCTTGCATAAGTATTCACCCCCTTTGGACTTTTCTACATTTTGTCATGGTATAACCACAGATTAAAATTTATTTCATCGTGAGTTTATGTAATGGAACAACACAAAATAGTGCATAATTTGGAAGTGGGGGGAAATATTACATGGATTTCACAATTATTTACAAATAAAAATCTGAAAAGTGTTGAGTGCATATGTATTCACCCCCTTTACTGTGAAACCCCTAACAAAGATCTGGTGCGACCAATTGCATTCACAAGTCACATTTGCAAGTCACATAATTAGTAAATAGGGTCCACCTGTCTGCAATTTAATCTCAGTATAAATACACCTGTTCTGTGACGGACTCAGAGTTTGTTGGAGATCATTACTGAACAAACAGCATCATGAAGACCAAGGAGCTCACCAAACAGGTCAGGGATAAAGTTGTGGAGAAATATGAAGCAGGGTTAGGTTATAAAAAAATATCCAGAGCTTTGAAAATCTCTCTGAGCACCATAAAATCCATCATAAGAAAAATGGAAAGAATATGGCACAACCGCAAACCTACCAAGAGGAGGCCGTCCACCCAAACTGAAGAGTCGGACAAGGAGAAAATTAATCAGAGAAGCAACCAGGAGGCCCATGGTTACTCTGGAGGAGTTGCAGAGATCCACAGCTGAGGTGGGAGAATCTGTCCACAGGACAACTATTAGTCGTCTACTCCACAAATCTGGCCTTTATGGAAGAGTGGCAAGAAGAAAGCCATTGTTGAAAGGGATCCATAAAAAATCCCGTTTGGAGTTTGCCAGAAGCCATGTGGGAGACACAGCAAACATGTGGAAGAAGGTGCTCTGGTCAAATAAGACCAAAATTTAACTTTTTGGCCTCAATGCAAAACGCTATGTGTGGCGAAAACCCAACACTGCCCATCACCCTGAGCACACCATCCCAACAGTGAAACATGGTGGTGGTAGCATCATGCTGTGGGGATGCTTCTCTTCAGCAGGTACAGGGAAACTGGTCAGAATAGAGGGAAAGATGGATGGAGCCAAATACAGGGAAATCCTTGAAGAAAATCTGATGCAGTCTGCAAAAGACTTGAGACTGGGGCAGAGGTTCATCTTCCAGCAGGACAATGACCCTAAACATACAGCCAGAGCTACAAAGGAATGGTTTGGATTAAAGAATGTTAATGTCTTAAAATGGCCCAGTCAAAGCCCAGATCTCAATCAAATAGAGAATCTATGGCAAGACTTGAAGATTGCGGTTCACAGACGGTCTCCATCCAATCTGACTGAGCTTCATCTTTTTTGCCAAGAAGAATGGACAAACCTTTCCATCTCTAGATGTGCAAAGCTGGTAGAGACATACCCCAAAAGACTTGCAGCTGTAATTGCAGCGAAAGGGGGTTCTACCAAGTATTGACACAGGGGGGTGAATACTCATGCACCCAACAGATGTCAACTTTTTTGTTCTCATTATTGTTTGTGTCACAATAAAATTTATTTTGCACCTCCAAAGTACTATGCATGTTTTGTTGATCAAATGGGAAAAAGTTTATTTAAGTCTATTTGAATTCCAGTTAGTAACAGTACATAATGGGAAAAAGTCCAAGGGGGGTGAATACTTATGCAAGGCACTGTATATAGACGACTGGCTCATAGCGGCACAGTCGCCCCAGCAAACTCAGGCCCACACCAGTCAGCTTATATCGCATCTGGCGGCACTGGGTTTTGCGATAAATTGGGAAAAGAGTGTTCTGATTCCAACTCAGAGAATCACATTCATAGGACTGTTCCTCGATTCAGTCACGTTCAGAGCGCGTCTGTCCGCGGAAAGGATAAAAGCTTTCCAAGCTTGTCTGGCACTTTTTTGCAGGGGGGCGTTGCTAAAATTCAGGTCATGCCTCAGACTTTTAGGGCTGATGGCCTCAGCTCTGGTGGTCATTTCACTAGGTCGTTTACACATGAGACTAGTATCCATGGCCTGCGTCCACGCCCTGCACCCATGGAGATGCACAAGGTTTTCTGACCAAGGGCGTTGCCATGGGAACGGTCATTGCACGGAGGGTGATTACAACAGATGCCTCTCTTGCGGGCTCGGGGGCCACGCACGAGGGGAGAACAGTGAGCGGAACTTGGAGTTTACTAATGCAGTTTGCGCACATAAATTGTCTGGAACTGTTGGCTGTATCTTTGGCACTGACACATTTTCTGCCCCTTCTCAGAGGGCAACATGTTCTGGTCAGAACGGACAATACCACGGTGGTGGCATATATCAACAGACAGGGGGGGCTGCGCTCGCGTCATCTTCACACATTGGCACACAGACTGATAGTGTGGAGCAGTTCTCACCTGTTGTCCCTCAGGGCAACACATGTGCCGGGCACACGGAACTGGGGAGCGGATTTGCTCTCCAGGGTCAGCCCTCGCTACAAGGTTTGGAAACTCCACGGTGAGGTGGTAACGCAGATATGGAGAAAATTTGGCCGGGCTCAGGTAGATCTCTTCGCATCAGAAGAAAACGCACAGTGTCCCATGTTCTACTCCCTGACCGGCCAGAACGCCCCGGTGGGGGGGGATGCGATAGCTCACGAGTGGCCACAGGTTCTACTGTACGCTTTCCCCCCGTTAGAGCTGATCACACCTACTCTGGCCAGAATGCGGGAGAGGGGTCATGCCTTAATCCTTATAGCTCCCCGCTGGCAGGGAAAATACTGGCTAGCGGAGATATACCAGCTGTTGTGCGCTCGGCCGTGGCCGCTGCCTCTACGGAGGGATCTCCTGTCACAGGCTCACGGGGAGATTTTTCACCCTCATCCAGAGCGCATGGCTCTATGGGCTTGGGCCGTGAGAGGCTGAATCTGACCACAGCTGGACTTCCACAGAGTGTCATCAAAACCATTCAGAGCGCCAGGGCCCCTTCTACACGCATTGCATATGATGGCAAATGGCGTGCATTTGAGGATTGGTGCACAAAAGCAGGTGTGGAGGCTTTTCAGAGCCCTACGGCTGGCATTTTGACATTCCTACAGGAACTTTTGGACAAGGGTCTGGCTTTCTCCACGGTCAAAGTGTACTTAGCCGCTATTTCAGCATGTCACATAGGCTTTGGTGGCCAAACGGCAGGACAGCATCCTCTCGTTTGCCAGTTCATGAAGGGCGCACGGCGGAAGCGGCCGGTGTCAAGGAGCTTAACCCCACCGTGGGATTTCACACTAGTGCTCGAAGCGCTATCTGGCGCACCTTTCGAGCCACTGCAGCAGGTAGAGCTTAAAATGCTCTTGTTTAAAATGGCTCTCTTACTGGCGCTGACATCTGCAAAGCGCATAAGCGACATTCATGCACTGTCAGTGAATCCGTCATGCATGCGTTTTTTTAGGGGGGATTTAAAGGTTTTTCTCAAACCAAATCCCGCGTTTGTGCCAAAGGTTAGCATATCGCCCTATTGAACTGTCGGCGTTCCATCCTCCACCGTTCTCCACACTGGAGCAGGGACGGCTGAATGCGCTCTGCCCGGTGCGCGCATTACGCGCTTATGTGGACCACACATCTGGCTTCAGGAAATCAGAGCAGCTGTTTGTGTCCTGGGCTACGTCACACTTGGGGAAGCCTCTTACGAAGCAGCGTTTGTCATGCTGGATTGTGGAGGCAATTGCCACAGCCTATCATTGCAGGGGATTACAGCCCCCCATAGGTCTGCGCGCTCATTCCACTCGGGGAATGGCTGCGTCATGGGCACTGTTCCAGGGTGTGCCTGTTGAAGAGATATGTGAGGCGGCCAACTGGGCAACACCTCATACCTTCACCAGATTCTATAATCTGGATGTCACTGTACCTACATGGTCTCATACAGTTCTGAGCGTGGGGTCAGTCTCAAATGTCCCTGTCTGACTGACGGATTGTTTCGTTGGTTATTGGTCTTTGAGATAAGCTTATCTGGCAATACGGGAGTCGCTATATCCCATAGTGAGATACCGAAACGAATGTTGAAAGAGAACTTGAGGTTAAGGAGTTAACCCCCGTTCTCTGAAACATGAGTGAGGTATCTCACCAGATCACCCTCCTTGCCTGGAGCGAGGAAGAGGTGTGCTTATTTTTTAGACTAAAGGCGATGACGTGACATCCGGTCTTATATAGAGTAGGAGGTCCCTCCTCTAGTGACAGACGTCACGTCCGCCTGCCAGTTACGACTGGCGGAGTGTAAAATTGCTTCTGGGGGACAGCGCGGAGGGCGTGTCCCATAGAGAGATACCTCACTCATGTTTCAGAGAACGGGGGTTAACTCCTTAACCTCAAGTTCCTCTTTGCCAATCTGATCTCCTTAGTCAGTGTGTTTCTGGCCTGGCTGAACAGGATCCTGTCCCCGCTCCTGAAGGCCTCCTCTTTGGCTTGACGAAGCCGCTTGAGCTTTGCTGAGAACCACGGTTTATTGTTATTAAAGATGCAGTACGTTTTGGTGGGTATGCACATGCCTTCACAAAAACTGTTATATGACGTCACAGTGTCCGTGAGTTCGTCCAGTGATGTAGATGCAGCCTCAAAAACAGTCTGTGCAGTCAAAGCAGGCCTGTAGCTTCAGCTTTGACTCATTGGTCCATTTCCTCACAGTTTTCACCACAGGCTTTGCAGATTTTAACTTCTGCCTGTAGCTTGGAAGGAGATGAAGCAGGCAGTGATCGGAGAGTCCCAAAGCTGCACGGGTGACACAGCGATATGCATTCTTCAGTATTGTGTAGCAATGGTCCAGTGTGTTTTTTTCCCTGGTGGGACACTTAATGTGCTGCCTGTATTTTGGCAGTTCAAGGCTGAGATTTGCTTGGTTGAAATTCCAAAGAATAATCAGAATAGAGTCCGGGTGTTTTCTCTCCGTGCTGGTTATCTGGTCAGCCAGGTGCCACTGTGCCTCACTAACGCAGGCTTGAGGTGGTATGTACACGCCGACCAGAATAAAGGAGGAAAACTCCCGCGGTGAGTAAAATGGTTTGCAGTTTATGGAAATGGCTTCTAGCTGAGGAGTGCATATTTTCCATAGCACTGTGGCATCCATACACCAACTTTCGTTGATGAAAAAGCAGATTCCTCCTCCCCTCGTTTTCCCCGTTAGTTCCGTAACGCGGTCCGCGCGGTGGAGTTGGAAGCCCGGCAGATGAAGGATGCTGTCAGGGATGCACTCACCAAGCCAGGTTTCAGTGAAGCACAGGGCAGAAAGTCCTGAAAAATCCCTGTTTATCTTCTTTAGGAGCAGCAGTTCATCCATTTTGTTGGGCAGAGAGCGGACGTTTGCCAGGTGTAAAGCCGGGAGCGGAGTCTGGAACCCCCGCTTTCGCAGTCTAATCAGCACTCCAGCGCGCTTCCCTCGCCTACGTCTCCTCCAAGCTCCACAGAGAGCTGCGGCTCCTCCGACCAAAATCTCCAAAAAAGTGTCTGGGTATGTAAAGTCCGGTGAAAGGGTCCGCGGAATGGAACGTCGGACATTCATAAGTTCTTCTCTAGAAAAAGTAATCGTAGAGGGAGTGCTGAAGACCGTACAAATAGACAAAAACATGAAAAGAACGAGAGAGCGCAACACCGTGGCCGCAATGCGCGGCGCCAGGAAATTTTGGTTTAAGTAGTTGTTATTTCCTGCATTCTGGGATTTTTGGGTAGTATGCTAAAGATGTGCAATACCTGAATTGATTCTGATTCATGTTCATCTGATCATGACTTGTAGGGCCTTCTAGACTTAAGCTGAACATTCACCCAGAAAACTATTGTTGTGCCTCAATGACTGTCTATGTACCACAATATAGCCTAACTAATAGACCTGTGTTTAAGATTTGACCTAGGTAGGTGGATTGAAATTTTGATTACAATGGTATTCAACTAATTCTTAACTTAAACCTAACCTATATTGTTAATACTTGTATTCTTAAGAGCAGTTAATGATTTATGTTCAGCAAAAAATGACAAGATTAGTTAGGGAGAAATATTTTTCATTATTCAAAGCCTCCCACCACACATTCCATCAAACAAAAAAGTGCAACAAATACAGTGCTTAAAGTGCTTAAACAGTAGCCTTTTTAAGCAATACAATGGATCAACCCATGACAAAAAATAGATAAAGAGATAAATCAAACCTTAACTCACTTTAATCCCCCTCATGCAGCTTTGGCGGTGTTATGTGCCACATGACAAGGACAACCATGAATATAGGTGTTGGGGTGTTTTTGGAGCATCCTAGAGGCGATGGAATTGTGTGGTCGGATGTTCACAGCTGCATTGTCAACTGAGAGAGCAACGCAGTTCTCCCAAGGGATACCATGCTCCTCTAGGGTGGAGTTAATCTTGGCGAAGATCTTGCTTGCTGTCCCACATGTCTTCCCACTTGTTATGCACATGCTAAAAAATTGGTGGACAACTTTCCTTCCCATGAAGACCCGGACAGTAAGCGGGTTCATCTTTTGCACTCCTATAATGACGAGTTAGAATTATACAAATGTACATTTTGTTCGATGTTTACACAAAGCAAATGTTTTGCAAGATTCAAGATTCAAGATTGTCCAATGTACAACAATAACATTAAGCAGTCGCTGGCAGTGAAATGCTTGAGTCTCAGGCTCTCTTCTAGCAATGCTCAAGTAATTACAACCTATAAAATAGAAATAGTATAAAATAGAATAAAATAGAATATCAAAATTTAAATAGAAAATAAAGTATATATATCTAAATATATATTTAAACAGCTGAGGAGAAAATAAAACAACAATAGTGCAAATATGCAAATATGTCACTTAGAGGAGTTTAAAAGTCTTATGGCCTGGGGGATGAAACTGTCTCTGAGCCTGGTGGTGCGGGCCTGGATGCTGCGGTACCGTCGGCCAGACGGCAGCAGGCAAAAGTGTTTATGGCTGGGGTGAAAGGGGTGTTTAATAATCCGGCTGCTCTTCTTCCTGCACCGCTGGGTGTAGAGGTCCTCTATGGATGGTAGCGCCGTCCTGGTGATGTGCTGGGCAGACATCACCACCCTCTGTAAAGCCTTACGGTTCAGGGCGGTGCAGCTGCCATACCAGGTGGTGATGCAGCCAGTCAGGATGCTCTCTATGCAGGGGCGCCGAAAAGGGGGGGTAAAGGAGACGGATTCTAGGGGCCCATGATGGAGGGGGGCCCAGAGAGGCCCCTAATGATGATGAAATTATAATACAGAAAAAATAATGACACTAAGTTATTAACTAACATATAATCACACATGTTTTATTTTCCATGTCCTGGTAACAATTCCTTTATTTGTTTTGGAAGCATCAACCCCTGCAGGGCCCCCCCTTCCCCCCCTTCCCCCCCTCTATTTACGTAAAATGTTTCAGTCCGACTGGATCAGCTGCAGCCGGTAGCGCACCGGCGATTTGTCACAGACAGCGCGCCACAGCGGGCAAAGCGGAGGAGACAGCAGTATGCCTCAAAAATCAGGCAGCCAAAAAAGAAAGGAAAATAAATTAAGAGAGGAGAAGGAGTTGAAGGGTCGACAATATATCACCCAGTATTTCCAAAAAAAAGGTGGGTTTGTTGTGGTGGAAAGTTATGGATATTAACTTTGTCTGTGGTCTATAAGCTAGCTCACTTTTCTCACCATGTTAGCTCAAGAAAACTCTGGATTTTTACATTTTACTGCTATATTAGTTAAATAATCAATCCAGTCAAACATTTATCAAGCTGTTCTTATTCAATAATAGTTGATCTCCCCTCTGTCAAAATGATGCCTCATTCTGAACAGAGTCAAGTGCACCAGAAGCTGCAGCAGCTGTCTGTCAGCCCCCAACTCCCCCTGCCCCTGAATCAGCCCCAGTGCCCCCACATGAGGAAGGAGGTGAGCAGCTGTGTGTGTTGAAATAATAATAATAATAATAATAATAATAATAATACATAATATAATACAAAATATAATACATTTTACTACAGTCTCAAAACAATACAAAGATGAAGGTAATTCATTAATTAAAATGAATTAAATAAAAGGCATTTTGAACAATTTTAATGGTTTAAAAAGCATAAACCCTTTTAAAAAATGAAATAGAAGACGTGCAGTAAGAACAGAGGAGAACATCTGTGGTGTGTGCAGCAGACTGGGGTGACTGCTCTCAGTCCAATCAGAGAAGTTTACATGTTGGTGACTATGCTATTACAAATAGTTATATTATAGGAAATCCTATATAATTAATGTATGTCATGTACACTCTACAGAGCCAGGTCCAGGACCCTCTTCTGGTTTGTCAGGGAGGGATGTGGAGGAAGTGGAGGAAGAGATGGAAGAGGGTACAGATGACAGTGAGAGTGCAGAAACACAGGCGACAGAGAGTGAGGGCGAAGAAGTTGAAAGGAATTCAGAGGAGGATGGACTGAATACAGAAAGAGCCAGAAAGACAACAGAGAGGCAGGAAGAACAACAAGCTGATGTTCAGGTCTTTGAAAGGGAAGAAGATCATTTGACTGATGACCCTGGTTTCTGGCCAGCAGCTTTAACTGATCAGGATAGGGAGAAGATAGTAAGGAAATTGGCCATGAGAGAAAGAAGTAGAAATGCCATGTGATTCAAAGGGGAAGCCATTCCCTGACTACCTGAATTATACAAAGGCAGCAAATAAAAGAGAAAAGGTAAACAGAGACTGGCTGACTTTTAGTCAAAGTAATAATTCACTTTATTGCATACCATGTGTGCTTTTCTCCCATGTACAGAAAAAGTCTTCCACTAGTGCACTGACCAGTCAAAATGGGTATAAAATGTGTGATGTAAAGTGGCGTCGAATGTACAATACATTGGAGAAGTGTGCATCGCCTTGCGCATATTTTGCACCCTGCCAGTTACTGTTGCTGGTGGTGAGAGAGCGTTCAGTAAACTAAAAATGATAAAAAACTATTTGAGGTCCACAATGTCTCAGGAAAGACTTTGCAGTCTTGCCATGCTGTCAATTGAGAGTCAGTTGGCTAGAAAGCTGGACTTCAAAGACCTGATAAGTGATTTTGCACATGAGAAGGCTCGGCGTTGGGCTTTTGGTGAGAAGAGTTGAGCAAGGACCAGTGATTGAAAGGTTGCAAAAGGAAGCTTGACTCAGTCGGCAACGTTATATTATATATATATTTGCCATTCTTTCATATATTAAGTTCTACTTAAATGATGAGAAATCATATATGGCCATTTTGTATTCTGATGGCGTTTTTGTTTTTGCTGAGATTTTTTTCTCTCCACTGATTATAATTGCTATTTTTTCATGGAAGAGTTTATTTCCAATTTAAGAATCAGTGGTGCGGCAAATAAATGACTCAAAATGAATTCCATTGTATTCAGAGTGCTCAGTTCTTCCCCTACTGTACATGTCAACTGTCATGCTGTTCTTCTTTCACAAATATGGTAATGATAGTCAAAAATACCATTAAAATGAATAATTGTATGTAAAATAGCATCAAAAAATTTTGCCGCTGTGTTGGGGGCCCTGTAAAGATTCTTTTCATGGGGCCCAAAATCCCTAACAGCGCCCCTGTCTCTATGGTGCACCTGTAGAAGTTGCAGAGAATCCTGGAGTCCACGTGGAGCTTCCGCAGCCTGCGGAGGAAGAAGAGCCGCTGTCTGGCCGTCTTCCTGATGGATTCTGTGTGATGGGTCCAGGTCAGTGTTAATTTTGGCAGCTATTTTTGATTTATTCTTAGTCTTAGTCTTTTGACGAAAATGCATATTAGTTTTAGTCTAGTTTTAGTCTACGAAAACGAATTACATTTTAGTCTAGTTTTAGTCGACGAAAACGAAATACATTTTAGTCTAGTTTTAGTCACATTTAGTAGCCACATTAAACTCCCTTTCTTCCCTTCTCAGGCCCAGGGACCCTGTGTTGTGTCTAAAACTGCATAATAGTCTAGCTTGCAGTACTTAGGTTGTCCATTAGATATCCCTACCAGCATAAGTCTATAGCAGGGGTCGGCAACCTTTACTATCAAAAGAGTAATTTTGCCCCCTCTTCCCCCAAATAAAATTTGTCTCGAGCCGCAAAACATATTTGATAACAAAGCTAATAAAGTTTAATACAAAGTTATACTATACTAAACTATAGTTTGTTGCATTTACGAAATTATAGAAAGAAAACTCTTGACATTTTATTGCCATTTGTACCTGTTACAACAAAGGAAAACACAGAACGCTTATGATGAGAAGAAAATACACAGGCAAGTGTCTGCCTACTTTGAAATAGATTAAACACAGAACTTTGTAGGGCTATTTGAGTCCTCCCCATATTTGTGGGAAATGTATGAAATGAAACGCTATTTTGAAATAAATAAAAACATATAGCTGCAGCCTAATAGCTTTAAAATATATATTTAGTTTTAAATGTGAAAACAAAAAGTGAGAGCAGGTCAGACTGGAGGCGAACACAGAAACTGAAGCTCGGTACAAACCAGCTGCAGCTTCTGCTCTGATCAAGAAGCTGCTGCGCTGATCTCTGAGCAGCTGAGACCAGAGAAACTCTGTATTTTCACTGTTTGCGTAGTTAAGAAGCAGCCTGTGAGTCAGTGACCAGCTCCTTCACGTGAACGAGCTCTGATTTTGTGTCTCTGAGCGAGTGAGCGGGGCAGGGGGCGGAGCCTCGGGACCGGTGCGCTATCTGGGGCACACACACACACACAGACACACACACTCACTCGCCCGCTCCTGATACTTTATAACGGCCTGATACGATGATGTTTAAAAAAATTATTGTGACTTAGTCAACCACCAACATTTTCGTCTCGTCTCGTCTCGTCAACGAAAGTTAAAAAAGATTTAGTCATAGTTTTTATTTTCAAAGATCTGTTTTCGTCTTCTTCTCCTCTTCGTCATGGAAAAAAGATCGTTAACGAATATTTTTCGTCATAGTTTTCGTCAACGAAATTAACACTGGTCCAGGTCAGTTCATCAGTGATGTGGACCCGAGGAACTTGAAGCTGCTGACTCGCTCCACCGTGGTCCCGTTGATGGAGAGGGTGGCGTGTTCATCTCCTCGTCTCTTCCTGTAGTCCACGATCAGCTCCTTCGTTTTGCTGACGTTGAGATGGAGGTTGTTGTCCTGGCACCAAGATGTCAGGGCTCGGACCTCCTCTCTGTAGGTCTTCTCATCGTCGCCAGTGATCAGGCCTATGACAGTGATCAGGCCTATGACAGTGGTGTCATCAGCAAACTTAACGATGGTGTTGGAGCTGTGGGTGGCCACGCAGTCATGCGTGAACAGGGAGTACAGTAGAGGACTGAGCACGCAGCCCTGGGGGGCACCGGTGTTGAGAGTCAGGGTGGAGGATGTGGTGTTGCCGATCCGCACTGCCTGTGGTCTGCCCGTCAGAAAGTCAAGTATCCACTCACGGAGGGCGATGTTGAGCCCAAGGTCTCTGAGCTTGGTGACGAGCTTCAGGGGCACGATGGTGTTGAATGCTGAACTGTAGTCGATGAACAGCATTCTCACATATGTGTCCGTCTGGTCCAGGTGGGAGAGGGCAGTGTGGAGGGTGAGGGAGATGGCATCTACAGTCGACCTATTTGACCTGTAGGCAAACTGAAGAGGGTCCAGAGAGTCAGGGAGGGAGGAGGTGATGAATGGTTGGACCAGCCGCTCAAAGCACTTCATGATGATGGAAGTGAGTGCTACTGGGCGGTAGTCGTTCAGGCAGAGGATTTTAGTTTTTTTGGGAACAGGGACGATGATGGTCTTCTTGAAGGCCGGTTTTCACGTTTCCTCAGCCGGACCAGGACGCCAGCTCGCGACCCTCTTTTCCTTTGTCGTCGCCTCCATGATTCATGTGATCTCTTGCACACCCTAGCTTACCTGCAGGGACAGGGATATTGTTTTTCTCTGCGTATTCAAATGCCAGGTCAAGGCACTTAATTGGAGCAAGGCCATGGAACTGGTCAGCTAGTTGATTCAAGTGTTTGGCAAGCTCCTCCTCCATCTCATCTGTGAATATTCTCTTTACCTCAGCTACTGCACCCCAGGCTACTGATTTTACTTCCCCTTTCTCTTTTTTCTTTATGAATCTTTTGAGGGTTGTCTTGTCAATATTTCTATCCCTTCCAGCTTTTCTTAAGGACTTCTTTCCTTGCATGACCTCAGCGGCTGCACTCTCCATCTCTGCGAGGGGTGTTGGGCCCCAGGTTGTCTTCCTGGTGTGTAGTTTCTTGGCATGATGGCTTTTCTACAATGTTTATGACATTAAAAATAAAACATATATAATGTAATATAACACTAAAATATGTTTAAGACTAAACTTAACTTGTGCTTCATGATGGGGTAAAGTGAGACACTGTCCCACTTTACCCCACAGCATTTGTCCCACTTTACCCCGAAGCCACAATTTATAGAAAAACAACATCTTTTAGCAATTCAGGCTAATCTTCAGCTAGCATCAATCACATGGTTTTATATGTTTGAAGTTCACCAACATGTATGATATAAGTTTTTCTACCTGATTCAATTCGTTTTGACACAACAGTTGATTAAGTTCAAAGCAAGAAAATTTACTTTTACATGCAAAAAACACATTTTTGTGAAAAAACATACTTTCCACAGCACCAGCACCAGCTTCTCCTTCATGGCAAGGGGGGAATGGGAGGGGCTTGAAAACATAATAGTCACATGACCACAAATGTGTTCCGTTGCCTAGATACAGGGGGTGTTTCACATCACCCGATGTCCCACATTACCCCGCTCTCCCCTACGGCAGGTAAGCCGCGCCATGGGAGCTCCCTTTTGTTAGTTGGTGGCGGTGAAAAAGTGTTTTTTACCGTCAATCCGATGGACAGAAGTTGTTCTCTATCATATATGATGATAGGGCTTGCTTTACCGGAGTGCATGATACAAAATAAAGTAGAATAAATAACAACAAGATAGAAAAAAAGAGAAAAAAGAGCAGAGCTGTGGGAGAGCGTGAGACACAGCAGCCTTCCACGGCGCTGGTCCGCTATAGAAGAGATAAATAGTTTGGGAAATACCTGTGTCATTTGACCCATCTGTAACAAGGGTCTATGGGCTGTTTTTGAGCTCCTTCACAAGCTCTTGTGTGAAATAAGGCGCCAGCGCTTCGTTAGTAATGCAGGATGACTTAATCCTGGCAAACCTGTAGTCCTGCGGCGTCTTCGAATCTCCCAAACAGTCTTTTAGGAGAGGCCCCAGGTGGTCCGCAAAGGCTAGAGGAACGTTATGAACTACCAACCCAGCTGTCATTTTGACCTCAGCCCTTCTTGTCTGTAAGAAATTAAAAATTATTAATCCTCCCAAAAGACCATCGTTTATTTCAAATGGACACCTGTGATAATAGGGCACAGGTAAAAAAAAACACATTCAGCAACTAAGATCTCAAATTAAGAAAATTGGACTGTAATAAATACACTGAAATACAAACCACAAATTAGTCAAAACTATCAGCCATGACTTTACCGCGATCAACTATAATACAAAACTCTTGACTTAACCTTGACAGGACTATTAAACATATCATACCTTAACCTCTTGTGCAGACATCCCTCCAACAGAGGGAATGGGCATTGCATATTGGGATATTGTGGCTATGGACTGAGCTCGTTGCTTTTCTTGGTGGTCTTTGGTTTTTATGTGACGCACTACATCTGCCACACCCTGGTGGCAACATGAGTTTTCAATACGGCAGACTGCTCACCAGTAGTGCGTGTTGAGGCTCCCTCTTGTAATAAATGGCCATGTAGAGGTCGACTCATTTTGGAAAAGGGAAAAGGGTTCTATATGTTGCTGCTCCAGCCAGAGCACTCTTCTGGCCCTGCTGTTGGATTGGGGGAGTCTCTTCTGTCTGTCCCTCTGTGTCTTCTTCCATCTGCACTGTTGGTTGTTCTATTTGTCCTGTCTGTTGCTCTTCTGCATGTGCTTCTATTGGTCCTGTATGTTGCTCCTCTACATGTTTGTCTGTCTGTACTGTCTGTTGCTCCTCTGCATGTGCTTCTATCGGTCTGTCTGTTGCTCCTCTACTTGGTTGTCAGTTTGTCCTGTCTGTTGCTCTCTCTGTCCTGTGTGTTCTCCTCTGTCTAACCCTAACCCTATAATTTGGTCTGACTGTTCTGGCTGTTTGGTCAGTGTGTTTTTCTGTCTTTTCTGACTTGGCTGTCAGAAAAGCCAAGCCTGACTGGGCCTGGCAAAGGTCTTTTACGAGACTTACCTATTCAAAGGGCTGTTAGAAAAAGTCTTCAGAGTGAGTTCTTTTCTTTGGCCTGTTGATAAAAAGATAAAAGCTATGTGTACATATAAAGGGCACGAACAAGGTGTATTAAATAGAGCACAAGATCACAGAGCAATTTGGTGAAGGAGACAATTCCAAAGGAAGAGTTTGAGAGTAAATTTTCTGGCTCAGTTCCTCCTCATCATCATAAATCTTTATTCAGTCTCTGACAATTACTAAATCTTTATCATCAGAATGGCTTATTTAGCATATAAGTATACAAATAATTAGGTAAAAATCCTTTCAATTGTATTAAATTGGTCTATAACAAGTAATTACATTATTTTCATGCTAAAAAAAGCTGGCAGTTGTTAAAAGATAAAAGTTTTATCACAGCATGCCTTGAAACTCACTCAACTGAAGTGTAAGGATTACTTCAATGAGAGCGGTGAATTGTAATTGCAACACTGTGGACCACCTGCAAATGTTTTAAATTAATGAACATGTAGAGTTTACTAATAGGGGCTCCATACAATTCATCCAGCTGAATTTAATCTGTGGTAAAGCGACGAGTGAAGGAGGCAGTGCCATGAGGTAGAACATGTCGTTTTTGCCATGGCCTGTCAAACTCACTCTGGTAATGCATCTAATGAAAGCTCACATCAACTAGACTAATTGAGATGCCAAGGCGCTGTTCTGTTGCTACACAACTGACACACAATGGACACTAATTAGATCCTTAGTTATATTCTTATGAGATGTATTTCACCTACTCATAATGTGGTTTGTCATTGAAGTAAACAAGTTTGGACAACTTCCTTGAGCTGGTGACAAAAATATCACCTTGCATAAGGATTTCTACTTCCTTTGCAACATGGTTGGATTGACACATCTAGAGTGAGAAAGAGAGCTTTTGTGTTCACCTTGATAAAATAATATAGCGAGAACAGAAAGTTCCTGAAGATATTGCACCGTTCATTCACAAGGAATTTATTTTCAAGCCACAAAACTGAGAGTCAACACCAACTGCTAACGATAAGTGCAGTGCTGTCAGAATAAAAGGAAACTGCGATTACTATGTTCAACAACCAGCGAGGTATTACTTTTCATGACCTTTACGTACCATGACAACAGTGATACTATTTGGCAACACATATGCATTTCATCTGGGAAATACACTTCCAAGTTCCTCTATAATTTCTATATGTATATGGTTCTATATTTTTTCTGAAACTTAACTGTGCAATAAGTTCTTTATTTATTAATACTAATACTGATAATAATATATCAGTGAAAAACACAGTAAAGTTAGTGATTTTTTAAATAAAAAGATAAAACTTCTATAATACTGTTATTTGGTGTGTTGTACTGCTAGATAGTGTGTTCGAATTAAATCTAGTGGTAACAAGTGAGTACAATTAAATACATATTAGGACTGCAATAGTCCACCAGCACCCAAAACACACACGCACAGCATTAAATCCCTTAGATCTGCAGCAACTGAATTTACCCAAAATCAGGCACGTGCACAGACATTTTAGGGGGCAGGTGCTCAAACCCCCCAAAAAGGGCACCAATCAGCAAAATTATTTATGAAATTAAAAATGATAATAAATAAAAAACTGTATCTCTCTCCCTCTCTCTCTTCATTAAACATGACAAACGTCAGTAAACAGCTGGACAAGGCTTTGAAATCACAGATTTCATGAGTTTTTTGTTTGTTTATTTTTTAGGAAACGTCGGACCAGTTGCGACGTAATGTTTTCAGCGGCGCTAATGTTGTGGTTAATTTATCAACAAACACCGTCATTACCTGTTTGTCTGATGCTGCGGGTCAGAGAAGAAGTAGCTGCAGCCGTTTGGCGCAGCACTGCATGAGGAGGAAGAGGAGGAGGAGAAGAAGGGAGGGGCGCTGGGGGGGCTGGTGAGCGGCGCGGAACATGTCGGGGGGAAATTCTCACAAGAACTCAAATAAATGCCCCGTCAGATATCAAAACACATTTCGGGGGAATTGATGACAGAGAGAGTAATTTTTATTCTTAAACATTGATGAATGAAGACAGAATTGGGCTCCATGCCTATATCACATACAGTGCTAGAAGTGCTGTGTCCCAACCCAGGCATTCTTTTAAAGGACAAACATGATGTTTGTGTGTCTGTTCTGTATAGGCTATGATGCATTTTACAAGACTATTATACAAAAGTGTTGCATTCATGGCAATCGTTTAAAGAAGAATCCATCCTATATGTGTTACTTTCTAAAGTAATTGAATTATTATATTTATATTACATATGAATAAAGCTGAAAAATATAACATTAATGAACATAAAAACACTTCACACACAACACAAATCTTTGTTTGATACATAAGATCTATAGAAAATCTGAACTGAAAATAGAAATGTTAGGTGTACAATCAAAGTGATGGAGGCATTGCATATGAACTTTGGAGGCTATCACTATAACCCTGCTGGATACACAACAAAATACTTTATTCATATCTTAGACAACAATTATCTCACTGCTGAGTAGGGTACACACTACATTTTAAGATCTTAAACTTAAAATACTGTAATTTCACAAAACATACAATTAAGCAATTTGATAAGATTTGAAGATGCTTGATGTACAGTATTTTGTTATCCCCAGTGCAGTGCATGCATTATGGAGTTCAGTCGCTTACTAGGATATATTGCATTGTCATTTTGTAGTTTGTAAAGCTTTAATAAAATTTGCTTAATGTTTTATTTTTTTTAAGAAAAATAAATTCAGACAAGGTAGGTTAAGAGCAGGTTTCTAGCTAGGTTGGGGACGACGGCGCATTCCAGTCGTTGCTGTCTTAGGCCCAATGTGAGTTAGTTTAACTTTGATATCTTCACTTTCAATAATTAACAGATTTTCAGTACATAGCCAAATCCCTGACCCAGCCCTATACGGACCACTCTGATGAAAACCTTTTTAAAACAAATTAATCAATTCAGTTAGCATAAAAGCGTTACAAGTTACAAGATCATTTTCACAGTGTATTCTGCTATGAAGAGATCAGAAGAGTAGCAGCATTGTTCCATGGCTGAACTACAGGTGATGTTGCCTGGGCGCCCAATTCATGCTTTTGTCTTGAAGCTACGGGGTGCACATAGCTTACTTACAGGGCCAAGCATTCAAAGTTGTGTTTGAGTCAGGCTGCAATTACACCGCTTAAACCCTAGCGACGGTAGAGTTTCTATGCTGGTGTTGAGTGTCTTCCAGTTTCTGGTCTTCTTCATTAATTATTCTCTGGCATCTGTGTTTACTTCATCATGTTGGTGTTGGAGCTGATAGATGTTGAAGAGCAATTACTTTTTCTTAAAGAACTGTAACGAAGAAAAGAAAGACGTTGTCCGTGTTCATTCCTTGAACTCAATGAGGTTTATGAAAGTTAGATGCACAGAGTTATCTGAGTTACAGCAGCTCATCATTGGAAACACAGCACTGCAGGTGAGCCCTCAGCTGAGCTTCTGTGGATACTTGACCTGAGCCTGACTGGATCCATCGGGACCAGACATTTTGGGCCAGTTTCAGACTAAATGTTTTGAATCAGATTCTGGTTCAGGTCCATGCGCACATCGAGCAGAGTGTAGAGCATAGAGCGTAGAGCTCTGCATCAACAGACCAGGGTGCAGTGCACACCGGGTAGTGCGGTTGCATCTCCTGAGCCGCCTGTCGTCTCAGTACAGAAATAAGCTCCTTTTTCAGAATCAATAGGCCAGATGGAACATTTTAACTCAAAGCTAAAGCAGTTGTTGTGATTCTTTGCCTTAAACATGGCACTGTGCCTTTGGCTATCAAAAAAATATTTAATACCAATTAAAAAAATATTGATATTAAATGTGAACTTTAATTGAAATTAAAAATTATGAAAATAATAAAAATAAAAAACACCCAAACTAACCAAAAGTGTACTTGCTCTTAACAGACGTGTATTCGAGTGCATGTGTGTGCGCGTGTGTGTGATTCAAATTTTTTGCTGTGACCACTATGAAGACAAAGGTCACATGGAAAGGCTAGACCATGTGGCTTAGGTCACGTGTGTGTATTAAGTTTGGGGAGATGTGTGTGTGAGGTGCTGGTGCCAGGTTACAGAATGTGGTTAGTTGCATGCAAAGAAAGTCTGTGAATAGGATAACACAACTAACATCAACTTTCAATAACTTACTACCAAATATCACAACAACACATATCAAACTAATCAAGATCACACTAATCAAATAACAGTCCTTTGCTGAGCTAAGTTGAACTAGCCTAGTTTTGTTACCAGTCCATGGAAACAGAGGAGAAAGGGTCCATTTGGTGTCATTACGAAGTCATCTAAGTGGTCTTGCTGGCTGGTTTGGGGTTCCTGTTGTTGTGCATCTGCTGGCAAGACTTTGTGTCCTGGCTGCTTGTGTTGAAGTCCTCCAGGGGAAGTGATAAAAAAAGAGTGAGCTGAGGGGGAACTGTGGCTTTATTGGCCTGGTGACCTCATGGATCCTAAGGCACATTTCACATGTAGGTGTGAAGAAGTGGAGGACCCTGGGAGACTGAGTTCTGGAAGCATGGAGACATGTGGTCAGGCTTTGGGTAAACTTGTAGGCCCATCTTTTCTTCACCAAAGTTGTAGTTGTTAAGACTGAAATGTATATTATCCATTTGTATTTGTCTGTGAAGATGTCAATGAAACTCAACTTTAAAGTATGTTAGACAGGGGTGGGGGAAGGGGCAGTTTGGGCTGAATATGTGGGAAATATGTGGCCCTCACATAGTGACTTTTTGTAACATTACATTACATGTCATTTAATTTTGTCCAAAACGACTTACATTTTTAGAACACTCAGCATTTATGAAGGGCCATTTAGGGGTTCAGTATCTTGCCAAGGACACTTAGGCATGCAGATGGGAAAGAGTGGGATTCAAACCGGCAACCTTCTTGTTGCAGAAGACCCGCTCTATCCCCTGGGCCACGCTCTCCCCCAACCGTAACCGTTGCTTGTGTGTGCGTCACATCTTTAGTCTCAGTCTCTCACACCTGGCTTGATAAGAGGTCTGATAAGAGACTCTGCTTGTTTTGGGAACTATAAATCTTAAATTTGTTGTCATGTATTACTTTTTTTAGATTGTGCATGCTTACTGATACAAAACCTTTTTCTCAAAACACAAAACCTTTTTCTCACAACTGTCAGGCGTGTTGGTTTATCCTTAATATGAGACGACTTATAACAACCATGTACAGTGCTGTGAACAAGTATTTGCCTCCGTTTCTTGTTTTTTTGCATATTAGTCACACTTAAATGTTTCAGATCATCAAACTAATTTTAATATAAGACAAAGATAACCTGAGTAAATACAAAATTCTGTTTTTAAATGATGATTTCATTTATTAAGGGAAAAAAGCTATCCAAACCTACCTGGCCCTGTGTGAAAAAGTAAGACTTGGAACAGTGGTGAACCTTCCCAGGAGAAGCCGGCCTACCAAAATTACAAGAGCGCATCGACGACTCATCCAGGAGGTCATAAAAGACCCCAGAACAACATCTAAGGAACTGCAGGCTTCACTTGCCTGAGTTAAGGTCATGATTCAAAATAAGAATGAAACTGGGCAAAAAAAACTGGCATCCATGGGAGAGTTCCAAGGCGAAAGCCACTGCTGACCAAAAAGAACGCAAAGGCTCATCTCACATTTGCTAAAAAACATCTTGATGATCCCCAAGACTTTTGGGCAAATATTCTGTGGACTGAAAGTTTAACTTTTTGGAAGGGTTCTGCATGTTTCATCTTGCGTAAAACTAACACAGCATTTCATAAAAACAACATAATACCAACAGTCAAACATGGTGGTGGTAGTGTGATGGTCTGGTGCTGCTTTGCAGCTTCAGGACCTGGATGACTTCCCATAATTGATGGAACCACAAATTCTGCTCTCTACCAGAAAATCCTGAAGGACAATGTATACGGCCATCAGTTTGTTACCTCAAGCTCAAGCGCACTTGGGTTATGCAGCAGTACAATGATCCGAAACACACCAGCAAGTCCACTTCTGAATGGCTCAAAAAACCCAAAATGAAGGTTTTGGAGTGGCCTAGTCAAATTCCGGACTTAAATCCGATTGAGATGCTGTGGCATGACTTCAAACAAGCTGTTTATGCTTGAAAAACATCCAATCTAGAAAGAAGAGTGGGCCAAAATTCCTCCACAGCGATGTGAAAGACTCATTACCAGTTATGTAATTACTTTTTCACATAGGGCCAGGTAGGTTTGGGTAGCTTTTTACCCTTAATAAATGAAATCGTCATTTAAAAACTGCATTTTGTATTTACTAGGGTTATCTTTGTCTAATATTAAAATTTGTCTGATGATCTGAATCATTTAGGTGTGACAAAAATGCAACAAAAAAAAATTCCTAGACGACTCCAGACCTTGGCTGAATCTTGAGACATGATCAGCAAGCCACTTAATGGATGCAGGGACACACTAACATCCTTCCCAATGACTCCCAAGCTAGTGCCTCTTAGTGGGGCTGATGGAAGGCGTTTGGCCACCTTGGCGCGGCCGCATCACTGTCGCCAGGCGAGGGCCCGCTCATACTTGCTTGCAGGTCTAGTTCAATTAGTTTTCTTGTGATCTTGTAAGTGGAGAAAGAAATATTTAATAATTATGGTGATGATTTTGGGGAATTACTGAGTTCTAGGAAGGAAGCCCGCTGACTGTCAAACAAATTTTTTTAGAGGGATTTTTTGTGTTGAAGCGCCATCTGGTGATAGGTTTACATAAAGTTAAGTTTGAAATGGTTGAGAGGGAAGAGAAAATATTATTAAATAAGGATGGATCATCTGTATTTGGACCACAGTCAATGATAAAATGTCTTTCTGGATTGGTTCTGGTATGCAAAACGATGTTCAAACAACAGTTCATATTTAAATTATTATTCACACCCAATTATTTCTTGTGTTATGGAATGAAATCTGGGATCTTCTATTCAGATCTGTCTGAATAATTTACCCATACTCCCATACATAGATACCAAGAAAATAATACAAAGCAGAATTATAAATCAAGATTTAAAGATTTATCTTTCTCTCTCCCGCTCTCTCTTCAGATTCAAAGTTGATTTGTGTGTTGCCACAATATCAACTCTGATCATCACATAATGATCAATTCTCTTATTAATGGCTTAAATCTTCTTCAGAGCAGCGCATTCATCAGCTGCTCGCTCGCTCTTTTCCCCTTTCCGTTTGGTTTGACGCATTCTGCGCAGCAAACAGCGCGAAGACACAGTAAATTACTGACAGAGCCGCTAATCTGTTTATGTTTATTATCGCAAGTCATATCACCATCGCGATATTAAACAACGTTATTGTTATAGCACATCTCTACCTCCAACACATTTTAGTTCAATGTATGTCAGGTGAACATAAGGATTCAAAAGTAACCCAAAATATTTATATTATGTTGAGAGCTGATAGGATAAAGAGATGATTCTTAAGTTGGTTCCGTTTGGTCTTAGCGTTGCTTGATAACCACCAGGTTCTTCAGCATGTCAAAGGAGTTTCCATCAGGCTCCACTGAGATCACGCCATGCTCCTCACTGTGCACTTGGAGGAAGCCATTGTGGTCCAGTCCGAACACCTCAGCTTCTATTCCATCCTCACTCCAAAGTTGCACCTTGGTCCCGCTGAGGTCAGAGAACAGAGAGCAATTGTTACAGTTTTGCTTCAGGATTTCACTATGACATGACAACTGTGTATACGAATTTGCCTCTTAAATTATATTAAGAGAGCTTTAAAGGCTGAGATTAAACATAACCTCCACAGACCCTTTCCCAGTTGATAACTGTCTTAAAGAACGACATTCTGAACAACATAAACTGTGATGCTCTCCCGACTTCACAAACTGACAGTGTATCATTACTTTTACTGTCTTGAGTTTTCCATTACCTCATGTATTATGTATACGTTTTCCAAATACTTGAGCACAAGGAATTCCTGATTATTCTGCTATCAAAATGTTGGGCTATAACTGGATTTGAAACATCTTATTTTAATATTACTGTCAAACACACAAATGGAAAATAACTTATTATCTTCAGAGTGGACTAACAAATACTGTCTTCAAACCAAATATTACCATTAACTATCCAAAAATCTATAAATCAAATTATAATACCAATATTCTATCCTCATCTGCTATCAGACCAGACAGATTGCTAACACAGTGAATCCAATGAAGATGTGAGGCTTGAATAACATTAAGTTCTTTACTGAAAATACTGAACTGCACACTAGCTCACTCATGCAACCAACATGGAGACTTGTGTGAATGCTGTAATATAACTGAATGAACACCAGTGGCAGTTCAACAACCTGAAAACGTAGACCTGCCTTGGTAATACAATATGAATGACAAGTACACTCCCAACCTGCTATTATAATAAAGGAGACAGCTTCATGCCTTGCGCTCAGTCAAACACAACGCTGATCTTTCCTGATGTTTTTGGGTGCTAGACCCCAAATATTGGGAGGTACCAACATTCCTCATTTCCTTGCAAATATGTTGCTGTTTCTGCATGCTGGTTTTAAAAGATTTTCTGCAAAGAACCAATAAAATGCTCCTTGATTTCTGGCTGTTTGTCCAGTGTACGTTTGAGAGCTTGGTCTAAATTTTTTGGAAGTAGACGAAGTGCCTTCTGAAAGGTTAAGGGAGCAATCCGGTAAGAGCTATCCCTGAGTACCTCTCTATTAATAATGTCAAGAAAAGCCTCATCTTCCACAGAAAAAGCTGTCCGATCATCTTCTTTTGACCTTCTGAAATTTGTTGAGCCAAGACTGTCCGTAGTCTCCTCTTGGCCTAAGCTGCAAGAACAGTTCTGTCTCTTGCTCCCCGCCATGCTGTTTTACAGGAGCAGGGTCAGTTTGTAAAGCCGATACATGTCTGTTACATTCCACACTCTTAAGTGTCACTTGACAGTCCTTTGCCATGTGATTAATTGAAGTACAACATTTAAAGCAGTACTTCCGAAGCTACAGCACAATGGGCCTTATTCACTAGCATGTGCACAGAAAGTCGTAGTCTCCGCACAAAATATCACAATGGCAGAAACTGAAATAAGTCAACAGCACCGTAATCAGACCTGTAACCAACAACAACGTTGTTTGGTATTGACAGCCTCAACAGTCAAACCCAAACAAAACTGCAACACAGTCAACAAATCATCAAAGATCACTTGCACCCCTCTCCCATCAGTTGAATCATGATACCACAAATGCACCATCACAAGGGCTAAAAAATGCATCGCTAGAGAGACTCTCCCACCAAATCATCCCATTACAAAAACAAGGACTCATAAGTCTCTGCAACAATCATGATGTACATGCACTTGAAACATTCCTGTCCTGTCCATTTATTGTCAAGTGTCATTATTTATTGTTAATGCTGTCCATGTCAATGTCTGTCATATTTTTCATGTTTGACAATCTTTTACATGCTGTAGCAATGAAGAATTCCACCAATTTTGTGGTGTGGTCATTAATACATTATTCTGATTGTTGCATCCCTTGCACCTAAATAGATTGTTTGTATGCATGTACAACCTGTATCAAAATATCTGATTCTGAATCAAAATGAGAAGTGAAACCTGAGTATAAAGACCAGAGTAATTTTTGCAGTGCCCACCTGTGTAGCCATCTCTTGTAGTATGTGGGCAGGATTGCGTCTGGGCCTCCATGTTGGAAGCTGCT
This sequence comes from Pleuronectes platessa, assembly GCF_947347685.1. Classification (NCBI taxonomy): domain Eukaryota; kingdom Metazoa; phylum Chordata; class Actinopteri; order Pleuronectiformes; family Pleuronectidae; genus Pleuronectes; species Pleuronectes platessa. Next base: position 24,628,221 of record NC_070640.1, read on the forward strand.
GATGAGGACCTCCAGACAGCTGACAGTGCGAGCAATGAGTTGGGCACAGCTAAGCGGATGCAGACTGCAGTTATGTTGTGTGTTGTATTGCTGGATCAGGTCATTGATGCAGACAGTTGGATTGCTGTTATTCACATTGAACCCACAGCCTGTAGAGCACAATATGTTTGTTATTCTGAGAAAACAAAACAAGACTGTTTTTGACTGGTGCACACTGGATAAAGTATTGAAAAGGGTTTTATAATTACTATAGTTGACTAATTATTTGTCCCACCCGTTGACCCATAATCATTATCTATTCAGGATTATTTATTGATTATTAGCTTGTGGGTGAACCACAATGATTCAGACTATTCAGTGTCCTATTAGGGAAGAGCTACTGGCATCTACAGGCTTATTTTAGATGTGACAACACAAAGAAGCTGTTTATTTAACAACAATTGCTGGTCATATAAGGGTGTTAGCATAGATGCTGAGTACATTGCTTATCAGTAGTTGATAGTAAAGAATGGCATTAATGATTTTCTGAGTGGAAAATTTATTTTTATTCTTCTCCCAACTAGCTTTAGCAACTGTGATACTTTGTGCCATACTACAGACAATTTCCAACGAAGCCTAACCAAATGGTTCTGTGTTTTAACGTCAGAAGGATATTTGTTAAATCTATTCTATCTTAAAATTATGTATTTTTGTCATCCAAAAGGAATTTCATGTTTTTTTTCATACATAAGAGAAATATCATAGAGAAGGAACAATCTGGTGTGCTGACGCTGCAATAGAGAAGTGCTTAGTTCAAAAGAAGAAGAGGGTTTGCTGTTCTTTAAGAGGTTGAATTATTGATGAAATGTAAATTTATTTTGCTGTTGAAATAATGAGTACATTGATCACTCTCACCCTCTTTTAAAAGTGAATGAACTAATACTAATTATAATCAGTTTCATGGTTTACTAGATGGTGAAAAATTATGCTGCCTGTTCTTATGTCAGACAGTAGTGTGGGGAGATTTATATACAAGAATGTTCGGTGGTTTGGTTTGTTAGGTGACAAATCATTTCTTAAATTGTACAGAAAATCGAACCATTTACCTTATTTGGACAATTTAGTGCCAAGAATAGACAGCACACTATATTTGAAATTTATCTGTGACCATGCACTCAGAGAGCTAACTTAAAGCTTTCACAGGGCTTGAAGGTGCACAACTTCATTCTGGACAACTAGTTTAGCATTTAAATGACTTTCACCCAGTTTCTTAACAGTGCAACAGTACAGATACCATGTAATCAACCCAAAAGTGGTGTGTTTGTTTAATCATGAGATGGTAGATATATTGGTGAAAAGCTGATGCAGCTTTTGGGTGAAAGCCTCCAGTTTCTTTAGCTGTAATAAAGGGAGGGTTGTTACCTATGAGCAGATGAAAAGTCGATCCTATAACAGTGGAAGTCACCAGTACTCCCCCAAGCTTCATCAGGTTACTATAGTAGATGTCATTGGGCCATTTCACTCGCAGGTCTATTTCCTGAAAAAGATTGAAACATGTTCATTGATTATTTAATACACTGAACTTCAACATGTTACTTTGTGATATAATATATTTTTCAAGATCAGCCACACGTTTGACTTTTTTGGGTGTATGTAGTATATGAGCTTAATTACATAAGATAGGGTAATATACATGAACAAACTTAGGGAAGTGTGTAGGCAGATACCTGGTATCCAGGCAGTGTGCGAACAGCCTCCACCACTGCCAGAGCAGCTAGGTGCTGGAGGAAGGGAATCCTTTGTCCGAGCCTAGAGCTTAGTTCGACCTGGATCTTTAGAGTGAACATAGCACAACCTAGAGGGCTAAGCCAGGTGTTCTTTCCCCGACCTGAAGCAGAAGCAAGCAAAGCAAACATGTTACACACTTCTGACATTAAGATGAAAATAAATTCTTACTCCACTGAACCTGCGGTTTATAATGCCTTTGTGGTCTGAGTGAATGTTGAATCTTCATTTATACAGTTTGCTGGAGCACGAACCTCTTCCCTGGCTTTGTCGACCAGCTACTGCTATTAAACCCACATCTTTTGGTAAATGTAGACTTAACCTGTAGGGAGACAAGAATAATAAAGCCATGTTAAAAAGTACTATCACTAGTTAGTAATATTCTTTGTTACACCTTTAGGTAGTGGCTTTACTGTAGTGTTACCCTTTCTGTTGCCCTTATTGAGAAAATTCTAATCATAATTTATAATAACTCTTGTCATACTTTGTACCTAGACTCAACACTGAATAGTCTCATCAGGACTCATTATTTGGGGCATAATTGGCTTATCTAAATAAAATAAAAACAGTTTAAAAAATGTATGATATTAATATTATTTATAAAAATATTTTTTATGGGAAAACCATTCATCTTAAAGTTGTTTTTATTAAACTCTTAAGCACAATTAAGCACATCTTAGGTATACTGTGTCAGCATCAGCTGACAGGAGTTATGCAACCATAACTGGTGTAGTGTCATTTTGGTGAAGGCTGATAAAAGTATACAAATATGTCTGGTTATCCCAGCGCTAACACACCCTTTAACAATCCGTGCACCAAGCTCCAATGGATCCTTTGAAAACGCTGATGTCATGTTCCAAGGTACCTGATTGGTCATTGGACAGGTTTTTATACTGGCATCTATTGAACTTCTGTCCGTCCTGGTAGAGGGATCCCTCACATGTGGCTCTCTCTGAGGTATCTACGTATTTTTACCCTGTTAAAAGGGTTTTTAGTAGTTTTTCCTTACTCTTGCTGATGGTTAAGGACAGAGGATGTCACACACTGTTAAAGTCCTATGAGACGAATTGTAATTTGTGAATATGGGCTATACAAATAAAATCTGATTGATTGATTGATTATCGCCAACTTAGCCTGGTCTGGAGCAGGTCAGCCATTCAGCATAAACTACCATGGTGATTTATGCTGATAATTGAACGAGCTTCGTAGAACTGGAAACTCTGAACTGAACCTTTGACTCACACACACAGACTTAATTCCACAGATCTCAAATACCCTACCGCATGGACTATCCTGAGTTTAACCTTTAAAATCGATCTTTAGATTTTGGGATATTTTTGTTTATGATAAGCTTTTTCATTAGAAGTACGATTTTTTGGGGATGTCAGATATCATTTTTGTCATAGTGGCAAAGAATAACCACAACAGTTATAGTCAAAGCTTTGTCACAATTCATTTAAAGTTTTTGCGGTTCTAGGCTTTGCATGGTGAAGAAAGAGCTAAAACACTTGAGATTATTCTGCTGTCAAATGACAGTGACCCTGCAAATTCACGACAGGGCAAATAACATAAAAAACAGCTGATGCTCAGTGTAAAGACAAGTTGCAAGTGCGTCAATTAAATTGCAGCAGCTTGAAATTGGGCGATATAGTTACAAGGTGAAAATGTACTAGGATATGTTGTTTTGCACATAACTGGAGACATGTTGCAAAAAAAATGTAATGCTGGACAGTAAAAATACAGGAGGAAGAACTAAATTGCATGTTTTATATTGCTTTATCCACAGAGAAGCCTTGGTTTTAACAACTTAGAACTGCTAACGTTAACAATGTTTTCTCTCTCTCCAGCTCAGTATGCTTGATGTTAAGTTACTCCTCTGCCTACTTTAGTGATTCGGCTACTTGTAATAATTGTTGTTTATTTACTATGATGGAGGCAAGAATAAAGCAAATGGAAAGTCAGCTCCGCAACGTGGAAACAAAATCATGAGCTTATATAGTTAGCCAGTATCTGGAAGCCGGTACGAGCCAAGCAGCTGTAGCTTCTCCAGCCCCACCAGCAGCTCCCAAGCAGCAAACGAAAACTTGGTCGGATTAGGAGAGACGGCATTCTTTCAACTAGCTCAAGTCAGAGACCCTAGAGGAAATCTCAGTGGTTGAGGCTTGGCTGAAGGAACGCCCTTGGGTTAGCAATTTTGTCCCGCACCTAGTGGTTGTGCAGGACCGGCTAAAGAGACTCCGCAACACTCCAGCCCCATCCTCAAACCCTTTTGAGGGAACCCGCCTGGCACGCGGTGGACCCCGCAGCCTGCAGAGGAGGTCTGCGGTAGTAGGCCCCTCCCCTCTACAGCCTTCTCACAGGCACCAGCCTACAGCCCCATCTGATGACCGATACCTGGGGGGCTGTTTGGCTCGGGGAGGACCCCGCAGCCTCCAAAGAGGTTCTGGTGTGGGGGGTGGACGGTGGAGGGGGGTCATCCACAGCAGAAGTCTCTCCCTGCAGCAGCATGCTCACAGGCACCAGCCACCTCCAGCCCCGACTGGGCCCCAGCCAGACCCAGGCCCTGCTCCGCGCCGGAGGCCCCCAGCTGACGTCTCTCATCCTCCGACGTCAGAGGTCATCACAGTGGCGTCGGCTCCAGTCCCTGCTCCGCGACGGAGGTTCCAACCTGATGTCCCCTGTGTTTCGGCGTCAGAGGTCCTCGCTGCACCTGCTCCCTGCCCCGCTCCTGAGGTTCCTGGCTGACGTCTCAACTCCTCCGACGTCCGAGGTCCTTACAGCGGCTTGCATCCCGGTCCCTGCCCCGCGCCGGAGGTCCCCGGCTGACGTCCCTCTTCAGGCGTCAGAGGTCCTCGCGTCGCCTGCTCCAGTCCCTGTCCCGCAACGGAGGCCCCCAGCTGATTTTTCTCCTCTTCGGGCTGACGTCCCTCCTGTTCAGGAGTCAGAGGTCCCTGCAGAGTCTGCTGCAGTCCCTGTCCCTCACCGGAGAGTCCCAGCTGAAGTCCCTCCTGTTCAGGCGTCGGAGGTCCTCGCAGCGCCAACTATGGGCACTGTTCCGGCTGCGACTCCGGATCCTGCTCCACGTCTGGGGCTGAGGTCTGCGCCCTTTTGCGCTGCCCTTGAGCGGCCACGTGTTGCCCTCCCGAGCCCCAGAACTCTGCCCTTGAGCGGCCACGGCGCCGCCCTCCCGAACCTTAGAACTCTGCCTTTGAGCGGCCACGCTGCCGCCCTCCCGAGCCTCAGAACTATGTTCCTGAGCGGCCACGGCGCCGCCCTCCCGAGCCTCAGAACTCTGCCTTTGAGCGGCCACGGTGCCGCCCTCCAGAGCCTCAGAACTCTGTCCCTGAGCGGCCATGGCGCCGCCCTCCCGAGCCTCAGAACTCTGTCCCTGAGCGGCCACGGTGCCGCCCTCCCGAGCCTCAAAACTCTGTCCCTGAGCGGCCACGGCGCCGCCCTCCCGACCCTCAGAACTCTGCCTTTGAGCGGCCTCGGAGCCGTCCACCGGAGCTCCAGGGCATGTCCCGGTTTTTCCCCCTTTGGTGCTCATGTTTGTTTTGTTTTGTTAAAAGTACTAGTTTAATTAAAATCACCTTTTGTTTTAAAACTCTGCATCTGGGTCCATCTCCTCCACAAACCTTAACAGACAGACCTTTGACATCTTAGCATCCTTCAGAGCAAAAACTCCACCCTTCACTGTAATAATCCACAATTATCCTCAGCATTTACTTTGGCCTTCATGTCTATCAAGATTTGATCCTCCTCATAGTGTGAAATGTACAGATGTGATCGAGGAGATCCTGTTGTTTTACCTTACATTCAGCATTGCTTCAGCCTGTCAAACCCTGGCAGATGATTTAATAAAATATAAGGTAATCAGACAGCTTGATCTAATATAGTAAATGTACTAATTGATATTTCCACTCAGTCAGCATAATCTGATCTCTACACTACATAACTACATTGATTGGAATACAACCTAACACATAACAAATGAAAGTCAGATCATTGACGGGTTTTTACTTCGAAGAATCATTGTCAGAAGAAGAGAAACCAGAGAATTTAAAACAGAGCTATAATATTGCAATATTTTTAGGCTATATCGCGATATTTGTTGTAGGCCGTATCGCCAAGCCCTAATTATCCACCTTCCAAACATGTATGAAAAGAACCAAATGAACTCTGTCAGTGGACATAGTGGAGCTGTGCATGGCACGATGACAGTAACATTCTGCCTGCCTCAATCAAATAGATTCAAAGGGTTGTGTTTTACCCTTCTAACAGGTCCATTGTAGACGATGCCATCTCAGTGTAAAACAGGGTATGTCCGAGCAGACTGGTCTGTAGGTTCTTCCAGTAGGTCTCCATTCTGAACTCCGACCAGCTCTGAGACTCAGAAGAGTCGGTGATCAGGTCCATAGAACCCTCATGCAAAAAAGAACCATCTTGCAGCTCAGAGCAGGGTACCATCCTCAAGGAGAGCTTGGACAATGTGAGGAAGCCATTTTGATCTGCTTGTGTCTCCAGCCACTTCAGGAAGTAGGCCTTTGCCTCCTGTGTGGGAAACAGGGAAGTAAAGAAGGAAAATAACACAATTAATTTGATCTTTTATATGAAATATGGCAGCCGTTTTTCTATAGATACACTTTCTACAGAAAAGGTTTGACAATTTGTTCCTGTTAAATGGGTTAAATGGCCATTTCAAATCTATTTATCACAATTGTGGGTCGTACCCTCACAATTTACAATTGGCATGCTGTCCCTGGATGGTGAGCAGGTCGACCAAATGCAACATAAGAAAAAAAAATCTTTAATTCCGCCAAAAATAAAGTTTGAATAATCAAAACTGAGTAACACTAGGGAACTAGAAATGTCTGGAACACACTACTGAAGTGAAACAAAACGAACTGACCAAGACAAAGTTCCCTCTGCCCTTTGTCCAAAAGGGAGGAAGGAATAATTGAACACAGATGAAACACATGAGGAACAAGTGCAGATGATCACAAGAGTGGTAAAACAGGGCAACGGCACAGAATAAAGTCGCAGAAACACAAGGAGAGAAATTCCTAAATAAAACAAGAAAGAAAAGAACTGAGAAACTAACCGAACAGAACACAAATCCAAACAAAGGGAAAAACAGAAAATCAGGTCCAAAAACAGTCCTTTTCAATAATTTAAAGTAGGGCTGCCCCAATATTAAGAAAACATGCGATATGCAATAATGTTGTTGAATGTCGCGATGACAATATGCCTTGCGATGAATAAACATAAACGGATGCAGAGACCACGGACAGCTCCACAGTATCTTTAATTTATTATCTAGTGCAGCAGGGCTCCATCTGATTGGTCATATATATTGACATGCAGAGTGTGAATGCATGATGCATGGAACACCATTTATCACAGTTTAAGCTTTTGTAATAAGTATATCGTGCATTTTGATATCGTCGATGACGGTACATTTTCGATATATCATGCAGCCCTAATTTAAAGTTTCGGGGCAGAATCATAACACATGCGGATTTTGTAAAAATGAGAAAAGAAGTTTAGTCTGTCTCGGGTCACAATTTAAGATTTATGGGCTAACTAAGTTTGAACCTTTTAAGGGGACTCTGATTTTGCCTCCTCACATCTCTGGTAATGAAGGTTAGAGAGAAATGTTTTTAAGCCCTTTACAAGCTCTCCGATGTGAAAAATAACACTAAGAGGGAATATGACCAGTGAAGTTGAATTGCAAAAATGATTTACCAATTATATCTTATAATAACACTAAGACCTTCAGACATTTTTTGACTTTTGACTAACCCTAACTAGATTTGGAGTTATTGTGATATCAATATTTTCTGGCACATATCTGACATGGAATGACTACTGTGTTATTGGTTTATTGGGTCAAGGTATGGTTATACAATGCTATCCAATTCTGTGACAGCAATCAATTAGATACTATTGCAAAACTCTTGAATTGTAATATTTAATTGCTATAAATATTGAACCAATACCAATTTGTATATTTTCTTTCCCCTTCATATTTTACTGTAAAGATCTAAGCAACTTCTATCAGCACAGCAATACTGGTGTTACTCTAAGTTTTAGCCAAATTCTCAATTTCAAGCAACACTATAGGGCCCTTGCACCTTGGTGCATGTCAGGCGGCAGTATACCGGTACTGTAGATGCTGGGCCATTACCACAGGGCAACACAGAGGGATTTCTGAGCTTTGTTTGAATGGATCATGCACATGTCGTTGGTTTAAATAGATTCGACATTTGAAAACAGTAATTTCTTTTAAATGGAGAACAAGATACTGTGTAAGATGACCACTATAAGGTGACCACTGAGTGGGCACAGACAAATATTCTCTTGAGTAGTTAATATAAGAAATCATTCTTTTAATGCTGACTAATGTTATTTTAGTGCTGCTTAATAAATTGTCTTTACACACACTCACATTAACTTGCATATAAAAACATAGCAAAAGACAGAATTTAAGTTTTAAGAATATATTCATACTACCCATCATAAATATTTTTTTCAATTACGTATAAACTGAAATGAAAAGTGCAATAGAGATGAAATTAAACATTTATTTTGTATATATACGCGCTGCTCCATAAAATTAAGGGAACACTTAAATCACACAGGATCTCTTTTTACAAAATATTTCTGTTGAAAATCTTTACTGATGAAAATCGTGTAATTCGTTGAGAACAAAGTAATTTAAGAAGGGCCCATCAAAACCAGAATTATTAACCCCTTGAGAGCTGGATTCAAAACTACACCGAAATCAAAGGGAAACTTTGAAATCACAGGCTGATCCAACTTGTTTGAACTTTCATCACAACAACTCGTAAGGTTGTTCAGGAGGGTGTATGGCCGCAGCGTGCCTGTATGCAATCCCAACATCGTCTGGGCATGCTTCTGATGAGACGGTGGATGGTGTCCTGGGGGATCTCCTGCCAGACCTGGATCAGGGCATCAGCAAGCTGTGGAGGTACTTGGCGGCGACAGATGCACGGATAAATAAGGTCCCAGACGTTCTCAATTGGATTCAAGCCTGGGGAACGTGTGGGTCAGTCGATAGCAGTCAGGGAACCAATGGGTATGACATGGAGGAATCGCACAGACCTCCATGTCATAGCCACGATCATAATTTGTGGAAATTAATTGTCATAGCCATTCAAACAACTTTACTTGGAGAAAAAAATTCTTCCCGTACAGTCTTTTAAGTTAGCTGTTTTAAACCCCTTCTCAAAAAACACACTCTGGACCAAGGGTTTTTTCGCCAGCTACAGACCTATATTCAAGCTTCTTCTCCTGTCTTCGAGAAAGTTGTAGCCAATCAGCTGTTTTATTATCTCCAGAATAAGATTTTCATTCAGGGTTCAGAGCTCATCAAAACAGGGAGACAGCCTAGGCAAAAGTCACAGCTTCAGTAAATGCAAGAATGAAGGCAGTCCTATATTCATGCAAATGGTTAATGTTGGCTTGTAGCCCGTCCAATTTGGGTCTGAGGGAGCGCACAATAGCAAGGAGGATCACTACATGACTCCCGTTTAAGTCTGGCTCTGATTCCACCTGTCCTTTCCCCCTTCTGGTTACCATATTTTTGTTGTGGACAGAGTCGCCATGCTTGGATGAAACCATAGGCATGTGACCTAGGGACAAGTGTCAGGTTTGATGGAATGGTGGAGGAGAAGACCGAGCTGCGGCACAAAGTCTCTGGAATAAGTGACTCTTCGTCTGTCTGCGAGATCATTGGTGTTAGGGGTTAGTCCATGGATATCCATGTCGATGTGCGGGTAAAGACAGCAAGAGAGTTTGTGGTGTATTATTGTCCTGCGGTCACGGTTGTAAGCAAACAAAGACAGAACAGAGAGCTGGATAGATACAGGCATAAGAAAGTCGCTAGAGAAGCGTATGGAGGAGGCAGATGCCAGAGTTTTCACTACAGAGGACAACTACTGCGACAGTGGTACCCATCTAGCTGCCATGGACAGTACACACAGCATCCTCACAACTCATACATACAGGGTTCATACACATTTTGACCAATGGAATTCCATGACTTTTCCAGGACTTTAAACCAAATTTCCATGACCGAACATTTTGTGAAATCTCTGTGTATTCGCGAAAAAGTGACAATGTAGTATTCATACTAACAATGAGAATTCCAAGGCATACAGTATACTTTACATGACACAAACCCAAGTATGCCTGCTTATACTTTAGCGTATTTCTTTAAAAGCAGATGAATCATTTAAAACTCAGTGTAAATGAACTAGGGATGGGCATTCGATTAAATTGTCTAAATCGATCGTTGGGAGAATTAACGATTGATTTTCGATTAATCATTAATATTTTCATATTAAAATTCACTATTTATAGGCTATATTGAAATCATTGAGATCTTTATTACAAGATGAACAACTCTTGTGGCAGTTAAACGGGATTCGTTCACTGGTTACACTTCAAAATAATGGTGCTGTAGGGGAGAGCGGGGTAATGTGGAATTTTTTTTACATTTGCTCACGTCTAGGCGAGTTAAAATGATATATCAGTCAAATTTACACATTTCCCATTAATTCAGGACGTTTTCTAGAAATGGAAATGATCAGAATGTCTTCAAGTGAAAATATGATTGTCTGTCTCACTTTACCCCGGCTACGGGGGAAAGTGGTCCACTTACTTTTTCCACTTTAAAACTACCATAACAACACATGTTGTAATAGTTGAAATCCTGACAGCTAGATTGACAACCACTTATATCGGACTAGTAACAGAATCATGGGGATTGGTCAATTAAGCACATTTATGATTATTATGATTCATGTGATCTCTTGCAGACCCTAGCTTACCTGCACATTGTTTCTCTGTCCAATTGGCAGGGACAGGGATATTGTTTTTCTCTGCGTATTCAAATGCCAGTTCACGGCACTTAACTGGAGCAAGGCCATGGAACTGGTCAGCTAGTTGTTTCAAGTGTTTGGCAAGCTCCTCCTCCATCTCATCTGTGAATATTCTCTTTACCTCAGCTACTGCACCCCAGGCTACTGATTTTACTTTCCCTTTCTCTTTTTTCTTTATGAATCTTTTGAGGGCTGTCTTATCAATATTTCTATCCCTTCCAGCTTTTCTTAAGGACTTCTTTCTTTGCATGACCTCAGCGGCTGCACTCTCCATCTCTGCGAGGGGTGTTTGGCCCCAGGTTGTCTTCCTGGTGTATAGTTTCTTGGCATGATGGCTTTTCTACAATGTTTATCACATAAAAAATGTAACATATATAATGTAACATAACACTAAATTATGTTTAAGACTAAACTTAGCTTCTGTTTCATGGTGGGGTTAAGTGAGACACTGTCTCACTTTACCCCACAGGATTTGTCCCACAGCCAACATTCTATCTTATTTTATTGTATAGTGTGTAATTACTTGAGGATTGTTAGAAGAGAGCCTGAGACTCAAGCATTTCACTGCCAGCGACTGCTTAATGTTATTGTTGTGCATTTGACAAATAAAAAAAATTAAAAAAATCTTGAATCTTGAATTTTGGAAAAAAACTACATCTCTTAGCAATTCAGGCTAATCTTCAGCTAGCATTGATCAGATGGTTTAATATGTTGGAAGTACACCAACATGTATGATACAAGTTTTTCTACCTGATTCAATTTGTTTTGACACAACAGTTGATTAAGTTCAAAGCAAGACAATTTACTTGTACATGCAAAAAACACATTTTTGTGAAAAAACATACTTTCCACAGCAGCACCAACTTCTCCTTGATGGCAAGGGGGGAATGGGAGGGGCTTGAAAACATAATAGTCACATGACCACAAATGTGTTCCGTTGCCTAGATAGAGGGGGTGTCTCACATTACCCGATGTCCCACATTACCCCGCTCTCCCCTACTTTAAACTAAGGCCCGCTGGGAGCTAGCTGGATTTGACGGTTCTAGACCTCTCAGTCAAGTTGTTGTCATGCCCTAACTCCCGGAACCCCTCACATAGACCCGGGTCTGTCCGGGTTCCCCTACTCATGGACTGACGACCGTGTGCGGACATGAAGCGAGCGAGCAGCGGAGGCTAGCAAGGCTGCTTCCTCCAGCTGCTAACATCCTTGCTGTACTGCGTTCAAGGCAACTCGGACATTCCGACTTCCTGCCATATAGCGAACATGAAATAGTTTTCATCGACGAAACTCATCGTCTATTAATTATGCCCATCCCTAAAATGAACAACATGAAAATATTAATAAACAAATTTCCATGACTTTTCCAAAACTTTTGGGAGATAATTTTTTTCCATGACTTTTCCAGGTCTGGAAAAACACATTTTAAAATTCCATGACTTTTCCAGGTTTTCCATGACCGTACGAACCCTGTACGTAATTATCCCCTACATAGAGTCCAGGATTGCTGTATAGATTCATTGTTGCAACTGCACATCAAACCAGCATTAAATATTAGCAGAACTTCAATTTGGACATTCAATACATCTTTGCTTAACAGTGACCCCTTCTGCACATTTGTAACTTATCTCAGTTCTCACCAGAATCAAGTTTAAAGGTGTGTTCACACCGAATGTGGCGTTAATTGTACGCACATCGACATTACATACAAAGTTAACAACTCTCGAGTTGAAAAATGTAAACTCCTGGCACCGACCCGAGATAGAGGGTGATCGAACAATGTACTGCTCAGAGCCCTTCTCTGGTGTTTTCCACAACACGTACACCACAACAGATTTAGTTACTTCAGCCAGTAACTTTCTTCCGCTGGCACCCCCTGGTGTTTTCACAACATGTACAACGCAGCAACTTGATCGCTTCAGCCAGTAGTCCTCTCTTCCAGAGGAGAACAGGCAAATACTCCCCAGAATGAGTTACATGCTATTAACTCAAATAAACACAAATGGTCCCGTGGCTCGTAAACTTGTGTTGTCTTCAGTGTGAACACACCGTTAGAGGAAAACAGGAAAAATCTGAGGTAACTTGGCAAGAACACATACATAAACAAGCACCAACGGTCGCAGAATGAAAGCTCTAGTGAATAAGAAAGACTAAACTCAACTTAGATCATACCAGACACAAACAAATTATATTTTTACTAAACAGAAGTATTACGAGTCCAGTCCAAGTCCAGTCATTTGCTTGCCCACGAGTTGAAAAATCAGAACAACAATGGTAGGATCATAGTAGACCAAGAAAAACATGTTTTCTCCCTATTTGTGGACAACTTTCTTCTGTAGCCTCATTTAGTGCTCTGCTAAAAAACCTTCACATCTGCCGGAGCTTGCCCACACAGTTGGACAAGGAGCTAATTTTTTTAATTAATAACAATAGCAATACTCTTATAATAAAGCCAAAAACAAGACATTGTCAGCTTGACTTAAGGTTGTGAATGTATTTCAGGAAAGGTCCTCAGACCATAGGGCCTGGGGAACTATATTCGGTCTATATAGCAAATTATGTTGGACCATTTTTGCACTTCAATCAGTGAGGACATTTTTTCCAGTGCCCTTCTTTGTACAAAGACAAATGAAAAAATGAACTTTAACTGACTAAAAGATACTGCAACGAAGCCACACATAGTGCACTATGTACTTATTTTACTATATACTAATCCTCAATGTAAGGTTTGGATAAGCTTTTCTGCAGACATTTTGTGGCACAGAGCTAGCAGCTGTGTGCCACAATCTGCATTGCAGTTTGGAAAACATTCTCAAACTCTCAATTCCATTAGCCTGTTGCTTGGTGGCATTGAGTGGCTGGGGAAGCAGGGACAAAGATCACACAGTAATTTATATATTCAATAATAGAGACAAAAAAACCTGCAGTACTAATGTTTATTCTACTTATATTAACTTAATTCTATATCCATGGGAGGCTCAAATATTCCACTGAAACAATAGCATTGGAGCGTCAGATTTGGGGATGTTGCCAGAGCTGCTTTGAAATGACTGGGGTCACTTACTGCTTCTCAGCAAACTGTTGTTCCGTCTCCCCCTACAGGTGAATTTTTTCTTTAATGAAGATATGACTTCTATACTTTATAGCATTGCATACGTTGCAGTTTTAACTAAACTCTCTACTGAGTATATAATATTTACACACTTTTTTCAATAATTTCAAAGATACTCTTCTTTATTCTAGTCTGCCTTCAGTGGGCACATGTAAAATATATAGTTAACTTCAGTGTAAACCAAGATCTAACCAAATGCTATCAAAATGGAGCTCTCACTGCGTTGAGTCAATACAATGGCAGATCAATTTCAGAAGTACTGCCTGAACATCTTTGTATTGACATTCACAGACAGATGAGGACTGTGACTCTTACCAGAGAGATGGCCAGCAGGTGAATTGGGGTTGGAGTCAGATCATGGTTTAGCTCACAACTGAGTCCCAAAGATATGAGAATTTCCATCAAGACTTCATAACGCAGTGCATTGCTGACCTTCAGTTCATCAAAACTTTCAGTCGTCAAATTCTCAGGTGCAATTTCCAGGTGGACCTGCAGACAGGGAACAAAATTTGAAGCATTGTCTTACATATAAATTAAATTACAGCTTAATCAAACAATTTCTACTCCAATACTTAACAGCAATTTGATTTATCAGCTATCACATACAATTTTGTAGACCAAATTGAATAATGCGCTCCACAAAAAACTCTTGGATAATGAAAATTAACCATATTAGATGTTTTGCTAATTTGAATATTATTAATAAGAAAATGTATAGTACATATTATGACAATCTAACCTAAATAACAGACTGGGTCTATTCATAATATCTTTAGCATAGCACAGTGCATTACATGTTTATTTATTTATGAATTGTTGTTGTTAAGGGGATGCTGGGTTGGGGTGGGGGGAGGGCACATGGGACGGGAATTATGTAGAATACATTTCAAATGCTGACTGTGAGATATCCTGCTTTCAATTGTGTGTGTAATTTATGTTATGAAGATGGAGATTTCCAGCAGATCTTATAGATATCAAGTCAGTGTTCATTGCAGTGTTAAAGCTCAGAGGTGAGCTCGTAATCTTAAAACCTCACGGACTGGAAAGTGTGTTTGAGACAAGAGACAATTTACTTGCTGTATAATGTGGCAATTCCAATATCCACAGATTTGCAATTTTACAAAAAATCATGTTATTATTATTATTATTATTATTATTATCATTATCTTTATCATTCTTTGCTGTTTTTTTGTTGTTGTTCTTTCTCTCAACACATTAACTGTGATTATGCCTGCAACTGAAATGAGATGCATGCTACGCTGCTCTTCTAATTGACTCCATCATGAAATGTATGTTTTGTAAAAAAAAAGATATAAATAAAATAAAATAAAAATGTATCGTACTTTTTGGATTTTTACTTTATTCAAACCAAATTTGGTATTCAGCCTGGGGAACAACATTTCCATAATAAATGAGCAAGAGTGTTTTTTTTTTTTTTAAATGGCCACCATTCACCAAAATATCTTTCCAACAGGCGGGGCTTAGCATTTTCTCTTTAAAGGGGACCTATTATTGTTTCCCTACTGTCAGAGGTTCAGGTTTATATGGTTAGAAGCTTTTGGAAGTTTGTCAGTATGCATCTCCGAACTAACTTTTTGGGTTGAAAAGAAAAATGATATTAGTTTCCCTTTCCTAAAGAAAAACACACCAAGCAACAATGGATAGACTTTCTCTTTGCGGGCCAACAACAACCACAGGCAACCATCTTTGATGGTTCCCGAACCTTCGCAGAGGACTCTTTTTTTAACAGAGCCCAACATTAGGCTGGATTTGCAGCTTGGTCTCTGTTGAAAGATGGGGCTGTTCCCTCTGCTAAAGGGCTGTGATGAGGACCCAGAAACACAAGCAGTACCTAACATATCAGATGAATGTTATCGTTTCTGCTCACCTTTATATCGCTTTTTACTCAAACACATCACAACAGACACATCCAACACAGGACAGAGATACAGGATGCAGGATTGACCCTAAACCCACAGTCTTAGTGGAAACACATTTCAGCCATCACATGGTATGTGTTGGCACATAGATGTCCTATTGATCATCTACCAAATCTGAGGGCACACAACACTGAAAGCACATGTGAGAAATAGGTGTGTTTGTCATATGGTCACTAAAATTGTTTGAATTACTACTGAAGTAAAAAAAATGACAATTAGTTTATAAAATAAATATTTATAGCAGTTGACCAAGAGACTGGACCTGCTGGCCCAAAACAGCAGACTGGGCTTTCTTGCGAAGGGGATGCAGGAGCGGAATCTGAGCGTTAAAGGAAGAGTATGAAGAAACTAAAGTGTTTTCTGAACATTGGAGCCTGCAAACCTTTTTCGAGGTAGTGACTAGGGTTGTGCGATATTAGGGAAAAATGTGACCTCAGACAGCTCCACAGTTGGGTGAAGGCGCAGAGCCCGGTCAAAGCACCACCAACATATGTTCTGTTGTGATCCTAAATAATATTTGGAAATACTATATTGATTGTCGAATGTGGGTATGGCGTATTACTCAATACCTGCCATCTTATTCCATAGCTCAATTTGCTTTATGAATTTTAAATGTATTATTTTTATTATAAAAAAACAGTATGCATTCTTGGAGGATTAAATACACATTCTTTAGCCTTACCCATAGGGGGCACCACAAATAACAAAAACCGTATACCTAAAAAAAATAGATCAGAATGTCAAGTGCTGTCCAAAATCATAAATCAACATATTAATGTACTAATGGCCAGGGCTTATCATGTCTTTCATCATAACAATAATAAAAATAAAATATATAATCTTCCATAATTTTTTATATGTTTATCTTTGTAAACTGCTACAATCATCACTTTGAGTTATGTCAAATGTCTTTACCTGACAAAGGACAGCTTGTCCACCATCTTGTTCATGGGTAATTCTGACGATTACCATATCCCTCTGATGAGCGACCTCCCCTTTCAGCTCTCCCCAAAGCTCCACTTCCCCTCCTCCCAGAGTATCCCTGACATAGAAGTTCCCACTCGCCAACACGCTCAGTTCCAGCTCTGTGCTGTCTTCCTTGATGAAGTTCAGCCTGCTGACCATTCTTTGCCTCTCCCTGAATTTCAGACAAAGGCCTGCAGGACACAGGGTAGATGTAAGCCCCAAGACCCTGCCACCCTGGCTAAGGTAGGTGAGAAAGCGGGTCTGAAGTTGGGGGGTCAGGGCTTCCTCTTCTGCCACAACCAGGAGCCTGGTGTTGTCCATCCATGGATGGCTCAGAGCCTGCTGTGGTTGGAGATGATATATTACATGGTTTTCCATGTCTATACATTCTGATAAAACTTGGCAAACAGTTTGAAAACGCTCCTGGCAACCATCCGTGTACACCAGAACATTTGGTGGTTTGTTATTACAGTCAAAACCCCCACTTTGACAAAAAAAGCCTCCAGTGTCTTGGTGATGTTCTTCCAAACTCTTAGCTCTACTATCCAGCTCAACTGAGTTATCATCAGGAAGGTCTGGAATGTTCTCCGCTGATGCATATTTAACAGAGATGATGGTGCTGTTTTCCAACTGCAAACATTCATGGCAGCTGGACAGGTGGAGGTGGTGTCCATGGCTCTCCATAAGATGATTATCCCCCATGGAATGAACTTCAGAGTCACCAACCAGTCTTATATCCTGGGTACCATGGAGTGGCTCTGACCCTCTTCGTTCCTCAGTCCTCCTCTTTGCCTGTGGGGTGAGGAGAAGGCTTCCTTTATGGCTCTGTGTGTGCCGGTGGTCAGCTAATAGGTTACAGGGTAAAGGTTCAACAACACCCTCTTTAGTCTGGGTACAACAGAGCCATTGAGATGTCACAGTCTTTGGGCTCTGTCGACATTGTTTCTCCACCAGCTCACTGAGAGTAGATTCTTTGAGGACAACAGCTAAAGGAATGTCACAAAAATGATAAAAAATATTAATTATCAGTGGAGTCTGACTTACAATTCGTACAGAAAAAACATATCACAATAATTTCTTTTGACAAGGTCTTAGGGTAAGGATAAACCCTAACACCCCTAACCCTAACCGATTGATTATATATTGGTTAATTAGTTATGAATATACCTCAAACTGAATTAAGTAATTTTTCAACCAACTGGTGAGAGGAAGAAATTGCTCAGGAATTAGGGGTGGGTACCGAATTCTGTACTTTAAGGGTACCGACCAGGAACCAATTTACGTTAAATCAATCTGTGCCTAATTTCTGTACATGCGAGCGCATCGGGGTGAGAGATTATATATACATGAGTGAGAGTAAAAGAGAGAGTCTAGTTAGATAAAGAGAGAGAGAGAGTAAGACCATGTCACTCAACTCTGGAACGTGATCAATCAGAGCTTATTTCTGATCAGTGCACACAGTCAAAACAATGGCGAGTCAAAGCGTTCTCAAGTGTGGCTACACCTTATGAAAATGTACACAGACAAAGTTTAATGCAATATTTGTAAAGCTAAATGCAAAGCTGGCAAAAAGAGTTTCAAGGGTACACAGTGATGTAGCCAAAGCCAATCCACTTGAAGTAACTGGGCTAGGCTAAAAACATGGTGTCAATGACTCAGAGTTGAATTTGAATGTCAGAGCTTACGGACACTGGGAAGAAAACACAGGAGAAGTATTGAGGCATTTTGTTTTTTTCCTGTGGTGTTTTTCGTTGAAAGTAACGGTCACCATTTACTTCTATTGGATTAGGCTGCAATGCTGTTTATCCCTGAAACTCCTAAAGTGTTTTGTGGACTCAAATACTCCACCCACCCCTCCAAATGCATAGAGGTGAAAAGATAATGAGTGAATTTGTATTTAACAATGAACTATCATTATAAGTAACGTTATGGCCGAAACTTAAATATGAAACCAATACAGTGGAAACGTTTTAGAATGATCATGTCTCCTCCTGGGGAAGGTGGGCATCTTTGGGGTTATTATATAATGGTACCAGTTCATATGTGATTGGTAACCAACCCTATCAATTAAACATGTGAACATTTTAGCAAACAGTTACCTATTGACAGATCCTGCATAGAAAAAGCGTTATCACTCATCTGCGGCATTGATGAATTTTACGTCATACATTAAATAATATGTATATTGCAAGATATTAATACACAGATAATATGTTCTAAAGCATTATGAAAATTCAACAAATTATAAAAAGGGCAAATTTGTTATATAATTAGAGGTAACATACGGACTATCTTTGAAGGCAAAAGTCCATTGTCTAGCTGGAGGCAACCTTCTAGAAAAGCAACTCCAAGACGAATGAAGTTATCGACATTGCTCTGAGCCACCACCCTGAAGGGCTGGCCAGGGCTGTAGGCCAAAGGAAGACAATAATCGGACCACTTCAGCACCTGCACATAACACATACCACAAGTTATTTCACACACTCCATTGTTCCATAGCACAGGAAAAGCCGGGATGATTAAGTCCTATTAACTATACTGATAGGACTACATCACAGGAGTGATTTGTAAGTAAGCAATTCATTTAATGCTAGCAGCTGGCAGCATTCACTCAGAATTTCTCCAAGAAATGCACCAGTCTTAGTCACTTTAACTTAGTTGTCCATATATTAGTTGTAAGGACTGTACAGAATGTTTAATTCTGACTGGTAAACGTATAAATGATATACCATTTAAAGTAAAGATAATAGTTGATCAATTTGGGCAGAAAATTACACAAATGTGAATACATACAATCAACTATATATATATTACTGAATAATGAAATTGTGTGTTAAGGAATTGAGGTCAAACCCTGTCTGCTAAAAGTAAGGTTTGCTAAATAACAATAATAGCTGTGACAAGTTTACTTGTAAACTTATGCGTCGGGCCTACTTTCTTATTCGATGTGTGACGAGAATGGCAGCCCACTCTGGATTCTGTTGCTTCTATGATGAATGAAATATTCTCTATTTGTGGACCACAAATCAGAGAGGACCCCAACGGCACAGTCCATTTGCTGAGGTCATCACATGCCTGGGGACAGAAAATAAATCAAAAAACTTCATTAGACATTTTAGTTTATAGAAATGTGGTAATATTCAATGGCGGACCCTTTATCGCGTTTCGCGTCAGATAATGGTGGTGGACCACGACAGAGGTGGCAGCTGATGATGGATCCTAAATGGCGGCAGTGGACAATGACTGTGGACTATAGTGGCATCCGATCTTGATTGTGGATCATAATCTTGCTGGCTGCTAACCATAGACTATGATTGCAGCAGGACTGCTTGATATATAGTATTGAAGTTATCCTTATGTTAGTTATCCCAAAATGTTTACCCTCATCATTGCTGCAATAAACTTTAATCTTGATGATGTTCTCCTTGACACTTGACATCTATCTCACTTCTGTCTGTCCTGGGAGAGGGATCCCTCACATGTGGCTCTCTCTGACGTTTCTACGTATTTTTACCCTGTTAAAAGTTTTTTTTTGTAGTTTTTCCTTACTCTTGTTGAGGGTTAAGGACAGAGGATGTCAAACAATGTGACAAATTGTGATTTGTGATTATAGGCTATACAAATAAAATTTGATGATGATTGATTTATAAAATTCCGGCTGAAGCAATTTTATGCAACTAAACAAATGACAGAAACTTATTTTTCTTATTGATTATTTATTTAAGCCTCGGAAAACACATTGAGGAATAAGACCCTCATTTACAATGGTGCCGAGGGTACAATGAACAGTTAATAAATTGAGAAAATAAATAAATAAATAAGAAGTGAAATAAATATGCATATATACATACAGCAACACATGGGAAAAGGTCACAAACAATCAACCCTGACGATTCAATAAAAATACTATAAAATACAATGGTTAAGCCTAACCCAACTTACAGTTACAATCACTGCAGGAGAAGCCAGCCGTACATGAAACAAGACTCGAGAATTCCCTTAATGAAATAAATGAGGCCAACTTTAAAGATTTTTGGACCTCATTCCAGATGAAGGGTGCCTTATAACAGAAAGCTGTCTTCCCCAAGTAAGTGTTAACACGAGGCAGATATAATGAAAACCTGGGAGCGGGTATTGAGGTTATTACAATTCCAGCTGATCAGAGAGGAGAGATATAATGGCAGTAGCCCAATGATTGTTTTGTAAATATAGATCTTCCAATGACCATCCCTTTTTGTGGCCAGGGCTGGCCAGCCAACTTTGTTATAAAGAGTACAGTGGTGTGTGCCATAGCGGTCTCCAGTGATAAAACGCAGAGCAGAATGGTATACAGCATCCAGGGATTTCAGTGTGGTTTGGGATGTATTCCCATAAATAACATCATCATAATCTAAAACTGATATAAAAACTGACTCAATAATGCGTTTTCTGGCAAGGAAAGTGAAACAGCCCCTATTTCTGTAGAAAAAGCCCAATTTTATTCTTAGCTTTTTTACGAGTTGATTCACATGTGGTTTAAAATCAAGCTTCTCATCAACCCAAATGCCTAGATACTTATAGCTGGTGACCCTTTCCAGAGCGGTACCATTTCTAGAGTAGAGTTTTAAAATGTTAAAATCAATGTTTCTAGCTTTAGTAAAAATAATCCATTTGGTTTTGGCACAATTCAGGACTAGCTTCAGGTCACTTAACTGCTTCTCTAGCATGTGGAAGGAGAGCTGCAGTCTATTTACTGCAGAGTCAATGTTGGAGGCACTACAATACAGAACTGTGTCATCCGCATAAAGATGAACCTGAGAAAGTGGAGTGAGTGTGGAGGCAATTTCATTGATATATATTATAAAAAGTAAAGGTCCAAGGACAGAGTCTAGGGGTACCCCCTTGTCAATATCTAAAAAAAAGTGGAAGTTATTTTTCCCACCTTTACACATTGGGAGCGACCAGTAAGATAACTGTTAAACCACTGTAGGCTCTTATGATCAAAGCCGATAAGTGATAATTTGTTTAAAAGCAGATGGTGGTCAACCGTGTCAAAGGCCTTTGAGAGGTCCACAAATAGTGCGGCACAATGTTGCTTATTGTCCAGGGCAGTAGTGAAATCATTCACTACAAGGGAGGCTGCAGAAATAGTGCTATGTCGGGCTCTAAAACCTGATTAAGATGGACTCAAGAAAGAGGTTAGTGATAAAAATTATTTTAGCTGGGAATTAATAAAGAATTCAAGAATTTTTGAGAGACATTATAATTTTGAAATTGGCCTGTAATTGATCATATTATTCGTGCTACCACCCTTGTGCAGTGGGAGAACATGGGCTGTTTTCCAGGTATTAGGAAAAAATGCGATCTCGATAACATTGTTTAATATTGCGATGATGATATGACTTGCGATAAATAAACATAAACAGTCCCTGGCTATGGACGCAGAGACCACAGACAGCTCCACAGCTGGAAGAAGGCGCACAGCGCCACCAGGTCCAGAGCTGACACTGGGGAGCCATACACAGCTCCACTAAAGCCTGAAACATGCTTCTGCGTTTTCATGGGCCCGTAAGCGCAAGAGCCCTTCCGGGTCCCTTACGTGCTTATGTATCCCTCCTTACGTGCTGACGGGTGTCGACCCCCTTTTCTCAAATTTACGGCAAAGCTCCGCAAGCTCACTCAGCCCGCAAGGCTGTGATAGGTCTGCTCTACATCCCTTCTGGAGCTGCATTTCCGGTTTCATGCCCCATAATACAGGCAGAAACAACGGGAGATTTAGAAGAATGAATATGGACCAAATAGAAGAGCGTTTGGCAGAAGAGATCCGAAAGTATGTCCACTTGTATAACCCGTCACTGACTGGCGTATTTGTCTGCCTGAAAAGGGCTACAAGGAGCCGCAGTAGCTATGTAAATAAACAATCGATGAAGAAGAAAGAAGGCGTCTCTCAGGTCGTCTTCGACAAAAAGCATTACTCCGCCTAGTGTTCTGGCGCGGAATTGCTTGTAAGACGCGCAACGGTTGGGGAAGCATGAATGACAACGAGTCTTGCGCCACAGCGGCGTGAAAAGACGCAGACGCAGTCGCAGAAGCATGTTTCAGGCTTTAGTCCACTTACAGTGTTAATATGGGTCTTTTCTTACATGTTTGGATGGTGAAAAGTATTTTTTTAAAGTCTCTGAATAAAGATTTGACTCATTATGAAAAGTATCGATCATTATGTGATGATCAGTTTCGATATTGTGAAGACAAACAAATCAACTTTTAAACTCCAGCGACGTAAGCAAAAAAAGAAAGAAAGAAAGAAAAAAGAAAGACTGTGGGTGCGCTGTTACTTCCCTCAGGTTCTGGGATCATAAGTAAGTTTCATAATTCGTTTATATAATCAACCGCTCATAATGATGAATCTGACTCGGGACAATCGTGATCACTAGAAGTTTCCACAGTAGAATTTAGTCGGAGGAGGCGGAGCAAGATTTGACAGAACCGCGTCACTCCGTCAAATCTGTTTTCAAATTCTGTTTTTTCTCTTATTATTATATTTATTATCTTATTATTATCTTCTTCCGCCAATGATTCACTGACGGAAAAACCTGTCAATGATCTGAATGTCTTTCATTCATCATGTACAAGATATAGGGAGAGCACCTGACTAAATACCTCAGAATCTCAGTAAATTACCCTGTCCCTGAGACACTCTCTCAAAAGACAGTCATAAGAAATGTTTATTTTTCCAAAGCAAGAATAATCTAATATTTTAAAAGGGAATGCCAACTGTGCAAATAGACAAATGACAAGAACCAAATTCTCAAAGTAGAGTGAGTATGTCATGCTCTTGTTTCTAGCTGATCGTAGATAGTGGTGGTGGTTTAACTATTAGTTAAAGTGTTTTCTGTCTTGAATATAGTTATTAGGGACCGAGCACTCATGCTAGCGAATGGAAGGACGAGGAGGTAACAAGGGTTCACCAATCGCATCGATTTTTGTCCCATGATGATGACTGATCAGCTGAAATAGATTCTATAGATCTCCGATCTTGGATCTTAGAGTCCAGTATCACACAGACCGACCGACGGAACTGAAACATCCCAGAACAAACACAAGCATGTAATAATTCTGTTAAATTCTATAGATTAGGGACATCGCAGTTGTCTCTGAATTTAATAATCCTGCAGTTTTGGAGGATTAAATACGAACATGAGATACAACAAATTCCTTCATATTCTGATAGTGTGAAGCGATTTATGAATAAAGATCTCAACCTTTGAATTAGATAATTTTTTATTACAGGCTCAATTCACTATTGTCCTCACTATCACTCACTGTATTATTCACAGCAGTGTATCAGTGCATTTACTTTATTAATTACATCCCTGCTGTGGAACCCAAAGGAAATCTGTCTTTCTTCACCCCCACCTCACTAACAAACACCTTGATGTCAGTGTAAGAGAGTTTTGCTTCTTCTCATTGCTAATAATTAAATATTCATGAGATGCCTTTCATTGACCATTTATGGGTGAAAGTGGGAGTGTAGAGGGTGGACTTTGAGGCAGATCCACGTACGTGTGGAGTTTGATTAATAAAGTGAACATTGCGTTCTTTTATAAATCAGATTTTGGGTTTTTGTGCGCACGTACACCTTGAGTATGAATCCTATGCAATGTTTTAGAAATGAGACCCCTGAGCATTGTACAGTGGGCCACATGCAGTCCTTTGGCTGTCCCTAACCAGCCTGTGTGAGGTCAAGAGGAAATTAGGAATCAAACTTAAAAAGTGCACATCATGCACAGAATACAGCTACATTCCTTTATTTTGAAGGCAACTTTTGTTTTTTATGAACGTGGATTCTGAATGCAAGCAAGCGTATGCTGCTTCACTGAAATGTTTTGGCAAACAGTTTAGGAACGCTGTGAATTAGCCGTTGGCCCTCAAAAAAGACATACTTCTAAGTATTTATTTACTGAAGTCAAGGGTAAAGATGTGTGCTTAGTTTGTAGAGAACAGATGGCTGTGTTTAAGATTAACAATTTGAATCGCCATCTTAGATCTTGAATTTGCTGTTGATGTCACTGCAATAACCAATGAGCTATATACCAAACTGCAAGGCAAAGACCTATTTGAGCATGAAATGTACAGCTTAGTGAAGGCTTTCATGAGAAAGTTGCAGTTTCTTTCAAGCCAGTTGGAGGATAACATTGTTAACCGCATGCCAAAAGAAGCCACACCATCAGCTGATCGCCTAAGCAGGTACTGATCCATGTTAGGGGCACTGCATGGTGTTTTCAAGGATATTTCAAAACAGTTGAGAGTGAAATCTACATGATATCTTCTCCCTTCACATGCAGTGTGGATAATGCACCCAGTGATGTTCAGCTTAAACTCATTGCATGTTAATGAAGAAGTGTATCAGTAAACAGTTAAGCTTACTACGACTCTGTCTTCATTGGCAACAGTTTCACTTGGTGTTTAGTGAGTTTCTATACACCCTTCACGAGAACACAAAAATAAATGAATAGGTACCAAACAATACTGAAGTTTACTTTGTGTTAATTTGATTCACTCCAGAGTTTTAGATACGTATATAAAAACACATTGAAAAAACAAAGCCAGGACATCAGGTTTAAAGTGACTGGAACAAA
Organism: Pleuronectes platessa; assembly: GCF_947347685.1. Taxonomy (NCBI): domain Eukaryota; kingdom Metazoa; phylum Chordata; class Actinopteri; order Pleuronectiformes; family Pleuronectidae; genus Pleuronectes; species Pleuronectes platessa. The sequence continues at coordinate 24,653,525 of NC_070640.1, forward strand.
CCAGATTTATGAACCAACATCATCGGTTGTAACTAAACACATGCGTTTTTGTTTAAATGAAGCGCAACTGAGATAGGCAGACGCAGACACATACACACACACATACACAATCTTGCAGACAGAAGAGAAGTTCATATATTCAAAAACCCCAAGGTATAAAGTATCTCTGCAAAAATATTAGATTTCCAATAAGATATTTGAATTAAACAGCTCTAGCAATCTAAAAGCACTGAGAGAGGACATAAGGAAATCGACAGTCCACCCTTTGTCACTCTGGGGTATAGCTGATGTTATAAAATGAATTTTTTGCCCAGACTTCTTTCTTATATCAGCCATATCATTAAAGTTTCCCCAGAAATGGTTTAAGGAAGTTTACAAATTATTTATTAGCTTTCTATTGCGGAATAAGAAGCCTAGAATTATAATCTTATATTATCATAAGAAAATGGCCATGCCTAGGAGTAGGGATGTCACGATATGAAATTTTGGTGCCACAATTATAGTGAGAGGAAATATCACGGTTTCAAGGTTTTCACGATTATCGATACTATAGAAAGAAAAAGACACAAAACAAGCAATAAATATCTAATATAAAGCTAATAATACAGCTAATGAACTAAAATATTAACTATATCAACTATATCGTAACGTTTGGCTATTTTAAAGTAATTTATGTAAGCTATTTTATTTAGTTTTTGTGGAAGGTTGGTCAGTGAATTTGTGTTTCCTTTCATCATAAGCAGTCCTTTATTGGACCTTTATTTTGAAGGCTCACCAACGGTAGTTGTTCTGTTTTGGGAGAGAATTGTCTTGGCTCAAGTACACACTCTTCGCGTCCTTATTATAGTATTACCTCTCAGTATAGGTGAATTAAAATCTTTCTACATTTATAATGTTTAATAGTAAGAGAGATAGTGACAGAGAGAGGGGGTGTGTCAGCCGCTCCTTTGGAGCTGGTAAGAAACCGAAAGTAAACAAGGATTTCTCAACTCGCTTTGGACTCCTCTGATGGACATCATCATTAAAGCCCTATGAGACGAATTGTAATTTGTGAATATGGGCTATACAAATAAAATTTGATTGATTGATTGATTGATTAGAGATCGTAGATTTTACAATTCTTACAGTTATGAAACCATGACATTATGAAAAAGCGGTTACATAAAATAGTAACATTGTTTATTGCAACACACCTACCTAGATGGAAGAATGGTCCAGCTGTTCCTGATGTCCATCTTTAATACTTTTTAGCATACAATGCAAGATTCTCACTGCCATAGGCATATACAAATTTAAATGTAGGCCGCACGACTTTTCCGAAATCTATCGTCATCTCAATATTAAAATGCGGGATATACGTATCGCAAAAGACTGCAATACATTCGCAATGCATTCATGTTCTGCATGTTAATATATTTGGCCAATCAGATCAAGCCTTTTTCAAGCATTTTTCGTCAATGAATAATTGTCGGAAGAAGATAATAAGAAAAGGATAGAGAGAAAACTGAGATTTGACGGAGCCACTTCCTCCCGAATTTATCCACCTCCTCCCTACTAAAATTGTACTGTGGAAAACTATTAGTGATTACATTTGTTTATCACTATGAGAAGTTGATTATATAAAATAATTGTGTAGCTTCTCTATGATGTACATATTTCTCATTCTCACTGGTAACGGATTGTAAAATAAGACTTATATGCATCAGATGTGCAAAAGAAGCTGTATGAAATTAATGGCAGGTGTTCCGTAGGGAATACATACTGTATGGCTCATATTTTATCCAGGTTTGTAACTTGATGTAGAAAAACAAAATGTATGTTTGTTCATAAAGTGAGAAAGGAAAAATGAAAATAATGGTTTGTTGTAATTATAAACCAGATATTTAATGAATTTCTGGAATACTAAAAGATAAAATACAATTATTTCAAAGATATAGCAAAGAAACAATCAGCCATGCATGAAATAACAAAGGTAAATAATACGGTTAATTTTTTTACCCATGTTGTTTATTGGAAGGGTGGTGCTACAAAAAATAGTTTTATCCAAAAAGAAAGGAAAATTTTAAATAAGGATTTGTGATGATCAAAATCAGGTTAATTGAGCAATACCTGAAATACTAAATGATGCAATAAATTTATTGCAAAGATATAAAGTTGGTTTTTTTTGCCGCTCCACCTATCCGTTTCACTATACCGTAAAGGCACACATAGACATGCAATCCATGAGGGCTAACTTTACTGCGGTACATATTCCATCGGGGTCAAAGAATGGTGGCTGGCAAAGGAGATTATTTGGACTTTACGAACGCACCCCAGTATCCAGTTACTATTGATTATATACACATTAAATCATGTAATTTGACTGAACGTTAGCTAAGGTATCACACCTGAGGATCCGTGAGATAGACAGCCTTGTCTCCCAGCTGAAGGAAGACAATGTCCTCGGGTGGAAGTGAGCCGAGATATCGCCGTGCATCTGCTTGGACTTCAGCTGGCGTTGCTCTGGCTGGAACTGAGGGCGAGCTTGAGCAGAAGCTGAAGGTAAAGCTGCTGCCTTTTAGTCTGGAAAGACTGTTGCGGATCAGAACCGAGTAGCACTTGTGAAACTGCACCCACATGTAGACGTAGCACAAGGTTATTAACATCTTAACCAACATGCAGGGAGAGTGCCATTGTGTCTGTTATTAATGCGTCAATTAAAATTATTCCCAAATGACAAAATGCTGCAAACGTATTCAGCTGTCAAGTCTTCGAAGGCGGGTTGACCGCAAGCAATGACTAGACAATCACTTCCGGTGCAAGCTACTACTTCTTCTTCTTCTTGTGGTGTTTATTGGCGGTTGTCATATCTTCTTATACGTGCACTACCGCCACCTTCTGGACTGGAGCGTTGAACAGTAAATGAGCAGAAAACAGGACTAAATTAAAATATATTTATTTTCTTCAGTCCTATTCCTCTTAAACAGTTCATTAGAAGACGATGTGTATTCCTTGATGTCTTTCATAACAAATGCTTAATTTAATAATTAGCTTTTTGCCTTTCATTGGCGGTGGACTATGGGCAGAAAAGGTCTCTGGTTTGTCTCTAGTTTGACTCCACGGAGAAACAACAAAAAGACGAACCTGGATTGATCTGTCCAAAAATCCAAGAGGATTCTCCCTACCCTGTCTAGTGCCCCTGAACAAGGCACCTTACTCCCCCAACATCTGCCCCCCGTGCGCCGTACATGGCTGCTCAATGCTCTGTGTGTCCTGCACCAGATGGGTTAAAAGCAGAGGTTACATTTTCCTACAATTGCATGTCTGTTCATGTGTTTGGGACAAATAAATGTATCTTAATCTTAAATCTCAAGAACTATATCAATACTAATTCCCTTCTTTGTTCATTATATTTGTTAAATTCTATCAATACATGAATTGTGTGACCAATTCTCAGACAGGTAACGACTTTCTCTCATCTGCTCCTCTCACCAGTGCCTACATGTGTGTGTGATTTAAAATCAGTGCACCATACTACTCTGCCTTCGAACAGTGCACTTGTCAATCTATTATATGGATTATAATAGTTCTCTCTGTCTAAGCTGTCTGTTCCTGTCCGTACTGATACATGTCAATTACTTTGTTTCTCATCTGTTTTAGAATTTCATGATGTGTTGCTTTTTGAGATCTTTAAGCCTACTTCACTTTGTCAGACAGGTTCTATTAAACTTATTTATTGATTCAACAGGTCTGGCAGTAATCAGGCAAAACTGTATTTTGTATTTACTCGGGTTATCTTTGTCTTATATTAAAATTTGTTTGACAAATATGCACCAAAAAAATCAGGAAGGGGGCAAATACTTTTTCACAGCACTGTACATTTATAACAAAATCCGTTGTGGCTTCAAACATGTCTCTTGTATGCATATTATGTGGTTTGTCTGATCATTTTGACTCAAACTTATTAATAAATAAAAAGTATTTTTTAGTTTGGCAATTAGGTTTCTAGCATGCCTGAGAGTCTCCTCCACTTAACTTTCTTTCTACTGCTTCCCTAGTTCTTTCGTTTCAAGGTATTTCTCGGCTGCCTTTACAATGATCTAGATTTTCTCTGTTTTCTTACCTGATAGATGAATCACCTCTACCATAACCAGGACAAAGTCATTTTTGCCCAAAACGAGTGTGTCTTTTTTTGCAGCAGCAATTTCCCCCACGGGTGGCATTGCTGTGCCTTGTCACCTCTGTTTTAGAGACATCTATCTGTGTAGGCACTTTCTTCACTGCCTCAGCATATGAGAGCCCTAGCAACAGGTTAACGCTTTGCACCTCTGCTGCTTTCCATGAAAGGCCGAGCTGTGTTATCCTCTGTAGTTACAACATTTTATCTTTGCTCACATTTCCTGTACTCATGATCACCTGCACATCTACCTCATCTCTGTTTGCTTCTGCAAATTGCTGCTATTTGGCCAAATTTTTGGCACTTAGATCTTTGCAATGGGGGTGAAATATAGACCTTTAGCTCATAGCTCATATAACCCTTTTATATCAATTACTCTGGCTCCTTCCAAGTTATCTTTAATTTGGTCAACTGGCCTTCAAGCACTTTATTTAAAGATTTCGTTAGTTGAATTGGGTTCCACTCACCAAACGATTCTCCCTCTTTAGAGAGTTTAATAAACACTTAATATTCATCTGGGAGTCTTGATGTTTCATTCATTTATTATAGAATAACATAATACTTTGTCATGGAATCGCACATTTGGTGGCCTAAATATACATACGTTTTTTTGAAACTTTGCACACATATTAGATGTATGAGAAATGTATGTGTCCAAAGGTTTTCATGGTGGGCTTGCCCCATTGCCACCCTAAAGTGCAGCCCCTGCTGCACGTTTGCCTGAAAATGCTTGGGCATAAGTATCATGCCCTGACGTACAAAAAAGTCGAGAGGAAGTCTGCCAGTTTGGATTAAGTGGTCAACTTTGGCGATCACACACATCATACATTAGTGCAATCTAAACATCTTGATGATGAAAAATGTAACTCTTTGTGAGCGTTTGACCGAGGTCATGTTTGTGGCGTTGCATTTTTATGTTTCACTGTGAAACAGGAAAATGTTTTCTCTTCAGTGTACATTTACATCTAATCTGCACAAAACTTCACGTTTGATAAATGTCCCGGCCTGAAAACATCTATATTACATTAATTTCAGTCAGACATGACATGTTTTGTGAATACTCTGATGTAATCCGAGCAGGTTGAACACATCCAGCTGAAATATTGTCAGAAGACAATTAAGACATGGTAGATCATTGTTGGTTATGAATGTTGTGTGTTTTATAAACTGCTTTTGCTGTGGCCATGCACTTATTCTTGATTTGTACATTTTACAGTTGATCAAATTTTTTGGGGGGGCTTAACATGCTCAAAATGTCACGAAACTCCTCATTTTGAATGTAATGTAAAATATTTGCTTTTTTTTTAACTCCTCCTAGATGATTATCAGATTGCCTTTATAGTGGGTCAGTGTAATTTAAACAACTTCAAGATGTTGAATGGCGTGTCCGAGGCGTGAGGTCAAATTTTGACAATTTATTACACCGGGTCACACAGTTGTTTGTGTGCCGCAGATTCTCAGTTGTCTGATGTTCATGTAGCTCAATCAATCAATCATCAATCAAATTTATTTGTAGAGCCCATATTCAAAAATCACAATTTGTCCCATAGGGCTTTAACAAGCTGTGACATCCTCTGCCTTTTACCTTAAACAAGAGTAAGGAAAACCTACTAAATTTTTTTTTCAACAGGTTGAAAAGAATGTAGAAACCTCAGAGAGAGCCACATGTAAGGGATCCCTCTCCCAGGCCGGAAAGAAGTGCAATAGATGTCAAGTGTAAATGAGAACATCATCAAGATAAGGGTTTTAGCAGCATTGATAAGAATAAACATTTTGAGGCATAACTGAAGGTAAAAAAAAACATACGGGTAAAAGACAAAACTGTTCAATAAGGGCCAGTTTTACACAGATCGGATATCACAGTTGTCTCTGAATTTAATAATCTTAAGTTTTGGATGATTAAAAGACAAACAGGCTATACAACAAGTTCCCTCACATTCAGACATTGTGAGGCAATTCATTTGTTTACCTCCACCTTTGAATTTTATCTTTTTTTATTTCAGGCTCCGTTCTCTCTATCGTCCTCACTCTCACTCACTGTATTAGCAGCAGCAGCAGAGTATCAGTGTATTTTCTTTATTAGTGACATCACTACAGTCCCATTACATCACTCTTCAGCTCCACCCCACTAACAAACACCTCGATGTCAGTGTCAGAAAGTTTCGCTTCCTCGTCTCATCGCTTGATGCCATGATTCACCGTAGAAACCCATTGGTCAGCAGGATAATTTAATATTCATCAGGTGCTTTGCACAGACCATTTATTGTTGAAAGTGGGCGTGTATAGGGGGGGTTATGAGGCAGATCCAAGTAGGAATTTTTCCAGGTGGACTGTGATTTATAAATTGAACATTGCGTTCAGTTGTGCGTGCACACGTTTTATAAATAATAAAAATAATTTCCGGTTTTGTTTGCGCTTACACTTTAAGTATGAATCCTACTCTCTGTCTTCTAAATTAGGCCCAAAAATCCTTATTACTTACACTAAATTGCTTATGTGCTGTTCATTAGTGACTACCCTACACTACAGATTCATTTGTATAGTATACTATGAAACCAAATCGGTATTTTTTTAATGCACAAGTGACATCATAAATTGAGAGAGGAAGAAGGTCCACAGATAATGGTTGTATATAGGGCCCAGAATCTTGTACTATAACCCTGCCTGTAACACCTGGAAGGTGTGATTGTTGCAAGTTGCACTGTTACTGTTTATTTTTTGTAATAATGTAATTTTGTACTAAACACAATAGCCTCAAATGTTTCATTTCATAAAGTGAAGTTAACATTGCTAATAACCAGTGGATATATTCATTGTAAATAACGATAACAGTATTTCTTATCAGAAAATATAATGTAATCATATATTGTAGAAGGGTTATATTTATACTATATTGGAGGATTGAACCCTGACCAAATTATTGCAATCAACTTCATTCAATATGTTAAATTATTAGAAATAAGAAATAAGAAAACAAAAGAGATACTGTTACTAGTTAAATCGATATATGTTGCTAAACTGACATTGATTCCAACGTTACATGCTATGTAGTAAGAGTAGCCAAAATCAATGTGCTATATTTAAATAATTAAATTATTACAAATCAGGCTAAGTAATTAAATTAAAAAACAAATCGCTCAGACCGGATGTGACTCGATTTTATTTTGTATTTTTGAGTGCATTTCCTGTCATGACGTTGGATGTGTTCTGAGCGTGCAGTTCCCGTCCTGACAGTGGTGGTGCCTTCCGGCGCAGAGTTTGCACCGGAAACGACTTCCACAGGTCTGCAGTCAGACTCTTGGAGACACATTTAGTTAAACGCTACTACAGTTTGTCCTTTTGCCAGCTAGGCGCTTCATCTTTGCCACCATCTTAAAACCCAGTTTCCGGTTCCTTCAGTAAACCTGCGGCAGCAACGGCGCTCACACAGAACTGTCTCCAGTCAGGCTGAAAACTACTCATCATGGAGACAACAGTTGATAAGCTTGAGGCGATGGTGAGTGATGTGGAAATAACTCCATGTTCTGTTTTCTGAACTTTATCTTTTCCTTGTTAATTGATGAAAGAGGAAACCAGCTGCTTTTTAGTCATCGTAGAGTACAGGACACCCAAAATGACAGTCACATGATCTTCTCTGTGTAACGTTATCAACAAACACCTACAACTCCACCGCGCCGTTCAGCAGGCCCATGGTGCCTAAAGAGAATACACCAGTTGTTCCAACCTCCTTTATAACGCTTCAGTTGTAAGGACGGTTCACTCCGTATAGCGAGCTTCCTACGGTCCTCAGCTTTAAAATAAATGAACTTCATTAAAAACGTACATGGCTGTGATTTACCTGTAATGTAGCATCATAACAATATTAGTTCTGCATGTGGATCTACGACGATATGAGAGAGGTCAGAGATTAGTTGCCAGAAAGCTCAAATGTATTTACTCGCTGTTGTAGCCTTTATAAAAAAACTATCAGTGAACTGTTGTCCAAGACACGTTCTAATCAAATATACAGTAGCTGTACTCCTTGTTGGAACCAGAAGCGAGCTGCTCTAGATACGAATAGCGTAATGTATCTGCTGGTTTGTAGATAGAGTAGCAGGTAGACATTTTTATCCTCAGGTACACTCAAAAGCTTTTTCAACACTCAGGGTTCGTACGGTCATGGAAAACCTGGAAAAGTCATGGAATTTTAAAATGTGTTTTTCCAGACCTGGAAAAGTCATGGAAAAAAATTATCTCCCAAAAGTTTTGGAAAAGTCATGGAAATTTGTTTATTAATATTTTCATGTTGTTCATTTTAGGGATGGGCATAATTAATAGACGATGAGTTTCGTCGATGAAAACTATTTCATGTTCGCTATATGGCAGGAAGTCGGAATGTCCGAGTTGCCTTGAACGCAGTACAGCAAGGATGTTAGCAGCTGGAGGAAGCAGCCTTGCTAGCCTCCGCTGCTCGCTCGCTTCATGTCCGCACACGGTCGTCAGTCCATGAGTAGGGGAACCCGGACAGACCCGGGTCTATGTGAGGGGTTCCGGGAGTTAGGGCGTGACAACAACTTGACTGAGAGGTCTAGAACCGTCAAATCCAGCTAGCTCCCAGCGGGCCTTAGTTTAAAGTAGGGGAGAGCGGGGTAATGTGGGACATCGGGTAATGTGAGACACCCCCTCTATCTAGGCAACGGAACACATTTGTGGTCATGTGACTATTATGTTTTCAAGCCCCTCCCATTCCCCCCTTGCCATCAAGGAGAAGTTGGTGCTGCTGTGGAAAGTATGTTTTTTCACAAAAATGTGTTTTTTGCATGTACAAGTAAATTGTCTTGCTTTGAACTTAATCAACTGTTGTGTCAAAACAAATTGAATCAGGTAGAAAAACTTGTATCATACATGTTGGTGTACTTCCAACATATTAAACCATCTGATCAATGCTAGCTGAAGATTAGCCTGAATTGCTAAGAGATGTAGTTTTTTTCCAAAATTCAAGATTCAAGATTTTTTTTAATTTTTTTTATTTGTCAAATGCACAACAATAACATTAAGCAGTCGCTGGCAGTGAAATGCTTGAGTCTCAGGCTCTCTTCTAACAATCCTCAAGTAATTACACACTATACAATAAAATAAGATAGAATGTTGGCTGTGGGACAAATCCTGTGGGGTAAAGTGAGACAGTGTCTCACTTAACCCCACCATGAAACAGAAGCTAAGTTTAGTCTTAAACATAATTTAGTGTTATGTTACATTATATATGTTACATTTTTTATGTGATAAACATTGTAGAAAAGCCATCATGCCAAGAAACTATACACCAGGAAGACAACCTGGGGCCAAACACCCCTCGCAGAGATGGAGAGTGCAGCCGCTGAGGTCATGCAAAGAAAGAAGTCCTTAAGAAAAGCTGGAAGGGATAGAAATATTGATAAGACAGCCCTCAAAAGATTCATAAAGAAAAAAGAGAAAGGGAAAGTAAAATCAGTAGCCTGGGGTGCAGTAGCTGAGGTAAAGAGAATATTCACAGATGAGATGGAGGAGGAGCTTGCCAAACACTTGAAACAACTAGCTGACCAGTTCCATGGCCTTGCTCCAGTTAAGTGCCGTGAACTGGCATTTGAATACGCAGAGAAAAACAATATCCCTGTCCCTGCCAATTGGACAGAGAAACAATGTGCAGGTAAGCTAGGGTCTGCAAGAGATCACATGAATCATAATAATCATAAATGTGCTTAATTGACCAATCCCCATGATTCTGTTACTAGTCCGATATAAGTGGTTGTCAATCTAGCTGTCAGGATTTCAACTATTACAACATGTGTTGTTATGGTAGTTTTAAAGTGGAAAAAGTAAGTGGACCACTTTCCCCCGTAGCCGGGGTAAAGTGAGACAGACAATCATATTTTCACTTGAAGACATTCTGATCATTTCCATTTCTAGAAAACGTCCTGAATTAATGGGAAATGTGTAAATTTGACTGATATATCATTTTAACTCGCCTAGAGGTGAGCAAATGTAAAAAAAATTCCACATTACCCCGCTCTCCCCTACAGCACCATTATTTTGAAGTGTAACCAGTGAACGAATCCCGTTTAACTGCCACAAGAGTTGTTCATCTTGTAATAAAGATCTCAATGATTTCAATATAGCCTATAAATAGTGAATTTTAATATGAAAATATTAATGATTAATCGAAAATCAATCGTTAATTCTCCCAACGATCGATTTAGACAATTTAATCGAATGCCCATCCCTAGTTCATTTACACTGAGTTTTAAATGATTCATCTGCTTTTAAAGAAATACGCTAAAGTATAAGCAGGCATACTTGGGTTTGTGTCATGTAAAGTATACTGTATGCCTTGGAATTCTCATTGTTAGTATGAATACTACATTGTCACTTTTTCGCGAATACACAGAGATTTCACAAAATGTTCGGTCATGGAAATTTGGTTTAAAGTCCTGGAAAAGTCATGGAATTCCATTGGTCAAAATGTGTATGAACCCTGAACACTGTCCCACTAACTGTGTCTGAGATTTGTATGGGTGATTCTAAGTAGAGTTTTAGTATGTACTGTGTTGACATTAGAAAAGTTTAAATGTGATCTGTATTGGAGTCTGCTTTTGATGCGTTGTTCTCTGACATGTAATGCACAAAGAAAATGGAGGAGTTACTCAGAGATGTAAATGTAAAGTATATTATTGGTTGTGGTGAAACGGCTCCAAACAATACAAGATGTTCATGTCTGTTTGCTGCAGGGGTGGAATTGAATTATGTTTGCGTAAAAAGTCAACACAATGTGCAGTTCACTTAAATATTTGCATAGAAATGTTGAATGTAACCTAAACCTAGAAAAGGTCCACTGTTTGTCCAATGCCCCCACTACATTGTACCACTCATGGCCCTGCTACAAAACCATTGAAGTGGTCAGAAGTTAAAAGCACAGGAAAAGTTTTCAGCTATTTGCAGGTGCTCTGACTTTGTTGCACTACTGTATCAGACAGCTAGCAGTGCAATAGTATTGTCAAAGCATCTGAAAACAGCAGTGACCAGCTGCACTAACTAGATGGTAGGATCTGACAGGATGTGTGACACCAAACTTGGGCTCAGTAGTTTAATCTAGTGGTTGAAAATGGATAGTGCACTAATTTAGTCACTAATAACATAGACATGCATCAGTGTTTGGGGAATGAAAAGACCCCAAATGACAACTGAAAGCAGACTACTTGATCACTATAACCAAATTATTTAAATAGAATTTGTAAAGGAACAATTCTATCCCAAGATTTGATCGATATAAGCATTTCATAACTATTTGTGATCATTATATCCGGTTTCCACTGTACTAGTAAAAATTCCAGTACTATTTGAGCATATTGAATCATGTAAAGCTGAATGTCTTTGCAGTTTCTGAAGTCAGAGGCTGACCTGGAATACATTGAGAAACGGCTGAAGCTGGACTTCATCAAAAGAACTGCAGAAAATGGATGTTCTGCTGAGGTAAATATTCAATAACCACTTACATTGATTATTCATGGACAATATTTATTGGCCAGTATTTGACTGCCATTGATATAGTCATGCAAACTGACAGTCACACAAGTCATTCCGGCACGTTTTGCCGTTAGTCTACATCTTAAACATTAGTCACTTCCCATTTCCCCCCCTAATCAAAAGTTTTAATTGAGTTTTGAAAATCATTATTAAACATAATGCAGCATACACAAAAAATATTTCAGTAAGTAAGTGAAGAACTGGAACTAGTAAAAAGACAACATGACAAATTACGGAGGCGTATTGCATTCACTGGTGGCTGTGGCTGATGGGTAGAGTGGTCGTCCTCCAACCTGAAGGTCGGCAGTTCGATCCCCAGTGTGACCCATCTGCATGCCGAAGTGTCCTTGGGCAAGATGCTGAACCCTGAATGGCCCCAATAGAATAACAAAGTGCTGCGAATAGATGCACTGTATGAATGTGTGTGTGAATGGTTGAATGTAAAACTGTACTGTAAAGCGCTTTGAGTGGTCATCAAGACTAGAAAAGCGCAATATAAATACAAAGCCAAGCCATTTACTTGAAAATAAAAACAGATTTGAATTATGGACAAAAATGAAAACTATCCTTTATCTATCTATAGAATATCCCCCGAAAGATGGTAGAGACTTTCAACTGATGTTTTCAGGTTTATTTGAAACTTCCCTAAACAAGACCGTAAGAGCTTGTGCCTCTTCGGAGGGTCACTAAAACATAATACTTTTTCTTTGTGAAGTTACAGATTCATAACAGTAAGTCCGCGTGTATACAGGAACTTCACTTTCATAATAAAAGCATGTAAATGTAGTAGCATGTAGTAATTATTTGAATGAAACTTATCTCGGAATTTCCGAGATAATTGTCTCGGGGAAAAACAGAACTTAATGCAATACACTTCTGTAACAAATAATATATATATACCAAGGAAAACAAGTCAAAATCTTGTTTTGATATAGGTGTCTTCATCACTATAAATATTGGTTTTGCCATATTTTCCAACTTCTCTAAATTTCAGATCACACACTTTGTTTTTGACCACAGTTCTGATATATCAAAGCAGCTGAGGCTGGATGCTAGAACAGTCAGTCTGTACAGGCTATTGATTGGTCCTGTTCCTGCAGGAGAACCCGGCATTGATGCTGGAGAACCTGAGGGCCCTCAAGGCCAAACACACAGCGTTGTGCTCTGAGGTGAAGGAGATCACAGCTGCACAGAAAGAAACCATGGACTCCATCAAAAACAATCTTGGCAATGTCATGAAGCTGATCCAACATTTACAACAGACCACTGATGTGAAGGTACCCACACAAACAGCACATTCAATGTTCAAACAAAACCCTTATGTTCATAGGTGAAACACTGTTCCAGTTGGGAAAATGTGTCAAAATTATCACAAAAGGACTCAGTCTCATGGTTATTCGCATCCCTAATTATATTTGCTTAAAGATGTGTTTAGGGCAGGATCTTAATCGCACATAAGAAGTTTGATAGTGATAGACACGCCCCCTGATGAAAACTCACAGGTTTCATTGTATGGCATCACCAACTCCTAAACACAATTACACATGCATCGGTAAACAGGCTAGCCGAGGACACAATCATTTAAAACATGACATTTCCTGTTACAGATAAGGGGCTCCCTAAAATTATTATCAAATATTATCATATCAATCCGTTAAGGGCCGGACTTCTGTCTTAATTGTTAAGTTTGAGGCAGATTGGACAATTTACATGGACGTTATCAGAACTGGCTAAATGTAAGAATGGTCCACTACTTTGCTGACAGCTTTCTCCAAAATGTATTGTTACTATACCATGCTATGTATTTTTTTATTATTCAACATTTTATTTTTATGATTGTCTTGTTCTGCTTACTGTCTGCCTCTCTTCTCATTATTATGCAAACACAGCCTGCACCCAGTTCATCCCCCGGCTTCATGAGATGCTGTCACGTTACTGCAGGTCATCAAGAAACAAATGGTGGCTTCATTGCTGCTCTAAATATCTTGAATCTTTTACCTTTAACATAATTTGGATATATATATATATATATATATATATATATATATATATATATATATTAGGGATGCACCGATATGGAAATTCTTGGCCGATACCGATATTTAAAATAACAATCTGGCCGATAGCCGATACCGATATTTGTTTATTTTCTTTTTGTTATTATTCATTCACCCTTTTGTGCCAGAAAAATAATTAAATCATTATTTAAAAAGCACTATTTAAAAAATGTTCAGCCCTTCATCACTCTTATCTTTAGTGACACAAATTGAATCAGATTTATGAAACAATCTTTGATTTAATTAAACTTTATTTAACAGAGACATATAATGACCATTTTTCCGCAAGTTGAAATGGTTCCTTGGGATCTTAATGAAATGTCTGTAACATATTTTGGTCAAAATACCACAAGGATTATTTAAAACAGCACCTTTTTACCCTGTCTAAAACAGCCCTGTTAAAGTATCATTATAGAGAACGCTCTTCTCATTGTTTTACGGTAGCAGTATTGCCCGTTTATTAGAGGTGTTACGGCTTCTGTGTGTATGACGTATGTTTTCAGTTCCCTTGTTACCTGTGCATGAGACGGATGAATAGAGCCGGTGCATATGAGAATAAAGTACTTAAACAGACGATACGCTCATACTTTTTACGCCAAGTTACACTGCGTGAGTCAAGATAACTTAACAAGCCCTCCTCAGTTTTACCTGTTTTGAGTGTCGGGCATAAATCACATCGCGTCAACACCCACCGTGGCCCTTCGCGATGCTTGTTTTAATTAAACAGTCGGATTCCCCTGGTCCGCACCAGTTCTCAGTCAGCTGCTAGGCGCCAGCCGGGGGGTTCCCCCAGCGGTCGCCGTAGCTGAGGTGATCCGCGAGAAGGGCCCGACACGCGTCCAGAGTCGCCGCCGTACCCGGTCCCCTCCAACGGCCCGCCTTCCGCGCCGGCGATGGACACCGCCCCGCGGTACAAGAGAAAGAAAGCCCCCGCACCAGCGACGCCGTTAGGCGCCACCGGATGAGGACCTCCCGGTGCCGCACACTGAGCCTCTGGCCGCGGAGAGGAGGGCGACGGAGCGACTGCTCCCCCAGCTGCGGCACGTGCCCAGCGGTTTTAAAACAAATATGAACATCGGCCAATGATATCGGTGAAAGTCAAGTTTATTACCGATAAGCCGATATCAGTAAACGAGGCGAATATCGGCCGCTACCGATGTTCGGCCGATAAATCGGTGCATCCCTAATATATATATATATATATATATATATATACAGTGGAGGAAATAATTATTTGATCCCTCGCTGATTTTGTAAGTTTGCCCATTCACAAAGACACAAACAGTCTATAATTTTAATGGTAGGTTTATTACAATAGTGAGAGATGGAATATCAAAAGGAAAATCCAGGAAATCACTTTAAATAAAATATATAAACAGACTTGCATTTTATCGAGTGAAATAAGTATTTGATCCCCTGCCAATAAATGGCTTAGTACTTGGTGGCAAAACCCTTGTTGGCAAGCACAGAGGTCAGACGTTTCTTGTAGTTAATTACCAGGTTTGTGCACGTATCAAGAGGAATCTTGGTCCACTCCTCTTTGCAAATCATCTCCAAATCCTTAAGGTTTCGAGGCTGTCGCTTCGCAACTCGAAGCTTCAGCTCCCTCCACAGATTTTCGATGGGATTAAGGTCCGGAGACTGACTTGGCCACTCCATGACCTTAATGTGTTTCCTTTTGAGCCACTCCTTTGTTGCCTTGGCCGTATGTTTTGGGTCATTGTCCTGCTGGAAGACCCATCCACGACCCATTTTCAGTGCTCTGGCGGAGGGAAGAAGGTTGTCACTCAGGATTTTACGGTACATGGCCCCGTCCATCTTTCCATCAATACGGTGAAGTCGTCCTGTCCCCTTAGCAGAGAAACACCCCCAAAGCATAATGCTTCCACCTCCATACTTGACGGTGGGGATGGTGTTCTTGGGGTCATAGTCAGTATTTTTCCTCCTCCAAACACGGCGAGTCAAGTTGATGCCAAAGAGCTCAATTTTGGTTTCATCTGACCACAGCACTTGCTCCCAAGACTTCTCTGAATCATTCAGGTGATCATTGACGAACTTCAGACGGGCCTGTACATGTGCATTCTTGAGCAGGGGGACCTTGCGGGCACTGCAGGATCTTAATCCATTGCGGCGTAGTGTGTTCCCAATGGTTTTCTTGGTGACTGTGGTCCCAGCTGCCTTGAGATCATTAGCAAGCTCCTCGCGTGTAGTTCTTGGATCATTTCTCACCTTCCTCATCATCAGTGATACCCCACGAGGTGAGATTTTGCAAGGAGCCCCAGAACGAGGACGATTGATGGTTGTTTTGTGCGTCTTCCATTTTCGAACGATCGCACCAACAGTTGTCTCCTTCTCACCCAGCTTCTTGCCTATGGTCTTGTAGCCCAATCCAGCCTTGTGCAGGTCTACAATCTTGTCCCTGATGTCCTTAGACAACTCTTTGGTCTTGCCCATGGTGGAGAGTTTGGAGTCTGACTGATGAATGCATGTACAGGTGTCTTTTATACAGGTGATTGGTGACTGATTGACACACAGGTGTCTTTGCTGCAGGTAACATGTTTTTTTCAGTGTATCTAAGGAGTAGGAGTATTTAACCAGTCTGTGGGAGCCAGAATTGTTGATGGTTGGCAGGGGATCAAATACTTATTTCACTCGATAAAATGCAAGTCTGTTTATATATTTTATTTAAAGTGATTTCCTGGATTTTCCTTTTGATATTCCATCTCTCACTATTGTAATAAACCTACCATTAAAATTATAGACTGTTTGTGTCTTTGTGAATGGGCAAACTTACAAAATCAGCGAGGGATCAAATAATTATTTCCTCCACTGTATATATAATAATGGGCAAACCATTTCAAAAGACACATGTAGAATTAAGTGATTTTGATGATCACAGTTTCCAACTTATGATATACTGGCACAAGCGTATGTCACATATCAGGGACATGCAGATACATTTTGGGGAGCAGGGGCTCAATTTAGACACCCACACACACATTACACTGAATCCGGTTACTATTGACTGTTTCCTTGTTAATGTACTTTAGGTTGAGCCACTGACGAAGTCAGAGCAAGATGCGGCAGAGAACCTGGCTTCAGCTTTAAGTCAGACCACTACAGAAGTAAGTATGGCAAAGTCATTATCTGTGCAAAACATCTGTGCACCTTGGACAATGGATTTTGTAAAAAATTGTCACACTTGTAAATTCGTATTCACAGACAAAAATGCAAAAATACTTTGTCGCCAACACAAAAATTACACACTCAAATTTGTCATTACAGGTTAACAAATCACATATTAAGAAACTCCTCTCACATGTTTTGCTCTAGTCGCTACAGATATGGTGCTAAACATTCATACACCTGTGACAAAGATGTGTACATTTTGTCCACAACTTCAAATCAGTATGTCAATGAAAGTTGCACAATTGTAGAATATTTTTGATAATATTTTTTTCCCCCTCCTTTTCCAGCAGAAGTTCAGTGTGCGTTCACTTTTGCACCAAGGTTCTCAGTGAAAGTGGAACAAACTGATTTGTTTATCTGTAGAGCCTGGAGTAGGCTTTGTAGATATGTAGATTACACATTAAATGAAATCTCAATACAAAGGTGTTTTTTTGAGTTTTAAAAGTGGTTGACAAACCAGCTTATCCAGAAATGATCCAAAGCCGATGTATGTGAAATCACACATTTTAAGATTTTCTCCAACCAGCCCCCTGGTACAATGGCTGTAGAATGTCCAAGTAAGCCCATGTGAGAAAACAGCCGGATGGTCAGAAAAATTCACAGCAGAATGGAGAGCTGTTGGTGATGTGAATGTGCTCCAAAAACACAGGTGAAATATAAAGTTGCAATCAGAAATATTCAACCCCCCCAAAGATTTTAAGGATTTATCAATTAAAGTTTTTCAAAGAGCAAGATTCTGCTTCGGACGACTTTTTTTTGAGTCAACGCAGAAAATGCATGATGTAATATTTGTGGGTAACAGTATATTTTTTTAACATAGCCATGTCACAATTATTCAGCCCCTATATAATATTGTTGTTTTATTGTCTGACAGTTTTTATGGCCTAAATTGGAGTTGAAACATAATTAAGACTTTTGGAACTCAATAATGATCCTTCATTTGCTTCAGCTGTGATGTATATATAAACCCCACTCATGAAGGTATTGTGATGGAAACCTGGAAATACAAGAGCCTGGAAACACAAAATTTGTCTTTGTATTTCATAGGGGCTTTCTGCAGAAAGGATCAACACAGAGCCACAAGGATCTTAGAGTGAAGATGGAGAACAGTCAAATGCAAGGATCTTTTATAGGCGGACTAAGGCTATCTCTCAGAACAAGTTTCGACTGGTTCTGTAGGCGCAGGTTGAGAGAGGAATCTAAACACAGACAACTGATTTACATATGTTACCTTTGATAAGCAAACCCACATTCAGTTCTTGGGATAGAAATAAGTGATAAAAGGGTCTGAGAGTTTTCAGGTCCTACACAGTTCAGACCATAAAACAGTTCAGGTCAAAGTATTTGGACAGGTTGTATATGTATGTAGATATAGGTCTTAAAACTTACTTTTCAACTACAACATAGGTTTCAACCATACTTAGTTATTTTTTCCACGTTAGTGTTCAAGGTGAATAGCAATCAGGGGAAAGACAAAGGAGCTTCCACAAAAGCTGACAGAGGAGATTATTTCATCACACCTGAAGGGCCTTGGGTATAAAAAGATTTCCAATAAAAATAATATTCCAAGAGACACCATTGGGAGCATTATAAGGAAGTTTAAAACTTATGGAACAGTTGCAATCCTGCCTGGCTGGGGAAGAAAGCCAAACATTTCATCAAGGGCCCTTAGTAACTTAGTCAGAACAACTAAGAAAAACCCCTGTGTGACTGCAAGACCCCTACAGGATGACCTGATGAAGGCTGGTACAAGAGCTTCAGTGGCAACTATAAGATGTGCACTGGCAACCCAGTCTCATCAGAAAACGTGTAGTGGCAACGTTAGTCCCCTTGGAAAGACGTTACCATCTCACATTCTGGCCTCTCAGATTGTGAGATGGGAACGCCTCTGTCCGCCAATTGCTTTTGCATTGGCGTGTTCTCACGTCACGTGACTCCCAAGTTCCCGTCTGCGGAAAGGGAATAAATGGCGGAGATTCCTTGTTTTTTCAGATTAAAATATCATTATGTAACTTAGTTTGGGCATAAAAATACATTCTGACACCATTTCTAGCAAGAAATGTGCTCTTTGCTTCCACAGTCTTCAGCCAGTTCATGCTTATGATATATATTTTAATAGTTATCACGAATGTTTTTATCGTTGCTATGAGGGTTGCTATGAACGCTGCCATGCCGAAAACCACGTCCTAGCGTGTTGTTTAAATCACCGTCCCTGCGTTGTGTCATTCAGTGATCGTGAATAAAATTAATATTTTATGATATATTACACCTCTAATGCGAAGATCTAAGAAGTCCCCGTGACTCCGTTCATACCGAGGCAGGCCCGAGTGAGCATGCGTGAGCGGATCGGTCACCTTGGACGGCTTAAAGGCCAATTTATGCTTCTCTCCGTTTTGACGGACGCGGACAGATAGGATCGCCTTCTTTGCCGTGGAACACCCTCTCCGGGGCTCCTCGCTTTTCGTGCAGCTCAGATTTTCTAACTACACATCGGCATGGCGGAGCATAGATATATATAAACACTAGATGTCTCGTCCGCGTTGCCGGCCAATGGAGTCGAACGTCCGCACATGACGGCCATCTTGCCACAGGCAGCTCGCTCACCCATAACATTGTGTTGGTAGTGGAACATGTACATTTTAATTAACTATAACTTGCTCAATTTTCAACCGATTTTTAAACGGTTTGGTTTGTTATAAACACTGGAGATGTAGTTATGACACTGAATACTTATTAATAATTATGTTATGTTCTAAAAAATAGAGTAATGTTCTTAAAAATAGGTACAAGATTTCCCTCTACAAATGAGATGTATACTAATAATTATAACCATGGGTTTTCATATGGAAATATCATTAAACAGAATAGATAGGGGCAATAAATACACAAATGCACAAGGTTTTTATGTTAAATCAATATATAGGCTACTAAAACTCAACATACAGAATGGCAACATGAGACATATGTATACTTTTATAATAGGAATATTACTAATATATAATAAAATAATTTGAATTATCACATGTTTAGTTTAAACAAGTCATAATTCAAATTATTGTATTATATTAGTAACATTCTTTTTATAAAAGTGACATTTATTTGCAGTAAAAAAAAGGTGTAAGAGTTCCATTTACAAATATACATAAAGAAATGCTGCAAGTTGAAAATCCTCACTCTTTACAGAGATGTATACTTATGAATAATTATAACCATGGGTTTTCATATGAAAATAACATTAAACAGAACAGATGGGGCCATAAATACACACATGCACAAGATCTTTATGTTAAATCAATATACCGGCAACTAAAACTCAACATACAGAATGGCAACATGAGACATATGTATACTTTTATAATAGGAATATTACTAATATAATAAAATAATTTGAATTATTACATGTTTAGTTTAAACAAGTAATAATTTGAATTATTGTATTATATTAGTAATATCCTTTTTATAAAAGTGACATTTCTTTGCAGTAAAAAAAGGGTGTAAGATTTCCATTTACAAATATACATAAAGAAATGCTACTGTGGAGGTATACAGATGGAGGACCGACATAATAAATTACCCAAAAAACAGTGAAATCAATACAAATCTATAATATTTACTAACCTCTAAAGAGGCTGGTGATATTCGCCTAAAACGCTGATATGATAATGGTGATTCTTAGGTGAGTCGCATCGACTTTGTGAACGTTATTTTTTCTATTTCCGGTCTGACTGAGACGTTGATTGTACCGGCTGTGGTGATCGGATCTTGAAATGGTTTACATTTCAGTCCTCACTCCTGAAGTGCTCACTGCAGAGCAGCGTCCTGTCAGAAGCAACAAAACCGTCCCTTCTTAGGGCAACCTCCCACGTCCTCCTCCTCTCTCTGGTTTTGGGAAACCTTAAAAAAATGTGAGAAATGTACCCAGATATTTAAATTATTGTCAACATTTTCATTTATGTATGTATGTAAATTAAGAATAAGAACCACACTAAAAACAATAAAAAGGTGTCCAAACAATCTAGCAATACTATTATGCCATAGCCCCGCTGTTCCTGTACATACTTCCAATGAGTAACTAACGATTATCCTAAAACTAAATCATAATATTGTAATATCCTACAGGTGAAAGGTGATCCCACGGGTTCTCGTTTCGAGACATCGGCGATTGGAGCATCCGTAGGCGGCACAAAAGTCTGGCATCTTCAGAATCAGAATCAGAAAGGATTTATTGCCCAGTAGGTTTACACCTACCTGGAATTTTTCTTTGGGAAAAAAGGTGCATACATTTAACAAAAAAAAAAACAATAAGTACTACAAAAACACAATAAGGACTTCACATAAGAAAGAAATAACTATATATGAAACAAACAAAACAAAATTAATACAAGATGTAAATGCAAAACGGAACAGAATGAGGATGTGCAATATGCAATAAACTGTAGTGTGTGTAAATGTAACACAGAATTGAGGCATGGGGATAAGAGTCAAAGACAGATGGGGGTCAGTTGCAGCCGGGAAGAAGCTGGTCTTGTCCACTGGCAATAAAGTCAGCAATTTCCTGTATAAATCATAATGCAAGATGTGAAACCTCAGTTAAATCATGTGCAGCTTAAGTTATATTGAAAAGAAAGAACAATTCTGCCTCTCCCATAAATGTAAAATTACTCGGTACTAGCCTAGCCTAGCCTAGCCGTGGTACACAACTAAGCTGCACGATTAAGTCGTTTTTCGGAGAGAAAAGCTGCGATTTCAACATGTTCAAGCATCCAGAATTATAACCACATTAATAACGTTTGTAAGAAACCAAACCATTTGTAAATCCGTCAAGATTTCAGCGAGATAAGAGTATAAGTGTTTGAGCAGATCACTGACCCTACCTCAGGTTCCACAGATCCTTCCAGAAAGCCTGCCTGTGGCAAGATGGCCGCCAGTGATGACGTTCTAGACTCCGCCGGAAGACATCTAGTCTTTATATATATCTATGTGGCGGAGAGCCCACGGATAGCCCTTGGCTGTGATTGGTCCGCTAACGCCAGCATTTCGGGACGACATCATTTCCGGACCTCAAACTTCCTGTTTCATTCCCTAAATCACAATGAACCTAAATCACAACTACGACTCTGATTAATGTGACAAGTGTGTTAAGCCAGCGGCGTTGTCCGGCTGACGGTGGCTGGTTAGAGCACTTACGGCATGTGTGTACGGTCACATATGGTTATAACGAACTTTCATAACGGGGCTAACGGGCTAGCCACCATGCTAACTGCGGTGGGAACAGCGCAAAAACCCGCTGACTTTAATCCACGGCTGTCATGACACTGTTTCTCAAAAACCGTCAGGTTAGAAGCAAACACTTGGTAGTAGTTAGTATCGGGTGTCCGTGCTGACTGTGTGTGGAAGCTGGGGGGAAGACAGCTGCCTCCGTGTAGCTTCAAGCTGTTGCAGCTGTTGAATTAGCAACACAGTTTGGAAACAAGGACGGGGTACCGCTGCGCTAAGACACGATAACATAAGCATTATGACCCGCTGGGTGACACTTTATTTCAGCAAAAACTGTCGCGTCATCAACAGCCTTTTTCTGTTAGTTGCCATCGTTCACTGTGTGTGAGGAGCCGGGGGGACGTTAATAAACTAGCGTGGACTTCTTCTATATACCTCATGAGGTAGGCTTTCTAAGCTCGACTTCCGTTGCGCCAACTACTGTTCTGGCTGTGAATTGTTTTCCGAACAAAAAGGCTCGTAGAACTATAAATCAAAAAGTGTCCGTCCGATCCGTCCGCCCGTAACGGACTCGGAGAAGCTTAAGGCCGAATTATAGTCGGGTTGTATGCACGCACGCATGCACGCAAGTCACGCAACACGCCCCTTTCGTGCCCTCTGGCGGCTTGCGTGCGTCCGCCAATTTTTCTAACTATACGACAAAGTGATGCGAGCCTCACGCAGCCCGCAAGGCTTGTCATTGGCCTGCTTACTACATCCCGTTCTGAGTCTAGTTTCTGGTTTCATGCCCCACAATACGTGGAAATCACGGAAGATTTAGAAGAACGAATATGGACCAAATAGATGAGCACTTGGCAGAAGAGATCCGAAAGTATGACCACTAGTATAAGCCGTCACTGACTGGCCGATTTGTCCGCCAGAAATAGGCTTTGAGGAGCGGGAGTGGCGATGTAAATAAACAGTCGACGAAGAAGAAGAAGACGTCTCTTCTTTGTGTGTTTTGTCTTCGACCAAAAACGTTACTCCGCCTAGTGTTCTGGCGGTGAATTAAGTTGCAACGCGTTAGAGAAACATAAACCAAAACGAGTCCGTCGATGCAACTGCGTGGCCTTCCCCGGTTGCAGTCGCAGGACTATAATTCGGTCTTAAGGCCAGCGCATGCTTCTGCAACTGCGTCGGCGGCTTTTCACGCAGCTGTGTCGCAGGACTCTTTGTCATTCATGCTTGTCAAACTGTTGCGCGTGTCAAAAAGCAATTCCCCGCCAGAACACTAGGCGGAGTAACGTGTTTTGTCGAAGAGGACCTTAGAGACGCCTTCTTTCTTCTTCGTCGATTGTTTATTTACATAGCCACTGCGGCTCTTCGTAGCCTTTTTCTGGCGAACAAATCCGCCAGTCAGTGACGGGTTATACAAGTGATCATACCTTCGGATCTCTTCTGCCAAACGCTCTTCAATTTGGTCCATATTCGTTCTTCTAAATCTTCCATTGTTTCTGCCGGTATTACAGGGCATGAAACCGGAAATGCGACTCCGGACGGGATGTAGTAAGCAGACCAATAACAGCCTTGCGGGCTGCGTGAGGCTCGCATAGCTTTGCCGTCTAGTTAGAAAAATTGGGCGACGCACGTAAGCACATAAGAAGGGATACATAAGCACGTAAGGGGCCCGGAAGGGCTCTTGCGCTTGGGAGCCCGTGAAAACGCAGAAGCATGCGCCGGCCTTTAGTATGGCGAGTGCTCATTTCTACAGTGGTAGTGGTAGTTGTTCAGTTAAGACACCGTGTTGTGTTAAATGAGTTTGGGTTTTCCTGAGGGTCAGTGAACAGGTCGGAGTGGGGCATGTGACATTTCTAGACCAATGGCTGTGAGGTTGTGTGGGTTGACAGGCTCTCATTGGCTGTTTTGTAGGGGCGCAAGGGTGAATGAGGAAGGGGAGTGAGGAAGACGTTTGTTGACGTGAGGCGTGTCGGAGGAGGAACAAAAAGTGTGACATGTTCGTGTTGACTTTAATAAAGTTACAAATCAGAGAAGAAGTTCCTTGTCTTCTGTGAGGCGGGGACGTTACAGTATTTATGCCTATTGTGTGCTTGATAAATTTGATATCGACTGTTGATGATGAACATTAAGATTATTTTTCCTAAAACGATAATACTTTTGCTTATAACTTTGTATTTGTATTTCCGCTATGTAAAGAGTTGTCTGTACATACTGTTAATCTTCATGTGCCCTGTATTTGCGATGAATAAAAACAAATCTGCTGTCTCCTGGAATTTTATTTTTTAATTTTGTAAAACTGTATAGATGGATAGACATACTGCATAAGGCAAGGGCTAAATCAATTATATAATTTATATATAAAATTCAGCAAACAATTCCAGCAGCAAATGGTTTCAGCAGTTCACACAATCACACAAGGCGTTGGGGTTTGAAGGGTTTTTAATGTACCATACATACAAAACAAATATGAATACATTCCAAAAATACAAATTAACAGTAAGCTAAAGAAACAGCAGGATAGTCTTTTAAATTAAACAATAGAAAAGAATAGTAATAGTAGTAATATATACTATACAGTATATATACAGTATATATATTGACATGCTGTTGTAATACATCAATCTATCTATATATATACACATATATATATAAGTAATAATGACAAAAACTTCTTGAAAAATAAACACTTGTATATGTGTGTATGTGTTTTGTTTATATTCGTGCTTTGTGTATGTATGTCAACTCCTGGTGTTCTCCTTTGGCACCCACTGCAAGCGCCACTTCTTCCCATTGTAATTAACCGGGAATAAAAAATTGTACATTAGCATCGAATGGAATTCAGATCTTGAAAAGGAAGAAGGGCAGTGAGACACAGTGACCTATAAATGCCATACGCATTGAATATGTTAACATGCACTCAGTAAGCTGATTAGTGTAAATTACCTGATTATTATAATAGTCAATTGTCAAGACAGTAACTTATACTTATATAACATAATGCATATTGTTATATAAGAAAAACTAACGATATATAATACTAATTTCTTAATTGTAATATTGCATTAAACATTAAGTAATTTTAGGGACAATCAAATCCAATTAAGAGACATTCTACATGCCAAATGGAACAGGGCTCCGGCTCCACCAGTTACATTACGTTCCCCTGAAAAACATTAAAACATGTTTACCATTATAAGCAAACCAATGGTCAGATACTTTTACAGTTTGAAGTTGTGGTGATTGTAAATCCAGTTAGTATCTCTGTAGTACAACATTTCTTTGTATATTACAACTGAATTTTTTTACCTCAAATTACAACAAATCAAACTTTCAGCCCTTTGCTTTTCACTCGCCCTTACTCTCAGTATGACCTCATATATTAATATAAGCATTGTTGCACAATTTGCTAATCAATTGTCAGTGAGCATCAAAATACTCCTTCCTAAGCTATGCATTTACTACTGGAAATGCAAAAAAACTGAGTTTGTCAATCTAGGGCTGCAACAACTAATCGATTAACAGTGGACTTCCACTCCAACAAAAAACAATTAGTGTTTGGGGTTCCACATGATTCCCCTTGGCTTTATCATCAGCTAAAGTAACATGATTACGTTGATGACTAGCAACATTTCATCTGATTATCTGCTGAGGACTTCAAACCCATTAACCAATCAGTTGGTTTGAAAAAAATAACCACTAGATGGCAGCAAACCTTATTTGGCTTTAGAACAGGGAAACAGATCATGCTTACTGGTTTTAAATCATAGATATCTCAAAATTACTGTCATCATGATATCAATATGGGCGATATACATGTCGCAATAGTCTGTAAAATGTACTGTCTCCTTAAAAAATTTTGTACAGTGGAAATTGCTAGCAATCATGCTTGTCCAAGGCGAAATTGATGTCTATAAATGGATAATTATATAAAATAATTGCACAGCTTCTTTAAAATAGTTCCAGAATCTGAGGGACAGATAACGGCGCACAAACACAAACTCCACTGTTCATTTTTCTCACTTTTGTCGCCCTACGACATGTTTGTGAGTCAAAATCCACTAAAAACATGTGAAAACATGTATAGTGAGCTCAGTTTTAGGGATCATATCCATTCACACACTTATATATATATGTAAATAAAATGACACCACAACATACACACAATTGACCATCACATTTTATTACAAAGACTTAAACAGTTAATTAACCTTAATGGAACCGCCCTTAACTGGTTTAAATCGTATTTTTCTGATTGCTCCCAATTCGTGCAAATTAATGATAAGTCATTTGGCGCACCAAAGTCAACCATGGTGTTCCACAGGGCTCTGTGCTCGGCCCAATTTTATTCTCATTACATATGCTTCCACTAGGAAACATTATCAGGACACACTCTGTAAATTTCCACTGCTATGCGGATGACACCCAGTTATACAGGGATGGTGGTTTCTCCAACCTCAATAGGAAAAAAAAACATTAATATCAGAGTTATGTTTTGTGGTGTAACTAGAATATGCATTATTTTTCAATATATATAAATAAAATACATCCATACAACTTAATTTGATCTATGCTTTAAATGTGGTGTCTATGACTTTTTTCAGCAGACTGAGCTTTATGTTGAGATTTCATATATGCTTCTCCGAGTCCGTTACGGACGGATCGGACGGACACTTTTTGATTTATAGTTCTCCTTTGCTGAAAACAATTGGGCGCCAGAACAGTAGGTGGCGCAACGGAAGACGAGCTTAGAGAAGCCTACCTCATGAGTTCCCAGAAGAAGTCAACGTTCATTATTTACCTGCTCCCGGCTTTTCACACACACAGTCTACGATGGCAGCTCAATAAAATAAAGTGACACCCAGCGGGTCATAATGCTTATGTTATCGTTTCTTAGCGCAGCGGTTCCCCGGTCTTGTGCCGAACTGCGTTGCTAATTCAACAGCTTGAAGCTACACGAGGCATTTAGCTTCCCCCCCAGCTTCCACACACACAGTCAGCAGGGACTCCCGATACTAACTACTACCAAGTGTTTGCTTCTAACCTGTCGGTGTTTGACAAACAGTCTCATGATAGCTGTGGAATTAAAGTCGTGACAGCATGTTTTTTCAAAGTTACCTACGCAGTTAGCATGGTGGCTGGGACGCTAGCGCCGTTATGAAAGTTCGTTATAACCGTATGTGATCGTACCAGCCACCGTCAGCCGGACAACTCCGCTGGCTTAACACACTTGTCACATTAATCGTAGAATCGTAGTTGTGTTTGGGTTTATTGTGATATAGGAAATGAAACAGGAAGTTTGAGGTCCGGAAATTATGTCGTTCCGAAATACTGTCCTTAGCGGACCAATCACAGCCAATGGCTATCCGTAGGCTCTCCGCCATGCCGACGTGTAGTTAGAAAAAATCAGAGCTGCACGAAAAGCTCTCCGTGGAGCCCGTATAGGGCGTTCCACGGCAAAGAAGGCGGTCCTATCTGTCTGTGTCCGTCAAAACGGAGAAGCATAAATTGGCCTTAACTTGCAGCCACCCCTCCCCTACATTCTATCTGGAGTACTTATTTATTCTCTCACAACAATAATTATACTTATATAATGTATTCATTCATTCACAACAATACTCTTCTGCATGATATATTATGAATACTTCTGAAAATGTTTAATGTTATCATACTGTATGTATCTTAGTGTATTCATTTTCTACTTTCATTACCACTTACATTGACTCTGTATAAATCTATGGTATCCATCTGACTTAATACATATATCAAAGTTAGGTCATTTTCTGTTGTCAAAATAACTAAAATATGTATCAATATATATCCTTTGTTGTTTAATGAGGTTTTTTGTCTGTCATTATCTTTCATCCATATCACTATAATGTCTTTTGAGGTGAGAGGGTGGAATATTTCTTATTGCAGCTGTACACTCACAGGCCACGTTATTAGGCCCACCTGTTCAATTTCTTGTTAACACAGAAAGCTTATCAGCGAATCACATGGCAGCCACTCAATGCATTTAAGCATCTAGACGTGTTGAAGACAACTTGCTGAAGATGAAACCGAGCATCAGAATGGAGACGAAAGGGGATTTAAGTGACTTTGAACGTGGCATGGTTGTTGTTGCCAGACGGGTTGGTCTGACTATTTCAAAAACTGCTGATCTACTGGGATTTTCACACAACTATCTCTAGGAAAATGCCTTGTTGATGTTAGTGGTCAGAGGAGAATTGGCATAGTGGTTCGAGATGATAGAAAGTCAACAATAACTCAAATAACCACTTGTTACAACCAAGGTATGCAGAACACGTTGAACCTTGAAGCAGACGGGCTAGAGTAGCAGAGGACCACACCGTGTGCCACTCCTGTCAGCTAAAAACAGGAAACTGAGTCTACAATTCGCACAGACTCACAAAAATTGGACAATAGAAGATTGGAAGGATGTTACCTGGTCTGATGAGTCTCGATATCAGCTGCGACATTCAGATGGTAGGGTCAGAATCTGCCTGGCATCAACGGTTCAGGCTGCTGGTGGTGGTATAATGGTGTGGGGATATGTTCTTGGCACATTTTGGGCCCCTTAGTACCAATAGAGCATCGTTTAAACGCCACACCTTGTTGAATATATGCTGCGAAGAATTAAGGCAGTTCTGAAGGCATAAGGGGGTCCAACCCGGTACTAGCAAGGTGTACCTAATAAAGTGGCCAGTGAGCGTACGTTGAAAGCTTCCAATACTGAATGAGCGGAATTGCACATATTTAATTAAATTAACAAGGCATCTTCCAGCAGCACATGTGACTCTTTCTGCCCCCCTTCACAGCTTACTCTCTCTCTCTTTCCTCTCCCAATAATATAATAAAAATATATTTAAATATAAAAACATGAAAGGAAAATGAAAATGTGTACATACAAGCAAATTGGAATAACCAATTTTCTCACTTATTTTATTTTATTAAAGGTATGAAAAGAATTCAGACATCTGCTCTAGGTATCACGAGAAAAAAGTCTGCTGTTATTGAAATCAAGTTGTAAATTTTAGTTTTAAGTAATTATAAACAAATATATAAATTACATCTCATAATTCTGACATTATTCTGTTCAACTCTGCAATTTTGTTTATAATATAATTTGTCATGTCGTAAATTTAGCTAATGGAACTTTCTAACATGGATATATATAATGATGGAATGCTACTATCTTAGGCTACTTGGGCTTTGTAAGTTCTCGGGCTTTGTAAGTGCTATGTCATATGTTTGGGTTATTTCTCCCCCTCCTTGGAATGATCTTTGACCTATGGGATAGTATCTGGCCTGCTAAGGGACGGTGAAGATCTAGCTGGTGACTTCAACTTAAGTTACTAAAAAACATGTCCACATTTAGGCATAGACCCTATGTGCTATGTTATTTTATCTATAGTTCTATTGGCAACACCTCCTCTTTAAAAGGTCTTGCCTTACAAAGCAGATTTTCACTATCTGGCCTTTGTGATTTCTCCGGGCAGACCATGGAGCCCGCCGGACCTGTGAAACTTCTGTGTAATAAATTCTGTTATGCTGCAAGTTCTGGGTCTGCGTCTCCTCTCTTCAAACACTGACTTCGACAAGACACTGCTGCTTGAAAGATACGACAGTCATTTATTATTCAAGCCTACCTGCTAAATGTTGCAAAGTCCATGTAATTGTTGCCATGTGTATTTCAAATAATTTACTTCAAATTCACTATGAGTGCTCAGACAAGAAGCATCATATGCAAACACCTACCATGGTAAGTTGGTGTTGTGAAGGTGGATGAGCTTTGACATAGCTAGTGGCTGTTCTACATGCCAGAGACGGCATGTCGTATTGTTTTAACATGCTGTATATCGTATAACATTACAATTGATAAGGGTGTTTATTTGCCCAATCCAGCACCAGCAGAAAACATGCCAGTACAAAAATCACCTCTGAGCCGGTAACAGCCAGTGGCTGGAGGCATTAGGTTTTCCGGATTTCTGTTTGTTGTCTGTCTGAATGTGAAATCTCAACAATGCCCTGAGGTAATATCTTCAAATTCGGTACAAATTGTTGGTTGTCAATCAATAAGTTGGACTCAAAGATGACCGGAAAAGGATTTGGTGGTCTAGGTTCAAGGTCACTGTTGCCCCACAAAGCAAATATCTTGCCTTATGAATGCAATACCTCCGGTATGCCTTCAGGGAATCCTTTCACATTTGGCACAAACATTCACTTTAACATGGATTTAATTATGGTAATGGGGTAAAGGTCAAGATCATGGTGGCCTCGCAAAGTACGTTTATGCTATTCTTTAGATCACCTTGAGGGAATGTCTAAAAATGTGGTATATTGTTCACCTTGGAATCAAAGATAAACTGATTACATGTTGTTGCCTGCAGGCCAAATGTCACAGTAACCTCATGTTCCTTTCAATGTGATGTATAGGACTCCCCGTTAGAAATTTAAATTACATGGCACAATTCACCTGGACTCATGGATCTGATTACAATTTGGTTGTCAAAGGTCACTCTGACCTCAAACACATTTTGCCTTTTGAATGTAACATCTCAAATGAACTCTTACAAATTTGGGACACACTCATTCAATTTCAGTGGTAAAAGGTCACAGTTGACTAAAAAAAATGATGATATTTTTTTGCATGTGATATCCCAAGACTGCGCGCCTGAAGGAATTCATTCAACTTTTGATCAGTAACAACTATAAGACTAAGTGATTGCATTTCTCCAAAGGTCAAGGTGACTTAATACGAATCTGGTATTATTATTGAACGAGTATGTACCTGGAAACTGCACTGGTTGGGGTAATTCTAATTGCATCCACGTAATTGACCGTTTTTAACATGACCTCTGGCCATCAATCACTGTGGCAAGACACTCTTTTAGACCATTTTCATATCGAACAATTTCTTCTTTATTTCAGCTACAGTGTGACTCACAGGTAACAAAGCATTAACATCACTACGCATGTGTCGGCATGTACAGACTATACTTGTCAGAAATGGACTTTTACCCACATTTTACTCAATTTGAGCCACATTTTTAAGCTGATCTGAATTATTGATGTTTTTAATAATAACCTTAAACTGGATTTGGGATTTCAGTTGACTGGACCACGATTTTAGCTGCTTTAAAAGCTATAATCGACTTCCGTAATGGCATTGTGTGTGAGAACTTATCTTGTTTAAGTTGAAAAGCAATATTTCTAGTCTGGAGGATGAAATCAAACTGAAGGATAATATGATTCTGGACTTCTCAACTGTTGCTAGTGCTCAGGCAAAACATTTTTATTCCTGGCATGCCCATTTTGCAAGGGACTTGACCAGCTCAGCCCTTCCCCAACCTTCAGCTCCAGTACCGGCCGATAACGACACCACCATTCCGTGTTCCTGCTTCGTCACCACAGAAGCTCCTGGGGCTGCCCCTGGTCAACTTATTCAGACATTCATATTTCCCTGGGGAGGAATTGGGATCCTCTGACCTTCATCTAGCTCCAAATTAAGCCCAACACTTGTATTTACCTAAAACCTTTGTCTTAATCACAAATCACATTGTTTTTGTGGTTTAGCAGTATGCTGTTACCAAAGAGGAACAAAGATAGTTTGCAGCTGGTGCACCACAATTGCCCCCAGGCCTGTGTGCCATGTTTTTTTATTTTTATATATATATATATATGTGTGTGAAAACTATGAGCATACTTGAATTATAGTCTACAGATGCACTCGATTTCTGAAATTGACTCACTCACTGACAATGAATTTTGAATTTCTCCCAAAAAAGCACTTGGCCATTAGATTGTCTGTGTATGATGGTGATGTGTTTAGTATTTACTTGATTCTAACAATGATAAAACATAAATATAATAAACCACACACACAACCAAATCAATAAATAAAATAGACTCTCTGGATCTGGGATAGTAACAGCTTTGATTGGTCCGCTTTGTAGCATCGCACTACCGACAGACAGTTTTTCCGTAATGTTCTGCTTCGCCTCACTTGTTTAATGGTTATACAGACCATCTCCTCCGACCCCTCTCTTTCTTTTGTGCGTTGGTTTTCTTTAAGAAAACGTTCCATATTTTTCATGTTGTTTTCACTTCATCTCATTCTGTGTGTAAGTGTAAACTCTGCATCAATCCCAGACACAGAGGAGAGAAGCGGAATGTTGGTGACATTTTAAAGTAAAAACAAAACAAAAACCCAATGGGCAATATATATTGAGATCAGCTAAATTAATTAAAATATTTGTACGTATCGTACGATACATTGATATTGTAATTATCACGACAGGCCTTAATATTCTAACAATTGATCTGTATGAATACTGTTCATCATGTTATGATTTAAGTTAAGGTTCGGACCCCAAAGCAGACACGGAGTGGTAGTTGAAGGGTAATGGAACAAAGTTTATTGCTGGTGAGGCAGGAGTAGGCTGGAGAGGCAGGGTGCTGGCTGACTTGAAGGTCCTGGCAGGTTGGAGGACGAAGAGCCGAGCAGGGAGGCACACGAGCGTTCTGGAGCGAAGAGCAGAGTAACGGTTAGCATAAATCCAGGTGAAGCGAAAGTGGAGTGTTCAGGCTGCGACTAGCTACCGTAGAAGACGGAATAATCTGGCGTCGAAGTGACGAGACGACCAGGCTTATATTGCAGGGATGATTAGGTGGATTGGAGGCAGGTGTGCCTGCTGCAGTCACCAGCCAGCCACGCCCCCTGCCACACACAACACACAAGGACAACACAGAAAGGCAGGAGACGACACAGCAACAAACTATAAACACAAAAACACAAACACCACACATCACTTCAGTTTGTCTAAATTGCTGAGTCACAGTTAAGTTCACAGGATCTACTTGCTCTAAATAGTCACTTTCCTCAAAGCATAGCTTTCTCTAACAAATGTGTCAACACTTTTTCATTGGGTTTACACATTTGTATTCCCTCTTTCAAAACAGTTAACTCAGATTTCATACAAAGACCTTCATTTCTATTGATTTAATTGTGTTAAACAAAAGGAAAATATCTTGAGTTGCATATTAAATAATACATGGTTTATAGATATGAGCTGGTGAAGTGGTTCGTCTCATTTTTCATTTTCGTCCGCTTATCCGGGGTCGGGTCGCGGGGGGAGCAGCTCAAGCAGGGGGCCCCAGACTTCCCTTTCCCGGGCCACATTGACCAACTCTGACGGGGGGATCCCGAGGCGTTCCCAGGCCAGTGTTGAGATATAATCTCTCCACCTAGTCCTGGGTCTTCCCCGAGGTCTCCTCCCCACTGGACGTGCCTGAAACACCTCCCAAGGAAGGCGCCCAGTGGGCATCCTTACCAGATGCCCGAACCGCATCAGCTGACTCCTTTCTAAGTAAAGGAGCAGCGGCTCTAATCCGAGTTCCTCACGGATGGCTGAGCTTCTCACCCTATCCCTAAGGGAGACGCCCCAGGGATTGATGAGATCCAGCCAGAAATGCTAAAGGCTCTGGGTGTTGAGGGGCTGTCATGGTTGACACGCCTATTCAACATCGCGTGGGAGTCGGGTACAGTGCCAAAGGAGTGGCAAACCGGGGTGGTGGTTCCCCTGTTCAAAAAGGGGGACCAGAGAGTGTGTGCCAATTACAGGGGTATCACACTTCTCAGCCTCCCTGGTAAAGTCTACTCCAAGGTGCTGGAAAGGAGGGTTCGGCCGATCGTCGAACCTCAGATTGAAGTGGTTCGGTTACAGAAAATGTATTCAAGTAAAAGTATTGCTACTTTGTAATTAAAATGACTCAAGTAGAAGTAGAAGTACTCTAAAAAATAAGTATGTGGAGGCGGCTGGGAGAGCACCTCCACCTGTACGAGAGGATCGATCAGCGCAGATGAGAGCTGTTAGCTGATCGATCCTCAGCTTTAAAAGGCAGCATCGGAGCTGCCTCTGGAGGTACTTCATGAGGGAGACACACACAGAGGACCAAGATACATAGAGGTCTGAGGCACAGAGACACACACACAGGAGGTGAGACTCTGGGAAGCACTCAGCTGCAAAGCTAGACCTTTTAAGTTTAGTTAAGTTATGTTACAACGCGTGTGTGGTGTAAATAAAAGATGCCGAAAAGCAACAATATTGTGCTTCTGGCTGTGTGTGGGAGAGCCCCTTGGCATGTTCATATGCCACAAAGTAGTGGAATAAGAGTAAAAAAGCATTTCATAAAAACTAGTGAGTAACTTCATTAAAATGTATTGCGTTCAAACAGGATATTAAAGGGATGCTTCACGAAAAATTCCTTCATTATCTGCTCACCCCTACTTCTTCAGACATAATAAAACAACAGAAAAAACACAACATGCCTTCATACTGCTCGTGTGGTGTCATCCAAGTGTCCGCAAGCCCCGACATTCATATTTGACTTGAAACGAGGTCTTGGAGGTGAGGGGGCTGGGAGAGTACCTTCACTTGGACCACAGAGGATCAATCAGCACAGGTGAGAGCTGATCCTCATGCTTAAAGGGCAGTGTCTGAGCGGCCTCAGAAGACTCTCGAGACACTGAGAATGGATCACAAGGGAGAACACTCAGACAAACTCAGACACGCCAGCAGAAACTGTTGTCCGCTTTATGTTTGATTTAAGTTAATGTTTACACCGGGTCTATAATAAAATGTTAAAAATCGTATGGTTCGTCTCTGGCTGCTGTGGGGAGAGCCAGTGTCGTGCATGAACGAACGCAAAAGAACGCGTTCATTGAACACGTTCACTTTTGTGAGAACGGTGAACTGAATGCAACTCAATGACAAATAATGAATTTGAACGGTGAACACGTTCATATTTCAGCGTCCTCGCTTATAGACGACAGGAAACTATAGACGACACACTTCTTGTTGTAACTCCGACACGCCTGTCATCCACTACTGTGTTTTTCACTCCCCTTCCTCATTCACCCTTGACATGCCAACTCATCAGCCAATGAGAGCCTGTCATGCCAGATAACTCTCCAGCCATCGGTCTAGAACTGTCACTTGCCCCACCCCGACTGGTTCACTGAACCTATGGAAATCCCAATACTTTGACATGGTGTAGTTAGCTGAACATAAGTCATAACAAACACATAGCAGTCAAACAGAACATAAACCTAACTACCAGTCCGTTACAATATTATCTGAGGTCTAGCTAAAACGTTAATGTCTTCCTTCTCCTGAGGAGAGACGCTGTATAAATCGAATGCTTGCACCATGTCGTTGCTCAGTGCCCGTGAAATGTCCGCGATGTAGCCTAACCTGAACCAAGTAACTCGACTTCGCACTACGTTACCCATGATTCATCGCACACACACATGCACACCAAACAAGCAACATATTCCAAGTGTTTCCTTCTTTGGCCAGTGTCTCGGCTCCGAGCCGTAGTCTGGAGCTCGGCTCACGGGTTATCTTGGCTCGCTGTCTGGCCGCTCCATGAAGAAGGAGGAGGAGATGTTTCTTTACTTGGAATGCGGCCACTTTATTTCTCGGATATACAGCAGGAGCAACACTCGCATCACCTCTAGGTGGTCCGTCACTTCTCGTTATAAACACACTTTTAGGGTCTCTTCCCACAATACCCAGGTGCACTACGTCACACACTACAAACTTTCCTTAAAGGGGCAGGCCATACCTGCAACACAACAGCTCTGGTCTCTTACAAAAATGGCTCACTTTCCACCTTAAACTATGAAATGAACTGAACTATGAACTAGTTCAGAATTTAAATGGTGAACTTTGAACGTGAACTATTCATATTTACTTGTGTGAACTGAACTTTGAACTAGTTCATGAGAGGTGTGAACTTGCACAACACTGGTGAGAGCCCCTTGGCATGGTCTACTGCCACAGAGGTATTTTACACCATGATTTAAGCCTAAATGTCCACTACCGGAAGTGGCTATGCTAGGGGACATCAAACATTGCACCTCCGTGTAGGCTATCAGAGGAAATAAGAGAAATTAAAATAAATTTGAATAATAGTACTTGTAGGATTTGAAGGAGGAAAAAAAAGAGTTTTGGCAGGATCACATTTCTTGGATGAGGTATATATATAGCTCCGACACACACAGACTCTGTAATTAAGTCATGTATCGTTATTGTGCCTTATAAAGACCAGTTATAAGCTAATGTTCAATAGGTCTATATTGTAAATGTTTATATTTCTTTATGAGTGATAATGTGTATTAAGATGTTGGAAGTAAAGAGACACCATAACAATTGAATGTATGTTTTATGCACTTTAAAATACAGTTACACTCAGAGAGGCTCTGTGTCGTTATTGCTGTTGCATTCATGCTGTATTCTACAGATATACTTTGTTGCTGTGGTATCAATCTTGTGACCCGTAACATATATCTCCAACCAATATTTTGACATTAAAAAAATAAAATGAGCCAAAAATGGAAATGGAAAACGGAAGGGGTACGTACCTCCTTGGTGTTGTCAGAACATGCTAGCAAATTGAGGCTTTTGGTTAGAGTGTGTGGGTCCAAGCAACTTCGACGAAGGTAGAAATAATTTTATAATAAGTTTTCGTTTTTTTGGGGGTGGGTGTCAGGAGTGAAGCTTGCCTAGAGCGCCAAATGTGCTAGGTCCGGCCCTGGTCATGTCTGTATTGTTTCACCAACTCAATAAACTCGCGAAAGTTGACATCTCTGCCGTGGAGTTTATTTGAGAGCGTTAAGCTGGTTGGATAGCTAGCGTCCGAGCTAGCAAGACCTTCACATTCTCAGAACTGGGGCTAAGCATGTGCTCATGTGATCTGATGGCGTGGATGCTGGTGGAATACACAGTAAGGATTCTGCTAGCTTTGCCAGCATTGGATAGTATGCTGCATTGTATGTCCACCATGACAAATGATTCTCCTTCTTGGACAGAGTGTCTTCTCCAAAATACATTGTGACCTCCTTTTGCACAGTTTCTGCTGCTCCTCTTCATCACACGCACCGGAGTCTGATCCTAGTATATTGTCGAGGAACAATGTTGCACCGTTGACGTGCATTACTAGGCTTTCTTGTGTTGTGCAGGAGGCTCCATTTTCACTTTCATTGGGCTTCGCTTCTTTTTTTGGCAACAAGTGCCAAGTCTTCTACTGTGCTTTGGACCTTGAATAAGTCATTAGCAGGCAAGATCTTAAGTTTTTGAAACGTGGTATCGAAAGCAGAAGCAATTGGAAACGTGTTTGGAAATTCAGGTTGAAACACAACTAGTCCTGTAAATACCTCACTGGTGATGTCTCAAAAGCGGAACTCTCTATGGACTTCTTAAGGCTTTGGAGTAGCTGTGGAATGCAGAGATTGTGACGTTTTGTTACCCTCTCACAAAACACATTAAATCCTTCAAATGGCTCAAGGCTCAGCTCCTCAATCAGGTTCCATGGAGCTGGCTTGAGATCCTGGTAGTGCTGTTCCAACTTGTGTCTTGAACCAGCATATGTTGCGGTGAACCAATTAACAGCTGCATATTCTTAAGCTGGTGCATGCCACTCCACTCCTTTTACAATGTTCGAAAAAGCATCTTACAGCAGACACACACTTGGAGATAAGCTGTTGGTTCTTCAGACCGCTTTGCACAACTGACTTCAGGGTGTGACCTGCACGTTGCACTGATGTCCATCCATGCTTTTCTGCAAAAATCGTCAACGCTACTACGACATCAGCGCCGCTGTCATGGACAAGAGCTCAGATATTTGTTTGTGTCTCTCTTTGAGACTTATCGTTGTCAGACTGTGTGAGACCATTTCCAAATCCTCCCAAAGAGGTGATTGTAACCCTGAGATACACCTCTATTGCAACACTTCCAACAGAGGTGTATCAGTTGTGAGTGTAATACTGTGAGTCTCCTTAAAGCTCTTCTTCAACCTGTCTTTAATTTCTAAAGACTTTATCCCATAATTTTTATGAAGTAGTGATTGTGAAGTGTGTGCCTGTGTTTATAAGTGTAAATTATCCTTTGAAAGCCTTCATCCTTCACCGTGAACAGTGGGCGAATATTTTTGATAATCATGTTCTAATTGATGTCTATGAACTCGGCTTCTTGCTCAATTTAATATGATGCTGCTGTCCGCATGAGGCTTTCCATATGAAAATATGTGAAATAATAATTAGGCCCGAGCACTAATAGTGCGAATACTCTATTGGAATTACTCTGATTATTCTTATTTTTCATTTTCTAATAATTATTGAAATATTTGGAAACCAATTGCCTGAATAGCGGCCTCAAAGGGCAGCCCTTGCGGCACGTTTTACCGAAATGCATGAAAATAGTTTGTCGTATGTATCATACCCTGGTATACAAAATGTTAAGAGGACCCATATTCCAAACCCAACAAGAAGTCAGCGATTTTGGAATAAGTGGTCATTTTTTGGTGATTCGCACACATCACACTTTAACGAATTCCTCCTAGGAAATTTATGAGATCAACTTGGTCCGCGCAGTCCAAACACCTTGATAATGACATGTTGGACTATTCATGGACTTCACCTTTGTTGTGTTTCCCTGGGAAACATGAAGTTGAAACAGTGTGCCAAACTTGACATTTATGATAAGAGTCCTGGCATGACCATCTTTACATGCAAATATTCAACATAGTCATCGGACCACCAACAGGATGCACACCTCAACAGGATGTGAAATTTAACTCTTTAGACCCTGTGCAAACGTACAAAGCTGTACCAGGCCGTGTCAATGGACCCCAAGCATCTAAGCTGCAGAACACCACGTCATAACGCAGTCTGTGAGGGCCCCGATCATTGTCGCTTGCAGTTAAAAAAAAACTCTTCTTGTACGATATGAGTTTCACCTGCTTTGGTGCAAATGAAAGTGACAACAGGTGCATGGAGAGGCAAAAGCAAGACAACCCCCAAAAAGGGAATGGCTTTACATGGCCACAGACAATTGCTCTCTCCTTTCCTCTGGACTGATTCTTCTTCAGTTTTGTGTATTGCTGTCTGCAATAGTGTCCTCACTAGTGGTTGCATGAGGCGATACCTGTAGCCAAATCAGGTTGCACAGGTAGTCCAGGTCCTCCAGGATGGCACATAGGACATACCAGGGGTCTCATTTATAAAAGAGTGCGTAGGATTCATACTAAAAGTGTACGTACGTACAAAACCTTGAAATGGCGTACACAAAAGATATTTCCGATCTATAAAACCATGCACGCACACCTGAACGCAATGTTCGCTTTATAAATCACAGTCCACCTGGAAATGTAGTGGATCTGCCTCCAAATCCGCCCTCCACAAGCCCACTTTCAACCATAAATGGCCAATGCAAAGCACAGCATGAATATCAAATTATGCTGCTGACCAATGGATTTCCACCGTGAGTCCTGACGGAGTCACAGCATCAAGCGATGAGAAGAGGAAGTGATAGTTTCTGACACTGACATCGAGGTGTTTGTTATTGAGGTCGAGGTGAAGAACGATTTTATGGGACAGCAGTGATCTCACTAATAAAGAAAATACACTGACACTCTGCCGCTGCTGTGGATAACACAATGTGTGAAATCAGAAATCGCTGAACCCTCCCTTCCTCCTCGTCCTTCCATTCGCATGCACACGTCGAGCAGATCCCCGCACCACTGTCCCGGCAGTATTTATTTATTTAGAGCATCGGATCGATTCCCTAACATCAGTGGATCCTTGCCGCCACTCTGGGATATTATTTGGAAAGTTTCTTCATTTCTTGTAAGTGATCTCCTGTGCGCTCTGTGCACTGGGTTCTCTGTGCGCCTGATGGAAAAGTCACGTTCACTGCAGAGATTTGATGATACACGCACAGTGTTATAAGATATTATTAAAACCTATTAATGACTCGGCTCCGTAACTCGGCTGTTAAATCGAATCTGGATGTAATTTGCTCTAAGGTGTTTTATATTTTTTAATTGAAAGGCTCCTGTGGAGCAGATATGTCGCGCGAGCAAAACTAAGATGTTGGTTTTAATGTAAATGATGAATTGGATCAATAATCGGCTTCAGTTCACCACCTCACGTCTGCGTCGCCGCTCTCCCATCTCCAAAACGTTTGTACGCATGGGTCAGAGATGGCGTAGAAATACCCTAATTTTTCCGTCAAGTTTGTTTTTATAAATCCCACATATAAAACCATTTGATTGATGCTAGCTGAAGATTAGCCTGAATTGCTAAGAGATGTTTTTTCTAAAATGTAAAGTGAGACATGTACCACAAGTTAAGTTTAGTCTTAAACATATTTTAGTGTCATATTACATTAGATATGTTTTATTTTTAATGTCATAATCATTGTAGAAAAGCCATCATGCCAAGAAACTACACCAGGAAGACAACCTGGGGCCAAACACCCCTCGCAGAGATGGAGAGTGCAGCCGCTGAGGTCATGCAAGGCAAAAAGTCCTTAAGAAAAGCTGGAAGGGATAGAAATATTGACAAGACAACCCTCAAAAGATTCATAAAGAATAAAATCAGTAGCCTGGGGTGCAGTAGCTGAGGCAAAGAGAATATTCACAGATGAGATTGAGGAGGAGCTTGCCAAACACTTGAAACAACTAGCTGACCAGTTCCATGGCCTTGCTCCAGTTAAGTGACGTGAACTGGCATTTGAATACGCAGAGAAAAACAATATCCCTGTCCCTGCCAAATAGACAGAGAAACAATGTGCAGGTAAGCTAATTGACCAATCCCAATGATTCTGTTACTAGTCCGATATTATTTTTGCAATGTATGGTTGTCAAACCACAAAAAAAGCAATCATATTTTCACTGCTCTTTGTCCTGAAGACATTCTGATCATTTCCATTGCTAGGAAACATCCTGAATTAATGGGAAATGTGTAAATTTTACTGATATATCATTTTAGCTCGCCTAGAGGGGAGCAAATGTTAAACATTTCTCACATTACCCCGCTCTCTCCTACAGCTCGCACACCAGAATTGGCAGGTTCGCCAGTTGTGCCCCGCCAGAAAATTGTCAGTGGCATGGCCAGGATGGAACCTGTGATAATTGTGGGGTTGCATAAAAATCACTATAACATTAACATAAAACATGTGTTTGAATATAAAAAACATGACTACATTGAAGCAAAGCTTGCACTATCAAAATGTAAAAATGTAGTGCAATACATATATCTTTTATATTCATACTGTTTTTGTCTGTAGAGTTGCATTGATTGATTGTTGCTGACGGTCTTATTTATATTGTATGTAGGGCCTGCAACTGAGAAGTTGCTCTAAATTTCAGCTGTGTGATGATAATAAAGGCATTATGTTGTAATCTTCAATACAAGTGTCCCAAACTACTGACTGTTAGGGCTGCACAATAATCAGAAAACATGCGATATGCGATAACGTTGTTTAACATGTGATGATGATATGACATGCGATAAATAAACAGTCCCGGGGTCTCTGTTTGTGTGTGCACTGTTAATTTTCCCCTTCAGGTTCTGTGTTCATATATAAGCGTTACAATTCTTTTATATAATCAACTGCTCATAGGGATGAATTTAGCCCATAATGATCCCAAACAGGATGTGCACGCAGCTTGTCCGGCAGTTTGCCTGTGCCAGTGCAGGATTGTTCCACACAGGGAAAACCGCTGATGGCTGTAGCCGAGGCTGTTCCCCGCTGATTTTTACGTTATTATACAATGTACATCAGTAAAGATTTTTTACTTGAATCATGCTCAAAATTGTTCAGGGAAGCTTTGAGAAGTTGGTGACGCCATGTTTGGAAAATTAAGCCTCTACATCGAACGTGACCTTCGATGAAATGCCAACAAATAGGACGTGTTTGTAATGTCACTGCACATGCTCCAATCTGCATCAAGCTTGACATGTACAGTAAGGGGAAACACATACATAACCCAAGGGCAATATTTGGCAGTTGAGGCCAAATGGATCAACAGTGCCACTTACTGGAAATATGAAGTAGTCATTCTGGTTCAAAGGTCATAGGATTTAACTGAATTTTTCATGGCCAACTCCAGACCTTGTAGATGAATCATAACACATAGTCTGTAATGTTTAAATTGTATTGGGTGAGAGAATTCAGCGTCTGTCAACCCTACTATGTGCAAATTAAGAAATAGTCACTTGCTGAAGTCTGTTTTCCAGACACATCTATGGCTTATGCTTTGGCCACACTGGTTGCAGTTGCGTCACGGAATGGCTAGTTTTTCATTTCTACACACATGTTAAAAGAATAGAGCTGCTATCCTAGCTGTGGCTCAGCCGCGCTGCTCTTCTCAAGATGTGAGAAGGGTTCACCGCAGAATAGTAAGACAAAATGATCTGCCAGCACAGTTTCAATTCTTCATTGTACCTTCCTGTAGACTACCTGCATCAATATGAAAGCACTCCCGCGTTTCTGTTGACTGAATTCTTTTATTTGTTTTTAAAAGGTTTTTATTGTGAAATATTTGCAGGAGCGGAAGATGCACGGCTTCATACTGTATAGTGCTGGTCCTTACTTGAGTACACAGGACTACTTTATACAAGTAAAATACAGTAGCCGTACCAGAAACATCAGACAAATAAAATGAAAGGAATTAAATAAATAAAATAAAATGCAAAGATCCTCACTCAGTGCATTTGAGGTTTCAGAGGTTACTCTGCTTAATATGATGTGCTCTAGCCCCACAGCTGAATATGGGCCATGGGAAGATTTTTTTATTGTAATATCAAATACCCTTTCTAGACAGAAAGTCAGAGCTGACAAAGGAAATAGTGGCCTAAAAGGAAGCAGTCCACCAAGCATTGCCTATCTTATCCACAGAGCTGGACTTGGTCAAGCATCAGACCATACAGCCTATACAATGCTGAGCAGCAGATAGTCCAACATTAAATGATGACAGGGTGGTTCAATATGCAGTTACTACTTCACTTACTACACCTCTAGTCCTTACCACACAATGTCAGAA
Organism: Pleuronectes platessa; assembly: GCF_947347685.1. NCBI lineage: Eukaryota > Metazoa > Chordata > Actinopteri > Pleuronectiformes > Pleuronectidae > Pleuronectes > Pleuronectes platessa. Next base: position 24,696,569 of record NC_070640.1, read on the forward strand.
CAACTGATGTTGTGCAATGACAGAATAGTAGTTCCAGAAAAGATGAGGCCTGAAATATTGCACAAATTATATATTGAGTATTGTGAAGTGCAGAAAACCTGCTAGGTGTATTATGTGACATGAGATATACAGAGACATTCAATCAATACCCAGTAAATGAACTGAATAAAAAAAACGACTCATCTTTACCAGATGGGGTTTGCTCAAATGAATACTAATGCCTTTCTTCTTGTACTTTTTGTGTGCTTAAGCAATTTTTACATTTGCCATTCTGTTTTGTCTATTGGATTGAAGGTCATCCCTGGGATTCCTTCCTTTCGGTTCAGTCCCTTGCAGTCACCAATTCTTGAGCAGAGCTTTCATCCAAATTTGTCAGGAGTATGATTTCAGACATATCACAACAAGCCCTCATGCTCAAGCCCATTGAGAGAGAAAGAGAGCTGTCCAGACAGCCAGAATAATTTTAACAGACCGAACATTTCTTCATTGCTGCCATCCCAATAAGGCTACATGCCTCTGCAGTGAACCAGGTTTGATTCCGCATGTTGTGCCCCACTCTCTTTTCCCCCCTTTCACCACTTGCTCTCTCTGTCCTATTGAAATAAAGGTCAAAAGCCCCAACAATATAATTTAACAAAAGAGAGATGTGGGCATGCCTATAACAGCAGGCAATATATCTAAACCTCTGCCAGAGCTGAAGTCCGGAATCAGCGTTGCTGTGATGCTGGCCAACAAACGAGGATGGACAAAAACTGCCACCGTCATTAAAGATTGGGACTCATCAAGGTCATACTTACTGTTGTCCAGAGGGATGGAGGAGAACAATGCAAGAATCATCGCCATCGCAGACCCCTCCTGGATGTTCCAGAGGCCTCTGAGACAAGTGGATAGGGACACTTTGAGTGTGAGGGAGAGTTGAACCCACCTTCTCCCGAAATCCACTTCCTGTTCAACTTTCAGTTACTGCACCACAGACTCTGAATCCAACAGTGTTGTGCAAGTTCACACCTCTCATGAACTAGTTCAAAGTTCAGTTCACACAAGTAAATATGAATAGTTCACGTTCATAGTTCACCATTTAAATTCTGAACTAGTTCATAGTTCAGTTCATTTCATAGTTTAAGGTGGAAAGTGAGCCATTTTTGTAAGAGACCAGAGCTGTTGTGTTGCAGGTATGGCATGCCCCTTTAAGGAAAGTTTGTAGTGTGTGACGTAGTGCACCTGGGTATTGTGGGAAGAGACCCTAAAAGTGTGTTTATAACGAGAAGTGACGGAGCACCTAGAGGTGATGCGAGTGTTGCACCTGCTGTATATCCGAGAAATAAAGTGGCCGCATTCCAAGTAAAGAAACATCTCCTCCTCCTTCTTCACGGAGCGGTCCGGACAGCGAGCCAAGATAACCCGTGAGCCGAGCTCCAGACTACGGCTCGGAGCCGAGACACTGGCCAAAGAAGAAAACACTTGGAATACGTTGCTTGTTTGGTGTGCATGTGTGTGTGTGATGAATCATGGGTAACGTAGTGCGAAGTCGAGTTACTTGGTTCAGGTTAGGCTACATCACGGACATTTCACGGGCACTGAGCAACGACATGGTGCAAGCATTCGATTTATACAGCGTCTCTCCTCAGGAGAAGGAAAACATTCCGTAACGTTTTAGCTAGACCTTAGATAATATTGTAACGGACTGGTAGTTAGGTTTATGTTCTGTTTGACTGCTATGTGTTTGTTATGACTTATGTTCAGCTAACTACACCATGTCAATAAGTATTGGGATTTCCATAGGTTCAGTGAACCAGTCGGGGTGGGGCAAGTGACAGTTCTAGACCAATGGCTGGAGAGTTATCTGGCATGACAGGCTCTCATTGGCTGATGAGTTGGCATGTCAAGGGTGAATGAGGAAGGGGAGTGAAGAACACAGTAGTGGATGACGAGTGTCGGAGTTACAACAAGAAGTGTGTCGTGTTCGCTGGACTAAAGTTACACATAAAGAGAGAAGTTTCCTGTCGTCTATAAGCGAGGACGCTGAAATATGAACATGTTCAGCGTTCAAATTCATTATTAGTCATTGAGGTGCGTTCAGTTCATCGTTCTCACAAAAGTGAACGTGTTCAATGAACGCGTTCTTTTGCGTTCGTTCATGCACAACACTGGAATCCAATACATATGACCTCCACAGGCAGGCTTTTGAAGCCACTGGACAAATATGGAGAGGATGCGAAGTAGTTAGGATGTTTGTTTAATAAATGTATGTTTATGGACAAAGCTCTCTCTGATAAATTTACAGCAACTTGCGCTTGCTGTTTTACCTAATTTGATTTATTTCATTGATCGACTACAGCTTGTAGAAAATTCAGCAGCCAGGGTTTTAACGAGAAAGACTGGAAAAAATCACATTACACCAGGTTTTAGTGTCTTTACACTGGCTTCCAGTATCACTGAGGATTAATTAAAAAATAATTTTACTTGTTTCTAAGTCTCTTAATGGTACACCATCAGGTCTTTTACTCCGGGCTTGCTTAAAATCCCAAGAATTTTCATTAAAGGTTTGGGGAAGCAGCTTTCTGTGGCTATGCACCAAAGGTTTGGAACAAACTCCCACCACACAGACAAGCTCCTAAATTTGATTGTTTTAAGAAACAACTTAACACCTATTTCTATGATCTTGATTTTAATAGATTTTATCTTATTTTTTCCAACATTATTATCTTTATTAATATTTTTTTAAACATATTTTACTCCTTTTTCTAGTTTTATGATTTTTTTTATCGTAAGTCTTTGTTTTATGCTAACTTGTTCTTATTGGTCTCTTATTTCATGTCTTTGATTTAGATTTTGTAGTACGTATAGTAATATATACTGTATATATATATATAAATACATATATACATATATATCAAAGGGTTGTCATGATCTTTGCTGCCTCTGGTCCTATCCTCTGTGCTGTTGCTGGTGGTGGTGCTGGCAATTGCAATAGGGCCGCTGTCACCTAGCTCTCTCCCTGGATCTGACCCTTTCACCATTCTCGGTGACCTGAACACCAACATTGTCTCGTAGAATATAAATCAGCTGTTTCCATATTGATAACTACACAGTTCAAAACAACAACAATACTAATGTCTTTACTTTTTACAAGTTTAAATATGAGAGGGCTTTACATCATAACTCTGAGACAAAAACTAACAAACTTACCTGAGACTCCTTGCCTAAGTCAGTCTGTCCCTGCCTGCCTGTCTGTGCTCAGCTCCTCTCTCTGAGTTGCCTCTCTCTGAGTTGCCTTTATCTAACATCCGTGAATAATTCCCAGAAGCACTTTATTACCTTAATATCAACGTGCATTCATATTACTGGGGTCCTTATACTCAGTTGTTGTTTTGGTGCAGTGATGTTTTTTTTTTTACAGTAGCAGTATATTGAACTTTGAGTAGAGAGCCCCCATTAACTAGGCTAAAGCAAATAATATGTCTGATTAGATTTTGTTTTCCTGAAAAAGCAGATCTCTTATATTTGGCTGTCAATGTGTAAAAGTCCACAACATAATGAACCCTTTCAGACAGTGAACATATGTCCCTGTCCCCCGTGAAATCTGCCCCTGGCTGCAGAGTTACAAGTGTCTTCTGGAACTTATAAAAGACCTTTGTTATTTTTGATCTTTTTCTGAGTTGATGGCTGTGACACATGAGCTCAAAACAACGACCAATTTGTGTTGATAATATAACAAATGCTGTGCTCAAACGTTATAATAGTTTGCTGATGTATTGGTTCCTTCCATGGGCTAATTTTGTTAATTATAATTACGTTTGTGAGTTCAAAAGCGAGGAAAATTAGAGAAGGGTCTTCTCTGATGCATTTTTTTCCTCCAGTTGCGTTGACTTGAGTGTGTGTGTGTGTGTGGGGGGGGGGGGGGGGGGGGGGGGGGGGGAAACACACATTCTTCTCATACTGCAGACCAGGCAGGGGGAACTTCCTGCCGTTTCTCCCACACCGCTTCCTCTTTACAGTGTAGCATGAAACTTGCGGGGAAGGACGAAGTCTTTGTGGCAGCGAAGAGGTTCCCTTTCCTGGAAAAAAGGATTCGAACTCGCAGCGAAAGCCAAAAGTGAGCAGCAGCAGAGAATTGGGTTGGTGTAAAAGGAGGTTCAGTGCAGCCGAAGGAGTCGCTTCAGTTCGCTTCGGAGTAAATAAGAGTAAACGATGTTTCCTCGAGCTGACTGACCAAGAAAGTGAACGGAAGCGGCTCTGCAGAAAGGTAAAACTGCGTATATGGAGTAAAGAAGATAGAATGTTGATTAAACTCTCTGTCTTTTGCTCGTTCAAGTTTTATACTGAACCAGTTGAAGGATTACAAATGGCTGTCAGATAAAATCCGTTGAAACCTGGTCATTTTTTCTTTGTTGATCATGAAAGCAGTCAAACGTCTGTTATTGACCCAGAGAGGGTTTACATCTTTTATTCGGTTTCCACTCTCTCAACGTCTCTTCCACATGCTTCTATGATTCTTGACATTGAAGTATTTCCTGCTGATAGCCTCCCAGCAAGTTAAGCTTGAATATTGTGTAGTGTGTGTGGGTGTATCTTTACCTGCATCCCTGCCTGTGTTACCACAACTCCTTGCGTTAGCTGCTTCTCAGACAGCCTCAGCTTTATATTTTCTAGTGAGGGGCCACACAAGGGGCCCTTGTTGTGGTTCAAGGGGCTCCTCAAGGACATGGAAAAACATAGACGTTGTTCCGTCAATGGTGCTGCATACACAATATTGTACTAAGAACATTCACGTGCATGCTATAATCTGCTTATCTTGAGATTTGTATCACAGTTCAGCCACTTCGCAGTAATATGATTTTGTTCTAAAGGCGGGTTCACAAAGCTTTGGTCTGTAGGCACTGCGGCTTGGCTTATTAATGTGACATCCAGGATACTTCATTGGGTGACCTTTGACCTGTAAAAACATCCGTATCGATGGTAGCATAGATTGTTTATTAATATTATTCAGGGTTATAATAGAACTGTTATATTAATATGTATACGTTTATAACATGTGTTAGATAGTATATTGCATTTAACCTTCGGCCATATGACATTACAGCTGAAAAAGTATGTATCTCTGTGTTGAACCAGTGTGTTAATGGCAGCTTGCAGTTCATCTATTTTGTAAGAGAGTAGTGTGGCACTTGACCTAAAACACAAAGTTGTTACACTCTAGGGTGTGAAATAATTTTGATTCTCTCAGGTCATTTCTGGGGATTCTGCATGTTCTCGCTTATCAGCCACACTTAGCATAGAAATGATATCACTAGTGTCCATTTTCCTAAGTTTACCATACGTTTTTTCCAATGTGCATAGCTGAGTTAGCTCTAATGCTAGTGAGCCTCTCTGTTAGCATAGTTACAACTGACAGATGTGTATTTGGGATATCTCCAGCAGTCATCTTATCTCCTGCCAAAATAGGTTTTCCACGAGATTTTGTTGTTTTTTAGGCACTTTCTAGACACAGAAAAATGTAATGCTTACAGAAAAATGTAATGCTTATTTTGAAGAACAGGGTTGGGGTAGTTCAGGTAACTTTATGAGATTGATTTGTAATACCTGGATATATTTTGACCATTGTGCCATTCTGAGCCTGTGTCTTCTTGAGCAAGCTCCGTTATGTTCCAGTCCTACTTTTAATTAGTCAAATTCAAAAACTGTAAAAGCTTATTCCTCATCATTGGTGACATTTGGTACACTTCTCCTTCATTTGCAGTTAGTCTAGCCCTAAAACCTGCCATATCAAAGAAAATACTGTAAACTGATAGCCAGATCACATCATCATTGTTTGATGTTTATTCACAGTTGCAGTAAGAGGGTAGCATCACAAAGTCAAACTGAACAATGCCTACTATTATCACTTGCTTCCAACATACTGTAAATAGTAAAAAATGTCCCAGAACATATCTTGGGTCGCCTTTCAGAATTTTTTAGAAAACCATTAAAAACACAAGGGTTTTCAAAGTCTTTGACAATTTAATACAAGGACACTATTCATGACAAAAAGAGGGTGATCTATGACTTCAGTGCAGAATGGATTAAATGAAATTGATAAATTAGACAGGGTTCAATATAGTCCTGGAACACAGTATTTTGGGGTTAAATAAATATAAGATTCCGTTTGCCATTGATTGTTTGTCAGATTTTTATTTTATTTTATTGAAACTTTAAATAAGACAGTAATGATTCTCAAAAATTGTGTTGTAATTACAGACAGTGGTAATTCAGATTCCTACATGCTTTAATGGGTTTTACTTTAGTCGTAAATAATTGTGTCCTGATCACCTACCTGAAGTATAAGTCGAGAGAAATTACAGAAGTTAAGCTCAGTAACAACTTCGGCTGTTGCTGTGAGGTCACCAGTGCACCTCAAGAATCTGCCATTTTCATGTAGGAAATATTTGCGTGTAAATGAAAACCTCAAATATAAACACTTCTTGTTCTACTTCTACCACTTTCTTCCAGCCACTGCCCCCTCCCTGTTGTTTTCTGCTCCCTTTCCACTTCTTTAACTTCCTGTCATCTGCACTGCACATTTCTTTTCTTTTTCTTCAAAGTCCTAGGTTTTTCAACTTGACTAAATCTCGCCATGTACTCAAAACTTCTCCCAGTGTGAATGGGGTTGTAGAAATTGAACATTATGGACTTTTATAGAATTTCAGGTATTTTATTAAAAAGGTAGAAAATACCAAATAACAGTTATTTTTTACCAAAAGATCACCCTGAAGAATTAAACCAGGAAGCATTACTATGGTTGTCTTGTGTTTTTCATTGTACTTTGATTTCTCCAATTTAAAAGACCATAACGGGGCATAGGGTTGCAAATAACGATTCTGTTGATAATCGATTAATCTGTCGGTTACTTTTTGAGGAATCGATTATTAAATATATAAAAAGGCAAAAGCTACATTTGACCCTTTCCAGCTGTTTATTCAAAAAGCAACTTCATCTTCCTGTACATTGCAGGTTTAACATGAATTACATATATGTGCTACGTAATTATGATGATAATTCCAAATTCAGATATCTACAATTTAGTTCTGACTAAACATCTTCCAGCAGGTTTGTTTTTGTGCTTTAGAACCAAACAACAATTTGTGTTTTTGGTTCACTGCTTTGTGTTCATTTTCAGAGCTACCTCTCTTTATTCAGCCCATAGGTCTCTCGACTAGGGTTTAGTATCGTTTTAATTTTATGGATTCTGATTCTGCTTATCGATTCCGGTTCTTATCAATTCTGCATTTCATTTTCAAAATGGTAAAAACAAAAAAAGAGGTAAAATGTTTAGATAACAAAAATCTCTTTATTGGACTGGACCGATGCACAGTAGCTGTAGCAGTAACGCCTTGTGGAAGCCAGGCAACATTACAAAAAAAAACCACACAGCTCATCTTGGAGCCTTATCAGACATGCTCTTCAACCCTACTTTGTAAATTAGTAGTAACTGAGATAGAAGCAATGTTGAAACTATTTGCCTTAAAAATGTGTGTGTTTAAATTAACCGAAAAACACATAGTCGTATTGTGGATAATTAGTAGAAGAAAATATTCTAATTGTCCCTGTAAACAAATATGAAATCAATAATTGAAAACTTTAAAGAACTGTAATGAATATTATTCTCTCATATTCATAACCAGATAGTGCAAAGCATTTGTGGATAATACCATTTTGAGTTGCTCTTTGTAGGTCTTATTTACATTACATTACATGACAATTCATTTAGCCAACACTTTTATCCAAAGCGACTTACATTAAATGCATACAACAATAAGGATGCAAACCCAGAACAACAAGAAAATATTTATAGGAAACCTACTGGCATAAACCATACAATTCAATTTCTTGAAAATTAGAAAGCAGCAATAGGAGCAACATTTTAGAACTAAAGTGCATTTAGTGCACACCACCTATCAGCATATCAGCCTTTTCCAGTAGTATACGTGATCTTTCTGGGCAGATAGTGTCTCTAGCAGTGGGTGTACCTTCTAACTAGGGGTTGAGGAGGCTTGCACACAAAAATATGAAATGGCCACATCTGATAGCAAAGGATATTTGGTTCTTTGGGTCCACCACCAGGGTCATCACATGTCAATGTTGGTAGCATCTCTTGGTACAGCTTCAGCTCTCTGTGACTGTTGCTGGTTGGACGTGGTGCTTCTGTTAGATAAGACTTTCATTTTCAGGTCATCTTCAGCAGCAAAATGCTCCTCAAGCAGAGGCATCATAGCCCTCTTGCAGCGAGGTGGCTGCTCCTCCTCTTCCTCACTCTCCTCTCCTTCTCCCTGCTCATTCTACCTTGGTTGTCTTTTCTCCTCCTTTGACTGCATTGTTACACTGTCATGGTCATGCTCTGTTGTCCGCTCAGACTCAGGCAGAAACACAGAGTGTGGATGTTTATAACACCCTCATTAAATGGATGAACTCCTCTGCCCTTCTGAAATTGTAATTTGTCAGTCGAGAAAATCTGTCCCTCTCCATTCGCATTCACAAGCTGGCTGCTTGAATTGCAGGATATTTTAAAGGAATAGTTCCATCATCATCATAGAAGGACTTTCAACGAGTTTGTAATGCATAGGAAATTAGTTCATTTTAAATTTAGTTTGAACAGTTTTAGTCCTATTTTGTTTGTGTGTTTTTAAATGTGCACTGTTTGGTGTTGAGCCTTATCAAAAGACAATGTCCCTAATCTTGGCTGTCCATTTTGCCACTGATGCCGTCGAATACACACTTTATGCCCCAAGATTAAGTGTGTGCAAAACAGCCTATGAAGTGTAGCCTTTTTATCGCCACATCTAAGTTCGTGGCATTGTCAACAGTGACAGCCACTATTTGATCGATTATGCCAAATACTTGCAAAATGTCATCACTTTCTTCAGCCATAATTGGTCCTTTATGCGCTGTGTACACTGGTTTTGTTTTGAGTACTTTCTGTCTCATCTTTGCCTCAATTAAATGGTGTGCTGTCCCTGTAAGATAATGGTCTTGAGAAATGCTTATCTAACTGTCGCTGGTTAAGGGAGCTTTGCTAACATCAGTGAGCTCAGATAAAATGTTTGACTTTTCCACCTTGTATCAGGCAGGAATTATCTGATTGCTCAAGCTATCTCTGGAGTGAGGTGTGTCCTTTGGATCATCTCCCTACAATTTGAAATTTAATTTTGGGACTGTGCACCTGTCTTCTCTGCTTCTACTCGTCCACAGTGGGCCTGTGGCTTTACTTTCCAACGCACTCATCCTCTCCTTCAGGGAAACAGTGTCCTGTCGACTTCAGCAAGTTTTTAGACTGAAAACAGAGTCACTTGTTTGACCACGCAAACACGAGCCGGAAGTTTCATGTCTGCGGGATACAGATGCTTCAGTCACAAGGCTGTGATTGGACGAGCCCTTTACCGTGTCAGCAGTTAATGACTGACGTGACGTTTTCAGAGTAAAACTTCGCAAATGTCCTTTTCACTTTCGAAGCAGAGGTTATAACAGTTTTTAAATTGTACTTTTATATGGGATGAGTATTTGACTGAGGACCATTTTGTTCTTTCTGGTGTTAAGTAAATGTACTTACATAATTCTTGCTGTTCTGTGTTTGTACCCTCATAGTAGAATGCACTTATTGTAAGTCGCTTTGGATAAGAGTGTTTTAATGGAATACTGAGAAAGTTTAATAACAACAATAAGACAATTGAAGTTCAAATTATGAGGCAATTTCAGCAGAGTCAACAGCTTAGTTTGCCATGGAGGTGTGAATAAGGGGATGAGTTTGCCAATATTTTGGGAGGACAAATATTTGGGACTTTGACACGATGACACAGTTAATATGCTTTATGTGAGGCACAGTGTTTTGGTGTCAGCAGAAAGACCTTTTCATAGCATTGACCTTTGCTCATGGTATACCATGTAATTCATTATAGCACACTCACTTACATAAGGGAAATCTATATAAGCTACAAGTTCAGAATTTATATTTATTTTAAGCCTGGTGTACTTACGCCATATATTTCAGTTGGTACCTTAATGTCGGCCGATGGTTCTGCGTTTTCAGAGACACGCAAGGACACGCAGTCGCAAGGCCCCTTGCGGGCCTCTTCTGGCTTGCATACCCCTTCTTGCATTTTTGTAACTATACAACATTTCCGGTTTCATGCCCCATAATACCGGCAGAAAACAAGGAAGATTTAGAAGAACGAACATGGACCAAATAGAAGAGCGTTTTCGCAGAAGAGATCCGAAAGTATGACCACATGCATAACCTGTCATTGACGGGATACAAGGACACGCAGATGGCCTGCAATTCCTGGAAGGCGATCATGGCTAACGTCGGTTTTCAGGTCGACGAGTGTACGAAGCTGTGGAGGAAGATCAGGGACAAATTTGTCCGCCAGAAAAAGGCTATGAGGAGCAGAAGTGGCGATGTAAATAAACAGTCGATGATGACTGCCACACACAAAGAAGGCGACTCTAAGGTCATCTTCGTCAAAAAACGTTACTCCACCTAGTGTTCTTGCGGTGAATTGCTTTGCAACACGTGCAACCCTTGGAGAACCATGAATTAAAATTAGTCCGTTGAGACAACTGCGTGGAAAGCCGCAGTTGCAGATCCATGCGCCGGCCTTTAGTTTGTACCTTTTATAAAAAGGTGTTACCTCTGCACCACTGAGTGAAACTATCCTGATTTGCATCCGAAAAGCTCACAGCATTGTCATTTACTTGTGAAAGCCTCCCCTAGGCCTAGGAACAGGGTTGTAAAACTGCCAGAAACTGGAACCCCGCGTCAATTCTGTGCTGCCTGCAGATTCCTGTGAACAGCCTTTAACTGAAAATTCCCCAGAAATTTGCAGCTACACTACCTGACACAAACTTTTCTTTTCATGCAGTGCCTTTCAATACAAATGCCGCGACCGCTCTGTGCAAGTACCCCTGACTGCAGTGTGTATTCCAGGCGGTGCTCAACCTGGACTAGGCGTCAAACGTTTGTCTCCGGCCCAATGAGCACATCTTCAGAAGACATTGAGAGTCGCCTATCCCGTTAGACTTACTCAGAGGTACCACCGAGTGGTGGAAGCCATGCAGCACATTAAAAAATGACCATACTGCTTGAACATATTATGAACACTGCTCCCTAATGAGACATGTCACACCATTATTGGTAGGCTATATATAGTGTGTGGAATTTGTTGAAAAATACATTGAAATGGAGATATGGCAGCCACAGAGCATCAGTGAACATCATAAAACTAAAACCTGTAGTGGTGAGTGTTCAAGCATTAACCTTACCTAAGCTAGTAGCCTATATAGTACCTGATCCTGCAGAGCTGGATGCTTATATGGCATGCTTCTGTGGGTGGGACTTCTACATCCTGAAAAATATTTTAGGAGGAGGGGTTAAAAGTATAATCTTTAGACTAGTTTAAGACTGTACGATTCATCATACGAAAGCCTCTACCCGTAGTTTATTTTGTGCCTCTGAAGTTCTGAGGGAGAACTAGGCACCACCATCGCTGAATTTGCTGCATGTTCGTCTTGAAAAATATAATCACACAACCAGATGGGTCAACATGTATCTTGAAAAGCCTTGTATCCACTAACAATATAATTTCAAATACTTATTTATACATACCTCAGTGAAGTCACATTCCACTTTTGTCACGATGTACTGTAAAGTAAGAAATAGTAGGTTGTTGTGATAGAAAAATAATAATCCCCCAGAATATAATTTTCAGATGTACAAAACTAAAAGGATGTCACATCAACTCTGCATGAGTTTGATTTATGAATCTTTCCTGTAGTTTAAAATTAGTTAGCAAATAGTAGTGTGTCCAGAGGAATAATAAAGAAGACCAAGATGAGCAATAACAATGGTATGCGTAGCAAGCTGCAATTATTATACATTTTCATATGTTATCAATAACAGAAAATAGGACCTCTATATTATATACTAATACCCAGCATCTTACCATCAAAACAAACACCCCACAGTTGTTTGATAGACCTTGCTTTGGTAGGCCCTGTGGTGTGAAAAGACACCTACATTTCAATAAAGGAACGACAACAACATTTTACTGTTAAGTGAAATCATTAAGAAATATCTAACCTCAACATCATCAACGCCAAAAGTCCTTCAAGGCCCAGGGGACAAGATCTCAGCAATATGTCTGGGAACACAATGTATGTGAAAGTTAAGAAAAAGTACAATTCAACAACTTTTTGGAGTACTCCAAAATCATGCAGAAAAACTTTGAAAACAGTTTGAACAGAATTAGGCGTAATCATGCAAAACAACAAAACAAATAAAAGTCACAATTGGCAGAAGCGAACAGCACAATACAAGTGTCATCCATGGCTCTGTTTAATGCATTTAATCAAATATGAAATATTTTAGTTTGAATAAAACAGAGCCATAGATTAAAAAAAATAGATAAGTGGTCTAACACAGAACTACCACTGCCCAGATGTAATAAAACTGCGCCTACAAAACCTGAATTGTTTGGTGCGACAGTCATATCTCCAGTGAGTGCAACGGAGGGGATCTAGAAAAAAAATCTCCCGTGTGGCCTCAGAATCTGCCAATGTTATGTGTTCAAATATTAAAAAAGACAATTTTGACATACAATTGGCAAACCGACTTTTAAGTTGTGGGATTTATAATATAAAACTAAAGACAGTGTTTAATGAAACATATATACACTTTAAAAATAATATTTATTGACGATGTCTGTCTGATCATGACTATGACGGAAGTAGTTCAGTCTTGTCAAGGTTGATTTTCAGGTGGTTTGCAGACATCCACTGAGAGATGTTAGTCAGACAGGCAGAGACTCGTGCTGCTACCCGTGTTTCAGATGGGGGAAAGAGAGAATTAGTTGGGTGTCATCAGCATAGCTGTGGTAAGAAAAGTATTGTGAGTAAATGACAGAGCTGAGGAGAACTTCCATACAATGTTAATGTCAATTTTATCTATATAGCACATTTAAAACAACTTGGTTGACCAAAGTTCTGGACAGCACTTTGGTCAACACTTTTGTCAAGTTACAACGTAATACATAAAAATTCAAGTAATACATTTAAACAAACATTAAAGTTCAATAATACAAATAAAATACAATTATTAATGTAAAATAAAAATATATAATAATAATAATAATAATAAAAAATAATAGAACAAAACAAAATAAGAATACGATAAGAAAAATAAAATCAGCTGCACTGAAACGCACTCAATGGGACCCAGGACGGAACCTAAGGGACTCTAGTAGTGAGAGGACAAGGTTCAGACTAGAGATGTCACGAGAACCGATACTTACGATACCTTTCGATGCTAAAATAACAAAAGTCCGAAGATGCCCATTTTTTTTGAAGCACCGTAAGCACCGTGAGCGCCGATGCCAGCTGTTAGCATCGGTGCTGCGCCTCATCTGGAGCTGCGGCGCTGATCTCTGAGCAGCTGAGACCAGAGAAACTCAGTGTTTTCAATGTTTGCACTAATGAGAAGCTGCCCGTCAGTCAGTGAGCGGCTGCTTCACGTGAACGAACTCTGATCTCACTGTGTGAGTCTCTGAGCATGTGAGAGGGGCGGGGGGCGGAGCCCCGGGGCCTGTGTGTGTGTCAGCAATCTGGGAGCACGCGTACACACAAACACACACATTCCCCAGCTCCTGGTATTTCATGATGGCCTGATTCTTCACTCACGTTCAACGTATGAAAACTGATTATTGCACACATTTTTGTTAATTAAAAAATTAACAAAATGTTTTCCCAAGGGACCACATGTGAAACATGGACAGTTGTGGAGGGCCGGACCAATAGGCTGAACTCAATTCTGCTCATATTATGATTAGGCAATGAAAAAGTGAGGCAGTCACACTTTAATCAACATTTACAGGAACAGTTTTGAACAAAATATGCATGTTTTTTGCAGTTTTTCAAAGATCAACTTTAAGTTAACTTTATACAAAGTGCTATAACTATTTGCATATAGTCTAATCACCCCATTTGCTGGTTTTACTTCTTTTTTTTTTCTTGTTCAGTGAGAGAAATCTAGTCTGCTTTGGGCATGAACAAGTGCACTGAAGTCAGGTTGAATATCTGAGATGGATATGCGAAGGACAGCTGACAGTTGATCAACAGTGAGAGAGGATCTGTATCTGGATTTGTTAAACTTCATCACAGAAAATGGTTGTTCACGTATGTTAGCAGATCCAAAGAGAACCAACATCTTCTGAGCATGCCTCCTCATGTAGACCTGACTGCCGCTTTTGACAAAGTTGATCACACAATCCAATTGTCACACCTGGAAAACTTTGTAGGGATTAAAGGTACAGCACTCAGGTGGTTTGAGTCTTACCTAACAGATAGGAGTTTTTTCTGTCCACTTGGGGGAACACTACTCTGGGAAGGCCCCAATTACATGTGGGGTACCTCAAGGATCCGTTCTAGGCCCTGTGCTTTTCTCTCTATATATGCTGCTCCTAGCATCAATCTTTGAAAAACATAATATCTCCTTTCACTGCTCTATGACGACATCCAAATATACTTGCTCCTGAACCGCAAAACTACATCACTGCAGCCACTCCTTGATTTCATAAATGGCGTAAAATTATGGATGGATTCAAACTTCCTCATATTACATAACAATAAAACTGAGGTTATCGTTTTTGGACAATCTGAACTGCAAGATGTGGACAATCTTTGGCCGTTGGCTTCTTATGCTCGCTCAACTGTAAAGAGTCTTGGTGTTCTTTTTGACAGGGCTTTTAATTTTGATAAACAAATCTCCTCAGTAGTCAGAGGTAGCTTTTTTCAACTTCGACAAATTACAAAAGTAAAGGCCTACCTACCACAAAAGGACCTAGAGACAATTATAAATGGGTTCATAACCTCCCGTCTGGATTACTGTAATTCCCTGTATATAGGCTTAGACAAAGCATCCATTAAACGCCTGCAGCTAGTCCAAAATGCTGCTGCTCGCCTGCTGACTAGGACAAAAAAGAAAGACCATATCACACCCATGCTACGCCTCCTACACTGGCTTCCTGTATGTCACAGGATCGCTTTTAAAATCTTACTTTTAACTTTTAGATCTCTTAACAGACTGGCACCGTTTTATTTATCAGAAATTCTTATTATACACCCTCCAGTTAGGGAACTGAGATCATCCACTTAACTTCTCCTCAACAAACCGCAGACAAAACTAGTAACAAGAGGAGATTGCGCATTTGCAGTGGCCGCACCAAACCTGTGGAACAACCTACCATTTCACATTAGATCTGCCCCGTCTTTAACACTGTTTAAATCACTATTAAAAACGCACCTGTTCTTTCAGGCTTTCCATTGAGTGAGTTTCAGTGCAGCTGATTTTATTTTTCTTATCATATTCTTATATTTTATTTTGTTCTATTATTTTTATTATTATTATTATTATATATTTTTATTTTTATTTTACATTAATAATAGCAATAGCAATAGCAATTTAATTTCAGGGCTAATTTCCCTCATTTTATCTTGTATCCGCCTCAAAAGTTCGACATTTTTTCCTTTCAGATTTGGACAACCATCGGTTGTAACACCTGTCAGTTTGTCCCATTTGAGTCCCAGCTTGTCCAAGCATGCAGTTACCTCCGTGAACAAATCTCTCCCAGTCGTCGTCCCTTTTATTGACCGCATTGCTGCAAGCTCCTCCATAATCTAAAAGTCTTTCGTCATCCCACGTACAAAGATGAGTAAGTGGGCTATGACGCGGACATCACAGCTCTCATCCAGAGCCAAGGAGAAAAAGTCAAAATCAACTACTTTCTTTTGCAGCTAAAGCTTGAGATTTCCTGCGATGTCCTCGATCCTTCTCGTTACGGTTAGCCTGGATAGGGACACATTCTCAAATGCCTCTCTCTTCTCAGGGCATATTAGTGCAGCAGAGTCCACCAAACACTCTTTGATAAACTCCCCATCAGAGAATTGCTCAGTCTTTTTGGCGATTTTGAGGGATACCACAATGCTGATCTTGACAGCTCCATCCCTGGATGTGGAAAGCTTGGTAAAAAGAACCTTGTTGCTTCTGCAGCTTAGCTAGCAAAGCTTCCGATGTCCGTGCTCGTTCTTTATAGGTCAAGTTTATGTAATTCTCTAAATGACGATCCAAATTGTAAGCCTTAAAAACAGCGATCTTTTCTCCACAAACTAGGCACACGGCTTTCCCTTTGACTTCAGTAAATAAATATTTAGCAGTCCATGTCTCGTTAAAAACCCTACATTCTGTATTGATCTTTCTTTTTTTAACGTGGGCTGACATTTTTGTAACTCACATCTCTCCTAAACTCCGTTCGCCAACACATCATACGATCGCATGCATTTTTAAAAAAAAGGCGCATTTAAAATAAAAGAAATGTAGTTGTATTCTGTGCATGAGGTCACGGAGAGCCAAAGGGCCGGATGTGGCCCGGGGGCCGTACAATGCCCAGGTCTGGGTTAGAATAAGGGCTCAATATTTTAAACCGACGCGTCAGACCCACACAAATTATGAATTTACCTTTTCAATTTCTAAAACGTTTCATTTCAATTAATTATAACAAATGTTCTTCTTCAATATCACTACGTAACGCCGGGTTTTTACCGGACGCCGAAGCGCTCCGCCGCGCCGCTCTGCTCCGTGCAGCGCTATTCTCAAGCTTGTGCAGGCGCCCAGCTGTTCACACGGGACGCGCATTTCTTAGTGCCGGTCAGCCAACGATTCTGCTTTCTCCGCTTGTTGTTGTATGTAACCCGTTCACTGTACTGGTTTGGGGGTAAATGATGATGGTCTTCATAGCCCCCTTCCCCCCTCTCTTTCTCTATTTCTCTCTATGTCTATCTGCTTGTGTGCTTTTAGTTTAGTGGATGGGCAGAGGGGGTCATTAAATTATGTGATTGGGGAAATTAAAACTCCAGGACAACAGAAGGGGTATACAAAGTATGGGATGCATATTTTATCATTTATATCATATAAAATATGTCATTAATATCGTTTAAAATCTTCTTACAGTGTGTTTCCTGGCGCGATACGCTTGCAGTGAGCGGAAAAATACACCGTGGTAACTTCAATGTTATTTACAACAGTTGATTGACATGTAGGTTTAGCTAATAGGAAGCCCCTATGTTGGTATGTTATGGACCAATAGGAGGAGGCAATGAATGTGGGGGGCGGGGTCAGACACGGAAGTGAGGACCCGAATAAAGATGTCAACATTAGTACACAGTCTGTCTCACTCACATTATTAAGCAAACTCGACAGACTTGACGCCGAAACCATCGGTGCAGGGCCCATGTGAACCGCACAAAGGTTTAACAGGGGGGTGGATAGGTGCAACTTGCTTTCCTTGGCGCTTCCCGGTGCAGCGCTTTGGAAATGAAATGATATGGTCAATTCGATTTTTTGGAGGAAAATTAATCGTTAAGATTAATCGACGAATCGGTAAAATAGTCGATTGTTTAATCGATAGAAAAATAGTTGTTAGTGGCAGCCCTAGTTAGAATGTAAGGTTGAATTGTGTTAAAAGCAGATGAGAAATCAATAAATTAAAGGCGATCATGACAGCCCTTTCCGTCTCAGCGTTTAAAAAGCAGGAGAGTGTGTGAAGCATCCTCCACTCCTCTGTGAGGGCTGTAGGCAAACTGCTGCGGGTCAAGGACAATTTGTTCAAACATTTTCATTAAAATAGATGTTAAAGCACAGGTCTGAAATCTGTAAGGGTTTTTGGAATGTTTGTTTTAGGTAGAGGGACCACAAAAGCATTTTTCTAGACTGTGGGAACATGTTGTGTCTTAAAAACTTGGCTCAGCTCTTTTGCACAATATTTTAAAATGCGCCCGCAGATATTCACTCTTTCAACATAATTGTGCTGATTTTCCTGAAGTTTAAGACTAAATTCCTGAATTTCATTTCTAAAATCAAACATGTCAAAAGGATTATAAAAGCAATTAAGAGCATATGCGAAAGTAGTGACTGAATCAAAACAATCTAAAGTGACTTGTAGAGATGAGCCGGATACTCGGCTGAAACGAGTATCCGGTACGGATAGAGCACTTTTGCCGAGCACGAGTATTATACGAGTAATACGAGTGAATATCTGTGCTCGGACTGAATGAAAATCCTCACACAGCGTCACAGCGCTCCTCCCCTTCACACACCGCTCTGCTCACTCACTCACAGAACAGCTCTCTGTCTCTCAGTCACTCAGGTTCGCGGGTCTTTTCCGTTAACGTTTAGGGTTTCTTCAGCTTGAAGTTTGTTTTTATTTCAGTTTGTACTTACTTATTAACCAGTAGAGCTCTGTTAAACGTGGGTTCGTTCAGACGTGGTGCTGGTAGCGACTCGCGTTGCGTCTCTGCCTGTCGGAGATTATTATTATTTTTTTTTTAAACATTTTTTTTTTCTTTTACTTCACGCATTGAGTGTCTGACTACTCTCTAGCGTCTGGATTCTCTCTCTCTCTCTCTCTCTCTCTCTCTCTCTCTCTCTCTGCCGGTCGTTGGAGTTTTTTTTTTTTTTTTAAACCGTCAGTTGGCTCTAACCAGTTTTATTTTACTTCACGCACTGAGTGTCTGACACTTTCTAGGTAGTAGTGGTATAAAAAAAAAATATTACAAATTAAGCTACACACACACACACACACTCCTCCTCTCTCTCTCTGTCTCTGTCTTACTCACTCATACACACACACTCACACACACACACACACACACACACACACCTGGTGTGGAAATTAATTAAAAAAAAAAAAAAAATGAAAACACTTATTACATTTCACTTCATAATTGCAACAGCATGTTTTGTATTCATTGTTGCAAAACTTGTTCTGTAAATAGTTCGTTTGCTATTGTGATCAAAATCATTGATCTGAAGCTCAATGCTGATGCTGTCCTGTAATAGTTTTCTAATCAGCAATAACTATAACAATTTCTGATCAACCCATATCAATTGCATGCTTAAAATAACATACTGGTTAAAGCCCCGCCCGTTTCAAGACAACCCGGCCTACTTCCGGGTTAAATCCAGCCCACTTCCGGGTTAAACCACACCCACTTCCGGGTTAGCCCCCGCCCACTCCGAGTAAGGATACGGATACAGATAATTCATATGGTTAACAGAGGATACAGATACAGATAATGCTGTACTCGCTCATCCCTAGTGACTTGAATGCCTTTTGTTTTATTCTGGAGACCATGCTCAGCCAAGGTTGTTTGCGGCCATTTTCCTCTCCAGAGCTGATCTAAAGTTTTGTTTCGCTCTTGAAATTCCTATTTTTAGCTCTTTGGTAGCTATGTGCAGGTCAAACGTGTCCCCCATTTTTAAAAGCAAGTTTCTTTATCTGCAATGCAGATTACACTACTTTGTTGACCTTTGGTTTATTGTCAGGGTCAATTTTAACCCTCTTGTTTGAATGATCATGTACATGCTGAAAACAACATAGGAACATGTAACATCCACCAGTTCATCTAGATCGTCACAGGACTCTTGAAACATCTCCTAGTCAGTGCACTCATGTGCACTGACATGTGCACAACATTCTTGTAAAGACAGCAAAAATTCCATGGTCCAGTCTTTTACCTCCCTAATTTGCATATTTTCCCCTCTTCAAAACAGTTGTGTAGATGGGCAGAAGATGAACACAGTTATGGTCCGCAGAGCCAAGATTTGGAAGTGGGAGAGATTTCAAGCTACCTTAACTGACCCACAACAAAAGTCAAAAGCCTTATCCCGCCTGTTTGGGCAGGAGGCTTTTTAACCCTCGTGTTGTTCTTGGGTCGGATTGACCCAGAGTGTTTGTGTGTGTCTGTGTGTAAGTGTGCGATCATCCGCAAGCCCTGGCCGGTCAGGTAGAGGGTTAGGATGACCCAAGGTTTGTCATTATCTAATTCTCCTGGGTGTAGTTGAGACCAATGGGTTGTCATTCTCGATATTTCTGGGGGGCCAGTTAGATCCCCAGGGAGGGCGCTGGGTTGCTGCACTGTGGGGTCAGTCAGACCAACACCTGATTCCAATTGTAATCTAGAGGGGTATATAGAGAAGCCGGTGTCCCATTCACCGTATGCCAACCTCCCTGACCATGCTACGATATCACGTCAGGCGTGTTTCACTATTGGAACAGCTATTCTCCGAGGATCCCTCCTCTGAGCCCGAAGAGGACGCAAAAGAGCCAGACCTAGAAGCGGACGGACGACCAGATGGAGTAGCAGACCAGAAAGAAGACAGAGACCACTTTGAGGACGACGTGGAGGACAACTCGGAGGATGAGGTAGAAGACAAAGGAGATGACAAGGACTACGACCCAGTGGGTGATGCTTCTGCAGATACGTCATCCTTGGATGAAGAAGAAGAGGGACAAGACCACGGCTGCACCACCACCCCCACCGGACTTGTGGAAGGAGACGCCTTCCAGTCAAGAAACGGGGAAATGACATGCTCATCGAGGGCATACGGCCAGGAAGGGAGCAGCTGCTCCTCGTCCGAGGTTGCTGCGGCTCTAAGCAAAGTCCTGCGCCGGTGAGATAGCATCGGCCTGTTCATCACGCCGACGGTAGAGAACATCATCCTGGAGATGACGAACTGGGAGGGTCGTCGAAAATACGCTGACGAATGGAAAGGGATGGATGAGATTGAACTGTGCGCCTATGTAGGGCTGCTGATCTTAGCGGGCTGTACAGGTCCCGGGGCGAGGCCGCTGCCAGCCTGTGGGACTCCGAGAGCGGTCGGAGTCCCACAGGCTGGCCAGGATGCGGCTAAAACTCTTCCAGACGTACTCCAGACTGCTGGGCTTCGACAACCGCAAGACGAGACTCTGTAGACGAGCCACGGACAAATTGGCGGCCTTGCGAGAGGTCTGGGACACGTGGGTGGCGCGGCTACCGTGTCTCTACAACCCGGGGCCTGAAGTGATCGTGGATGAGCAACTGGTTCTGTTCAGAGGTTAGTTATTATTATTATTATTATTATTATTATTATTATTATTATTATTATTATTATGTGTCTTGTAGATAGCGGCTGCTAATCCTTGTCCGCCTCTCATATCCTCTCCTCTCCTCTTCTTCTTTTTCTCCCTAGGCCGGTGTCCTTTCTGCCAGTACATGCCCAGCAAGCCGGCGAAATACGGGATCAAGTCGTGGGTGGCCTGTGATGCAAAATCCAGCTACGCTTGGAAGATGCAAGTGTACACAAGAAGGCAGGGCAGCGGATGCCTAAAACGGAACATGGGGTTGCGGGTAGTGCTCGAAGTAATGGACGGCCAAGAAGGTCGTAACGTCACATGCTACAATTACTTCACCTCCTACGAACTCGCGCGGCAGCTGCTGGAGAGGAAGATTACCGTGGTCGGCACGGTTCGGAAAAACAAGCCAGAGCTCACGATCGGGACGCTCACGGTAAGGGGAAGAGAGGTGTCCTCATCCAAGTTTGCATTCACGCCCACCGCCACTCTGGTGTCTAACATCCCAAAGAAAAACAGGAACGTGGTGCCGGGATGGGAAACCAGTCATTGTCCTGGACTACAACCGCAGCAAAGGTGGCGTGGACAACCTAGACAAGGTGATCGTAACATACAGCTGCAGGAGGATGACCGCGCGCTGGCCCCTGGTTATCTTTCACAACACTAATGACGTCTCTTCCTACAACGCCTTCAGGATATGGAGAGAGATCAACCCAGACTGGATGCTGGGCAAGCTGAACAAGCAGAGGGTGTTGCTAGAGCAATTGGGAAAGGCTCTCGCGACTCCATGCATCGGTCGAAGGGAGCGTATCCCCCGCACGGAAGCGTCCGCCGCGGTTGTGAAAGCCGTAAAAGCCACAGCCGCACAGAGAGCTATAGTCCTCATAGACGCTCGACCTGAGTGTCCGGCCTCTTCCACGGCCCTAGCAGCAGCCCCGCTCAGGCCGAGTAAGAGGAACAGGTGTCATATATGCCCCAGGAAAAAAGACTGTAAAACTGGCACTGTGTGCTGGCGGTGTAACAAATAAATCTGCAAGGGTTGCTCACATGTCTATTCCCCTACGTGTGCGTCCTAATATGCCGGGGGAAGCAAGGACAACACAAGGGTTAAGAGATACGTGGTTAAAATCACCAAATGTAAAGTTTGGAGCGTCAGTTGAGATTGGCAGATTGGCAGATTTTCAGATTTTGCACGACATTAAAAATGTTGCTCGACACAGAAGCTGCATTTGCCTTCGAAGAATGTACATAGTAGTGACAAAAGGTAGGGGAAACTTGCGGGGCAGGTAAAAAGGCAGCGACCAGATAAACAACCAAACCTCCTAAACAGTAGATGCAGACAGCACACTTACAAAAAAAAACACCATGATCATTGATTTAGATATGCCTTGCTCTGTAAGGAAAAACCTGATAATGTTTGGACATTTCCCTAGCACACTTTTCTGATTGAAAGGGAAAAACTGCAATCAACCTTTATTTCCATGAGCTTTGATATTAACAACACAACTTTTTTTTACTATGTGAAGAGTCCAAACACACTTGACTTATTAAAATAATGACACAACAAAAGAGCACATACTATTTTTCATTCCTCCTTCATAATTGACCTACCATCCCTGCTCCAAATGCAAACACAACAACACTTGCACACAATTGTCTTGCCATTTTTCCAGTATGCTGCTGTAACAAGTGATTTTGCCCAGTCTTTTCTTATTACAACAATTAAACCATTTACCTTCTCCTCATTATCATGCTTGAATCTAGTTTTTTGTATCTTACATCACTAACAACAAAACACATATGCATATGATGATGCATGCTTCATTGTCATGATATTTTCATGGTCTGGTCTGCACTTCATATAATGAAACATAACACAGCTGCAGCACACCTTTCTGCAATTTAATGTACACTTTCTGCTCAATTTCTGTCACTTCTATTACCTTGTACTTACCCCTACTACAGCATTTATTCCACCAGTGCTGCTGCTATTGTTTCTGTCTCAACATGAGGGTAGCAGATATCATGTGCAGTTGGCTGGTTAATATCACAATATTTCATTTTTGCTGTTACCGGAATAGCCCTAGATCCTGGATATTTAATATAATGCTGTTTAGGCACAGTTTTCCTTGGAGCTACTTGTACCCCTTGCGTCCAGTTCCCTCAGCAGTATGTGTCTTAACACCAAGTTAAAGGTACTATTATCATTTTGTGCCTAAGCTATTTTTCCATGGATTTCCACTTCATGGACAGCATAGTAACCATGAGAGTGGAGAGAGAGTTGGGACTGTACAGTATGCTGAGTGCACACAAGCTCACCTGGTAGCATGAGCTCCCAACATATTGAGGCTTTTGAGGACCTACTTTTGTCTGTACTTTTATTTAATCACTTTTATCCCTTTATCCCTAGATACCCTTTATTTCACACAGCTCTCAATAATTCAAATACCCCCTGATTTGTGCTGGATTATACTTTCTCTCCCTTGGCCAGACCTCTTTCACCATTGTTCTCAGTGTTGACTGCATGGAGCAACTCTTTAGTTTTTTGACATGACGTGTACTTGAGTGTCAATATCAGCTGGATCAGGATAATCATCTGTTACATTGCTTTTCTTTTGGTTTGTATATCACATTCAGCTGGTTGGTTTGTAGTTTAAAAGGGAGAATGGGTCCTTAATGAGTCACTTCTGATTGGTTTCTTGAATATGGATTGGTGCAACTTGTTATCTCAGTGTTTTGCCATATCTGAATTTTTTTTATCTAACAACTGCAAGCACAGGGTATACTGTACGTTAATTAATACCATATTGCCTGTGTATGTGGTTGTGGCTCAGGAGCTCAGGAGTGGGTCACTCACTAACCAGAAGGTCACTCGGTCAATCTCCACCTTCTCTAGTCTACATGCTGCAGTGTCCTTGGGCAAGACACTGAATTCCTCCTGACAATTGTACTGGCAGTGCAGGAACTGTGTGTAGAAGTGCTGAGTGATTGGACTTTGATTGGTCCATAAGACTAGAAAGGTGCTGTTTGAATAAAGTCCATATACCATTTGATTTTTGATGCATGTATAGTTGATATGTGGTCAGTGCGTTTGCGATCCTTATTTCCTACTCACACGAGTCTCTTTGATGTCGTTCACTGCTTCTTCATACCTCTTGTTCCAGTTCTGTGCTTCCTTGGTGGTTGAGTGAGGGTTAAGAGATGTGATTTAGTTATGTGTTATGTCACTACACCCACTTTTTAGTCATATTTTTCTGGAAATCAATTACATGCTTCACTTAAGTTAAATACCTACACTGACTAATTTGACATTACTGACATTAGCCCCTACCATTACAACACATATACTGAAATGGAAGTTAATTTAAAGTAACGTTGAATATTGAATATCCCTGAGACAGGTTTTCATTTATTTCGTTGTTGAGCAGCTTAATGTAGATTGATAGATTGATACCTTTTTTCTTGAATGTAACAAGCTGTCATACATCACTGGATGTTCAATGGCTGTTTGTGGGAAACAGCGAATGAATGATGGTCTTGGATGGTCCATGTGCATCTCTGACTTAGAAAATTCATGTCTCGTTTCCCCCCCCCTGTATTTGAGCTTTTAGCTGAATTTTTTTTCTGCCTTTTTTGTATCACTTGGATTGTTTTTGTTCACTAAAATTCAGATTATAATCCTTTTCTCTTTTCTCCTCCTTCTCTCAGGGACTGTAGACCGTGGGCAGGGTTTGTCCTTCCATGAGGTGGGTGATTGATGTGAGGCAGAGATGAGGACGACAGCTGAGGAATCATCAAACAGCAACAACAGTGTGGGTGGTGGATTGGGTGGCGGCAGCACTGTCCTGCAGCGCCTCCTGCAGGAGCAGATGAACCGTAATTACATGCTGCAACAGCAACAACAACAAGGAGGAGTAGCAGGGGGAGGTGGGGGCTACTCAGGACACGGACAGGTTGGCCCCTCCGATGATCACTCCATGACCCCCCACATAGCTCGACAAGAGCCCCAGGGCCAGGAGCTGCAGACAGACAATGGCCTGGAGAAGTTGGGCTCCACCAGAGTAGGAGGAGGGGTTGGGAGCAATGGTGGAGGTTTCGGGACTGGGGGAGGGAGAGGTGGCAGCATTGGAGGGCAATGCCCAAATCCAGAGGACCTCCCTACCTATGAGGAGGCCAAAGTACAGTCCCAATACTTCCGTGGCCATGGTCCTCCTACTCAGTCACAGCAGCAAAACAACCAGCCTCAGCAGCCTCCTCTCTCAGCTTCAGTGGGTGCTACCTTCTATGTCACTGGGGTAACCAGCACCAAGGTGCGTACTGAGGGTCGCCCAACTGTGCAACGAGTGAGTGGTGCAGGAAAAGTGCACCAGGATGATGGGCTGAAGGATCTAAAGCAAGGGCATGTTCGGTCTCTCAGTGAAAGACTTATGCAGCTCTCCCTAGCCACCAGTGGCGTGAAGGCACATGCTCCTGTCACAAGTGCCCCTCTCTCCCCCCAGTTATCCCCACCAGGCCCACAGAGTGACTTCTACAAGCCGCAGCATCGTGGCCCCCCTCCAGACTACCCCTTCAAAGGAATCGGCTCACCTTCAAATCAGCAGGAACCTGGAGGCCATTTTTACCAGGAGCAGAGAGGGAGGGAGCACTCGAGGGAGCTGCTTCCTGTCCGATACCAGCCACCACCTGAGTATGGTTCATTCAGGTAACAAACCTACGCACGCAATATGGTATTAATTAACGTATGTACAGTATAGACACTTAAAGCTGCAATTTTTAACTATCAGCCATCTACTTGATATGTGAAAGGGATGATGTCACAAACCCAGAGAGTGTGTCTTAGTGTTTGTGTATTACATTACATTACATTTAGCTGACGCTTTTTTCCAAAGCGACTTACATTTTTAGTACACTCAACATTTATGAGGGGCCACTTAGGGGTTCAGTATCTTGCCAAGGCCCTTCGCATGCAGATGGGGAAGAGTGGGGTTTGAACCGGCAACCTTCATGTTGGAGAACGCCCGCTCTACCCCCTTGGCCACACCGCCCCCTGTATGCCATTCATGCAATAATAACAATGATTATTATGAATTAAATTAATTTGAACTTGCTTGTGGTCACTCAGTGTCAGTTATTTAATACAGTTTTTTAGCAAAGTCCCCTATTGCAGGGGCAACTTCAGCTAAATTAACTTTAATGAGCCACCTTTATTTTGTTAGCACCATTTCCCATGTTGCTATAGATAATAATATTAGTCAAAATCCTCTCTCTCTATCTTGTCAAGGCAGTATGAAGAAGTTAAAGAGGAGAAGAGAGACAAGGAGGAACTTGTTTTAACATAATTGTTTGTTAAATTTGTATGATATGATATTTTGAATTCTAGCTGAGCTTGTCTTTGAGAATTTCTTACACTTCGATCACCAGGGAGTCAGTCAAGTAAGAGTGAGCTAGTTCAATACCACTGCTTAGTCTATAACACTTACTACTTATATGTAGTTGTTTTGGGGAATAGTATGATATTGAGCATATATAAGTCGTGGTTTAAACTGTGGTGGTTTAACAGTGGGTGATGCTCAACCAATTTTGGTGGGCCGCCTAGACTAAAAATGTCCAAGGTCGATTATTTTGTCCCAGTACAGCCGTGGTAAGGTGGTTGAAATTGCTAGTACTGGGTCGATTGGTCTTATTGTGTACTTTGTACACTTACAAGTAAACGTATCTGTGCTTAATGCAGGATTACACACTGTACATGTGTACACATAGCTGGATGGTAACTTAAAGTTAGTGCAACTGTGAAATACTTTTTTATTGGTATGAAGCCACTAAAACTAACAAAATAAACAGCACAAGGGAGAATGAAATATGCTAGAGCAAGACTTTGAATCCTTGCCAGATGAACTGCCCTGACCTGTGACATTCATACATGCCGATTTTACAATGAAGAGCGTTTATAAATCTTTTTTTAATTCCAATTAATAATGTCAGAACCATAATGATTGTTTTGGAAATTGTGTCTCACCATAGTCATGTTAGAGGTTTCCATAGTGATGACAGAGTACAGAACCAGAAAACATTTCTTTCAAATTAAGTGGAAAATTATGAAAATGCTGCGTTTACCATTATCCGCAAAGACACACATTCATTATATCCGTCCTGTGATTATCAAACAACTCTTTTTTGGCTTCTCAATTTTCTTAACTGCAATGATCAATTATCATATTAAACTGGTTTCCCTTTCACCAAAAAATGTCCTAAGACCAGTTGGCTTTTTCCACAGACAGATTATCAAATACAGTTTAACACAGATTCATGTTGAGTCTAAAACTTCAATAATTATGTCGATCCTGCGTGGGTTTGGTTCCAAAACAAAAAGCACAAAATTATATAATAAACAACTGAATACTCAAAGTTCTAATGACATGGACTTTGGAAAATGATAAAAATAAACATTGAAAAAGACGATATTTGAGAACTTTTCATGGTCTCCCAACAGTGTTCTTGAAACAGGGAGAACAGATCCTGTTGGGCCTGTTTCCCACGCGCCTATTAACCTCAGAATAAACCAAATTCAAACAGCCATGAATACTGCATCAGGCTAGGACGAGTCTAGACATGATCTCTGTGGCTCTGATGATGTACCTTTGTGGGCTAGAAGCAGGAATATTTGCTCCACTCAAAGTCAGCTGAGAGCTGGTGTTTTGTCACCTCCCTCAAATGTAGTTCTACTCAATTAATCTAGACTTGTACATTTAACAATTTGTCCACAACAATATCCAGAGTTGCAATTGATTAAATAAGCTTGACCTTTGCTGTTTTAGACACTCTCTGTTGATATTTTGGATTGTAAAAAACATAATAACAAAATCCTGTATCCTGGGTGTTTGCTAAGAGTCTGGCAACATTACACATGTCTCGCTCAACGAGAAGTGGCACTAAACTGTGCAGCAGCTAGTTGTCCCTCCTCTGCTAGCCACTGCAGCTGTGTCGTGGCTGCCAGGGAAGTTTTTGTAAGAACCATTAATTTATACACCCACATTTATAAACATAAGGCCTAGGTTGAAAAATACTGTAATTCTTCTTGAAATCTGAACTGCAGTTTCAGGTTATCAGCTTACATACATATAGATCAATATGTCTATGATAGTCAAAAAAAGCCACGTTATTGTGCATAATTAAAAAAATTAATTCAAAAACATTTTCTGATGATTCACTAGAAATCCTACAAACATGTTGTCCCATTTTCATGCCAGGTATTATTTTTGATAGAACTTTTTATAACTGGTGTTATACCTGGGTTTAAATATCAAAATCAGCAAAGAAACAATGTTTAAAAAACCCATTTCCAATGGTTTTGGTTTTCCTGCAGAAGTTTGAGATAGGAAGAATAAAATGTATCTCAAGAACTCCTTGAGGACATTTCTTCAACTTCAACATCAGTTGTCACTTGGACTGAAAGAAGTGAATAGATTTCAGTTGTCAAAGGTAAAGGTCACTGTGACCTTATATTATACCTTAAATGTATACGGAAACTGCACTGGCTGGCGGAGGCATACCAACGCATAAGGGAAATTCTAGTTTTTATTGTAAATTAATTGATTTTACAATTTTTTTTGGTTATTGTTCAAGGTTATTTCTGCTCCATTGTTTTTTTTAAATTAAAATACATGGCCATGATCTCAAATTGATTTAAAATATTTTCAGCCCCCAATGCATCTTTTAATTGTTTTTTTAATTTGCTATCACCTTTCCTGAAAGGTACTGTATGGATAATGATTATTATTACTATGCAGAAAAAGAAGAAAGATTTCACACACCCTGCGAATTTTCTCTATTAGGAATCCATAGTCTATTTCAACATCTTATTCTCACTGAGTAAAATTTTATAAACATGTAACTTATAAAAATAAACAGTCACAATGTTTGTTAAAAATATTGATATGTTCTAAACATCAACCTAAGAGACTAGCTTAGGTAGAGGACCATGTAATCACACAGCTGATCTCTTCTCAGGTCCAGTAAGGATGGTTCGCTTCACTCCCAGAGGCCCCTTCACCAGCACAGTCCCACATCCTCTGTCACCTCGGTTGGCTCCTTGTCCCGTGCTCAGTCCACCCTCAGCAGCACGCTCGGTGCCTCCCACTCCTCCCATATTTCCTTTCACCACCAGCACCCCCAGAACCATGGTGAGCCTTTCCATTGCATTGGGCCCCGCAGTCCACAGAGTCCTAGTATGCAACATGCAAGTGAGCCCTTGAACTTAGGGACGATTCATCCACCCCTACAGAGAGGTCATGGTTTCTCACGTGACCCCTATGGCTCTACCCCAAGGATGCACCATCAGCAACAGCACCATCAGTATCATCATCATCATCAGCAGCAGCAGCAGCAGCAGCTGCAAGGACACTTCCAGCTGCCAGTCCAGGCTGGAAATTTCCCCCATCCGCACTCCTACTCCCAACTGCAGGGAGAGCCCTTTGCCATGATGGCACGTACCCACCAGGTGGTGGATGTGTTGACAGAGGAGAACAGGATGTTGAGGCAGGAGATGGAGACGTGTCGTGAGAAAGTCACCAAGTTGCATAAGGTAGCATCTTCTGCAGAAGCCGTTTACAGGATATTGTTCACATTTTCAATATTGATTCCTACTGTCCATACTGACCCCTTCTAAAAGCAATATCAATGTAAGAGAAGGTGGACTCAATCATCAGTTATTTTTCTGTTCATAAATTAATGTTAAATTAATCAATTATAAACTTTTGTCTAAGTTTATAATTGGGAAAAAATCTGGATTCTGTCTTCAGTGTCAAAGTATACAATTAGCATTTATTTGGACTGCTGTTTACGCACCTTGTTTTAGGCACATTTGTGACACTTGATAAAAAAATGCAGCAAAGCAAACATTTTAACAGTCACCTTTTATCTGGGATAGACAACATTCAAAATACCCAGAACTTTGCAAATATTTTGATGGCAGATGGGTGTTCTTCTAAAGGAAGAGATTCTGAGTATGAGATTCTGATGTTCACAGGCAGTGTTTATTATTGTGGAGATGTGGCAGAGGGATAGTAACTGCAGGCATTTTATATTTAAAACTGTAGAGAGTTGGACTCAAATGTAAATAATACTAACATATCAAGTGAATCATATGTGATAAAAGGGGAATAACTTTGAAAAAATCCACTGCCAAATTAATTTAATGATCATTTAATGCATGTAATGTACCTCAATGGAACATGTTTTGGGGAAATGTTGAGATTAAAAAAAAACTAACCTCATTTTAAGTCAGGGGACTTGAGTAAATCTATTTAAAAAATCCATCTGTTCATTCATTCAATGGTAGGTATTTCAGGTTTGTTAACACTGGGCAGGGTCAAATCTCATTCCCTATGAAAAGTGAAAATGACACTTTTTGTGAAGACTGTAAACAGGGAAGTCCCCAAGATGTACCGTTTGATAGAAAGCATACCCAGCAATCAAAATACAGTGTTGTTTGTCAAATGGCTCTCTCTGAGGTCCTGTGTCTGTGAGCAGTTGGAAACAGAGATCCAGCTGGTGTCTGAGGCCTATGAAAATCTTGCCAAGTCCTCCTCCAAGAGGGAGGCCCTGGAGAAAACTATGAGGAACAAGCTGGAGCTGGAGGTGCGCCGGCTGCATGACTTCAACAGGGACCTCCGAGGTGAGAGTGCATAGCGATGCAGTAACCATATAATAATATTTTTATAAAGGTTTTTTCACAGAGGAGAAGCGGAGTGATATGTTAATGTGTTAATACACAGCAAACACATAGCACTGTTTATTATTACTACGTTTATTTACCGTCTATTGAATGGTTCGTTGGCACATCATTGTGCATAAAGTTCAAATGGAAAAAAAGACATGTCCCTGGCTGTAAATGTACACATACGGGATATTTTTACATTTTAAGTAAAAGGAAAGAAAGGTAATTTAATTTAGCCAATTTGTGGTAAATCTGAAGGGTTAGTTTTTTCATGGAAAAGACTTACAACCACAAACATTTCTCTTTTCTTTGTCAGTGTTTTATAGTCATCAATAGTAAATGTTCTGGTTCTGATGAGCTGTAGTAACTGCTTTCACATGTATGAACTGCTGCAGCCACAGTTTTAAAGGGGACATATTATGCCCATTTGACCACAAGTTGATATGGTTCCTTGGGGTCTTAATGAAATGTCTGTATCATTTTTTGGTCAAAATACAACAAAGATCATTTAAAACAGCACCCTTTTTACCCTGTCTGAAACAGTTCCCTCAGATTGACCTGTTTTGAGTGCCTGTTCCTTTAAAAGCTCACGAGCCAGCTCTCTTTCCCTCCCCTTCCATTTTTCCAGAATTTTTGGGTCGGTAGACATGCCAGATACCCAAATTAACGTGTAAAAGCGCAGCAAAAGTGGAATTTTCATAATATGTCCCCTTTAAATGTATAAGCCATAGATGAACAGTCTGATCACTCAATCAGTTTTTTTAGAGATTTGATGAAGGCCAAGTTTTGAGTAGCCACAGGTTTTAAGTATTTCCTGATGTGCTAGTGTTCCTTCTTTGAGCCAAATCAAACTGGGCTTTTTTCCAAAGCTCAAAATGAAAAAAAAAAAACAACCAGAGAAGATAACAATAAACAACATTGTTCTTCCTTTCCTATTGATTTATATGTTAACACACAGGGAAACAAATGTGTCTGTGTGTGTGTGTGTGTCTTCAGTCTGGACTGAATGTGGTCTGCCTCTCTTCAGTGGGTCTCCCAGCAACACTAAAGCCATTTTCAGACATGAACCCCGGAAGATGTCTGGAGAATTTGGTCCGGACTTTCTACAGAAGTTGCCTTTTGCACATGCAGAATGCATAAAGAGTTCTTTGCTCAGACGTGTTCACAACAACATTTCAATTTCCTCAGCAAACAGAGTCAGGACGTAATGTTTTAATTTTCCAAGATAACATGTTTATATTTACAGCACATTGACATATTGAGCGTATGCTCTTATTACCACAAACTCTCTTGACATCTTTGTCACTGTCGCCCCTTTTTTCCCCCTGTTTTCTTTTTGTTTTGTTATTGTTATTTTTGCATCTGTCGCATGTTAGAAACATGATATTTACCCCCACTTACTCACGTTGAATCCTGCATGATCTTCTGCTATGTACTCTCATCAGCTCTTCTAGACATTCTGTGGGCTTAATACTAGGGAAAAAGTCTGTAGGAAGGCTTTCACTAGGACAATTGCATTCAACCCCCACCCCTCCAACCCCACGGAGAAAGTTCTGAGGATCTCTGGAGTTCATTTCATGTCTGAAAGTAGCTTAAGGCTACATACACACTAGTACATTTTCCCTTGAAAATCCATTAACTCAAATACTTCGGTGTTTTAGAGTTGCTTATACAGAGAAGTTTGCTGCTGGCCCTTTATTAGTTTGAAAACTCCAGGGCTGCGTTTTAGGCTGGACGGGCAGAAACAGGGATGTTTGAAAACGGTGATTAGACACTCACAGCCACTTACTTGGGTCTTTTTTTCGATGACAACGTAGCCTTCAATGATTCATCAGGCTCCTATCACATGATCCATTACCAGGAGAACACAACTGGCATTAGCCTCGGCTACCAGTGTAGAATGCAACATGTATAATCAATTACAAGCATTGCATACACTGTTGTCTTTGCTGAAAGCTGTTACACATTTTACAACTGATAACGTGTCCAGCGGCAAGCGAATGCTTTCCTGTTTACACCGGCACATGCATGACCAGTGTATGTGAATGGCCAAGTGATATATATGATATAAGTAAAAGTCATGATCAGAGCAAGTAACGAAGAAAAGTTAGACTTAATGCAACATTCGTACAGATCTACTTTGAGAGATTTTTTTATAATTTTACCTCCAGTATATTTAGTCCCATTCACTTCCTCTTGTTGCCTGTATTGTACTGTATATACCAGTTATTAACTGTG
The DNA here is from genome assembly GCF_947347685.1 of Pleuronectes platessa. Lineage (NCBI taxonomy): Eukaryota > Metazoa > Chordata > Actinopteri > Pleuronectiformes > Pleuronectidae > Pleuronectes > Pleuronectes platessa. Next base: position 24,729,491 of record NC_070640.1, read on the forward strand.
AGCATTTGTGTTGTGTGTGTTTAAGAACGCATGGAGACGGCCAACAAACAACTTGCTGCTAAAGAGTTTGATGGCTCAGAGGACAGTCGCAAAACCATCTCCCAGCTGGTCACACAGAGTGAATAACACGCACGCACACACCTACTCTAACCTACTGTGAAGATTCGGGGTGCCCACCCTTCAGAGGCTGCATTTAAAGACTAAATTCATCAGCGCAGCGCGAAAGTCTCAATTCGGAGACTTACCCAAATAAGGGGTGGGCGGATCGATTCCAAGTATCGATATTACCAATACAAAGGGAACAGTTTCAGTTTCGTTCTTTTAAGTTATTCCCATGCATAGAGAAGAGAAGCTGTCTATCTACCTGGTCAGGAACACGCGCAAACCTTCTCTTTCCTCCTCGCCACTACTGTGTCTGTGTGTTGCTGCAGTGCACACCCTGACCAGTTGAGAACCCTGCTTTCAGGAATGAAATGAAAATGGTTGGCAATAGTTAAGTAGTTTTGTTTTATTATTGGAACATTGATTAAATTCTAAAAGGCTTGAAAACATTACTTGTTTGCACTTCATTCCAATGTATATTTTTTCATGTATTTACTTCAATTTACAATGATAAAATAATTATTTTGCCAAAAAAAAGTGCACTTTTTATATAATAAATCACTATCAGCGATATTAGCCATAAATGATGAAATAAGAAGACCGGACTCAATTTATTTAGCTCCATGTGGTCTACCAGGTCCCCTGAAGGATGAAGCCCCTGAATTGAGACATAGCCATTAAGTCAGATGTGCCATAACTAACATTCTGAGTACATAACTATCACCTTAAAAATATGCTGGAAACCCTTTTTCTACAAGATTTCATGCTTTTGTGTCTTCAGACAAAGAAACACTTCGTGAGAAGGAGAAGCTGGAGATGGAGGTGAACTCACTGCGCTCCACCACTGAAGATCAAAGGAGACACATTGAGATCAGAGACCAGGCACTCAACAATGCTCAGGCCAAGGTAGTCAAGCTGGAGGAGGAGGTAAGAGCATCATCTTTTAATCCTGCAGGTTTTTGGTTTTGTTGTGCTTGTTGTCAACTCTCAGAGCCAGAAAATCCTGATCATCACCTCCTCCCTCCCTGACTCATTGGACCCCCTTCAGTTTGCCTACAGGCCAAATAGGTCAACTGAAGATGTCATCTCCCTAACCCTACACACTGCCCTCTCCCACCTGGACCAGAGGGACACATATGTGAGAACGCTGTTCATTGACTTCAGTGTTCAATGCCGTCGTGCCCCTGATGCTAGTCACCAATCTCAGAGACCTTGGGCTCAACACCGCCTTCTGTGATTGGATCCTGAACTTCCTTACGTGGAGACCTCAGGCTGAACCGTAAGGCTATACAGAGGATGGTGAAGTCTGCCAAGCACATCACCAGGACGCCATCTATTGAGGACCATAGCCAGCGGTGTAGGGAGAAAGCCAACCGGTTAATTAAAGACCCCTATCACCTCATAAACTGTCCTGCCTGCTGCCATTGGGCCGATGGTAATGCAGCAGGCCATCAGACTTTTAAACTCCTCCAATCTGCAATAACTCCTCTAAATCTGCACCATACAACATTTGCACTGCTTTTTTTAGGTGTTTATTTTATTATATCCTATATTAAAACCGTAACATTTTATTTTGTGTCTATTTTATGTTATTTTGTATATATTTATTTAAGTTTGTATACATTATTTTGTATTTTTTGCTTGTGTAATATTTTGAGCATTGCTAGAAGGGAGCCTGTGACCCACGCATTGTATTACCAGCGACTACTGAATGTAATTGTGTGCACATGACAATAAAGTCTTAGCAGAGCCAGACTCAATATGGGCAGCCATCAGAAGAATCGGTTGAAGATAAGGAGAGAGGGGCCAGGAACAGTTTTTATCTCTTGCATTATTGAACACCAGAAAGCAGTTTTTCAAGTGTGTGTGTGTGTGTGTGTGTGTGTGTGTGTGTGTGTGTGTGTGTATGTGTGTGTGTGTGTAGCTGAAAAAGAAGCAGGTTTACGTGGAGAAAGTGGAGAGGATGCAACAAGCCTTGGCTCAGCTTCAGGCAGCTTGTGAGAAGAGGGAGCAACTCGAGCATCGTCTCCGTACGAGACTGGAAAAGGAGCTGGAGTCATTGCGCATGCAGCAGGTAACATGACTTTGGTAACAGCTTATCATACAGAATATTGCTTCTTGAAAAGGATAAGTTTGTCATATTGTATATATCAGCTGTAAACAACAAATACTGTCAGATTTTAACGCATTTTATAACAATGCAGACTATTTGTCTATCTTTAATGAGATCAAAGTGTTGACGGCTTTGGTTCAGTAGGTAGAGTGGGTTGTCTACTAAGCGGAAATTCAGTTTGTGCACCTCAAGTGTGGAAGAAATTGATGCAAGTATAAGGTATAAAAACCGTAACCTGTTATTTTTAAGAAAGCTTGCAGTCATACTAAACTGTTTGTTTGCGCTTTCTCTTTCCCATCTTATCTTTTCATTGTCCCTCTGCAAGCCTTTTACCCTCATTTGACACTCACAGATGACAGATTTGTTTTTTTTCTGTCTCATTCTTTCTTCCTGTCCCCTGTCTTCATGCCTTTGGCTCTCCCAGCGTCAGGGAGCCTCTCACAGCAGTGGTGGGGTCCCATCTGAGTACAATGCCACAGTGCTGATAGAACACCTACGGGAGAAGGAGGAGAAGATCCTGGCTCTGGAGGCCGACATGACCAAGTGGGAGCAGAAATACTTGGAGGAGTGTGTGATGAGGCAGTTTGCATTGGATGCCGCCGCCTCTGTCGCCACGCAGAGGTACATTTGCATTAGAGTTACTGACCTTTAATTTTGTGTGACTGTGGCCCTCGTTGAAGAGGCAGTTGTATGAACATATTTGCTCCTAAGGGGCATGTACAAGCAGAATTTGACGATACCACAAATTACTCTTTCTTGACCATGCCAAGGGGCTCTCACCACAGCAGCCAGAGACAAAACACTCAGGCTTTAACATCTTTACTTGAAAACTAGGTGCAAACACATACTTAACATAAATCCAGCACTTTCTGCTGGCATATAGCAGGTTGGTTTCTGTCCTTGTGTCTCTCCCGTAACTGTCTCCATGTCTCTGAGTCTCCGGCAGGCATCTTAGTTGCTGCCTTTTAAATGTAAGGATAAGCAACCAACAGCTCTCATCTGTTCTGATTGATCCTCTGTGGTGAAGGTGCTCTCCAAGTCCGCTCACCTCAACAATCCTATTAATAGAAAGAATTCTCAACAAAAAAAGGCAACAAAAAGTTGCTAACTCATTCAAAGTTTGGGGCTGTTATGGCTATTTCTTTTTTGGCCATAAGCATCACTATCTCACCTTTTTAGTGTGTTACAGATTTCAGGCTTCGATTTGACCACAAATCTCTGCTTTGACTTGAGTAGCTCTGGGTGATGCGATGCTATAGCCCGAAGCACTTCATTATTATCTGTTATTGGAGAGGTATCTATGGTTGAGCCTGATGCTTTGTTGGGGCCTGCTTTATATTGCCCTTTTTAGGGCCCGACCACCGAATGGTGAGAGGCCCTATTGAAATTGTAAGGATTCTTCTTATTATTAGGGGCCGAGCACGTAATCGGTTGGAGGCCCTATCGAAATTGAAATGATTACTAGGGCTACACTGTAGCACTAACGGGTCCGAGCACAGGCAATTTCAAGTATGTTGCGGTCGGTGAAGAGAGAACATTCGATAAACAAGCGCTCTTTTCCGCGTTGCATGCGTTAGCGCACTGCGGCAAGGATAAACGCTTCACTTCCTGTAGCCAGCAGGTGGCGCTATGATTTTAAGTCATGGTGTCTTTGTTGATGTCATCAGGTCAAGCCTCTTGTCTTACATGTGTAGTTTGGACTCTATTGGACCAAATATGACCAAAATACAGAAGCTTGCGTTTTGATGGCGTGTAATCAAACTTTGCCGCCACACCATGGTCACACTGTATGAAGAAAAGTTGAAATTTGATAACTTTATATCTCCTTTTTTTTGTTAACATTGTCCAATTGACACAAAATTGCTCACGCTACATCAGAGCGCCTACTTGAACAGATCTAAATGTCTATGCGTAATAATAGTGATGGCGCCACCTACTGGCAACAGGAAGTAAGCTTTGTTTTACAACTATCATTCGATTTACATACAATTTTCAGTTTGATGTGCAATTGATAGCGTGGACCGCAATGAGCAATTAGAAGGCAAAGGATCGACATCGCGTGACGGACGCAAGTAGTGAAGCATTTATCTTGCCGCAGTGCGCAAAACGCATGCAACGCGGAGACGTGCGCTTGGTCATCGATCGCTCTCTCCACCGACCGCTACAGGCTTCAACGTGCGGGTGCTCGGGCCCGCAAGTGCTACAACGAAGCCCTAGTTAGGGACCAAGCACCTCCGGTGGGAGGCCCTATTGAAATTGTAAGGATATTCTGAGCGTTTTTCAACATGCTCAAAAAGTTTTAAAAGTTTGCAGTAAATTAGAAAGTGGTGAAAATTTACGTATTCTGGAGTATTTGGAAATGGGTGTGGCAAAATGGCTCAACAGCGCCACCTACGGAAAAGCCCCTCATTTAGCATTCACTGATCCTAACGAAAATAAGGATTAGTTGTGTATCATGACCAGATACACAAAAAAAGCCTCAGGGAGCATTATGAAAAACTTAACAGGAAGCTCGCCATTTTAGATTTAGTGGCCATTTTGGCCATATTCCACATTTTTACTTTGATGTACTTGTCGTAAAGCTTTCATCAGATCGACTTAAAATTTAGACGAGTGTCATCACAAGAAGATGGAGATCTAAAGTTATTGAAAGATCGATTTTTCGTCACACCGTGTGACCGTGGCGGGGCGTCAAAATTTGTTTAAACGCCATCAAAACACGGGCTTCTGTATCTTGGACATATTTGGTCCAATCGAGTCCAAACTAGACACGTAACACAAGCGTCGCGACCTGAAGACATCTATACAGAAATCGTGATTTAAAATGACAGCGCCCCCTGGTGGCAGCAGGAAATGTCTTGTTTTTTGGTACGTCTTACACTTGGATGTATGTCTCCTCATCCACTTTGCAAAACCATGTCAAACTGTGTCAAATGGGTTGCAAGACATTGATAATGTAGGCATAAGTTTACTGTGACTTTTCGTCATGCGCATTATTAATGCCGTGGCTCAAAGTTCATCAGCTCGCCATGACACACGAAATCGCTCTAACTTCCGTGATCATGGGTCCATCGCCCTCAAACTACATATGTGTATCAACAGCCCCCCCTTGAAGATATTCAGATGGTTTTAAGGAATAGGCGTGGCAAAATAACTGACTAGCGCCCCCTAAAGAGGAGCCCCGGCACTACGATTGGTCTACATCTACAAATTGATAGTAACATGTGTCTTTTCATGACAAAGAAATAAGTCTCTTGGATAGATATGCTTAAACAAACAGGAAGCCCGCCATTTTGGATTTAGTGGCCATTTTGGTAATATTCCACATTTTCACTTTGACGCACTTGTCGTAGAGCTTTCATCGGATCAAATTAAAATTTAGATGAGTGACATCAAAAGAAGATGGAGATCTAAAGTTATCAACATTTTAACTTCTCTGGCGTGGCCACGGTTATACAGTATGACGAAAAGTTATACTTTTGATAACATTAGATCTCCATCTTGTTGTGATGACACAAATTTTAAGTTGATTTAATGAAAGCTCTACGACAAGTACATCCAAGCAAAAATGTGGAATATTGCCAAAATGGCCACTAAATCTAAAATGGCGAGCTTCCTGTTGCGTTTTTCATAATGCTCCATGAGGCTTTTTTGTGCATCTGGTCATGATACACAACTATCCTCATTTTCGTGAGGATCAGTGAATGCTAAATGAGGGGCTTTTCCGCAGGTGGCTCTGTTGAGCCATTTTGCCACGCCCAATTCCAAATACAAAGTAAAAAGATTAGACAGACAGATAGCTTCACATTAACGTCAACATCAATACTCTGAATAAGGAGCCTTTAGCAAACGTAATGCTACTTAAAACAGCTGCTCTTAAAATGCAGATGTGACTTTAAATACTCACGTTTCAGTTGATCACAGTAAATCTGTTTCTGCAGAATAATTATCTGTGTAACGTAGTCAAATTATATGGGTTGGCGAGTGAAACATCTTTACGTACCATTAGATAGCTTACGTGGTGGAGCTTATTCTCCAAACACACTCATCCTCATCAACTCTAACGCTTTCCCTGCTGGTTGGACCGGATCATGTCGGTTCATGTCGGGTCAATAGCTCCGTACGGTCCCATTAGCATCGCCATTACTGATGGTATCTTGCCTTCAGGCTAGCGGAGCTAAGCTAAAAGGCGAGGTACAGAGTAGGGCTGTGTTCAAAAAATCGATATGGCAATATATATTGTGACGTCGTCATGCCGATGCGCGCATCGATGCAGATGCTACTGTATCGATACGGCATCCAATTGTTTGATGGCCGTCTTGAAATCGAACTTCACCTATGGTGCAGTGCACGATAATGGCAATAGGTGGAAGCATAGGCAAAAACAGTACAAGGCTCAATTCAAAACAAACAAGGAAGAAACAGCGGAAGAGTTATTGCACGTGAAATGCTTGTCCCGCAGTCTTAATTCAGCAGCTCAACGTGCACTCGAGTCGCCCACCGTTTCTTACTTACTATCCACTGAGGTGTGGAAGAATGCCAAGGAGTTGTGGACCTTAACTGAAGCGGACCTGGCCTGTGCTGAAGATGAGGCTAAAGCCCTGTAGCCGCTAAAAGTTGCAACACTTGTAATGTCCGAAGAAAATACCCCTACGCTGTATGTTATAGCACCGCTGCATGCCCAGCTGTGCAGCTGCGCACATGTGCAAGCAACAGACTCTGAACTTACGAGGGACATTAAAAACACCGTATTCTGGGATCTTGGGAAGAGATACATGAGCGACAGATCCTTTCTTTGCATCGCCTTTTGTTATATATTGGGATTAGAAAGATAATTATTTATTTTACTTTTAAGATCTTTTATTGGCCAGAATTTTAAGTATTTTTAGTAGTGCAATCCCCAAGACTTCGCCTTTGACTTATGGAATAATAAAGAACAGCTGTTGTAGTAAATTCTGTGCAGGAAATGGTCATTATTCAAAAGCAACGTGTATCGAGATTCGTATCGTATCGTGAGGTTGTAGGCAATACCCAGCCCTAGTACAGAGACACCGATACCTGCTCATCACCACTAACACAGAAATACAATACTAAACTTCACATACCACAGAAACGGGAGCGCAGACGTCTTTAGCTTCTCTGTCAGGAAAACAAACCGAAGATCAAACCGTGTTATTCATCCGATATGTGAGAGAGCGAAACCTCTCCACAGACTCGGGGAGTGTTCACAGGGATTAGCCTGTTAGCTAGGGGTGCAACGATTAGTCGACGTCGTCGACAAAATTCGATGACAAAAGTAGTCGACGACGGATATACTCGTCGATGAGTCGTTAGTTACGTCATAGCGCGTGTTGTTCGTGCCGTGCCGATGAACTAAACGTTGTTTTATCGGAGGTGCTGATGGAAACCGCTGAGGAGTGAGCCATCTCGCTTCCTTCCTATCTCTGAAAGTCGCGCATGTGCAGTAGTGACAACACATTGGCCAATGGCGGCGTGCGCTGCAACAGCATCGCGCAACAGGAAGTCCATAGTTCGGGATAACTTCACCCTCAACATGGCCCGAAAAAAACTACCTGCATTATGTGTACGGCGGACCCGCTGTACACGGGTCCGCTCGTCGGAACGCTTACAGCCGGGCCAGACGAGCGGACCGGACCCGCTTAATGCTGGTCCGATCATCGGACCCGCGTACAGCCGGGCCGGACGAGCGGACCGGACCCGCTTAATGCTGGTCCGCTCGTCGGACTCGCGTACAGCCGGGCCGGACGAGCGGGATGGCGGACACGCGCATTTGAGGAGGAGGAGGTTTGACATCGTAACGTAAACGATGCAGACTCGCCTTGGTAAAATAGCCTGTTAGCTAGCTTGCTACATAAAGGTATATACCTGTGCGCAGGATTCTAGAATCCATTACAAAAAATATGGTTTAAACTTTTTTTTTTTTTTTTTTTAACAATTTATTTATTTCAATTTTTCAAACAAACAACAGTGATACAGGGCATCAAATCCCTGCCCACCCCACCCCCACCCCATGGGCCAGAGTGGAACGAAAAAGGACAACAGCAATAACCACAGCAACAAAAAAAAAAAAAAATAAATAAAATAAAATAACAACATCAGCGAAGATAATACTGACAAATCAAAACAAAAAAGATAAAAATAAATAAAAAAATAAAAAAATACATTAAATAAATAAACAAAAATAAACTACAACAAAATCCAGATCACACACAATGTAACAACATAACAACAGTCCCATTCAGTGTATCCAGTCCTATCTCAATGTTGACCACCCGTGTCACGCCCAGGAGCAGCTCCACTGTGTAGGAATGCCACAAATCCTCCCCAACACCTATCAAAAACTGATGACCTCCCCCTGAGACCACACAAAATCTTTTCTGATGGTAAATATGATGAGAGCTCTTTAAGCCACAAGGAAACACCAGGGGGGTCCTCACTTTTCCAGTTGATAGCTATGCATTTGTTAGCTGCAATCAGGGCTAATCTGATAAAACGAGTGTTGACTCTCATATTAATTGGTAAAATCGACAGGTCCCCCAATAGTGTCAGCCGTGGATTGGCCGGGATTTCCACCCCTACAATTCTTTTAACAATGACCAAGATAGAGCTCCAGTACTGCTCCAAACAATCACACGTCCAGAACATGTGGAGAAGGGATCCTATTTCAGTCTTACACCTAGGGCAGTATTCAGAGTAGTTACTACTTATCTCATGGAGACGATGAGGAGTCAAGTAAACCCTGTGTATAAGATTAAACTGTAATAATTTGTGTCGGCTGTTATAGGAGAATGATTGAGAGCTACTACAAATCTTCTTCCATTCAGAGTCCTCAAAGGCATAATCAATGTCGGTTTCCCACTTAAGTTTTACCTTCAAAGCTGTATTTTCTGACAGGCTCATTAGTCTGTTGTAAGCATAGGATAAAAAGCCTTTAGAGTTATGCTTGTCTCGCATCATACTGTCTATCTCAGAGTCCTCTAAGGGGGTAAGTTTCCCACCTTGCTGTACCCTAATGAAATCCCGGACTTGTAAGTATTTATAAAAATGTGCAGAGGGGAGCCCAAAAGAGAGCCTCAGTTGCTCAAAGGATCTCAAATTATTGTGCTCATATAAGTGTCCAAAGGTGCATATACCTCTGCTATACCATTCTCTAGTAAAACCATCTCTCAAAGCCCCAGGTAAGGCCGGGTTAAAATGAAATGGAATAGAGCCATACAGTGTGCGAACACTATGGGACTTTGCTCTGATTTCATCCCAGATTTGTGATGTAAATTTTATCATTGGATTTGAGGATACAGGTTTTTGCTTGTGATAAGAGTTAATAAATGGAATGCTACACAAAGCTTCCGCTGTATGAGACTGTTCAATCTGTTTCCAAGCTGGAGGGTGTTCTAAATCTTTAATCCAAGTCCAGATAGCTCGGGATTGAGCAGCTAAATAGTATAACCGAAAATCTGGTAAATTTAGCCCTCCCTGTTCAGGGGGCCGACAGAGTGTTTTGAGCTTGACTCTGGGAGTTTTACCATTCCACAGAAATCTAGATATCAGTCTGTCCAGGTTTTTAAAGAAAAATTTCGGAATTGGTGTTGGCAATGCTTGAAACAAGTAAAGAAATTTGGGTAAAATATTCATTTTAATACAATTTATTCTTCCAATTAGGGATATGGGAAGAGACTTCCATCTGTCTAGGTCTGCTTCAACTTTTTTAAACAGGGATTCATAGTTGAGAGAGTAAATCTGATGTAGCTGGTTGGATATTTGCAGACCAAGGTAGCAAATTTTACAGGGGTCCCAATGAAAGGGAATGTCTCCTCTTGATAATCCCTGAGCAGCTGGGTTAAGAGGCATCATCACACTTTTCTGTTTGTTTATCCTGTACCCCGAGACGCAGCTATATTCCTCTAACAGGTTGCAGAGGGCAGGTAGCGACGTCTCCAAATTAGTCAAATACAGCATAATGTCGTCGGCATAAAGCGAAATTACGTGCTTTTTGTCTTCGACCATAACACCTTCTATTACAGGATGCGTTCTAATAGCAACTGCGAGGGGCTCGACTGCCAATGAGAAGAGGAGAGGGGACAGGGGGCAGCCCTGGCGAGTGCCGCGTGACGGGGTAAAAAGTGATGAGATGTCAGCATTTGTTCGAATCATTGCTGATGGATTAAGATAGAGTATTTTTATCATTTGTATCAAATTTGGACCAAAATTCATTTTTTCTAAAACTGCAAAGAGATAGGGCCATTCTAAACGATCAAATGCCTTTTCAGCATCTAATGAAAGGGCAACGGCCGGCGTGTTGATGTTTTTGGCGCAGCAAATTACATTGATGAACCTACGAATGTTATCAGAGGAAAAGCGATTCTGAATGAAGCCAGTCTGATCTTTATATATGAGGTCGGGTATCACTTTCTCCAGCCTGGTAGCTATGACCTTGGTGAATACCTTATATTCTGATGAGAGAAGAGCTATGGGCCTATAGGAACCACAGAGTTTTGGGTCCTTACCAGGTTTCAGCAGGACAATAATCAGAGCCTGTTCTAGAGTTTTAGGTAGTTGATGTATTTCAAGTGAGTGATTGAACATATCCATTAGCGGTGTTATTAAATTAGATGCAAATGCTTTATAGAAGTCCATAGAGAACCCATCTGGCCCTGGCGATTTTCCTGCTGAAAGTTTACCAATTGCATTCAAAACCTCCTGTTTAGTAATATCTGCCTCTAGGCTCTCCCGTGTCCCCATCTCCATCCACGGAACGTCCAGCCCCTCTAAGAAGTTAGTCAGTTTATGAGTATCGACCCCCTGAGAGGAATACAAGTCAACATAGAAGTCCTTAAAAATGTCATTAATACATTTGGGATCATGGACTATTGTGGCACCATCCCTGGTCTTAACTGAGGGGATGCATCTAGAGTTTTCTTCTTTTCGGATCTGCCAGGCTAATAATTTACCACTTTTATCGCCATGTTCGTAATATTGTTGTTTCGTTCTAGCCATAGCATTCTCGATCACCCTAGTGGTTAGCAGATTATATTCAGTCCTCTTGATGTTTAAAAGATCTAAAGTCGTATCACTATGAGTCTGAGAATGTTCCCTTTCAAGATTCCTAATCTCTGATTCAACTGTTTTGGTTTTCAGCATGTATTGTTTTTTTTCCCATGATGTATAGCTTATAGTCTCACCTCTCACATAAGCTTTTAAGGATTCCCAAACAGCTGTTGGCGAGGCAGTCCCTTTATTATTGCTAATAAAACTGTCCATTCTATCACTAATAAGTTTAACATAATCTACATCGTTAAGTAGGTGTGTGGGGAATCGCCAAAGTCTGAAATTACTAGTAGCGTTCTTTTGGGCCATCTGGAGCATGAGAGGAGCATGGTCCGAGTGAGTCATAGCTAGATATTCACATGAGGATATAAGGTGAAATCTGTCAGCATGAGTAAGAAAAATATCAATTCTAGAGTAGCTTTTATGAGCATGTGAGTAGAAGGAATACTCACGTACTGACTTGTGTTTATCTCTCCAGACATCTACAAGTTTAAAATCAGCCATTTCTTTTTTGAGAGTTTTCGCTGCTTGAGACAGAGTTTTGGGGTTAGAGGATGACCGATCTTTGGATGGATCCAGGACTAAATTCATATCACCACCTATGAAAAGTTCATTAGCATGACAAGTTAGTGTGAAAAGTAAACTTTGGAAAAATTGAGGGCAGTCGTAATTTGGGCCATATATATTAACTAACGTGATGGGTTCACCTGATAGGGAGCCTTTAAGTATCAAGTATCTGCCCTGTTTGTCTTTTTCAACATTATCTACTTGTAGAGGGACATTTTTACCTATCAGCGTGGCGACACCTCGGGATTGGGATGTGAAGGAGGAGTAAAAGGTCTGCCCTTGCCATTGGCGTGTTAGTCTAGCATGCTCAGCATCGGTTAGATGACTCTCCTGTAGTAGAGCTATATCTATTTTATGATTCTTAAGAAAGTTAAGTACCTTTCTGCGTTTTGACAAATCATTGATGCCATTAGTATTCCATGTCAAATACTTAAAAGCTACCGCTGTCATTTTTTCCCCCTAGATATCTATTTCTCCTATGAGGTGACGTAAGGTCCAGAAACAGGCAATAAATCCAGGCTATTGTTTTATCTAATGGATACATTTCTATGTCTTGTGTACAGAGTAAGAATGTAAAAGGAAAAAAGAACAAAAATAGACTAAACGGAAAAAAAAAAAACAAAAAAAAACAAACAAACAAGAAAACACCCCTCTTGCCCCACTCCCTCCCCAACTGAGGAAGTGCTGAACCCCTAATCTTCCTGACGCTTTCTTAACGCAGCTGAAACCTATATTGCTGCGTCATTGAATGGTGCCTAACCTCCTTAAAAATTAAGTAATCTATTAGCCATTAAGCCAAGTTCACACCAGAAAATTACAACTAGCCTATTTAAGGTGAGGGAACAATGTATGTAATAACAATTACCCAAAACAACGTCAATATACACAAGTAAGACCATGTCTGTCTTAATATGGTGATTTGGAACATTTTATAAACATAGTTTAAAACACAAATGCACCCCCCTAGTAACCTACTTACATCTGGGGTCCGCGATAAAGATGAACAAGTTTGAACAGTGTCCAGAAGGAGAGTGACAGCCAGGTTACAAGTCCAAAACGATGCCAACGGCAGACATGCAGTTACTCCAGGGAACAGCGACACCGCGTCGGAGCAAGAACAAAAATCCTCTGGCCAAACAGGTCTGTGTCATTCAAGCACTGTTGGGCGGTAAAATTGCACCAGCAGGGGAAATAAGTTTCTTCGGCCATCGGAAGTCAGTCCTGTCCATCTGCCGCTGATATAAGTCTTTGTAGATCACGGAACAGGGTCAAGATGCGTAATCCAGTTGACCTTGTAGTAAGTTAGACTTATGGCAGCACATCTGGGTGGTATCTCTTCAGATAATTTTCAGCAGCCTGTGGCGTTGTGAAGGTGCGCCGTCCCCCCTCCAGATCCATTATGAAAGTGGTTGGATGCAGCAGCCTGAAGGTGATGTTCTTTTCTTTGAGTTTCTTTTTCAGAGGTGCAAAGGCTTTCCTCTTCTTGTACAGGGCTGTTGACATATCTCTGAATATCATTATGGCCGAGTTGCCATATTGTAGCGAACTTTTGTTTCGGGCTGCCTCGGTGATCTTGACCGTGTCAGAGAAGCGGAGCAGCCGGATCACAATGGCGCGGGGTCTGGCGCCGTCTGTTGGGCGTTGTAGCAGAGACCTGTGAGCACGCTCCACTTCAAAGATTTCTCCTTCTAAGTCAAGCATCTTGGGTAGCCATTCTCGTATAAATGCTACCGTGTCCTTCCCCTCCACTCCTTCTGGAAAGCCGACCAGCCTCAGGTTCTTCCTACGGGCTCGGTTCTCTTGGTCATCCAGTTGTTCCCTCAGGTCACTCCGTTCGCCGTCCGTAGTTTTTTTGTAGTCATCCAACTCACACTGCATGGCGGCTAGCGCGTCTTCAAACTCACATTGCTTCCCCTCGATGCTCTTTACTCGGTGTCCAATAGCTTCGTTGTCATTGACGATCTTTTCCATTGTTTCAGAAAGCCTGTTTAAACGTCCCTCAATCATGGACTCGATCCTATTTATTCCTTTCTCCATTTCAGAGATGAACCACTGAGGCGCGTGCTGTGGAGGCTGGTCAGCTAGCCCGCCGCCGCTGCTAGCACTCGTTGACGGCACTTGCTTGTTCTTCTCATCTTTGTTTCCGTCGTTCTTTTTCGGTGGCATGGTCTCGTTTTCAGTGTTTCCACTTATTAGAGCACGGTTATCGTCAAGTTGACTTGGTGAAAAATCGGCAGAAGGCCAATGTCAGTAAGCTAGTAAGCGGAGCACGGCACCATGCGTCTGCTTCCTAAGCTTCCATAACCGGAAGTCCCATTAAACTTTTTTTTTTTACGAGTTTAAAAGCGTAATGTTATCCTAGTGCCTGACAAACGTCTTTTTTAATTACAATTATTTAGTCCAAAGAAGACTAGTTTTGTTTGTTGATGCTACTTTCCCTGTCCTTTTTGTTAACAAGAAAATTGGATTTTTGAAATTTAATATATTTTTAGTATCAGCACTTTTCCTGTTCTTTGTTCACAGAAATAGGGAAACTTAAATTAGATTTTTTTTGTTGCTATTATCACTTTGCCTGTCCTTGGTTTTAAATGGACAAAAACTATATTTTTCTTTGCTTTTGTGTCAACAGTACACTAATGTGCAGCAAAGTTTATTAAAATACTTTTTTTTGCATGAAGTGTCGATCTTAATTGTCTTTATTTTCAGTCATCACATGCGTCTAACAACCTCAAGCTAAATTTAATAGCTGTTGGCTAAATAAGAGCAATTGAGAATTTGTGTCATTCATAATCCGATTAGTCGATTAATCGTTTCAATAATCGATGACTAATCGACTATTAGAATAGTCGTTAGTTGCAGCCCTACTGTTAGCTCAGGTAGAGCCAAGCAGCCACAGGCTCGGAGCTGGAGTCGCGTTTGGCATCATTCGAGTCGAGTTGCTGGGCAGATGTCGTGGGGCACATCTGAAAGTGCCCCCCCACCCGATGTTAACTTTGGCCAGTGTGGTTCACGCTCATTGGTGTTTCCATGGCAACGGTCTTAAGCTTGGGCAGTTGCGCCCCGAGCAGAGACGGACGGCAAGAGAGAAGCATTTCACAGAGCAAGCACACAGACAGAAACACACTCGAATCAATTGACTCCAAAACAAGACTATAATGCTTGTGAGTCAAGTTTATTCACACACACATTCACGCTACTTTGCATATAAAATAAAATAAAATATATTGTTCCACAAAGTACAGATCTATTGAGCTTTCTGCACAACAGCGCCATCTGGCTCTGGTTGGGCAGTGCCCCACGTGCCCCTAATGTAGAAACGCCACTGAACTGCTTCACACCTATCGTTGTCTACATAGATACTGTTGAATTACCTGTCCATTAAATGCAACCATTGAGACAAATGAGATGCTTTTTTTGATGTTTGTAAATATATTGTGATAATATATTAATATCTCACCAATAACTAATTTGAGAAGCAGTGTAAACACGGGCTCTTAATTCCTAGGTAACACAAGTTTTGTCTTGGCAAACCTTGGTCTTACACTGCCCTCTAGTGATTTAATATTGCAGGTACAGCAGCTTCATCACCTTCATTTGGGTCTCCACACTTTGCGACCCAGCCATTAATAATCTGCATGATGAAAAGTCACAGTAATCTTATACCTACATTATCAATATCTTGAGACCCATTTGACAAAGTTTGACATTGTTTCGCAAAGTGGATGAGGAGGAATACTTCAAAGTGTAATACGTACCAAAAACAAGACCTTTCTTGATGCCACCAGGGGGCGCTATGATTTCAAGTAATAATTTCTGTGTAGATGTCATCAGGCCGGGACTGTTGTCTTACATGTCTAGTTTGGACTTGATTGGACCATGTATGTTCGAGATACAGATGCTCGTGTTTTGATGACGTGTAACCAAAGTTTGACGCCACGCCACGGTCACACGGTGTGACGAAAAATGAATCCCTAAATCACTTTCATCTCAATCTTGTTGTGATGACACTCATCTAAATTTTAAGTTTATCTGACGAAAGCTCTACAACAAGTACATCAAAGTAAAAATATGGAATATGACCAAAATGGCCACTAAATCCAAAATGGCGGGCTTCCTGTTGCATTTTTCATAATGCTCCAAGATGCTTTTTTTTACAATTAGTCACGATAAACCTGTGTTCCGATTTTGGTGCTCATTCGGTGCTCGGGCCCTAATAAAACAGTTCCAATGGCAGCCACACATGCCCTTGCCCCCCCCCATAGCACTGCCTCCACCATGTTTGACAGATGATGTGGTAAGCTTTGGATCATGTGCCATTCCTTTCTTTCTCCATGTTCTTATCTTCCTGTCAAAGTGTTACAAGTTAATGTTGGTTTCATCTGTCCAAAGAACCTTGTTCAAGAACTGTCCAGGCTTTTCAGTAAGTTTTCTGGCAAAGTCTAATCTGGTGTTCTTGAGTATTAAAAGTGGTTTGCACCATGTGGTGAACCCTCTGTATTTACATTCATCAGGGTGTCTCTTGATTGTAGACTTTAACAATGATATGCCTACCTTTTTGAGAGTGTTCTTGACATGGCTAGATGTTTTGAAGGTTTTCTTTTTCAACCAAAGATAGAATTTTGAAATCATCCAATTAAATGGTAAATGGTCTGTATTTATATTTATATAGTACATTTTCTTGTCTTGATGACCACTTAAAGTTCTTTTTCTCAAATATCTTGCCCATGGACACTTCGGCGGTATGAATGCAGAGATATCAGTAAAGGCAGGCGCATGCTTCTGCAACTGCGTCTGCGGCTTTTCACGCCGCTGTTGCAAAGGACTCGTTGTCATTCATGCTTTTCCAAGCGTTGCGCGTGTTACAAAGCAATTCCTCGCCACAACACTAAGCGGAGTAACATGTTTTGTCGAAGACGACCTTAGAGATGCCTTCTTTCTTCTTTGTCGACTGTTTATTTATATCGCCACTGCGGCTCCTCATAGCCTTTTTCTGGCGGACAAATCCGCCAGAAAAAGACGGGTTATACAAGTGGTCATACTTTCGGTTCTCTTCTGCCAAACGCTCTTCTATTTGGTCCATATTCGTTCTTCTAAAGCTTCCGTTGTTTCTGCCGGTATTATGGGGCATGAAACCGGAAATGCGACCCCTTGAAAGGATGTAGTTAGCAGACCAATCACAGCCTTACGGGCTGCGTGACGCTTACGGAGGTTTGTCTATAGTTAGAAAAATTGGGCGACGCACGTAAGCACGTAAGAAGGGATACATAAGCACGTAAGGGGCCCGGAAGGGCTCTTGCGCTTATGGGCCCGTGAAAATGCAGAAGCATGCACCGGCCTTTAGTCGTTGGGCTCTGTTAGCGCATTCCCCTCACTTGCATCGTTGATGTATGCTAGATGGGTACCAATGGTGTTTTGGGGTGGTTTTAATCACCTACTGCAGCGATTTCGTTTCTGACCTGACAAACTGACCTTTTAACCTGGTTACCAAATCAGGCAATTCATGGATTTCACCTATCCTAGGGTTAAAAAGAAACATTAATATCTGGTCAACAGTTTATTCTAAAGTTCTCAGGATGTTCTGGACAGTACTATAGAATAATGGAGACTCCTGTTTTGCAGGGATACATCTGCATCAATGATCAGCCACTCTTCCAACAGCAGCTATGATACATCAGTAGAGGCTCGAATCCAGAAGGAAGAAGAAGAGATTCTCATGGCCAATCGGCGCTGTCTGGACATGGAAAGCAGGTAATACAATCTTCACGTGCAACCTTCCTCAGATTTTCTCATGTTAATACAAATCTATCCTTTAAGTTGGGAAGATTATGTAATGCAGAATGCCAATTATTAGTTTCTGTGTTTAGGAGGTGGCTTTTTGTTCTTTTATGTGTCTTGAGGGAAAGTATATTTTAGCTCTTAATTAATCAAACAGAATAAAGCTGATAGCTGGTGTAAAGGTTAATTCGCCTTGGGCAATTAGGTGGGCATTAAATGGCCACCTAATTGGCAAGAAACCTGCCTCTACACCAGTTCGTATGAACTGCCTGTTACAGTGCCTTGCATAAGTATTCACCCCCTTTGGACTTTTGTACATTTTGTCATGGTATAACCACAGATTAAAATTTATTTCATCGTGAGTTTATGTAATGGACCAACACAAAATAGTGCATCATTTGGAAGTGGGGGGAAATATTACATGGATTTCACAATTATTTACAAATAAAAATCTGAAAAGTGTTGAGTACATATGTATTCACCCCCTTTACTGTGAAACCCCTAACAAAGATCTGGTGCGACCAATTGCATTCACAAGTCACATTTGCAAGTCACATAATTAGTAAATAGGGTCCACCTGTCTGCAATTTAATCTCAGTATAAATACACCTGTTCTGTGACGGACTCAGAGTTTGTTGGAGATCATTACTGAACAAACAGCATCATGAAGACCAAGGAGCTCACCAAACAGGTCAGGGATAAAGTTGTGGAGAAATATGAAGCAGGGTTAGGTTATAAAAAAATATCCAGAGCTTTGAACATCTCTCTGAGCACTATAAAACCCATCATAAGAAAATGGAAAGAATATGGCACAACCGCAAACCTACCAAGAGGAGGCCGTCCACCCAAACTGAAGAGTCGGACAAGGAGAAAATTAATCAGAGAAGCAACCAGGAGGCCCATGGTTACTCTGGAGGAGTTGCAGAGATCCACAGCTGAGGTGGGAGAATCTGTCCACAGGACAACTATTAGTCGTCTACTCCACAAATCTGGCCTATATGGAAGAGTGGCAAGAAGAAAGCCATTGTTGAAAGGGATCCATAAAAAATCCCGTTTGGAGTTTGCCAGAAGCCATGTGGGAGACACAGTAAACATGTGGAAGAAGGTGCTCTGGTCAGATGAGACCAAAATTGAACTTTTTGGCCTCAATGCAAAACGCTATGTGTGGCGAAAACCCAACACTGCCCATCACCCTGAGCACACCATCCCAACAGTGAAACATGGTGGTGGTAGCATCATGCTGTGGGGATGCTTCTCTTCAGCGGGTACAGGGAAACTGGTCAGAATAGAGGGAAAGATGGATGGAGCCAAATACAGGGAAATCCTTGAAGAAAATCTGATGCAGTCTGCAAAAGACTTGAGACTGGGGCGGAGGTTCATCTTCCAGCAGGACAATGACCCTAAACATACAGCCAGAGCTACAAAGGAATGGTTTGGATTAAAGAATGTTAATGTCTTAAAATGGCCCAGTCAAAGCCCAGACCTCAATCCAATAGAGAATCTATGGCAAGACTTGAAGATTGCGGTTCACAGACGGTCTCCATCCAATCTGACTGAGCTTCATCTTTTTTGCCAAGAAGAATGGACAAACCTTTCCTTCTCTAGATGTGCAAAGCTGGTAGAGACCTACCCCAAAAGACTTGCAGCTGTAATTGCAGCGAAAGGGGGTTCTACCAAGTATTGACACAGGGGGGTGAATACTTATGCACCCAACAGATGTCAACTTTTTTGTTCTCATTATTGTTTGTGTCACAATAAAATTTATTTTGCACTCCAAAGTACTATGCATGTTTTGTTGATCAAACGGGAAAAAGTTTATTTAAGTCTATTTGAATTCCAGTTAGTAACAGTACATAATGGGAAAAAGTCCAAGGGGGGTGAATACTTATGCAAGGCACTGTATGTTTGGTTTGTTTGAGCTGTTGAAAAACCTTTGTCAATATCTTAAGACATTCAACTATGATGAGACTGTGATTTTGGCAGCAATTTCAAACATTAGGAGTTAAAACAGTGATGTGTGGTATGTTATAGCGTTTTTTCAGTAAAGCGTCAAACTTATTGATCAAACAGTAATGTTACAGAACAAGGTCTGCTGTTGTTAATGACTTAAGAGGTCAGTTGAAATGTACAATGTATAAGGAAATTGAGGTGACTCATTCCTGGTCCTCTGTTTTTTTTTACCTAATCCAGGATAAAGAATCTGCATGCCCAGATCATAGAAAAGGATGCCATGATCAAGGTGCTCCACCAGCGCTCAAGGAAGGAGCCCATCAAGTCAGACCTACCGTCTGCAATGAGGCCCTCCAAGTCCCTGATGTCAATCTCCAACAGTGGCTCCGGTGGATCAGGACTGCTCTCTCACAGCTTAGGACTGAGTAGTTCGCCCATCACTGAAGAACGCAAGGACACCTGCTGGAAAGGCAGTCTGGGTAAGAACCAGTAGTCTTGACACAGAATGTGTGACACATGGGAGAACAACAGCTGAGTTGGTACTAGGGGTGTGAATTGGTTATAGACAGTTACTGGTAGCTATTGTGTAACTGTCGTTATCTTGATTAATGGCTGCTCTGTTCATTCACCAGGGCTTCTGCTGGGTCCTGAGTTTCGTACAGAGTCTCTCAGGACAGAATCAATCTCCTCATCCCCCTCCCCAGTGCTTCCCTCCACCCCGATGACCACAGGCCATTCAAAGACGGGCAGCAGGGACAGTTGCACGCAGACCGACAAGGGTCAAGGTCAGGATACCAGCAAGCCCAGCACTCCAGCAGTTCAGAGCATGACACTGCCTGCCCGCCTTTCCAGCCCCGGCCCCATCTACATCCCTGACCGCATAGCAGGTCAGATGATAATTAGAGCATCTGAACTTCTAAGGTTCTGATCACAATGGTATCTTAGGGCACTTGAGCAATACATTTCCAGCTCAGTGTCTTCTTCAAAGTGTGGTTTTAAAAGTGTTTGACCAAATGTAGGTTAAGGAGTGGATGTCACACTCAGTAAATTATAAATTATAATAGAAATTATTTCAGATACAGGCCTTTTTCCAACACTGAAGAGTCAGCACGGTCAGCAGTGAATATTCACTTAAAGTTCAGGATCATTAATAAGATGATTTACCCACAGACTTAGCTCCAGAGAGTTTATCTGGTCATTAATCAGAAAAATGTATTTGAATGGAGCCGAAACACTAGCAAGTCGTTGGCGTTAAGTGAGTAAATATTTTGTAGATGTTATTTAGAAGTCTAAGGGCCTGATCTGCTAAGATCCCAAATAAACAGTGCTAAATTGCGAGTTCATAATAACAGATTGAAGTAGGTGATCTACTAAAAATAAGTAAAAGCATGAGCACTCAGGCGTGACACTTGCGCCATTGTAACGCACCTCAGGAAGCTGGTCAGCGCTGTATCTGGTCTGACGATGGCCATCGGTGCCCTGGCAAGAGTGATCCAAGACGGGATACAGGCAGTGGTGAGGTCTCTCAATACAAGTGGTCCCACAAGAGAGCAGCCAGGGAATGGAGAGGGAGGAGGGCTCACCGAAGGAGATGAACGCACTGGAGACAAGCGCAACTTGCGAAAAAGAAAAACCCCAGTTCAATCAGGAGAGACTTGATTTCCAATTTACAATATTTATTTTACAAACGCACAGAAGAAATGTGAATGTTTTACAGCTTTGGCATTTTAGACCCCTGTGAGATGTCATCAGGATTACAAGGGGATGGAGCATAGCATTGAACAGGAATACCCCAACTGGGTCTAGACTAGGGTTGCAAAATTCCGGGAATTTTCAAAGTTGGAAACTTTCCATGGGAATTAACGGGAATGTACGGGAATTAACGGGAATAAACTGAAAATTGTGTGGGTAATTTATACTAACTGTATTTACCTTGTCATATACAGACATAAATATAAACCTTTTGTTTTGTAATAGGCTGATTTGAGCCCTGAGGAAACTTTGGGCACTTGACTATATGCTTCTGCATCTTTGTGTCATTCTTAACATAGGTCTTTGCACAGTATTTGCAAATGTACACAGCCTTTCCTTCTACATTGGCTGGGGTGAAATGTCTCCACACATGAGATAGTGCACGTGGAATTGTTATGTAGAATAAGATGAGAAAAAAAGCTTGTAAAAAAAACACTAATGCAATGCCACAGATATAAATAGTTGGCCAAACAATTGGAATCGTCTTTAAAAATATTTTACAATTGATGGATAAATTAATAGAAATAGGCTAGATCCTCGGTTCCCAAACTGGGGTACAGGTACCCCAAGGGGTACGCGAAGTGGTTCAGGGGGTACGTGGGGAGAACATTTTATCTGCGTTTTCAAAGTGAAAAAGCCCATTACATTTTCAAACTGAGCTATAAATAATCGTGCAATATTAAATAGTCTGAATAGCCAACTCGCATTGCCAAAAATACCCATATTCAGCAAAATAATTACACTGCCAAAAAAAGTTACAGGTAGGTTAGTGACCGTTAGTCAAAACTAGGGATGGGCATAATTAATCGACAATCGATTAATTGATTGATTGAATGTCTGAAGGGGTACGAGACTGTAAAAAGTTTGGGAACCACTGGGCTAGATGAACAGATGAATAATCCTCAATAAGCATGCTAATATATTTTCCCCAGTAATATCATCGAAACTTACCTGACTAGTCCTGCACACTAGTGTGCAGGATGCTGGGAATTATCTGTATATGTGATGGACAAATGCACAGTGCAGGGTTGAAATTCAACGTGCAACGTGTGCTGCATTCCAAACATCTTTAAAATAGAGTTTTGAATGATATTTTTATTGCCCAGCGTTTAAATTGCTTTTTTTTTTTTTTTTATTTCCTAAATTCCCGAGCTTAATATTCCCATGGAAAGTTTCCGGAAAGTTTCCGGAAATGTTCCGCCCCTTTGCAACCCTAGTCTAGACACTGGTGGTGGTTCATTAGTCAAACGATTTGTTTTGGATAGCCCATATTCGTGAGAATTGTCCTATTGGACACCAATAGGGACATCCTCTGCCCTTAACCCTCAACAAGAGTAAGGAAAAACTACAAAAACCTCCTTAAAAAGGAAAAACGTAGAAACCTCAGGAAGAGCTGCATGCGAGGGATCCCTCTTCCAGGACGGACAGAAGTGCAATGGATGCCACAAGTAATAAGTATATTGTCAGGCAGTTTGTTGCTTTTTTAGTCCGCGATCAGCTCCCACCATGATCGGGTACCGCCGTAATCACAATCCACTGACACTATTGGGATCCATCATCAAGGTCCATGATCGCTCCCAACAGGATGTAAGATTATGCATATAATCAGTTGAGGTCGGCATCCAGAAGAGGTGATGAATATTTCTACTAGAGACTGGAGGAGATTGGGGTGGAGGAAGGGTTATGCAAGTCACTGAAGGACGGCTGACTGCGGAAGAGAAGAGAAGGGATTTTTAAAGTTTGACAGGTTCTGAATGATTGGCCGAAGAGACCGCGCCAGACCTGATTAGACATTAAGGAACACCCACAATCAGCTGATCACTATGCAGGTGAAGTCCTCCATTGGGCTTTCCTGGATATTTTAGGAATGCCCACGATCAGCTGATCGTCTGCAGGTTAAGTCTTCCTCACTGAACTTACGCTAAGCTTCATTTAAAAATGTATTGTATGCAAAGAGAGGGAAATAGAAAGAAATAATGAATATCAATGTAAATATTTCTTTAGGTTTGATGTAAATTTTCTGTTGTTTTGGGGCTGTGATGCTCAGTTTTGATTGGCTGCAGCCATCCTTGTGCAATGCTGTGCAGATTAGCACCTACCTTTCAAACATTAAATATAGATGAAGTCACAATCCCTGCAACTATTTACAGGCTTTGTAAATCACAATGCGTGAGCTAAATTTTTGCATCTACTCCTCCCAAAATAAGTAGAAACACCGAACATTACATATTCCACGGTATCCGCGGGGTCTTGAAAAGTACTAAAAGGTGATATATAAAGTTAGGGAAAATCCAGACCCTTGAAAAGTATTAAAAAGTCTTGAATCTTTTTCGAATTCAAGACTGTTTAGCCAATGGTTTTTTTCCTCTTATACTGTCAGGCCTCAGCCGAAAAATGACACGAGAGATGGTTATTGAATCGGGAGATCGCTCTCGTTTATTTTCCTTCGCACTTCTCTCTCGACAACACCCCCTTCCGTTAGAACCCCCCTTCAAAACAAGAGTCCCAACCAACACCTTGCTTATAACAGGAACTACACATCAACCTTCCACAATAAAGCCACTAAATAAAATAGCTTACAGATGTGTTTTTTTCTCAATCTGTATAGCATATTTGTCAAAAGTTGTTAAAAGTTTATGTGAATTCACTTATTCTAATCCTCAAAACAACGCAACAAAAAAATACCTGGCGTTCAAGCGGGGACGGGGCTCGAGCGGGCTCAGAGCGCGAATTGCGCGAGTCGTTGAATCTTCCATGTAGGATGGCTGGCTGCGAACAGTGCGCTATAAATTATTTATATTGCCGCGATGGGTAAGTGTAAATTCGCTGGGTCGTGGCTTGAACACGAGCCGTTCAAGCCCTGGCTGAAGCCCGTCTCTGGGAATGACCGGGAGGCGTACTGTGCGTTCTGTAAGAAGAAAATTAGCGTAACTTCAATGGGGATTAATGCGCTCCGGTCCCACATGCTAGGAGCAAGCCACAAATCCGCTGCGACACACAGACAGCAGGTGTCAATCGAGCATTGGGCAACACCTTCCTCGGTTAATGTTGTTACACCGCCCACGACGAGTACAGTTCAGACAGCTGAAGCTGGTAACGTTACTGCTAGCGTAGCTAACGTTCACTCAGTTGCCGCCGCAACAGACCTCAGAGGGACGCTGGGAGCCACACCTACGCTGGGCGCAGAAGTGTTGTGGTGTCTGGACACCACTGTGAAACACCACTCTCTAACATCAAATGAAGGCATTTCAGCAATTTTCCAAGAAATGTTTCCCGATTCGGTAATCGCCAAGACGTTCACCTGCGGCAAGGACAAAACCGGGTACATAACAAAATTCGGATTAGCACCATACTTCAAGCAAGAGCTTGTTGATGGTGTCAAAAAGCTGGGCAGTTTGTGCTAATGTTCGATGAGAGCCTCAAATGAGTCCACAAAAAACAAACAGCTCGATGTCCACGTTCAATACTGGGAGGATGACAGAGTCCAATCCAGGTACCTTGGATCTCAATTCTTGGGACATGGCAGAGCCCATGACTTGTTGCATCACATCAAAGTAAGTGTATCTCCGAGCATTTTTTGTTTTGATAATTAAATGTTGTGTTGCTGTGGTTGGTTGCTGGGATACAGATTTGACAAATTTTCTTCGATTTAGAATTGCATTTAAGTTACAATTTAGCATGTCAGCAAATTGTTCCACTCTTTGGGAGTGCAGTTGTCTAATTATGCAATTAACATTGACTTGAATGGCTTGGAAGTAGCCAGAGTAACATGACCTGGATGTAAAATATTCACACAGTTGGTCAATAGGTCTAGTGTACAAACAAACAAGATAATTGCACAAATTTCACAATAATTGTTCAGTACCCTTGTAATTTGTTTGAGCAAAATCTAGGTTTATATTGTATTTTCTTTTCAGGCAATTAGAGCAACACAAAATCACGATTGCTACAATAATTTTATTTAAAATAACTAATTTTAATGCAATTATAAGTTAGAATCTGGACAATAGTTCTACCTTACTGTCTGAATGCCAGTGTATTTCAAGAATAAATGTTCATGGATTATTGTCATTAATAAACTTACTGCCTTGTCAACCCACAGGAATGTGTTGCAAAACTGAATATGAGGCACCTTATGTCCATCAGCATGGATGGCCCGAATGTCAACTTTAAGTTGGTGGAACTTCTCCAGAAAGAACATGCAGAGCTCTATGGAGGTGCTCAGCTGGTCCTGGTTGGAAGCTGTGGTCTTCACACCCTCCACAACGCAGTAAAGGCAGGCTTCACCATGTGGCATCTGGAAAAGCTCCTGAGAGCAATGCACTTCCTCTTCCACAATGTTCCTGCAAGGAGAGAGGACTTCACTAGCCTGACTCAGTCCTCCAGCTTCCCACTACCATTCTGTGGCCACAGATGGGTTGAAAATGTCCCTGTGGCAGAGAGAGCAGTTGAGGTTTGGCCAATGCTACAGATGTATGTGGATGCTGTCAAGAAGAAGAAAGTCCCAAACCCTGCCACTGCCTCGTATGACACCATTGAGGCAGCACAAGGGGATCCATTTATCATTCCCAAGCTGCATTTCTTCCTGGTGATTTCCAGGACCTTCAACCCCTTCCTGACAAAGTACCAAACCGATGAGCCAGTGCTGCCCTTCTTGGCCAAAGACTTGGCTGAGCTGTTGAAGGTACAAATACAGTAATTTAACTGAATTGGATTAATCTATATTAAAAGGAACACTCTGCCAATTTTCATAACAAATCAGTAGTATATCCAAATAGTTTAAATCAACAACTTAAAATCAACTCTCAATAACTGGCATAAGTAACTCTTCACTGATTTTGGATATACTACTGATTTTGTAATGATACAAAGCAGAACATTTCTTTAATTGTTCTGTCACTCATTACATGTCTTTTTTTTTTTAAGAGTCTACTGAAGCGGTTTGTGAAGAGGGAACTCCTACAGGATGACTCGCCCCTGAAACTGACCAAAGTCGATGCAGCTGATAAGGCAAACTGGGTCTCCACTTTGAATGCTGACATAGGCCTGGGTGCAGAATGTGCCATCAAGGTAATTTTGATATATTCATTTTCAGGGTTGCATGTATGCCACTATCTCCCCCCCCGGGGTAGTTTCAAATAAATATCTACTTAAAGTCTTAAAGTTCAATGAGTGTATATACAGTATACAAAGCTTACCGTCTGCTCCATTTATACTCTGTTCCATAAATAAATCAGGCACTTCAGAGCAAGCCAGGAAGCAAGGTCAGTGAGCTTTCTGTGCTCACCTTCAGGAGAGAATGTATGCAGGGCCTGGCTAACATGGTTAAGAAAGTGCAGGAGAAAAGCCCCCTGAAATTCCCAGTGGTCAGGAACATCGCATGCTTGGATCCCACAAAGATGAACACAGATCCAGAGTGGTGCATCAGAAAGATGAAGAATATAGTCCAAACATTCCTGCAGGACAAGCAGTTGGCTGGAGGCATTTCAGCTGGTACAAAAAATATGGTCTATGGACAATAGAAGTTGATACGTAACTGTATTTCCTATAATACTGTCCCAGGCTTTTATTTACCTAAATGACTGAGGGTACCAGTCCTTTATTCAAAGCAGGGTCAAAGAGACATGCCTTTATTTATAATTCCCTGTGTTTGATAAGTAGAGTTGCTTATATTTTAGTACCACACAAGGCTAACAGGCATCAGGAGTTACCAGTAGGTAGTTAAGTGCGCCCTCACTTTGCCTGTACTTAGGGCCAGCCTTTATTTGTTTGTGTCGACCACGTCCCCGGCCAAACCAAGGCTGTATGTTAATAGTATCAATGTGCAGGACCTTTTAATTTGCGTGTATTCTTGCGTAAACATTGTGAAACTGAAATAACTCTTTCTGAAGAAATCTACATTACACTATTTACCTTTTTTATGTGCACAGATGCTGTGAGAAATGTATTTGTCAAATAAATGATGAAGCAGTTTACTGGAATGAAATTGAATGACCTATGACTAATAACTTCTTTTACTTCTCTCTTTTCCCTGTAAATTCTGTAGGTGATGTGATCGTCCAACAGTTCAAGAGCTTTCTTTATGTTGAGGGTAGAGATGAGAGATTCCTCTCCTTTCAGCCACTGAAGCAGCGAGTTGATGTGTTCCTGCACTCAGTAGTTAAGTCCTACCCTGAGCTTTTAATTTTCTCTCAGAGCCTGCTACTTCTGTCCCATGGACAAGCCACGGTACAGAGAGGATTCTCGATAAACAAGCATGTTGAAACCTGCAACATCCAAGAGGAGTTGATGGAAGCTCTGCGCTTGATCTGTGACAAGGTCAGTGTCTGTGGGGGGGTTCTGCAGGTACCCATCACAAAGGAACTCCTGGCTTCTGCAGCCTCCGCAAGGTCCAAATATAGGAATCACCTGGAACAAGAACGGAAGAAGAGAGAGACTGCCAAGCAGGGACTCAAGAGGAAAGCAGTCGTGGATGAGCTGGAAGAGCTGAAAAAGAAAAAGAAAGTCCTAACAGAGGTTTGCTAATTCCTGCAAAAAGTTGCGGATCAGCTGGCAGAGCAGGCAGAGGGAAAGTCTGGATCGCTAATGGCTCAGCTGATAACAAAGTCAAACACCCTCAGGAGAAGGCACAAGGAAAAACGCACTGAGCTGGTTGAAACTGAAAAGTTGTTGGAAAACAAAGCAACTGAATTGAGGCACATGCCATGAATCCTATTTGTAAGGAGTGAGCACTCCCACAGCTCAGTTCAATGTTCAATGTTCAATGTACAGTTCAATGTTCAATGTTTTCACACATACATTTCTGAGTTCTATAAATAAACTGTGCCTTTTGGCTTAGTACCTCAATTTATTCTTTTGAGCTTTATTCATTCCTGGCTGAATCTGAATTATGTTGTGTTGATACAGTGCTACATAGAAGTTCTGGAAAAATTGTGTCGCTGATGTAACCGGTTACAGCTCCTGGTGGCGCTGGGGTCTTGAAAAATATTAGAAGGGTCTTGAAAAAGGTCTTGAAAAGTATTGAATTTAATCTCAGGATTGCTGCATATACCCTGTATTCATTAAGGCAAACGTACTAAATGGATAGCCCATGTTATTCAGCACGCATCCTAAGTGTGCACCATTAGTAGATCAGCTTGCATGTTTTTCTTTGTGGGTGTAATCAAATAAAAAATTGAATCAAGTTAATCACACATTTAAAATACTACTATTTACAAGTACAGTGTTTGAATAAAGAAATGTATAACAAACTGGTCAGGGCTTTTTTAAACTTAATTTGACACCTCAGCCAATTATAATATCCTAATTCACTGAGCAACAACACCCGTAAAAAGCTAACCTAATAAGCAGACAACCACATCAAGTTCAAAAATAACTGCTTGCCTGTAAATAATTTGTAAAATTACATTTTACCCACATGAATTTTACATTGAGTAGGCTTAAGGTTTAAAAAGAAAATGAATGCCAAGGTGTCTTTGAAGATACAAAGTAACAGTCCCTTTTCAAACTCTACAATGAATAACATTACTTGATACTTGTGAACTTGGGTCAAATGACTCCATTCATGAAGTCTTCCTTTTCTTTTAACCTGCTCATCACGGGCTCTGTAGTAAGCACGCCTCTGAAATTGGGCTCTACTCTATTACTACACAGAGCTTTAACTGATTAAAGTGCCTCATCATAAGACAGACTAAAAAGTACCATGGAGTGCTTGGCATTGCCCACAACATCCATAATTAAGAGATTAAGATACATTTATTTATCCCAAACACAGGCACACTCATGCAATTGTAGGGAAATTTAATCTCTGCTTTTAACCCATCTGGTGAAGGACACAGAGCAGTGAGCAACCATGTACGGCGCCCGGGGAGCAGATGTTGGGGGAGTAAGGTGCGTTGCTCAAGGGCACTAGACAGGGTAGGGAGAATCCTCCTGGATTTTTGGACAGGTTGGACAGGCCAGGTTCGTCTTTTAGTTTTTTCTCCGTGGAGTCGAACCAGAGACCTTTTCTGCCCATAGTCCCAAGTTTCTGCCACTAGTCCACCGCCTCCCAACTGAACTGCCAACTTAAATAGAAGACAAGCATATGAGAAACTGTTAACTTCTGCTACAAAGTAAATATAAACAGCTTGTCTGTAAACTGTGAGGTAATATTTCACCCAAATAAAGTCAACATTACATTGAGTGGGCTGAAATCTGAAAAATAAACTGAATGTCATAAATGCCTTAAAAGAGACAAAGTGAACAGTCCTTTTCACATAATTCAATATCAATAACTGTGTAAACGTGTCTACTTTTCTTTTAACCAGTTACTCAGGCAAACTAGCTTGTCGACATTTTCAGAAGCTGACCTCTTCTTCTGTACAATGTGGCCTGCCAACATAAATAGTCTCTCACACGGCACTGTTGAGTAAGGTGTGGCCAGGTGCTTTTGTGTAAGATGTGCCAGCCTACCATGGGAACCAGTGTGTGCTGACCACCACTGTAGTGGACATGTGTCTATGCTGCCATTTGACTCTGCCCTATACCTTTCCGGAGTTTTGTCATTGGAAAGTGCCTCCACATCAGACTCTGACCCCAACAGTAGGAGAGCCACTTTCTTTTTTGGTGGCTCTGGTTCCATTTCCTCGCTGCAGGGATGTGATCAGTTTCTCTGTCCTTCTGCATCTGACTCAGCTTTTGCCACACCTCTTCCCTCTCTGCTGGGCAGGCACCTGAGGTACTTGAATCTGGGATCTAGAGCTGTTGCTACCTTTAACCATGACAGGTTTGTGTTCTCCTTTCGTGTGTTGAGGTCCCCTTTGAATGCAGCCTTTCAGCGCACTATGTAGGCAGGGATAAACATCTGAAATCTCCATTGTATGCAGAAGGTGGCAGAGTGGAGGCAGGACCACAGAACAGGACACATGTTTGTCATCCTTAAAGAGCTCTGTCACATTTTTCATTCATAACATCCATATACAGGGTTCGTACGGTCATGGAAAACCTGGAAAAGTCATGGACTTTTAAAATGTGGAAAAAAATAATCTCCCAAAAGTTTTGGAAAGTCATTGAAATTTGTTATATTCATATTTTCATGTCGTTCATTTTCGGAATGGGCACAATAAATCGACGATCGATTAATTGATCATTAAGAATTTCGTCGATGACATTCTTTTTTCATCGATGAAAACTATTGCATGTTCGCTATGTGGCAGGAGGTCGGAATATCCGAGCTGCCCTGAACGCAGCCCAGTGAGGATGTTAGCAGCTGGAGGAAGCAGCCCGGAGCTAACTCCGCTGCTCGGCTTCATGTGCGCACATGGACCCTCATTCCACGCGGAGGGGAACCCGGACAGACCCGGGTCTGGGTGAGGGGTTCCGGGAGTGAGGGCGTGACAACAACCGGACTGAGTGGTCGAGAACCGTCACATCGAGCTAGCTCTCAGCGGCTAGCTGCTCTCTCATATTTTCAGCGCATATTTTCAAGTGTAACCATTGAACTGATCCCGTTTAGCTGCCACAAGAGTTGTTCATCTTGTAATAAAGACCTCAATGAGGAAACACGCTCTGTTTCTTTATTTTCACTGCATTTTAATATAGCCAATAAAGAGTAAATTTTAATATAAAAATATTACTGATTAATCTAAAGTCGATCGTCAAGTCTCCCGACGATCGATTAAGACAATTTAATCGAATGCCCATCCCTAGTTCATTTACGCTAAGTTTTAAATAATTAATTTGCTTTTAAAGAAATACGCTAAAAATGCCTTGGAATTCTCATTGTTAGTTTGAATACTACATTTTGTCACTTTTTCGCGTATACACCGAGATTTCACAAAATGTTCGGTCATGGAAATTTGGTTTAAAGTTATTGAAAAGTCCTGGAAATCCATTGGTCAAAATGTGTATGAACCCTGCATATAGTGGACAGGCCTAAAATTATTTCTAAAAGAAAATATATTAATAATAAATGAGTTGAGACTAGGTAAATCACTTTACCTGCATGGCTCCAGCAGTGTTTCTATATATGCTAGCCTGTCATATTCAGCTGAGGTTAGCGTGGCCAAGTTGTGCTTCTGCTGGGCCAGCGTTGCCTTAAGTTGCTCTTTGTTGTGCTGGATACGCTTTATCATCTCCAGTGTTGAATGGTAGACTCCTTGCTGTCGCTATCATATATCGAGCACTATCTGTTCCAATAGTGATGACCTTGTCCGTTATCCCCCACTCTTTAGCAACGTCAAGAAACTGGCGAGAGCATGCTTCGGCGAAATGTCTTTTCTCTGTTTTCACTACACCTAACGCAAATGAGTGTGTAGCGTACGTTGTCTAAATTGAAACAATATAAGAGTTGGGCTCCAGACAGGGATTATTCACCTGCCAACCTTTATAATATATCCCGGAACGACAGGAAACCCGGATAGCTCATTTACCTAACTACACAAAACATCAAAGGAAAATAAATCACAAACCATAAATTAGGTTATCAGTATCTCTTCAATTATATTATTTACTCAAGGTAACATCAAATCAAATACGTACGATAGATAAACAGAAAAAAACCCTCTTTTAAACCAAAATATTCAGTACTCCATGAAATCAAATTCTTTTCACAATAAGAACAATTAACCGTCCCTTCAGAAAAAACGTGGAAGAAACTTTCATTAAGAGTTCATATTCAAGGGTTAGTTGGTGTGTGTGTGGGGGGGGGTTGTTGGAGAGGGGAGTGAAGCCTGAAACATGCTTCTGCGACTGCGTCTGCGTCTTTTCACGCCGCTGTGGCGCAAGACTCGTTGTCATTAATGCTTCCCCAACCGTTGCATGTCTTACAAAGCAATTCCGCGCCAGAACACTAGGCGGAGTAATGCTTTTTGTCGAAGACGACCTGAGAGATGCCTTCTTTGTGGGTGTGGCAATTGTTGTCGACTGTTTATTTACCTTCTACCAGTCGTGTTCTCCATTACAAACACACGGTGAACCATGGCAGAGAGTGTATTCACGATTCCAACCGAACAACAATTGATTGAGATGGAGCTGCTGGACATTGAAGAGCAACTTCTTATAATTAGTCATCCGTTGTTTCTGCCTGTATTATGGGGCATGAAACCGAAAATGCAGCTCCAGAAGGGATGTAGAGCAGACCAATCACAGCCTTGCGGCTGTGTGAGCTTGCGGAGCTTTGCCGTAAATTTTAGAAAAAAGGGGCGACGCCCGTCAGCACGTAAGAAGGGATACATAAGCACGTAAGGGACCCGGAAGGGCTCTTGCGCTTACGGGCCCGTGAAAACGCAGAAGCATGTTTCAGGCTTTAGGGTCCAATGAAAAGGTGCAGTAAGGGAAATGTTTGTTCTTTGTTTTGGAGGCCCTTTATCTCCAGGTAGAGAGAAGATGAGGGGGGGAATTTTCCAGAGCCAAGAGAGCTTGGTGAAGCCAGGTGAGTGTCAAGAGTGGACTTATCTGGTTTGTTCCATCCAGGACTGAGGGAATCGTGTTCTGATCCAAGCAGGTTAGATGGGTTTAAAATCCACTTACGGCTCCAGGGATTAGCTTCTCTTCCTCAGGGTCCAGGACGTTGGTGCCATAAATCCATCCAGTTCTTGGTCAACTTTCTTTAACTTGTTTAGCTGTTTTTGTTTCTCCTTCCTACAGTCACTCGCCTTCACCTGTTTACACTCCATACTCCTTTGTTTGAGTTTCCCTCCTCTTTTTTCGTCATAGGCGTGTCACCTTTATTATCTTCCTCGCCCCTCCTTTTCCTGTTGAGGCCTAAAGGGCCATTCTGTCCTTTTAGTTTTTCAAGTGCAGCTGCCAATTATCATCTATTAGATGTGCTGTTATGCCAAGGTAGTTATGGGTGCTTACTGATGTCGAGTGGTCTCCTGTCAGTGCAATAAATGAAGCTCGTGCCAGCTGCTCCACTTTCATTGCCTTTTCACTTCCATAGAGTTCATGGATTCTTGTGACAATAGTTCCCTTGAAGGCGTTTTGTAGGTTAGTCCCCTGAGGCGATCTGGATAATGTCTCGAAGCACCTTGTCTTCAACTATGTGGATGGGTCTGGAGTCTATTGCGACCCATTAAGCGATAGCATTAGTTAGCTTAGTTTTTGTCGTTTTGTTCACAGAGCCGGTTCTGCTGCATTCCGCCAGTGTAGCTTGACGAGCATGGCTTGATGTCGTCTAGGTGTTAGCGTCTGTGTTAGCAAAGATTGTACTTCAGACTCGTTGTACTACGATGGAAAGACAGTTCATCACTGCAGTATGTACACATAACTTTGGTTTTATTTATACTCCCATTCCAAAGCGTTTTTAATCAAAATTTGCCGTTAAGCACACCAGGGTCATCATGGTCATACTTGGTGATATGATTAATTTGCGTCCCAAAAAAAAAAAAACGAGTTAAGGTTTCCAGATTAATTACAAGCGTCAAAGCGTTAACGTTAACAGCCTTAGCTTTAACACACGCAAACCTTTAGTAGATCAGGCCCTATATGTTATAAACAAGCTGAACTTAAATTCTGCCTCTTCTGACTTTCTGATGTTCCTTGTCCTCCTTGTGTAGATGTGGCGGCGTTTCACAGCAGCACCCTGGAGCGGAGGCAACCTGTCCAGTCCCACCTACAGCAACAGCTCCACCCATTAAATCCATCCATCCAACAGGAACTGGACAATGACATGGTGGAGATCCTCATCTGATAGAATGACCTCTCGAAGAAAACATATAAATGAAGATGGCAGTTAAATTAGAACAAACACAACAACATGTAAATCATCCTGGCTCATTCCAAACACCAGCTGACCCTCATGAGACACATTTTCTAATCTTTACACACGCATGCATTCAAACACATTTTCTTTATCATTTCACCAAATCACTGTTTGTTATAGTCATATGAAAAACCTATTAAAAGATAAAAGCAGAATTGTGATAACCTCTGCTTTTCCTAAACTTGAAGTGGAAGTTTATGGCCTTATATTTATCTTTATAACTGTGATGGTGATAATGAACTTAGGGACTTATGTTTGAGGTTTAATGAAAGTCTTTGAGAGTTTTCATTCCTTTTGTATTCTTGAAAAAGTTGACAGGAATAATGAGATGGAATTTAAACAGGGTATTTACTGGGTGAAAATTAGGCAGAGGTGGTACCGTCAGACCTTGCAGGGGTGGGGGAGCCATGCACAGCTCCACTTCCCAGGTACAGTGCACTGAGCAGGGGCAAAGACCCAGGGACCTCTGACCCCTCCACTGCCCAGGCTAGAGTGAGCACATCCCTGCCACAGCGCCACCAAGCCTTGGGCAGACACCCAGGGATCGATAAACAGCTCCACTAAGTCCGCTTACAGTGTTCATTTTGGGTATTTTCATAGATGTGTGTACCGTAAAAAAGTTATATTTTACAGTTGTCTCTGTCACTAATTTACTGCCCCTCTCTGTGTCTCTATCATTTTTGCACTGTGCACTGCCAACCGAATCAAGCCAAACTGAGCCGTCCTGCCATCTCTTACGGCTCTCCATACATTGCCGAAGTTCACAAATTCTGTTGTTTTTACCCAGTCTAAGTTTACACATGGGTCTGATGACACAGTTTGTGTGAGTGTGTCTGGCTGTCTGCTTGTTGGCAAGAGAGGAAGAGAGCGAGCGGAGTTTGAACAGCTCTGAAGAAAGATTTAACTAATTTGGTAAAAGTATGGATCATTTTGTGGTGATCAGTGTTTATGTTGTGGCGTCATTTAAAATAAATCAATGTTTAACCTGAAGAACACAAGGAACGCACTTTGTTTATAGTAATCAACTGCTTATAATGATCCATTTGGCCCAGGATAAACATGATCACTACAAGCTGTTTCCACTGTACTAGAATTTTGTCGAGAGGCGGCATAAAATTTGATGGAGGCAGTTGCCTCACAATACTCTATGCAGTAAAAAAAGACCTGATATATATGTATAAAAAGAGTAGACCAAGCTCCACCTAAAAAAGGAAATTTCGCTCATTATCTACTCACCCTTCAGTGAACTCTCCCTTTTAAGGTAAAATATTTAATTTCTTTGTTAGTATTGCATGAGTCCCAGTGGTTGGTGACAAAGGTTTTGTTTGAATGCAATACTTTTTGACCTGGGGGGTTGTCATAAACCATAATACTTTCAGCAGATTTTAAGAACTTTCTAGAGGCTTACCATCTAGCATTTTTCTTTCATAACATGCAAACGATGCCTAGAAATTAGACTAAACAAAGCAGCTTGTTATTTGAACATGTGACAGATCTGTAAACTATCTCATGCAGTGTTGCTGGAGCCTGGTTAGCTCCTTTGGACCAAATGTCTTGGCTGCCTTTTTGTTGCATTTAATTGCACTAATTATCTTTGAAGTGTTTATTTTTTGCTATTTTAATTCTTTATTACTTCTGACATTAGGTATTGTATTTATATGTAATGTATTACTGTAGTTAGACACAGCACTTGCATAATCAGAAATGATGTCAAATATAAAACATTAATTGTATATATAGTTTTACATAATGTAAGTACTATATTGGTCTTTGTAACTGTGTGACATGGTGGAATCTGAGAGTTGAACCTTACAGTTGTGTTACATTTCAAGAACTGTTAGTGAGATGTGATGTCGCCTGTATGATAGAAGACCCCTTTTTCCTGCAAAATAACCTCAAGATAAAGTCCTCACGGTTCCTCCTGAAACAGCCCCCGACTAATAGATGTAGTTGGTCGGTCACAGGTCGTCTCAAACAGGCAAATGCTGATGCAGAGGTGACCATGTAAAGGAGGGAAGTTTGAGTGTTTTGGAAAGGTGACCACTGGGACTCTCCGCAACAAGGTTGCTGCCTACATGACCCCACTGGTTTGGGTCACTGTCAAGTGACAGAGACTCTTTATGTAATGAATTCAGTATTTCACTTACCATTGTTAAACAACAGTATGGAGGAGATTTGCTTTTAGTATGATGCACGTAATGGAACAAAACTGACAGATGTACACTTTATTATTAATAGCCACTTATGTGACCGTACCTACTACCCACATGACTTGTCAGTATATAAATGTTTTTTTTTTAATTCATTCAAATAAACACCAGCCTTGGCACTGTTACGCAGTGTTACACTATGTCTGCTCCTCCATCAGAATGTTAAATATGATTTCTGTTGTGTTATCAGATAAAGACAATCTACTTTACACTATGCATTATATAATGCTTTGTTGACCAAAGGTCACAGAATGGATTCAAATCTGCAGATAAAATTATTCTGTAAAGTCAAGAAGAGCTCAATCCTCAAAATGTTCATATTTCAGTCAGATGAAATAATGTTCAAGTCCCTCTAAAAACTTCAAGATATTAGCAGGAAATTAAAGTTTTTTTAGTGGTGACTGGTAACCTGGTTGACCTATTCCAGGATACAATGTAGCAATATATTTTTTATGTGTGTGGTTAAATATTTCGGATGAGGTTAATATATTCTAATTAAATATTTCAACTGAAAACCAAACCTTTTTGACCAAATATCTATTAATGGTCAGCCAATGAATGTTTCAAATTTAGATGGTCAGTAGTAGCATTTCATGGCGAAGACACACTGATATGTTGTAAGTTACCTGATGAAATAAGGACTCAGACCACTACTTAACCTCCTCATCAAAAATGATGTTATTTTTTTCTCAACAGAAATCCACATTCCTCAATTGAGATCATGTGAAAATCAAGTTGCTTTCCCTTTCTCGCACAGAATATGCAGCAACCTGTATTTTGAGTGAAACATGTTTATTGCACTCATCACATTTTAGCTCACTGTTGAATCCGTCGCCGTTTTAGTATTGGTTAATAGATATGTTGACAAATTTTGCCATCACTAGCACGTGAAGCTTCCTTCATACTGATATTGTTAAATGTCTATCAATGTGTTGCCATGTGTCCTGTTCGGCTTAGCAAAAAGTTTAAAGACATCTGACCGTCTGGGAATCACAAAGCGTCAGGTGGAATCAGTGTAGCTGGCTAATGTTAAGAGTGCAATCTTCACAAAGTAATCATTTGAAAAGCTGCTTTATCTTCACATTGACCATAGAGAGTTTGGTTTCAGAGTTAAATTGGTTTCCTCAGCCCAGACCCATATGAACTGGTCCCTTTGAGCAAAACAAACTCAGTATTTGTGCAAAACTGAATTGACCCTTCAGTTAGTGGGATTCTCAGGCTTAGACCAAACACATTTCACTGCATGTTTTTTGTGTGACTTATTTTGAGTAGCAGCTTTTATTGATCAGACAGAAACATGCAATGTGTACGGTTAGGGTCAGACGAGTTCTGTGTCATTAAAGCATCGAATAGTCTAATCTTGGGAGTTAAATATTCTGTGTTATGACTCCAAGAAAGTTCAGGGAACGACCTGAGAATAAGGATGTCAGCAGATACTCACATTTGAGAAGTTGGAACCAGTCAAAATTTATTTGTGACAAAATCAATTATTAACACCAATAAAAACCAAGTCATTGTTGACTTATTTTTGTCAATCAATTAATAGTTTCAGCTCCACACAAGGCACTTTTCTGAAATATTTTTCTATCGGCCCTTAACATGAACTGATTTAGTGTCAAACAGTGCCAATACACATCCCTACAACGTTTCTGAATCCTACAAATTTGTATTTTAACTTGAAACTTGGATATGTAACTTAATAATAACACCTGTCGGCTCAGCATAGGCCTATGTCCTGCTTCATTCAGTCCACCATGCATATACTCACTGGAGTCACTATGCAGTGACTGCTTTTGAAAACTGTTTGTCTTTTCCAGGCACTTGTCTTTAATGTTTCTATACAGGCTCTCAAGTCATTAAAACGTGTACTGTGCTTCCTGAATGTACAAACAGTTTTTCATAATGTGAGAAATTGCTGGCAAAGAAAAACTAATTTAAAAAAGTTGTGAAGTCTGTTGGGGAGGACTGATGAAGATCTAGATGTTTACTGGCTGTAGAAAAATAGTAAAAATGTCATTGTCTGTATTGTAGTGATTCTTGCTTAAGCCAAAATGTTTCCAGTAAAGTTTAGGTACATGCTGCATCATTTGTTATTGTTGTACAATCACAGATCACATAAAAGTATATATTTTTTTTTTTACAACATTATCCCTTAGTTTCTTTTTTAAGGTATGAGTTAATGTAGTTTTCTTTCTGTAAACTTTTTGTAACTCTGTCCAAAATAATACATATTTGTTATAAAGTATTAATTAGTAAAGTTAGTATGAACTGAATTATTTTGTTGAATAATGTTGTGCAATAATAGGTAGACTTGATGTTGGCTAATTATTAATAATCATAAAATGTGATTATAAAAATAATACAATTATTTATTACACATAATACAATTATTAATTAAAACGATAAATTTATCAATTAAGAATAATGAGATTATTAATGAAAAACTACAATTATCAATTAAGAATAATACAATTTGTAATTATAATTTAGAAACGACGGGGCACCACCCTGGTATCAGGGACCAACAATCCAATGTAAAGATTAGTCTCATTTAGATCTAGTTCAATTAGAAATCTCAATATTTACTTTTAAGGATTATATAATGAACATTGAAGGTTATGGAGTTCACTTATGCAACATTAATGAATGAGCATTGGTGAAAGAAAAACATTTATTATGAATATAACTAAACAAAGATGTGTATGTGAGTGTGTGTGTCTATATAAATCAGGCTGCTCTCAAAATGGCAGCTGGCCAGATAGCCCCCCCCCCCCCCCCCCTCTTTGAAGTTGTTTTACGACCGGTAGCGGGGGAAGATTTTAATTAGGTAAAGAAATATGCGTGTGTCTGTGTGGATGATAAGTTCGACAAAGAGTGTAGACTGAAATGCAAGGAAAGACCGTGAAGAGCTTTACAAACTAACCTTACTTTTGAATAACTAATAACCTAAAATATCACAACACATATCAAACTCATAAACATCACACAGTATAGAATAAGTAGTCTTGCCTAGTATAAGTAGTATATATGTAACCCATCCGTTGGGAGGGGAAAAAGGAAGTTGCAGTTCAGTTCGCAGTTCTGTGAAGTCTTCTTGCTGGTTGTAAGGATTCTACCTTAGCGGTTCTGCTGAGCTGTGCAGCTCAGATGCTGGTTGGAGTTTTCCTGCAGGACATCAAGTCGCTGCTAGGAGTTTGAAAGAGCTTGAGTTGCGAGGAGGTTTCCTTAGTGAAATGAGCTGGAAGCTACACCCAGGGCCGGACCTAGCACATTTGCCGCTCTAGGCAAGCTTCACCCCCCCAAAAGAACGATTTCCACGAAAACTTATTATAAAATTATTTCTACCTTCTTCGAAGTTGCTTGGAAAAACACATTCTAACCAAAAGCCTCAATGTGCTAGCATGTTCTGACAAAACCAAGGAGGTACGTACCCCTTACGTTCGATTTTTGGTTCATTTTACCCTAAAGTTAGATTAATTTTTTTAATGTCAAAATATTGGTTGGAGATATATGTTACGGGTCACAAGATTGATACCCCAGCAACAAAGTATATCTGTAGAATAAAGCATGAATGCAGCAGCAATAACGACACAGAGCCTTCATTTCCTCATCCAGACTGCATCTTATTCAAATTAAACACAATTTCAAGTACAAGCATTTCTCTGAGTGTAACTGCATTTTAAAGTCCATAAAACACACACATTCAATTATTATGTTGTCTCTTTACTTCAAACATCTTAATACACATTATCCCTCATAAAGAAATATAAACATTTACAATATAGACCTATTGAACATTTGCTTACAACTGGTCTTTATAAGGCACAATAACAATACATGACTTAATTACAGAGTCTGTGTGTGTCGGAGCTGAACTACACTCTGTGTAAAGTAACAATATACTATCGCGACCAGCCTGCAAGACGACGCGCAGGTAAAACAAACACCTATACAGGCGAATGTAGCCCCGCCGACCAAGTCGCGAGTGTCACTGCCCAGCGGAGTTTGTAAGTTTTACCAGTCTAAGTAGATAATCAAAACGACATCAATATGTCTCAATGACACTCGTGGTGATCAAGCGAAGCTTTAGGAGTTAGTTGACTCTCACCCACTACTAAGCTGTAGAATACAGGATGAATGCAGCAGCAATAACGACACGGATCATTCAGTTCCTCATCCAGACTGCATCTGGCATGTGGGCGGACGTTACCCCCAAAGAGACAGTACAGGGGTGCTACTGCTCCAGTGCCAAACGTTCCACCTGAGTGCTGCTGTCATTTACTGATCTTTCTAATGAAACATAAACCAACGTGACTATCACGTATATTATTATTAATTAATTACAATATTTTGGGGCATACCACATATAGAAGGGGGCGCAATAAACTCTGCCCACCAGAGCAAAATATATATTTTTTTTTTCCATTTTTTTTTTTTTTTGCTGGGCGCAGTTTTTTGCGCCCCCCTCTGAGTGGCGCCCTAAGCAAACGCCTATTTCGCCTGTAGGAAAGACTGGCCCCGCTTTCCACAATCAAATTGAGTTGCAAGTGGGAAAAATAGCCGACTTAGGGGTCCGGGAGCATTCATAGTTTTGCGTAGGTGTGTGTGTGAGTTGCACAGAAATTACACCGCGAAAACGCTAGTGGCGGTAG
Source organism: Pleuronectes platessa (assembly GCF_947347685.1). Lineage (NCBI taxonomy): Eukaryota > Metazoa > Chordata > Actinopteri > Pleuronectiformes > Pleuronectidae > Pleuronectes > Pleuronectes platessa. The sequence continues at coordinate 24,770,423 of NC_070640.1, forward strand.
AGTTTCTATGGTGATCAACTTATTGACAAATTCTCTGTTGTCTCTGTTTACTTCAGAACAATGGCAAGTGTTACTAAGTGGATTGTGTTGGAGCTGATAGATGGTGAAGAGCATCTACTTTTTGGTTGTCCGCTTTCGATCCTTCAACTCAATTCAAAATGGTGTTGGGTCTCCCAGAACAGCTCTTGCGGTCCAAGTCGCATCGCTTCGTAGTTACATTTTTGGGGAGGTGCATGTCAGGGTACGGCGCAGGCCTCTGAATTGGGTAAGCATTTAGGCATTGGGTAAAAAATACCTTCGACGCAGAAGCATGATTTGGGTTTAAGGTGGGGGCAGTAAACCAGCCAATCCCGTGCCTTGTTTAGCTTAGATGACGATTCAGTCTTCTCAGGAGTAAACAATTAAAAAATGTTCATACCACATTGAATGTGGTATTAACATAAAGAGAAAACGTCTCTCCTTCTTTGACTTGTACTTTTTTTTGTTCTTTGTTACAATGTACTGTTCTGCAGCTGCTGTAGAACTTTGGACAAAGAGAAACTTCCCCATGGGTACAATACATAATATTGGATTTGATTTGAGCTTGTGGCCACAACTTATTACGTTGTGGGCCACGAGATTTGAATCTGTTCTTTACTTACAAGACCTGGTGAACTGAACTGAAACATTTCAATTAATTACATTATGTAGCCTCTTTAATGAGCTTTAGTTTGAAACAAACTGTCTGCACTTACTCTGATTGATGCCACACTGTTGTGCAAGCGTTTGCAATTATGAGTCAATGAAAACATAGTAAAGGGAGCGTGACTGTTTACATTTGGCACTTGGTCAAAGGCTGGCCTGGCACATCTGGAAACAAGGGGACATTGAGATGGGTGTCTCAGGGGTGGGGATTTACTTAACCAACCAGACATTGTTTTATACTTTCCTTATCCTCATAAGTAAGTATGAACGGGAAGTGTCGCGACCACGCCGAGGCCACCACTTCCCGGCCAACGCGCTCACTAAGAGGCACTCGCTTGGGACTCAACGCGTGTGTGTATGTGAGAAAGAGAAGGGGGAGTGGCTATGGCGAAATGACGAGGTCACGTGGTGACGTCGACTGGCCGAAATTCAAGATGATGTTACGTTCACGTAATTTCAAAATGGAGGTTTACCTAAGTGGCGCCACGTTGCGAATTGCAAAATGGCGGCCGGTCAAGGACTTTAAACAAAGGGGTCTTCAGACAAAGAGATCCTTATCTCCTCGTGGTCTTGGCTAGAACCACATGTTTTAAACAAGGGAACCTTAGAACAACATCTGATCTTCTCAGAGATGTGACCACGCTATTTGAAGCATCAGAGGGTCTGTACATGTATACATGAAATGTGTACGAACGTGTGTGTGGGTAGGTTTAGGAGAAGAGAGAGGAGAGAGATAGGAAAACATGCAAGGGAAAATCAGAGGAGCTCTCAAAAACACATCGTCAGAGATAATCTTTCGGCGAAGCGGGCAAACCAGCTACGTGAGATTTATCGTTTCACAGATGTAAATCTCCGCACAATATCTGTGACGGTAATCCGTTAAACAGGAAACACCGGCTCGTTGCCGCGCGCTTTTCAAAATAAATCGACAGTGGACAAATTAACCGGAAATGGCGTCTCGGGTCGCCGTGTGTTACACGGACTTAAAATAGAGACACGGCGGTCTTCCAACAAACATAGACTCAAATAAATGACAAGCTAAGTATTAATACTATTCTCTGCCCAGACAATAAAGCCTCCTACTCGTTGTTGAGCCTCAGGATACGTGCGCGATCGGCGGATTCCCGGAAAACAAGTGAATAATGTCTTGGTCGCTCAGGCAAGGTGGCGCGGGTTCCTTTGTTACCGCGTGCGTTGGCTAGACCGGAAGTAGAGCAAATTCGTCTCGTGCTCTTGGAACGGAATTAAACGTCGTTCGTCTTCTTCGACGGGATTCTGCCTCGTCCTTCTGCAACAGAATGATGCTTTGTCCTGCAGGGATTAACCGCTGTGGCGCAGTTTGGGGATCGTGAAAAGAAAGTCTTTTTCGCTCGTCCGGCGAGTGAGCTTCCTGTGTGCGGCCTTTTCAAGTTAAAAACAAAAATAGTCTTTCAAAGTAAGCTTCGACTTAAGATAAAAGCAATTGAAAATTAGAACAAACGTTTGTGGTTATGCCTCCTTTAGCAACTAAATCATCTAGCTAGACTGGGAACGGTCTGTTGACGTCTTCAGAGAGCAGGAAATGGCGGAGATTTTTGGAGTCTCACCTGAGAGGTCCTCCTCCTTGAGGAGTTGGTCACGGCTATCAGCCAATTGAATTGTCAGGATTCGATCTCAGTGGGCGGGGCTTGGAACTCAGCGGGGGTCCCAAGGGATCCCCAGGACATTTTCCACAACCAGGGGGAGACTCTTAAGGCCTCTGTATGCTTCTCCGAGTCCATTGCGGACTGACGGACGGACGGAGCGGACGGACCCTTTTTGATTTATAGTTCTACGAGCCTTTTTGTTGTGAAAACAATTCACCGCCAGAACAGTAGATGGCGCAACGGAAGTCGAGCTTAGAGAAGCCTACCTCATGAGGTATATAGAAGTCCACGCTAGTTTATTAACGTCCCCCCGGCTCCTCACACACAGTGAACGATGGCAACTAACAGAAAAAGGATGTTGATGACGCGACAGTTTTTGCTGAAATAAAGTGACACCAAGCGGGTCAAAATGCTTATGTTATCGTGTCTTAACGCAGCGGTTCCCCGGTCTTGTTTCCAAACTGCGTTGCTAATTCAACAGCTGCAACAGCTTGAAGGTACACGGAGGCAGCTAGCTTCCCCCCAGCTTCCACACACAGTCAGCACGGACAGCCGATACTAACTACTACCAAGTGTTTGCTTCTAACCTGACGGTGTTTGAGAAACAGTGTCTTGACAGCCGTGGGATTAAAGTCAGCGGGTTTTTGCGCTGTTCCCACCGCAGTTAGCATGTAGGCTAGCCCGCTAGCCCCGTTATGAAAGTTCGTTATAACCGTATGTGATCGTACACACATGCCGTAAGTGCTCTAACCAGCCACCGTCAGCCGGACAACGCCGCTGTCTTAACACACTTGTCACATTAATCATAGAGTCGTAGTTGTGATTTTGGTTTATTGTGATGTAGGGAATGGAACAGGAAGTTTGAGGTCCCGAAATGCTGGCGTTAGCGGACCAATCACAGCCAAGGGCTATCCGTGGGCTCTCCGCCATTTCGACGTGTAGTTAGAAAAATGAGAGCTGCACGAAAAGCTCTCCGAGGAGCCGCGGAGAGGCCCGGAGAGGGCGTTCCACGTTGGAGAAGGCGGTCCTATCTTTCCGTGTCCGTCAAAACGGAAAAGCATACATTGGCCTTTAGGCCTGCTGGAGAATGTTTTCCCTCCAAAAGTTTAACAACCCTTTGTTTTAACCTCGGCTCCAGTGTCTGGTGGTCAGCCTCTTGGCTCTGGCCCAACACATGCAAACAATAGATCCACTGCATGATAATGTGTGGAAATTGTCTCTGAGTACAGATTCAATGTCACAGGAAATAGTGACAATGAAACAAACACTGAACATATCTGCACTTCTAACTATCCCTATTCAGGCTGCCCCAAAGCTTGATGAGGTGGGGGAGGCTCAGAGGCAATCTACAGCAGTGGTTCTCAAAGTGGGGGGCGTGCGGAAACTCTCCGGGGGGGCGCAATGTTACAGTCCGAGGTGCTGGCAAATGACAGCATGAAGCCATGCAAATTTAAAAGGCACCTCGACACCAATCACCCCGACTTGAAAGAGAAGCCTGTGGAGTTCTTTAAAAGGTAAACGTGATCTATCTATATATTGTGGCGTAGTTGAGGGCGGTGGTGGTGGGCGGCACGCGTTCAAAGACGGTGAGCTTTTTTGCCTTTGCCATCAATAGATCTTCACAGTGTGATTACTTGACAGGAAATGACATGGAATCCAAATTTTTGCACAGATTTTGGCTTTTAAAGGCTGTGGTCAGCTGATGAACAGCCTACTTCAGTTAAATTGTTGTTTTCAATAAATTATCTGCTCACAACTTGTGGGCTCTTGTTCCCATTTCTTCTTTTTGCATTTTGAAACTCTACTTAGAACCTTCCTAAGATTCAACAGTGCAAAATGCAAATTCATGACATTTTTTAACTGGTCTTAAGATTTTGATCAGGAGTGTATGTGTTACTGTCTGTATGTGTTACTGTTCTGTTCCTCCTCTTTGAGTGTGTGTGTGTGGGTGCCTGATTGCTAGCAGGTTGGACCTGCTGATTGGCGTGAGCCAGTGTTAATTTTGTCAGCTATTTTTGATTTAGTCTTAGTCTTAGTCTTTTGACGAAAATGCATATTAGTTTTAGTCACATTTAGTCATTTTTATCATTCTTAGTTTTAGTCTAGTTTTAGTCGACGAAAACGAATTACATTTTAGTCTAGTTTTATTCGACGAAAACGAATTACATTTTAGTCTAGTTTTAGTCACATTTAGTAGCCACATTAAACTCCTTTTCTTCCCTTCTCAGGCCCAGGGACCCTGTGTTGTGTCTACAACTGCATAATAGTCTAGGTTGCAGTACTTAGGTTGTCCATTAGATATCCCTACCAGCATAAGTCTATAGCAGGGGTCAGCAACCTTTACTTTCAAAAGAGTAATTTTGCCCCCTCTTCCCCCAAATAAAATTTGTCTGGAGCCGCAAAAACATATTTGATAACAAAGCTAATAAAGTTTAATATAAAGTTATACTATACTAAACTATAGTTTGTTGCATTTACGAAATTATAGAACGACAATAAAGAAAACTCTTGACATTTTATTGCTATTTGTACCTGTTACAACAAAGGAAAACACAGAACACTTATGAAGAGAAGAAAATACACAGGCAAGTGTACGCCTACTTTGAAATAAATTAAACACAGAACTTTGTAGGACTATTTGAATAAGACGTACCCTATTTTGAAATAAATAAAAACATATAGCTGCAGCCTAATAGCTTAAAAATATGTATTTAGTTTTAAATGTGAAAACAAAAAGTGAGAGCTGGTTAGACTGGAGGCGGACACAGAAACTGAAGCTCGGTACAAACCACCTGCAGCTTCTGCTCTGATCAAGAAGCTGCTGCGCTGATCTCTGATCAGCTGAGAACAGAGAAACTCTGTGTTTTCACTGTTTCCATAGTTAAGAAGCTGCTTCACATGGACAAGCTCAGATCTTGTGTCTCTGAGCGAGTGAGCGGGGCGGGGGCGGAGCCTCGGGACCGGTGCGCTATCTAGGGCGCACACACACAGACACACACAGACACACACAGACACACACAGACACACACAGACACACACAGACACACACAGACACACACAGACACACACAGACACACACACACACACACACACACACAGACACACACAGACACACACAGACACACACAGACACACTCACTCGCCCTCTCCTGATACTTCATGACGGCCTGATGCGATGATGTTTAAACAAATTATGTGACTTAGTCAACCACCAACATTTTCGTCTCGTCTCGTCTCGTCAACGAAAGTTAAAACAGATTTAGTCATTTTTTTTATTTTCAAAGAATCGTTTTCGTTGCGTCTTCGTCTCGTCTTCGTCATGGAAAAAAGATCGTCTCTCCACCAATTCTCCCAGATCCAACTGGGACCAGTGTCAGGCTGAATTATTGTTGTGTTGCGTACAGGGGCGCCGAAAAGGGGGGGTAAAGGAGACGGATTCTAGGGGCCCATGATGGAGGGGGGCCCAGAGAGGCCCCTAATGATGATGAAATTATAATACAGAAAAAATAATGACACTAAGTTATTAACTAACATATAATCACACATGTTTTATTTTCCATGTCCTGGTAACAATTCCTTTATTTGTTTTGGAAGCATCAACCCCTGCAGGGCCCCCCCTTCCCCCCCTTCCCCCCCTCTATTTACGTAAAATGTTTCAGTCCGACTGGATCAGCTGCAGCCGGTAGCGCACCGGCGATTTGTCACAGACAGCGCGCCACAGCGGGCAAAGCGGAGGAGACAGCAGTATGCCTCAAAAATCAGGCAGCCAAAAAAGAAAGGAAAATAAATTAAGAGAGGAGAAGGAGTTGAAGGGTCGACAATATATCACCCAGTATTTCCAAAAAAAAGGTGGGTTTGTTGTGGTGGAAAGTTATGGATATTAACTTTGTCTGTGGTCTATAAGCTAGCTCACTTTTCTCACCATGTTAGCTCAAGAAAACTCTGGATTTTTACATTTTACTGCTATATTAGTTAAATAATCAATCCAGTCAAACATTTATCAAGCTGTTCTTATTCAATAATAGTTGATCTCCCCTCTGTCAAAATGATGCCTCATTCTGAACAGAGTCAAGTGCACCAGAAGCTGCAGCAGCTGTCTGTCAGCCCCCAACTCCCCCTGCCCCTGAATCAGCCCCAGTGCCCCCACATGAGGAAGGAGGTGAGCAGCTGTGTGTGTTGAAATAATAATAATAATAATAATAATAATAATAATACATAATATAATACAAAATATAATACATTTTACTACAGTCTCAAAACAATACAAAGATGAAGGTAATTCATTAATTAAAATGAATTAAATAAAAGGCATTTTGAACAATTTTAATGGTTTAAAAAGCATAAACCCTTTTAAAAAATGAAATAGAAGACGTGCAGTAAGAACAGAGGAGAACATCTGTGGTGTGTGCAGCAGACTGGGGTGACTGCTCTCAGTCCAATCAGAGAAGTTTACATGTTGGTGACTATGCTATTACAAATAGTTATATTATAGGAAATCCTATATAATTAATGTATGTCATGTACACTCTACAGAGCCAGGTCCAGGACCCTCTTCTGGTTTGTCAGGGAGGGATGTGGAGGAAGTGGAGGAAGAGATGGAAGAGGGTACAGATGACAGTGAGAGTGCAGAAACACAGGCGACAGAGAGTGAGGGCGAAGAAGTTGAAAGGAATTCAGAGGAGGATGGACTGAATACAGAAAGAGCCAGAAAGACAACAGAGAGGCAGGAAGAACAACAAGCTGATGTTCAGGTCTTTGAAAGGGAAGAAGATCATTTGACTGATGACCCTGGTTTCTGGCCAGCAGCTTTAACTGATCAGGATAGGGAGAAGATAGTAAGGAAATTGGCCATGAGAGAAAGAAGTAGAAATGCCATGTGATTCAAAGGGGAAGCCATTCCCTGACTACCTGAATTATACAAAGGCAGCAAATAAAAGAGAAAAGGTAAACAGAGACTGGCTGACTTTTAGTCAAAGTAATAATTCACTTTATTGCATACCATGTGTGCTTTTCTCCCATGTACAGAAAAAGTCTTCCACTAGTGCACTGACCAGTCAAAATGGGTATAAAATGTGTGATGTAAAGTGGCGTCGAATGTACAATACATTGGAGAAGTGTGCATCGCCTTGCGCATATTTTGCACCCTGCCAGTTACTGTTGCTGGTGGTGAGAGAGCGTTCAGTAAACTAAAAATGATAAAAAACTATTTGAGGTCCACAATGTCTCAGGAAAGACTTTGCAGTCTTGCCATGCTGTCAATTGAGAGTCAGTTGGCTAGAAAGCTGGACTTCAAAGACCTGATAAGTGATTTTGCACATGAGAAGGCTCGGCGTTGGGCTTTTGGTGAGAAGAGTTGAGCAAGGACCAGTGATTGAAAGGTTGCAAAAGGAAGCTTGACTCAGTCGGCAACGTTATATTATATATATATTTGCCATTCTTTCATATATTAAGTTCTACTTAAATGATGAGAAATCATATATGGCCATTTTGTATTCTGATGGCGTTTTTGTTTTTGCTGAGATTTTTTTCTCTCCACTGATTATAATTGCTATTTTTTCATGGAAGAGTTTATTTCCAATTTAAGAATCAGTGGTGCGGCAAATAAATGACTCAAAATGAATTCCATTGTATTCAGAGTGCTCAGTTCTTCCCCTACTGTACATGTCAACTGTCATGCTGTTCTTCTTTCACAAATATGGTAATGATAGTCAAAAATACCATTAAAATGAATAATTGTATGTAAAATAGCATCAAAAAATTTTGCCGCTGTGTTGGGGGCCCTGTAAAGATTCTTTTCATGGGGCCCAAAATCCCTAGCAGCGCCCCTGGTTGCGTATGTATGAAATTAGAAAAACTGTGTGTGGTAGCCCTGTAGGAGGGAGAAGCCATTTTCTTTTAGCCTTTTTTTTCTCCTGTGTTTCTGGTTTAGGAGTTAGGTAAGCTTTTGTCTTTTTGTTAAAAAAATTTTGGTTTGTAGAGGGAAGGTAGGGAAATAGATTGTTTTGTTTGTTGTGTTGGCCTTCTCTTCCTCTGAGGTTAAAATAAAAGCTACCCCTAAACAAGAATACCTTGTGACACTGGCCTGCTTGGGAGTGGGAGAATGGGAGAAGCACCACATGTTATGTCTTTGGTTTCCCCTAGACCAGGGGCGTAACAGTCAGTCCTGTACGTGTCCTAATAACTTGTGATCAGTGATGATTTTTATTGTTAAATTGAGAGCAGGTCAGAGGTGCTGTGAGGAGGAGAGAGACTCGGACAGACACTCTGACACAGGTCTGCCGGACCTTTAATGAGCATCTGTTCTGAAGCAGCTTGTGTAATTATTCAGAGTCTGCGTTGTGATGCATCTAATAATCAAACAATTTCCTCAGCTCTAGTGCTCACGAATGTGCCTGAGACGTGGAGGTAGAGACTAAATCTAATCTCCCGACCTGATATTTAGATTTTTTATTTAATCAATATATTTGTTGACAGGGAAGCTGTGCACAATCAGGAATATAATATTAATTTGTTAGAAAAAAATAAATAAAGAAGCACTCCAGAAAAGGGGCAATTTCTCTTGAGTAAGAAAATGGTCTGGTGCTCAAGCCCCCTTTGATGTATATATGTGCAGGTATATGCATGTAGCCTTTCAAATATGCACAACACAGCGGGAAGTTCTTTGTTCACAACAGCATCAAATCCTCTGCATTTTTTAGGCGGGAGTTGGAGCAGACAGGTGCCTCAGACAGAGACAGGAAGCTACGTATTCATTACCATTATCTTGCATTATTGTTAAAGTAAAGATCACATGTCCCTTAAATTGACTATGTTAAACAAGCATATTTTTGTATATTCTGTATATTCTGTATATTTATTAAATTTATTCTGTGTAGAATATTACAGTATGTTATTTTACAGTTATTCTATTTCCTTAATTATTTATAAAAGGCCTGCCTGAGTGCAGTGTGCAGTGTACCGTGCTGGAGTTTCCTGTGTCGTGCTGACCTGCCCTCCATTTAACTAATAAACACCAACACTCATCCCAAGCTATCAGGACATGATCAGTACATGAAGTTTACTTTGTGTTTGTTTGTTTGGCTCCAGAGTTTGTGAGGCTGCATTTAATCATTTTGTGCAGACATAGTACAACACGAGACGTGACGCTCACAGTCAAGACTCAGTGGAGGATCCAGATTCATGATCTGACACTATCCATAATGACTAAAAACATGATCTTAGGTTTTCTATCTAAATCATAACCATCCCAATAAAAAAAAGGAACAAATTAACGTTGACTAGTTCATTTTTGGAGCCGTGAATTTACACAAAGCTGTACAAAGATATGTTAATTCAAAGTTCAGAGGAGCTTGACTCAGTATGCAGAATCCCAAAATGGACAATCTGTTGATGATGTTGTCGTGAACGCACTCTAGTCATGATCGACATCACTTGTTTCAATTGTCATTTTCAATTTTCATGTGACATTTGTAATTAATTGCACTGAGATTTGTCATTTATAACATTTATTTATAACTCTCATCCATTGATATACAGCTTGTTTAGCTTGTTATTTTCTTTATTTCATTGTGCACCTCACCCAAACTTTTAATCATCTTATAAATCGGGACCCGTTTTCCCCCTAACCCATTGACTTTCATCTTGTTCAATTCTGTTTAAAATTGCTTTTGTGAATGTTTTGGCACTACTACACAGCCCTAAATAACAGTTTAAAATTATGATATAACCAAGGGTTCCCCAACTTTAGTAAGACATTGTATTTTTCTCTAACATGGTTACCAGCCATTAAGGGTACTGTTGGATCTTAGGAAGGTTCTAAGTAGAACTTCAAAATGCAAAAAGAAGAAATGGGAACAAGAGACCAAAAGTTGTGAGGAGGCAATTTATTGAAAACAACAATTTAACTCAAATAGGCTGTTCATCAGCTGATCAAAAGTTTAAGACCACAGCCTTTAAAAGCCTAAATCTGTGCAAAAATGTGGATTCCATGTCATTTCCTGTCAAGTTATCACACTGTGAAGATCTCTTGATGGCAAAGGCAAAAAAGCATTATCTTTTTTAAACGTGGTAGGATTGTTGAACTGCATAAACAAGGCCTCTCACAACGTGCCATCGCTGCTGAGGTTGGACGCAGTAAGACAGTCATTTTGCATTTCTCAAAAGATCCTCAGGGTTATGGAACAAAAAAATCAAGTGGTAGACCCAAAAAAATCTCACCGGCGCTGAGCCGGAGGATCCGAATGGCTGTCCGTCAAGACACAGGACGATCCTCGTCCCAAATTAAGGCCATTACTGGTGCTGACTGCAGCCCAATAACCATCAGACGGCATCTGCGAAGGAAGGGCTTCAGAAACAAGAAACGTCTTCAAAGGCCACGTCTCCTTCAACGCCACAAAATTGCCCGTTTAGACTTTGCAAGGGAGCACCAAACATGGGACATTCAAAGGTGGAAGAAAGTATTATTCTCTGACGAGAAAAAATTTAACCTTGATGGTCCTGATGGCTTCCAACGTTACTAGCATGACAAGGAGATGCCACCTGAGATGTTCTCTACGCGGCACAGTGGAGGGGGCGCCATCATGATCTGGGGTGCTTTTTCCTTCAATGGAACAATGGAGTTCCAGGTTGTGCAGGGGCGTCAAACAGCAGCTGGCTATGTGGAGATGTTGCAGCGGGCATCCCTCATGACTGAGGGCCCTCGTCTGTGTGGTAACGACTGGGTTTTTCAGCAGGACAACGCTCCAATTCACAATGCCCGTCTGACCAAGACTTTTTCCAGGAGAATAACATCACTCTTTTGGACCATCCTGCGTGTTCCCCTGATCTTAATCCAATTGAGAACATTTGGGGATGGATGGCAAGGGAAGTTTACAAAAATGGACTTCAGTTCCAGACAGTGGATGCCCTTCGTGAAGCCATCTTCACCACTTGGCACAACATTCGCACTAGCCTTTTGGAAACACTTGCATCAAGCTTGCCAAAACCAATTTTTGAAGTGATCAACAATAATGGTGGAGCTACTCATTACTGAGTCAGTTTTTGACACTTTAATTTCTGTTTTAGGAGATCTTTTTTTTCTTCTGAGCTGTGGTCTTAAACTTTTGATCAGCTGATGAACAGCCTACTTCAGTTAAATTGTTGTTTTCAATAAATTGCCTGCTCACAACTTTTGGGCTCTTGTTCCCATTTCTTCTTTTTGCATTTTGAAACTCTACTTAGAACCTTCCTAAGATTCAACAGTGCAAAATGCAAATTCATGCAATTTTTTAACTGGTCTTAAGATTTTGATCAGGAGTGTATTACGTGCTTGTATGCAGGAGGTGTACAATTGTACAGGTACAATAATCAAGAGTTCTTTCATGTAATATTGGTTTATGTCATTGATTAATCCACCAATAAACATGCATAGCCAGTAACAACCATTGAATCAAAAAATGTGTTTGCAACTTGAGCATTTCCTAATCTACACAAAAACTAACAAACTACATTAAACTGTACTAATACAAGCTTATGAAGTGTCTTACACACCATGCCACTAGAAGGAAACTGAAAATCAAGAACCTGTATTAATTTCATCAGGGCTGAAAAAAATTCTATCTATGATAGATAAATAAATACACTAGTAGCATATCAGTGAACAGCTTTAAGCAACACTTGTCTCTACACTCATATTGACATGGCTGTGAGCCCAAATAAAGGTAAAACAAAAGTTCTTAAAGTGTATGTTTCCTTTCAAAATTACACAAAATCAGTATTTAGTTAAAAAACTATATAGTGTTCATGATAGATAGATAGATAGATAGATAGATAGATAGATAGATTACTTTATTCAACCCGAAGGGAAATTAAATCGTCATAGCAACCGGTATATTTGAATACAATAAAATACAATACAATAGAATAAAATAAACTAAAAATATTGAAAAATATATCAGCGTATGTGTGTTTGTAGGCGTACGGCTGTTTAAGATTTGTTTATTATGTAGGCATATGGTTGATTTATATATATATTTATTTTGTAGGCATACGGCTGTTTTAGATTTGTTTATTATCAGAATCAGCTTTATTGGCCATATATGTGTAAACATACAAGGGAAAAAAATGAGGAAATAATGCAATGGTTTATGCAGAGTCCAAAATGCTTAGATAAATATGGAAAGATGTCACAGGATACTTTATACACATGAGGTATTATGAAGGAATACTGTATGGCTGTTTTTACTTAACAAATGTTTATGTTAGTGAATAATCAATATTCACGAACCTTTTACAGAAGACAAGGAAACAAACTATATAGCCAGTATATGTATAAGATAATTTATGTTTTCATTTTATTAGATTATACATATACACCCACACAATCTTGGCTAAAGTATACTGTATATAAAAAAAAGGAGGGTCTCTCTGGCTCTGAAGGAGGGAGGGGGAGGGAGGAGCACTAAGTTTAATGCAATTCTACACACTCCCCCTTTAATAGAAATATAAAAATAATTTCAATCACGCGATTTTGAAACAGGCACAATAATTTTTCTCTCCACCTAAATGTTTCACATTATTACATTATTTGAAAATGTCGTTTGTATCTTCTTTAAAAAAAATGTCTTTCGTAACTCCTCACGAATTCTCCTTGACATTTTCGCTGGACATCGTGACGTTTTCCATCGGAGTCAAGGAATATTGGTTAAGAAAGTTATTTGGACTTTCCAAAGGCAACTCAGGTCTGCAGCAACTGATACAGAGGAAGTTGCGGAACCATAGAGCGAGCGTTTCTATAACGACCGGACGTTTTTCTCGGGCGGACCAAGTAACCTCCATGACATGGATGTATGAAACAATTGACAGCAATAGCGAGGTAAACTGCTTTACTTTTCTGTATATCTATGTTGCAGCACACAGTTGTGCAGTCTTCCGTTTCTCCTAACATTAACGACTGTGATTAATGTGATGATGTGCAGTGAAGCGGAGCGGTGACAGTACATCAGCGGTACAATCTGGAGGCACAGTAAAGTTTGATTCACATGAAAACGTTCATACAGATCACTTTTCTTCGTGCACAAGTGGAAATACATTTCCAGTAGCTTCTATTGGTTAAATGTTTGCATTAGTACAACGATATACGCACGGGTTGTGGTTAAAACTAGCAGCCAAGCTATTCGAAACTATATTAGATATTTGCTGGATTAAAGGTAACTAAGTAGCTAAAGTTTAGCAATTTTCTAAATGTAATAAAATATATCCCAACCTCGGTTATCTTTCGTAATTGTGAGGTGAGGTTGACCAGTGCACCTTAGAGCAGTGTTGCTGACGGGTCTCTCAGACGGGTTGATACATAGCCGTAGTGCGTTAATGAGTTGATCATACTGAAACTGGTCCTTCTGTTGTCATAGTTCAATTTGACAGCAGTTGTTGCTGGTGGACAAGAGTATGTGAGAGTATTGAGAATACTGGGTTTTGAGGTTTGGTAAAATGTATCAACTGACAAAACAGCCTGAACTGCACATTTCTCTGCTAGGTCACAGCTAAATGCTAACTTCTAAAGCTGTGTCTCAATTCAGGGCCGCATTCTCCGGAAGACCCAGTCTATGCAGCCGACATCCCTCAGTGGCCGCATAGACTGCATCTGCCCAACAAAAACGGTCTGGTCTTGTTATGGGATCACCAGCTTGTCCTGCCCTTACAGCTATCGCCTAGCAACAGAGCTACATTATAATCATTGAAAATAGTTTTTTTTTTAAAAACATATATACTGTTTAGCTAAGTACTTATTAAAAAATTCATTCTTAAGTTTTCGCCTTGCTTTCTACTGCCATTTCCTTTTTGAAATACAGTTTGTGAAAGAAGTGGAATCTGCTCCAGTCACTATTCTCATGTCACACGTCCTCTCCCTCCCTCATTACCCAGTACCCACACAACCAAACTATCTACAAAACTTCTGTAACATATTTCAGACTAACCTTAAACCCGTTCTTTAAAATTATGCGCCAGATACCTGAGGCCTCATTTTCAAACAGTTTTTCAAAATTAATATGAAAGCTGTACATGCACAAGGAGTAATAACACTGCTGGTTTATGAAAAACCAGCAGACGGGAAATTGGTGATGCAGAAATAAGTCAGATTATTAATCCACTGTAAAAAAAATTGTGTGTGAATGTAAAACTATTCTCTAAAGCACTTTTCTTGGTCATTAAGACTAGAAGAGCGCTATATAAATACAGACCATTTACCATTTAATGAGACGCATGGTGTTCTGGGATCACATGTAAGGAGCGATATCGGTTCTACTAACGCATATCTATTTTAAAATGAAACGGGCAAAGCTCTGCTCAACTTGCCTTCACTGACAGCACGCTATTGATGGTAAAACTGTACATTTTTTGTTGATTAAAATGTCTTGTTTAACTAGACATGAGGGTGATGTTCCTTCAGCATTCAAACTGATATATTAATGAGCAGTCAACAATGTAGTGTTCACTGGTTAGTGTAGTGTAAGTTGCTGTTAATTCAACATAGTTACATTTCATTTTTATATAGCCAAATCATATTATACATTATATCAAGGCACTTTACATAAAGGTTGAGACCTTGACAATTATAGAGAAACCCAACAGTTCCCATAAAGAGAGGCACTTTGGCGACTGTGGAGGGAAAATACTCTATGAGAAACGGACTCAATGTGGGCGGCCATCTGCCTTGACCGGTTGGGGTGAGAGGGTGAGAGAGAGGAGATAGAGACCAGGAACACTTGTGCACCATCAGGTTTCAGCTCTGACTAGTTGTTATTAAAACTATCAGAGTGTAAAGATGTTACTGATGACAACAGTAAAAATTAATCAATAATAGGTATTACTGTTAATAATCATAATAATTGTTGTTATCCTGCAGCTCTTGAGCCAGAGATACCTGCAAAGAGAGAGGAAAAAGAGAGAAAAAGTATGGGAGGAAATATAAAACACATAGTTAATGAGACCGAGAGAAGGGGAGAAGTGCTCATTGCATGATAGGAATTCCCCCAGCAGTCTAGACATATAGCAGCATAACTAAGGGATGGTTCAGGACTCACCTGATCCAGCCCGAACTTGAGGTTTTATCACAGACAAACGTTTTAAGTCTAACCTTATATGTAGAGATGGTGTCTGCCTCCTGAACCCAGAGTGGGAGATGGTTCCACAGAAGAGGAGCCTGGTAGCTAAAGACTCTACCTCCCATTCTACTCATTACATTACATTACATAAAGATTTGGCACCACAAAAGAGCCTGTATTTTGGGAGCAAAGTGATGTTTTTGGAAATGTGGTGTTATAAGCTCTTTGCTATATGAAATATACATATATTAGTGTGTTAACGTAAGCTTCTTCATCTTTTTGTATTTCTATGTGTTCATTTCGTACTGCCTATCTTGTTGATTACTAACTTTATTTAGTATTACACTGTAATTAGACTGCTTTGTGGCCATTCACTGACTCTTTGCAGGTCCAGAGCTGCTCCAAACCAACAACACAACCTTAAGAGCTCCAAACTCAACCTAGCTCAGTCCGCTCAGTCTTTCCTTTCAACAGTTAATGCAGACCACTAGCAGACGGCCTCTTGTACACTGCTCAAAAATATCAAGGGAATACTTAATGGTCACAGTATAACACCAAGTCAGTTAAACTTCAGGGTTATCTATGTATAAATGAAAGTGACAACAGGTTCAAAGGAAACACAAAAGCAAACCCCCTTTTTGGGGGTTGTGGTGGCCAAATACAATTGCTATCTCCTTATCCTTCCTGACGGAACCTTCTCTAGTTGTGTTTTCTGCTAGTGTCCTTGTTACTACTGGTAACAGAAGTTTGATTAACCTGTGATTTCATATTACCACATTTTAATTTCGGTGTGAGAGATGAAAGATTATCAACATGAATATTTAGTTTATTGAGATCTTATGTGTGATTCAAGTGTTCCCTTAATTGTTTTGAGCAGTGTATATGTTAAACATATATTTGCAAGAAGGAATGAGAAATGACATTCATTAATACGAGTTTGTAATTCAGCACAAACTCAAAAACTTACAAACAAAACATAAATCAAGCCTGACTATGAATATCAAATCTGATTATGAGCTTTGTCAGTCCAGTCTGTTTGAAAAATCTGCTGATGATCTCTCTTGTAGTCAATGCTGGCCACTCTGTCCACGATGATGTCTCATGGTTTCAAGAGCAGTAAGCAGAACTTTACCTTTGGACAATGGAAAGTGACTGCTGCCAAAAATCACATTATGAAATCCAAAGACGTCGAAAGGTAAGATGTTCCCCATGCTTTATTCGTATTATTTTAGATTGTAGTGTTATTTTTTAGATTTTTTTCGAAAGTTTACTTGATAAACTCTAATGGGTTTCTGCTGGGTTCTGCCTTGTCTCGACTTATGCTGACTAAGTACATTGGTTCAGACATTTCCAAGCACTTTTACCTTTGGCTCACTTTCTTATTTGATATATTTTTTAATTGATCAACTGTAATTTTTACACATCCATATAATTTCAATATCCCATAATGACAAAGTACAAATAACTGTTTTAGAGTTTTTTTAACTCGTCAAAAATAATAACAGGAAAGTGTTTAGACTGTTTCACTTGCAAATAGTTGCATATGAGTTGTAAAATCAAGGACCATGAAGGGATTATCATGTGTAACAAAAATCAACCCAGGTGTTTGACAGAAAGGTTGTCATGGTTAGCACGATTGCATGGAAAGGTCATATTGACTTAATAGTGACATTTTTCCATGCATGTACAGTATGTCTGTTTATAACATTGAACACTGAGCATAGATCTGAGAAATAGCTTTTAGGATCATAGTGATTCGTAGTAAGTGGAATTCTAATGAGAGATTAACAGTGCTGAATACACCCCACATTTTTTATCAATTATATGATTGCATAGGCTGTGTGGCTCAAGAGAAAGAGCCTGTTGTCCACTAATCACAAGATCGGCAGCTCGATTCCTGTCTCCCCTATTTCGCATTCGGCAGGATGCTAAACCCCAAATTACCCCTGATGGTTCTACAGGCAATGTATGATTGATTTGTGATAGAGAATATGCTCCACATAGAAAGACTGTATGAATGGGTGGCTTTGAGTGGTCATCAAAACTAGAATAGGGCTATATGTATAAAGACTGTTTTAAACCATTAACAGGATAGGAGAATAACACAGTAATTGGCCTCATTCACCAGACATTCTTAAGAAGAATTTGGCAACAGTGGATGTTCGCATTTGTCAGCTATGGCCAGAGATTACTAAGAGTTATTTCTTGCTTGTCTTCGTGACAACTGCTTCTTGGATTCTGCGGGAGGGTCAAGTGAGTGATGGTGCCTCATTGAGTTCTCCATGGTTGCGCGTTTTGCAAAGCAATTCAGCGCCAGAACACTAGGTGGAGTAACGTTTTTTGTCGAAGACGAACTTAGAGACGCCTTCTTTGTGTGTGGCAGTTGTTGTCGACTGTTTATTTACATCGCCACTGCTGCTCCTCATAGCCTTTTTCTGTACGACAAATTTGTCCCTGATCTTCCTCCACAGCTTCGTACACTGGTTGACATGCAAACCGACGTTAGCCGAGATCTCCTTCCAGGAATTGCAGGCCAGCTGTGCATCCTTATATTCCGTCAATGACGGGTTATACAATAGGTCATACTTTCGGATTTTCTGCCAAACGCTCTTCTATTTGGTCCATATTCGTTCTTCTAAATCTTCCGTGGTTTCCGCCGGTATTATGGGGCTTGATCTTCATCCAGTGCTACTGACTGCCCTTCTGAGCAGATCTAGAGAGGTCTTTAACCGCTTACCGGTGGGCCTTTCCTTGCAATCCCATCTCCAGGAGTAGACTTGATGTTGATACGGCTACAAACCCTCTGCAGCTAACATAGACTAGTCAGACTTTTGCATTCCAGCCACGTCGACTGCAAGTTCAGTGTACCACAGTTTTTTGCACTCGCAGGCATCTCCACTGCATCCTCAAAGGGTACAGTAAGTTTGATTATATAAATGAACTGGAGTGAGACCGACCATAGCACAAGGTCTGCTCGGCCTTAATGGTGAAGCTCTGTCTGAATGTCTCCGTCTCCCACAGCTCTTTCCAATAGATCTTTCCCATCTCCACTCCCTCCCCATCTCATCCGTCGTGTATTGAAAGGGAGTCCCCATTTTTTGTGTATGTGCTGTATCAGGTTGTCAGCATAAAGTCAGTAGGGTGTTGGTTCTTTCATGTAATGACATTATCATCACTTAATGTCATATCACATTAATGAATATTCCTTATTACTTGAATAAAAACTTGTATGATTCAATCCTGAACTGAAGTACGGGTGTAATTGTTGATAAGTTGTTGTAGTAGCGAGAACAGCTGTTTTCTGTTTGCCTTCCCAGGTTAGCAGAAGAGATGAACATGCCTTCCCTTCCAGAGATGCTGTTTGGAGACAACTTCTTACGTATCCAACACCTAGATGGCTATGGCATTGGATTCAATGCCATTGATGCCCTTAGGAGAGTAAACAACATGGAGGATGCTGTCAAGGTGGCCTGTGCTCAAGAATGGCAGGAAAGCAGGCAAGATGAGCATGGCAATGTGATACAAAAGAAAGTAGCTTCATATTTGCCATGTGAAAATGTGGCCAACCATTCATACATTGAGAACCAAAGAAAAACCATACTTCTTTAAAATGACAAATGATAGAAAATGAAAAAAAAGTTGGCACAAACTAAACAGTGTAACAGAGTTTCAGTACAGACGGTTTGATATCAGGATATTTTTTGTTGGCACAATTAAGCAAAATTCGCAGTACCCCTCCTTCTGAATGAATGTAAGTCTCTCCACAAACAATTATATTTGAGGTTCTGCCATATATGCCACTAATGAACCTTCAGAGACCTGTATTGTTAGTAGGGTTGCAAAATTCCGGGAATATTCAAAGTTGGAAACTTTCATGGGAATTAACGGGAAATTGTGTGGGTAATTTATACTAACTGTAGTTACCTTGTCTTATACAGACATAAATATAAACATTTGTTTTGTCATAGGCTGATTTGAGCCCTGAGGAAACTTTGGGCACTTGACTATATGCTTCTGGATCTGTGTCATTCTTAACATAGGTCTTTGCACAGTATTTGCAAATGTAAACAGCCTTTCCTTCTACATTGGCTGGGGTGAAATGTCTCCACACATGAGATAGTGCACGTGGAATTGTTCTGTAGAATAAGATGAGAAAAAAGCTTGTAAAAAAACACTAATGCAATGCTAGAGATATAAATAGTTGGCCAAACAATTGGAATCGTCTTTAAAAATATTTTACAATTGATGGACTAATGAATAGAAAGAGGCTAGATGGCCAGATGAACAATCCTCAATCAGCATGTTAATATATTTCCCCCAGTAATATCATCGAAACTTACCTGACTAGTCCTGCACACTACAACAGGCCTCAATAGCCCTGCTGTAGTGTGCAGGATGCTGGGAATTATCTGCGTGATGTGATGGAGAAATGCACAGTGCAGGGTTGAAATTCACCGAGCAGCATGTTCTGCATTCCACATCTTTAATATGGAGTTTTAAATAATGATTTTTTTGCTCAGCATTTAATTTGCGTATATATATTTTTTCAAAATTCCCCAAATTCCCGAGCTGAATATTCCCATGGAAAGTTTCCTGAAAGTTTCCGGAAATTTACCGGAACGTTTCCGCCCCTTTGCAACCCTAATTGTTAGCAATCAGAGAGTTAAAGAGGAACCATCATATAATGGTGGTGGACCACGACCGAGGTCGGCGGCTGATGATGGATCCTAATAAGCGGCAGTGGACAATGACTGTGGACTATAGTGGCATACGATCTGGATGGCGGATCATGATCTTGCTGGATGCTGACCATACACTATGATTGCAGCAGGACTGCTTGACATATAGTTCTGCAGTTATCCTTCAAAATGTTTACCCTCATCAATGCTGCTAAAAACTTTAATCTTGATGATGTTTTCCTACACCTGACATCTATTGCACTTCTGTCCGTCCTGGGAGAGGGATCCCTAACATGTGGCTCTCTCTGAGGTTTCTACGTATTTTTACCCTGTTAAAAGGGTTTTAGTAGTTTTTCCTTAAGGGTTAAGGACAGAGGATGTCACGCCATGTTAAAGCCCTATGAGACGAATTGTGATTTGTGAATAAAAATTTGATTGATTGACATACAATAAATCCCAATAGTTGAAAGTTTTCTACCCTGTCGTGGCTGTAGGAGGTGCATGTTCAATAATAAGAAATGAGTTCTACTATTGGAGAAATGATTTACATGTCTGATGTCAATACATAATAAATAATAGGACAACAGGAGTTGAACAGTGTCAATCTCTTGTCAACTATACACTGAGAAAATAGGACATCACATGCAGGGACGCTGTCAGAATTAACTTGCATAATAAAATAAATTCCTACTTGAAACTTTTCCAAAAGATAAGTAAAGCAGCAAGCTCCAAGTATTTCATCTGCAATTTAAACATGAATCCATGGCATCTCATTCCAGGGCTGATTCTGAACACTCAAAAGAGGTGGTGAAACCTTACGACTGGACATACACCACAGACTACAGAGGCACTCTAATGGGAGAAGATATGCAGATAAAGGTATGGGGTCATTTTCATTAATGGATTCTAACACAAAACCCGCAACATCTTTTGTTATGTTTATTATTGAGGCTTAACGCACCTCTGCTTTTGTCTGCGTTAAAATTGTACCTGTTGCTCCTCTGAAGGTGACTGAGACAGCAGAGCGTATCGATATGGAGAAGCTGAAGGCTCGAGAACAGATCATGTTCTTTGATGACGTGCTGCTGTTTGAGGATGAGCTGCATGACCACGGAGTGTCAATGATCAGTGTAAAAATTGTGAGTGGTGTTATAAGATTTAAGAGGAAAACACAATTAAGTCAAGCATTTACTTGATTTAATAAAAGCTTATTACTAATGCAGTAATCTTTTTAGCTTTCATTTATTCAGGGCCTTTTCACTTAGAGTCCACTTCTTTTTTGTAGGGAACACACTCACACAGTTATACAAATTCACACTGAAATATGTGTGTCTTGATGATGCAGAGGGTGATGCCCACCAGTTTCTTCCTGTTGCTGCGTTTCTTCCTACGTGTGGATGGAGTGCTGATAAGAATAAATGACACTCGACTGTATCATGAGGCAAGTAGTTTTCCTTTAGCCAGGATAAACTTCATTGCAGTGTTTCATAATAAGCTATTAATAACATTGAAAATGTGGCAGAAGTTATACCATATTAACTATGATAAAAGCTCTAATGAGTAATGAATGATAATTATCCTTTTTTTTTCCAGGCTGGAAATAATTACATGCTACGAGAGTTCAGCACCAGAGAAAGCAAAATAGCGGAACTAAAGGTGAGTTCTAATGACAAGGTATAAGGCACAGCTACAGAGCACGAATCTCCTTAGCTGTGATCATACCTCTGCTCATGGTTTGTAAGATAGGTTTGTAAATAAATGGTGTTTTCGGGCATTTAAGTTAATTCAGGTCCACAGGAATAATAGTTTGATGATATAATCTGCTTTGAATCCAGTACTGTCCTCTCCCCAGATTTTTCCAGGGCAGTGACCTCTCATGGACCATGAGAGGTCACTGTCATTACCAGATGCAGTTTTTATGCTCAGTCTTCATGAAAGTGTAATTTTGTATGTATTGTTTTTTTTTATCACTTTTTGGATGTTTTTTAGGTGGGGAGATTGCAACCCCTTTCTATATTTAAAGATGTTTGCTGGTGTTAAATTTGAATGTCATCCTCGATCCTTTTCCATTCATCCACTGACTTCAGGTTGCTGACCTGTAATCCCTTCCAATTGGAGGCTGTTACAACCCAGTTTTTGTCTAGGAGGAAGGGAAGCAACACAGCGCCGATGGTGTCTGGCAATGCTAAATAATTTACATAAACAAAAGGTGAACATTGAACAAATTTAAGACACAAAGGGTAAGGGGCGGAGGGTGATGGCAAATCATTAAAAAAAAAAGACAAACCCTCTTTCTTAACCCTGGCCCGGTAGATTCACAAAAGAAAAAACTGTCTGCTAATTAAACTAAACTATCCTTTATATAGGGTTAAGGACAGAGGTTTTCACACCATGTTAAAGCCATATGAGACAAATTGTGAATTGTGAATATGGGCTATACAAATAAAATTTCTTTGATTGATTGATATAAGTTACAAAATACATTCAGGCCGCCATCCATATGGCTTAGTGAACTAACAACAAAACAAACCCTTAATCCCTGAACAAGGTAACATTCACTATATTTCAAAAGCAAGTCAATACTTAATGTGCACACACAAATGAACATACGACGTCGACATGAGAAAGGAGAACTCATTAGCCGCTGATCATCCGTGGGCTGGAGGTGGAGAGGGTGAGCAGCTTCAAATTCCTCGACGTCTACATCAGTGATGACCTCACCTGGACTCTAAACACCACCCAGCTGGTCAAGAAAGCACAACAACAAGCGGCTGTACTTCCTGAGGAGGCTGAGGAAATTCAGGATCTCACCAAAGATCCTCAGTAACCTCCACAGCTGCATCATTGAGAGCACCTTGACTAGCTGCAGCACCTTTTGGTATGGGAACACCACTGCAATGGGCCGCAAGCGCCTGCAGAGAGTGGTCAAGAACGCTGAGAGGATCATCAAGATATCTACCACCACAGCGTCCAGAGAAGCGCCCGCACCATTGTTAAGGACTCCGACCAACCCCAACACGGACTGTTCACACGTCTGGCAGAAGGTACAGAATAGTAAAATGCAGGATGTCCAAACTGAGGAACAGCTTCTATCCAACAGCCATCAGACAGTTATATACTCAATGGCCCTGACACCACCCTGGACTACCAGACAGATCCTTCTAAAAAGCACACACATGCACACACAGCACACCAGCTGTTGAATGGCCAGAGAAAAGGGCCAAAGAGCATACTTGGTTTATTTGCTCGAGGTCCTGATGATGTTAGGTGTTAATCCATTCACCCGCGGAACAAGAAGCATGAGGTGTGGGTCCTGGAGAGAAAGAGTACACACAAACAGACAACACTGGGGTTGCAGAACGCTCTATGCGCCTGCATAGTACCACTGGGAGGCGTTCTCTAAGTTGTGAACAGCGCTTCATATGCCTCCACATATGAAAGAGGAAGTGAACCGAAGAAAGGCTATATGTAGTCTGTTCCTAAGGCCACTCTGTTGTTTTTGTTTGTTTGTCTGATTGTTAGGCTGCCGTTTGGTTTGTATAGCCCTAGACAAAGTAAGCAGAATTATGCAATGTGTGCATAAAAGGCTCAAATCTGCAAGACATTCCTCACGCATGGGATGATTTTACAGTTAAACAATTGTGGGAACAATTCTCAAAGTCTGCGAGATCTTGATGGTGGACATTGGGAGTGGAAGTTAAGTTAATTTAACAAATAGCCATATAAAAATATTTCTTGTTAGTATAGACCCCAGTTAAACACCACTGTAAACATCCATCTTAATAATAAAAACAAAGCTATTGATATCTCTCCGATAGCGGCAGTAGAGCAGACCATTTTCATCTTTGTTATGGTTGATAATTTAGTTTAGCTGTTGTATTGGCCTTAAAAAATAGGCTACTAAGTGTATGTAAGGTTGTTTGGTCGCAGTTTTCTTTAATAAGGTCTGTCTGTAAAAACCCTTGGCCCTCATCACAACATAAAGACTTCCTACATTACCAATATTTGCAAAATCTCTATTGGAAATTAGATGAAAAGATAAAAAAATATAATGTAAATTTGCTAAAATCTTACCTATGGTACAGCATTTTCATGCAAATGTTATATGCACCATGCATTTTAATTTAAAATTGTAATTTTGGTGATTGACAGTAATTATATATTAAACTTTAAATGAAACGTTGATTCTTTACCAAATTTATGCCTTTGGTACCAGAATCTAAATTAAATTCTTGAGGATTAATTAAAGGCTCCTGCCCTTTATTCATTGTTGTCATTCTAACAAATGTTACTTTCTCTTCCAGAATGTTCCTGCTGCACTGTACACTGATCCAAATGAGATCGCCCAGCACTTGTCACTGAAGCTGACAGTGTATGAGAAACTGGAATTTCCCGTGCCACATGCTCAGACAGCTGTTAATGAAGTTCTCCAGTGACCAGTACACTATAAGGTGCACACTGATGTGTTGTATAATTAAAAACAGGAATAAATTGCACATCATTAATCTTACAGTAACATGACCATTGATCTCCTCTTTAATTATCTGAGGATTTTTTTTATATGTGACCACTATGTTGATGTGCTCTTGAAATTCGGCCACCTTTGAGAGTTTGATTGGTTTTTCAGTGTATCAACATGCATTGTCTACTTTCAGCATTTGACAAACTTTAAAGCTTGGAAGGATAGTTGTATCCATTCTTTTAATATTAGTGTATTCATGACACATTTGTAAGACACTGCACAAAATGGAAAAAAAGTCGGGCATAAAATAAATGTGTAAATATGGTTGCTTTTCAACAGTGACTTATGGAAGTTGAAAAGTTTAGTTTCCACTTGCAAGTCAAACACCTTTAGAATCTATGTGATCATGTCTACCATATGGCCAAATAAATTTTGTTTGTGCAAATATAACTAGCTTGATTTACTTGCACTGTAATCTTGTTTTCTTTTCAGAAATGTTCTTGAATGAACCTGTGAAACCACACCAAAAAGAGTCTAAGATAACAAGATTGATAAAATAACTAGACTTGCCAGCATACATGAGTGGGTCCTCACCTGGCCACAGTGGAGAAGTGGCCAACGATTATATATACAGGTTATTCCAAAGAAATTTGAACCAGAGGGACTACTTCCAGCTGCCAAATATTGTCCTTGTGGTGTGTTTATGTAGTGACTCTCATTTTATATGTCAAGTTTGAGGCAGATTGGAGCATGCATAGTGACATTACAACTAGGGTTGAGCCGAATACATAGATAAAACAAGTTTCCGGTAAGGATAATGTACTTTTAAGAGCACGAATACCATCCGAGTTAAATGTCACACATTTTCCCTGATAGGCCAGCCACACACAGAG
Source organism: Pleuronectes platessa (assembly GCF_947347685.1). Classification (NCBI taxonomy): domain Eukaryota; kingdom Metazoa; phylum Chordata; class Actinopteri; order Pleuronectiformes; family Pleuronectidae; genus Pleuronectes; species Pleuronectes platessa. The sequence continues at coordinate 24,795,848 of NC_070640.1, forward strand.
CCAGTTATTTAACTTATCAATTCAATGCACAATATTCACAGCATGCATATTTACAGCATCTGTTCACAATACTTAGCTTCTCAGTTCAACTATTTGTTCTGCAGAGGAGCTGCTACTGCAGCACAAGGGTTTTACATATAGGTTTTGCCTTGAATATGGCCATAAATATGACTCTTTCCTTGTATTAAAGTAGTCCTGTGTACTTAAAAAAATACCACTACTATAGAGTATGATGCCGTGCACCTCCTGCTCCTGCAAATATTTCTAAATAAAAACCTTTTTAAACAAAAGAATAGATTTGGTCAACAGAAATGCTGGGATGCTTTTATTTTGACACACATACAGAAAGTGTTGCAACCTTTTATAAATAAATTCAACAGATAAACATTAAAACTCAGGTGAAAATAATTTTCTCTGTTTATTGTGCTGTGAAGCACAATAAACAGAGAAAATTGTTTGTTTATCTGTGTATGTTACTAACGTATTTTTGACACCTGCAAAAGCCGTTTCAAAGTAAAGGCACTCCAGCGGCACACTTTCCAAATCCATTTGTTCGAACGGAGCTTTGATTGTTATAGGAGAACGAAAAATGCTCGTCTTCATACCATAGTGTCCTAGTGTAAGTTTAGTACATAATCCTGGATTCAAGGAAATGCAGTAGATAATCCAGGCTACGCCCCCAGTATCGGACACACTGTCCATATAAACAACAGACAAACGACACGCAGCTGATCTGCTGTACAACCTCAGTCACTAAGTCCACGGGGGATCGACAGTGAAGACTGTCGAGATCGACCATTTGATCACGATTGATGGATTGACAACTACTACTATACAAAAAAGTAAATGATTAGGATAACCCTTTTTGAGGTGGAGCAAATTAAAAAGCTAGGGATAGCATGTAGCTATATTATAAAACATGATACTTCCTGTCACAGCTAGGGGGCGCTGTGACTATTATAGTATATTGACATATAGATGTCTTCTGGGCTGTACCCTTATTATACATATGAAGTTTAATAGTAATTGGAGCTAAAAGATGGAAGTCACAGCTACTTGAAGTTGCATGCAGAGTCATAGAATTTCACGCCATGGACACGGATAAATCATCTTTGCGTACTATATTTGATCACAGGGTTCCTCAGGGTTCTAGGCTCGGCCCAATTTTATGTACCTTATATATGCTTCTATTAGGAAACATTATAAAGGAACACTGCAGAATTTCCCTGCTATGCGTATGATACCCAGCTATACTTATCAATGAAACCAGAACAAAGTTATCAACTAACTAAACTTCAAGCATGTAAGAACATTAAAACCCGGATGACCTACAAGTTTTTCAGATTTCAACACCATAATTCCCCAGAGATTAATCACGCTGAGCACTGGACCCCTTATTAACAGCCAACTGCTGTTTTCATTGCTTGCACACAACTGTGCAGCCAGACACAAGGGGAATCTAATCGAACAGTTCGCAGATGATACCACAATACTAGGACTGGTACACGGAAAATAGGACACAATGTAAAAAAAGGGAGTCCGCCTGGTGCTCAATGTCTAAGTGGACATGATCATCTACTTCAGGAGGACACAGTCTGAGCAAACATCTCTCAGCATCAGCGGCTCTATATTATAGATAGTAAAGGATATCAGGCTCCTCTGAGAGCAGATCTCTGAAGACCTCAACTGGTCAAAGAACACAACTCTGATTGTGAAAAAGGCCCAGCGAGGACTGAACTTTCTAAGGAAACTGAAACAAACATTATTTCCAACCAGAATCTTCACTACTTGCTACAGAGGCATGGTGGAGGGTGTGCTGTCATCTTGCATCTCAACCTGGCATCCCAATTACAATTAGTCCGACAAAAAGTCCCTGCATAGGATAGTGAGGGGAGCTGAGAAGGTCATTGGATTCCCCCTACTCTTTGTCAAGTACCTCTTGCAGAGCTGGTGCCGGATCACAGAACTGAACATTCTTAGAGACCTCCCCCATAAACCTTTTGAAATGCTACCATGAGGCAAATGGAGCAGGAGCCTTAAAACAAGCACTCCCAGACTGCTAAACAGCTTCCTCCCATAGGCTGGGATTTTCTACACTAAGTTTGCACTTAACTCACAGCGACTAGTTGGGCACTAAATTCACTGTGTATTTGACTATTTAACATCTTAGTTTTAAGATGGATATTTTATCACTACACTAACAATAGATAGGACTCAGAGACAATGTGTGTGTTTTATTTTGTATTTGTATGTGTAATCTCCTTTTTTTAAATCGTATTTAGTCATCCCAGGGAACCGCCATTTTATTCTTCCTGCACTATTGTTGTATGTCTGGTAAAATGACAATAAAGTCTGATTTGATTTGATTTCAAGTTATAATGCTTGCACTTAAATACCTCAGAAATGCACTAATGTTATGGCTACTCTAGATGAAACTGCCCTTGCCTCCAACAAAACCTTTGATTCTCATATTAAATATATTTTTGATAAAGCTTATAGTCAAATGTGCTCCTATAGGTCTAGAATATCAAGAGACAAATTACAAACAGAGCCTCTCTTTCCTCCTCTTCCCCTTCATTACATCAATGTCTCATCAATACATATGATTGTTGACTTGACTTATTCCCCAGAGTCCTTGTGCTTTATCTTTTACAGATCCAGGATCCCCGATGCAGCCACATCGTGAACGTGAATCTTGACCATGATGATGGATGGCAGATTGTGATCATGGATCGTCATCATGGTGGCAGCTGAACATGGATTTTCAATACATCTATATTGCTCCCTTCATCTTTTCTTTTCTACGAAGATTAAAATACAAATACATTGATAAACATCTTCATTTTAGTTAGACACTGCCTTTTCTTATCAATAGTGTAAATATTTCTATTTTATTGATGTGCTCTGCTACTTGCAGCATCTGTTGCACTTCTGTTTGTCCTGGGAGAGTGATCCCTCACGCATTGCTCACTCTTATGTTTCTGTTTTTTTTCCTCCTGTTGATAGACGGGAGGAGGGGGGGTTATTTTGTAATTTGTGTATGTGGTCCACGTTTCCCGTATTTTTTGTATTGATCAGATCTTAGGCAGAAAGTTAACTTCTCCATGCAGTGTATTTCATTAACATTATCGGCCACATCGTCCATCATACAGCTTCTTGCTCGCCACCAGTAATACTTTTTAAAGGTACTCATCGTGAGTCCTGAAATTATCTTGGATTTTGCCCAAGTATAGTGTGACAAAATAACAGTCAACTTCCATTCCAAAGATATTCCTTATTTCTTTTGCAACCTTTTGCCAATATGATTGATCAGAGGTCAGCCCTAAAGGATATGGTCCGCCATTGATTAACCACACTGCCTCTTGCAGATATCTTGACCCCGATAACCCTGCTGTACAAATTTCTGAAAATTGTAAAATGTTCCTTTATCATGATTCTTGCCACGACATTGAGTTGTTAGTCCTAACTTGACACTCCCAGATATCACGCCAGTCCTTCAGAAATGTTCAGCCAGAGTTAATCTCCCATTTTTGTTTGACCTGAACGGTACAATAATGGTTATATATTTTGGATATATGATGTTTGTTGTCACTATTCTAATAAGAATCAATAAATATATTGACCAGATTGGCCCACTGCCCTCCGATTGTTTAGTTTCTTTATTAAAATAGTCCCTAGCCTGGAAGTTTCGGAAAAAGTCTAGATTTTCAAGGATAAAGTCATTTGAAAGATGGGTAAAATGCTGTAAACCAGTGGTTATAGTACAGTAAGCTGGTACTGCATTGTATGTCCACCGCTTAAAGGGCTGGATGTGACTTTGAGGTAGAGCGTAGTCCTCCAACCAGAAGTTCGGTGGTACAATCCTCAGTCTTACTCCTCTGCATGCGTGTTCTTGGGCAAGATACTGTACCCCTAAATTGCCCCTTATGGATGTTGAATGCCTCAAGTTTAAACATTTTGCAAGTCTTGAACTATAATCTGAGGGCAACCTTATTCCAATTGGTTTTATTTATCCAGATAAGTATTCGTATGACTGTAATAACCTAATATAGACTGCTGGTTATTCGAATTGCTATAATTCCAAATCTTTCCATCTGGCTTAATAGGGTTGCAACATCATACTAGTGGTTCCAGCAGGGGCAGCAATGAAATAGTCCTAAATGCATGGAAGAGAGAATCCACCCCTTTCTTCAAGTAATTGTAATGTCCCATAAACCAGGGCCTTCTTACTGTGCCACACAAATCTTGAAATCATCCTATACCGTTCACTGAAATCTTTAGGGGGAACTGCAACAGGAAGTGACTAGAATAGGTACAGACATATCTAGAGGCAGTAATGTTAAGATCAGTTAAATTCTGCTTTAATTTTCTTAATAACACATCCATAGTTACTGTCATATATTGTGCTGATATGTTCTTTCATTACATGGTCTACCACATGCAATGTCCGCCTAATTTTTCCTGTGTTTGTCTTTCTTGAACAAATCCTGTTTGGTTGGCTTCTATTAGTTCAGAGACAATATGTTAAAGCCTTCTGGTGATAATCAATGCAAAAAGTCGGTATTTAAAATAGATATTGGTCTATATCAGGGCATTGCAGTTTTGGCCTGTCATGTAGCTCAACCCTTGGGACAAACATCACATTAAAAATGCTGTCTTTCAAGGTTCACTGCATTTCCAGATCTAACTACACTTTTATATAGGGGAAATTGTGGGGGGCTGTGGCATTTTTGTTAACAAAAATCCACTGCCTCACAACATCATGGGCCAGGCAGGTAAATGATGGAGCGAATGAAGCAGGGACACACTGATAAGAGGAAGTTTAGAAAAAATTGCCAGGAGGAATATTTTATTACAGAAATAAATTCAACCGCAGTTTTTCTCATTTGCAGACAGAGAGTTGATGTTTTAAAAGAATATAAAGTGCATCCGGTGCTTATTCCAAAATGGATCAAATTCATTTATTTCCTTAAAATTCTACATAAAATACCCCATAATGACAAAGTGAAAAAAATCCCATGTACATAAGTATTCACAGCCTTTGCCATGACACTAAAAATTGAGCTCAGGTGCACCCTGTATCGACTGATCATCCAGTCCACCTGTGGTCAATTCAGTTGATTGGACATGATTTCGAAAGGCACACAACTGTCTATATAAGGTCCCACAGTTGACAGTGCATGTCAGAGCACAAACCGAGCCATGAAGTCCAAGGAACTGTCTTAAGACCGCCGGGACAGGATTGAATGTCCCAATGAGCACAGTGGCCTCCATCATCCGTAAATGGAAGAAGTTTGGGGCCAGCAGGACTCTACCTAGAGCTGGCCGCCCCGGCCAAACTGAGCGATCGGGGGAGAAGGGCCTTAGTCAGGGAGGTGACCAAGAATCCGATGGTTACTCTGACAGCTCCAGCGTTGCACTGTGAAGAGAGGAAAACCTTCCAGGAGGACAACCATCTCTGTATGGTTGTGCACCGACGCTCACCATCCAACCTGATGGGGCTTGAGAGGTCATGCAAAGAAGGATGGGTAAAACTGCCCCAAAATAGGTGTGCCAAGCTTGTAGCATCATACTCAAAAAGAATTGAAGCTGTAATTGCTACCAAAGGTGCTTCCACAAAGCATTGAGCAAGGCTGTGAATACTGTACATTATGTTTCGTTTTAAATTTTTAATAAATTTGCAAAAAATTCTAAAGAACATTTAGTCATTATGGAGTATTGTGTGTAGACTTTTGAGGGAAAAGATGAATTTAATCCATTCTGGAATAAGGCTGTAACTTATCAAAATGTGGAAAAGTGAAGCGCTGTGAATACTTTCCGGATGCACTGTAATATCCATCGCCACTACAAAACAAAACATCCCCTAATTATTTTGAAGTAGCAGTGAGGACCGAAAGGATAGGAAAGTCACCTGCATCGGCAGGTGACTTCTAAAGTCCGCTCCATTAGCCTCCACTCCAATCACCAGCCGGACCTGAAACTCGGACAAGGTTAAAACCACAGAATAGGATGAATAGCAGGATTCTCAGGCAGGGAGGGAGAACAAGACCATAAAACACATAAACACACACATACACACAATATGAATCAGAGTCATAACACTACTCACATACGTAGTATGGAGGGTTTTGGTTTTTTACGTTTGAAGAAGTGGTCACCAGTCACTTCAACTCACTAGTCTGATCCGTCTGAACTGCTGCCGGTCAATCATCCAGGAGTCGATGTGTCATTTAAACAGAAACAACCCCAAACCTACGGCTTTTTAAACTTTATTATCAAAAATATGTCAGGATGCTGAACAGGACGACATGCTTTTTAAGAACGTAATGTCAAGTAGGTTTTGATATGGATAGCCAAGTAGACTACATAATGGCTAACTCTGCTACATGGCAATATGTACTGAGTTCCGAATTGGGCACAACCTCCAGCTTTGACAACTGAATGTGTGACAAAGGTTTTTGGTCTTCAAGCTGATTCATTTTGACTTCCCTGCAACTGTCCTTGTAACAATTGTGTGTTATTTGGTTGATTCAATACTATTTTATGTTTTGTGTTACTCCAACAGTAAAACTAAAGTAGCCCTTGCATCTATTAAGCAGCTTGCAGCAATCACACACATTATGTTACAGCAAACGCAAATTAAAGTTAATCATTTATTTTTCAAATTTTGTATTTGTATAAATTAATTAATCTTTAGTGATCATTCTACATTATTGTATCTGCAAATTAAATATTTTGAAAAAACATTTTTGTGGATATCAACTCATAGAGCACATAATTGACAGTGCATGATTGTGCATAATTCACTAAATTAAAGAAATACGCTGTTTTAAGACCTGGGAGCTCCTGAAGAGACTCTTTATCCTGCTAACTTTACTCCACCTGGACAATTGAACTGAAATTAAGATGCTGGTGGAATGCCCTAAACCAGGGGTTTTCAACTGGTTTTGTCCCAGGGACCACCGTTCTGACTAGAAAGTAATCCGCGGCCCACTGATGTCCCTAAGCGCGAGTGACTACGTGTGTGTGTGTGTGTGTGCGTGCGTGCATGTGGATAGAAGGAAGTTTTAACATTTGGTTTTCCATGATGGTTTTATTTAAAAACCTCAAACAAATTTACAAAAATGTTTAAAAAACCACAAAAACGGTTGATTTTCAGTGCTTAAGAATTGAAAACAAAATTAAAATGCAGTTTGTAGTTGTACTGCATCTCAGAACCATATGTACGTCAATATATAACGTTCATGACTTAATGTACAGACATGTAGCTGACATGTTGAGAGAGCGTTAAAGTAACGGTGATCAATAACAATCAACATAAACTGGGGCTACAACTGATTAGGGAAGATGAAAAAGTAATGCAGAATATGTCACAAATGATAATCATACAATATCACACAAACAATTGAGGCCTACTTAAGTTTAACCTCATGATCACCAGCAGCAAATCCCACCTACTGCGTGAGTAGTACTTCTGTGTGTGTGTGTGTGTGTCTAGAGCTCTCCTAAGAAATTGTTTCTCAACCAGCGAACGTTGTAAAGTTGAATGTTATTGCAATTAATTGTTTTGGCTATTATGCCAATTTATTTTTCCTATTACAAAGTATTAGTTTTTTGCTCTTTTGTTTTATTTTAATATTTTCATTATTAATTCTGCCCTTTTGGGCCTTCTTTTTGGTAAATTAAAAATTCCCATCATACAAACTACATCTCCAATACCTCCTGAGAGTTTTTCTACCTTGCTCAACCGCTCTTCTACATCTACCTTTAACCTGCATGCACAGGGGAAACTAATGGCAGTTTCTAGCTCCAAGCCGGTTACAAGGTTCCCCTCATCACCTTTATATTATGTTAGACATATTTTTCTTATTTTAAATATTTTTCACGATATTCAAGAGTAATCTGGAAATGTGTTGAAATATCAAAACGAATTTCGCGGACCCCTGCAATGCCGTCGCGGACCACCAGGGGGCCGCGGACCCCTGGTTGAAAACCCCTGCCCTAAACTGTCAACCAACAGTAGAGGGCAGCAATGCGCAATCGAGTTGTGTAGTCTGCCCAATCCAAAGAAGAAGACGGCATTGACGTGATTGTTAGTTTTTTTTACGACAGTTCAGATACAATTTCTGCTAATAAGGCTCTTCTTACTTCACGAAAGTTCCTATTCATGAAGCAGTCTGTCCTCCGGTACATAGATGCTCCGGTATATGAGAGCAGCGTGCAATTTCGGTCGTAGCGTTGTGCAGAGAAACGGGGCGTTGAGAGGTGTCAACTCATCCACCGCACTGGAGATAGGCACCGGAATTTTTTACAGATTTGGTCTTTACTTTCAGGTGTCCAGACAAACCAGCATGGCGTTGACCGCGAGTTCCCAGAAAATGGTCTGGGTTGACCTGGAGGCAAGTCACTGGGATGGTGATCTGCCATGCATGTATGATATGATGGAAGTGCCACGTAAATTGATGGGCGATTTATTTAGAAGCCTGTGTGTCACTAGCTGATGTGAAGGACAGAACCAAATGTAATTTAAATTCAAAATACTAAATGTATTTACGTTTTGCCTTCCTGCCTATGTTTTCTGAAGAATGCTGGTTAAATTCATACAGATTAACATATGGTTACAGTGTAGAAATGTGTGGTGCGTAAATAGTAACATGCTACCGTGCCTTTACAACATATTTAACACATGCTTCTTAGTACTTAATACATTTTGTACAAATTCCGCTTGAATTCCAGTTGTTGAATGTGTGGTCAAGCACACAATCACACTGCTAATGTAAATTTTCTGGCCGCAGCAGTCATGTTATTCAGATATGGTAACAGTAGATGTTTCTATCAACACTGACTGGTGTTCATGATTTGAAACTACTGCATCGTTTTGTATCCATCGATTCTTGCTCCCCTCCTATGGTACCAGTACTGCTGTCAGTCAGTCCCAGACATGCCACTCCAGCTGGCTCAAAATTGTAGCTGTTCTAATACTTTCGCCAATGTTCCCCTTATACAACAACAATAATAACAACGATAATGCAAAAGTTTCTTTAAATGGAATAGCTATTAGCTAAATGGGATTTTAGTAGTTTTTAAATATAAATACACAACGTACTGTTGCCTTTTAATGTTGCTGTTAACTACAGTGTCACATCACTCAACATTATTTGCACTGCAATGTATGAGAGCAGGCTCAAAGGTCACATTTTTTCATTGGAATTGCTTTGAGTAATTTGTTTTCATCCCTTCATGCTTGCATGTCAAAATATCTGATATAATATCGGACAGATACTAGATGAAGACTCAATTTCTGTGTTTTTTGTGTATACTTTTTAGATGACCGGTCTCGACATTGAGAAGGACCAGATCATTGAAATGGCATGCATTATTACTGACTCAGACCTGAACATTCTGGCTGAGGTAACATACGCCTAAACGCCCATGGACTGCCTCTTGTCCTCGAACTGCCTTGTAAATTAAACACATTTTTTTTCGATTGACAGGGGCCCAACTTGATAATTAAACAGCAGGATGAGTTGCTTGATGGGATGTCCGACTGGTGTAAAGAGCATCATGGAAAGGTATTTCTATGTGGTCAGGGGCTTGAAGTAAAGTATATAGAAAATCATACAGGGCACATAGATTTCTATATGAGTTGCAAATGTTAATCATTTTAATCTGTTGGTCGTGGGTGTGAGAGTCATTGCAATTCGTAGGGGCATAATCAGGTCTAAAATCGGCCCGCTTATACTGTAGTGTGCAGCAGCTTTAAGTTTTACGTGACGTTCACAGCCAATGTTTTGCCATTGTGTTGTAGTCAGGGCTGACGCAGGCTGTACGGGATAGTAAAATCACCCTTGAACAAGCAGAGTACGAGTTCCTGTCCTTTGTCCGACAGCACACCCCACCTGGAAAGTGTCCCCTTGCTGGTGAGTTACTTTTTGGCAGCAGCAGCAGAAATGTGATATACAACTGGTTTAGCTCCTACAGTCATGTCCAATGGTTTCTTTTCCTGCAGGTAACTCTGTGCATGCTGACAAGAGGTTTCTGGACAAGTACATGTCGCAGTTTATGTGTCACCTTCATTACAGAATCATTGATGTCAGCACAATCAAGGAGCTTTGCAGGCCAGTATGATTGTGGCGGTGTTTATTTTTGAGAAAAACTATGAAAACTTTCTTGGATATGACTTTCTACCCTTTGCTGAGTGCTGGTTTTTTGTTCAGATATGATTGTATCAGTATGTCTAAAGGAGCATTTGAATACTTGAATTCCAATTCATCTATCACCTGTCGTCTTTAAGTACCTCATGATACGGAAACACTCAATAATAAATATATTAGAATTTTTTCTCGCTTATTTAGCATATCTATTAGGAACTTTCCTTGCACGTCTTATTAAGGCCTTGTTTAGAATGTTACTTTTCAACTGACTTTGACATGATTTTTAATTTTCTTGTTATGTATTCTGACTATTTCATGTTTTCATCACAGACATGCTGAAGGTGCACAAAACATTTAAATTATAAACATCCAACCCCACCACATTCAAATTAATATTTCAATTTTAAATAAAAAGTGACAGCTCTGGGCCTTGTTTGAGTTTGACTAATGAGACTCTTGGTTCATGGATTAAATATCAAAGGCCCACTTTTAACATTGCATTGCTGAGTAGGTTTTGCGATTATCCCAACACTCAGAGATTAGTGTTTCTACTTGGTAGTACATCACGTAGGGATGACGCAATGAACCGATTTTATGATAAACGTGGTTTCATAAAATCATGGTTTCATAACCGTAGGAATTGTAAAAACTACGATATCTATCTATGGTGTCCAGCCTCTTGTGAGTTGGGAAATTTGTGTGTGCGCTGTGAGCTGAAATCTCTTGGCAATCAGTTATGTATGTGTGCGAGCCACTGAAACATTAGTTGAGAAGAGGGAACTGAAGTAATCCTTGTTTACTTTTGGTTACTGACCAGCTCTGAAGCAGCAGCAGCTGACATTTCCTCTGACAACAATCGTAGCCCCAAAATAATTTGTGATATCCTTAACATCAGGAAATGGAAAAATTTTATAGCACGTCCTGTATGACAAATACAATTAATTTGGGATTGTTTTTGGTCTGGGCATTTTCAGACGGTGGTTTCCAGAGGAATACAAGATGACGCCTCATAAGAAAGCCACCCACAGGTAAATGATTAGAAAACCCCTTTAATATAATGTAATGGTTGTTTAGACTAAAATGAAAGATCCATATTGTTGCACCATGTGAAAAATATGACAAGAAGAGATGTTTCCTCCTCCAGACAACCCTCTTTTTATGCCATTATGTATTTATTTTATTTTCTATTTAGCATAGTCTATTATCTAAACTACCTATGGTTATGGTAAATAGTTTTGTATTTATATAGCACTTTTCTAGTCTTGATGACCACTCAAAGCTCTTTACAGTACAGTTTCACACACACATTCATACAGTGCATCTATTCGCAGCACTTTGTTATTCTATGGGGGGCCATTCAGGGTTCAGCATCTTGCCCAGGGACACTTCGGCGTGCAGATGGGTCAGACTGTGGATCGAACTGCCAACCTTAAGGTTGAAGGACGACCGCTCTACCCCTCAGCCACAACCGCCCATATCCATTGAGAGTCACAGTGGGACTGAAGCCAATCCCAGCTGACAGGCAGGGCACACTTGCCCATTAGGTTGAGGGTGAGCTGCTGGCTTAGGTGAAGAATTTAAGTATCTCAGGGTTTTGTTTATGAGTGCAAGGAGGATGGAACAGGAAATGTACAGGAGCATCATCAGACTACAATTAATTGTAATACAATTGTGATCGTGATTCACACCCATATGAAATTAATTCCTATTCATAAATACCTCCGCAAAGCTACCTCACATGCTGCAGTGAACAGGTACTAAAAAAGAGCAGGTGAGAGAAAAGTTGCAAGGTTTGTGTTGAGGACTACTTAAAAAAATTAATATTAATCCTGAGGAAAGCACGACTGAAGATGGTTAGAGTCAGACATGTCATTTCATTCCATCCATATTGGCTATATATAGAACAAAACTTTAAAGAAACATGTTTATCTCATTATGATTGCAATAATAAGTTTGTCATTAACCCCACCAACCATGGCACACAGCCAATGGCGCATTACTGGCACCTAGTGGCTGGGAGGTGTTAACATCAATCAAGCTAAATAATACAGGCTGAAAAACCCTTTGAACATATCTTTAATAAGTAATCGCCTGTGTTCCAATGATTATGATGCCACGTGCCAATGATGGCACGCGTGCCTTAGGTTGCTGACCCCTGAACTAGACGGTCTGCGGTTAGATTCCTGTTGTCCGCATTCAGCATGCCAAAGTCTTGTATAGGACACTGAACCCAAAGTTTGCCCGTGAAGACATCAGGGTTTGATTAATGTATGTTATAGAAAGATGTTTGTACTTCTACCATAATGTAGCTGACCTAACCATACCAAAATCATCTTGAGCTTAACTTGCGTCTTTGCACATATTCTAATGTCTATAATTATACTGTGAAAACCTGCTCCCTTGTTTGATTTTGTTTTGGTTTGGATGTAACTATTGTTGAATCCCTTGTTCAAACAAAACTGTGCATAACACAGAATAAACACAGGTAGTCAATGCTGAAGCATGAAGTTGGTCCATAAACTGTAATGGATGTTTACAAGGAATGGTTATTTACCAGTTTAATAACAGAATAACTTTTAGACCTGTCTTTATGTAAATTAGAATGTTTCATAATTAAGATAACTGATCTTAAAACTCGCAAAAACAACAAGTTGAAATTACTAAAAATTACCCTTTAATTTTCGTTTTCTAGAGAACGTTCAGAAGAACACGCATGAGGAATTAATTTACATCTTTTAATTTCTCCTCTAGGGCTTTGAATGACATCCGAGAGAGCATTAAAGAGCTGCAGTACTACAGAGCCAACATCTTCAAAGTAACAACCGAAAAGAACAAGTGCAAAGTTGTTGAAAATGGTGACAGCCACAAGAATTGTCACGTATGAGTGCGACGGTATTCAGTGTTGTGTTGCTGCATTTCCTAAAGAATCCGGTACATCATTGATTTTTAGTAGTCATATGGCAATCCATTGATACATTGTTCCAGTATTATTCAAAAGGTAAATGTTGAGGTTTCATCAAAGGGAGCAAGATTCTAGTACCAGTTAATAAAATAAAAATATTTAATAGATCTATATTAAAGAGTAATATTTGAAAGTGAATGTTTTTACTTTGCAGTTTTTTTATTTTCTGTAATCTGGGTCTCTAAATTGTCCTTGTTTTGAAAAAGAAACCAATAAACTATGCCATTCATTCTCTGCATAGAGGTGTTTATTTTCAGCCAAAATATTTTTCCATCCACAAGCTACAAAAGTGTGAAATAATGTTGTATGCCGCAAGATTGTATGATGTCAACTGTATTTTGCAGAAGAAAAAAATACCTGAATTTTGTTTTTTAAAACAAAAATTGACACCATTTACAGCAACCTGAACACCTCCCCTGCTCTCTCCATTGCTCCACCTGGCTCTAAAAGTGGGATCGCACGTCTGGGCATCTGAACTCGCTGTCTACGGTTGAGTGATGTTCTTGGAATAATAGTTTCCAAACTTAACGTCCCCAGTAGGATGGGTGAGCTGCAGTGACCAAGACCCGAGCCCGGATCTTCTCAGCGCTGCGACCTATCTGCTGAGAATTTGTTACTGAGAAGTTGGTTTAAGCCCAGTAGATTTTTAACCAAGGTTTAGACGATACCTGGAAGGTAGACTGACGAGTTACCTTAAAGAGATTGTTGAGAGCACAACCACAGAATGGACATAAAACTGAGTGTATATGCATTGTTGAAACAAGACTCCAAAATCGTGCTATGTAGAGAACTTCTTTAAGGCACTATGTTTCGTGTTGTTCAAGCAGGTCTTTTGAAAGTGTATTTAAAAAAAAAGATGAATTGAGAAATTACCAGTTACCAAGTCATAACATAAGGAAATTACTTTTGAGTATATTATATGGGGGTATTATATTATTTTGATGTTTATATTACTAAGTTTCCTATTTGCTCCTTACAATAGTATTTTGGAGATTGAGTGAAGACTCAAGGGTCTACTACTTTTACAAGCCTGGGAAGGTTTGGAGGTGACCCCCCTGCTCCTAAGCCTATGGGAGGCTTTCACATGCAAATGACTATGCTCTGAGCTTTTCAAATGCAAATCAGGATAGTTTCCCTCATTGCAGATAACACCTTTTTCTAAAAGGTACCAACTAAACTATCTGGCGTAAGTACACCAGGCTTAAAATAAATATAAAACCTGAAATTGTAAATTGTTTCTCTAAGTAATTAAGTTTGCTATAATGAATTACATTGTATACCATAAGTAAAGGTCAATGCTATGAAAAATTAGAAACAGTGCACTTTATTTCAACATTTTATTACAATCCCAAAACAATGAGCCTCAGTAAAGCCTGAAACATGCTTCTGCGACTGCGTCTGCGTCTTTTCACGCCGCTGTGGCACAAGACTCGTTGTCATTCATGCTTCCCCAACCATTGCGCGTCTTAACCTCTTAAGAAACGGGTGAAAATCGCCTAAAACGCCTGTTTGAGGACACCCAAATTAAATTGAAAGCTGTTCTTGAACCATTTGGAGTACATGCATGATCTTGGTCTCTTTTTAAAGGTAACATTCTGATCTTCCCTACCCAATAGTCAGAATAACTATAAGTGCTACTTGCATTGAGTAATAGCAGTTGGCACACAGTGAGGTAGAAGGTTTTTATTTTCGCCTGAATATTTTTGGTAAACAGATGCCTGCTGCTGACTATAGCTGGGACTTATGAGCTGGAAAACCCAATGGGACCCTAGCATGAAGCCTTGACTAGCTCAAGTTCAATTTGAACACAATACCAAAGAAAATGAATATTTTACAGATGTTTTACTAAGGGCATGTCTGGGCGTTTTCCAAAAAGGCCATTTGAAGGCTCCAAAGGACCCTTGGTACCCATGGTAACCAAATAGGCTAAAAAGGCTACTTTTACACTAAAAATCATACTTTTATATAAAGGAGACAAAACTGGTCATATGGTTAAAAATTTATTCAAATATACATCTTTCAAATTTTTGGATACATGCCAGCCATTGTAGCAGTCACGACTGCAGGAGGAGGCTTGTGGAGGACTTTGTAGTGCCCTATCAGGATGTCAGCACCCATGAACCTCGATGGACCTATGTGGGAAAAGAAAAATTAGTCGGGAGCTATTAGAAGAGCCGTACAGAGGCACCATACCCACACCTATATGCATATCTGTTCACATTCATCTCGACACACAAAGGCACACTCATCTCTCCACCATCTACAGTGCCTTGCATAAGTATTCACCCCCTTTGGACTTTTCTACATTTTGTCATGGTATAACCACAGATTAAAATTTATTTCATCGTGAGTTTATGTAATGGACCAACACAAAATAGTGCATCATTTGGAAGTGGGGGGAAATATTACATGGATTTCACAATTATTTACAAATAAAAATCTGAAAAGTGTTGAGTGCATATGTATTCACCCCCTTTACTGTGAAACCCCTAACAAAGATCTGGTGCGACCAATTGCATTCACAAGTCACATTTGCAAGTCACATAATTAGTAAATAGGGTCCACCTGTCTGCAATTTAATCTCAGTTTAAATACACCTGTTCTGTGACGGACTCAGAGTTTGTTGGAGATCATTACTGAACAAACAGCATCATGAAGACCAAGGAGCTCACCAAACAGGTCAGGGATAAAGTTGTGGAGAAATATGAAGCAGGGTTAGGTTATAAAAAAATATCCAGAGCTTTGAACATCTCTCTGAGCACCATAAAATCCATCATGAGAAAATGGAAAGAATATGGCACAACCGCAAACCTACCAAGAGGAGGCCGTCCACCCAAACTGAAGAGTCGGACAAGGAGAAAATTAATCAGAGAAGCAACCAGGAGGCCCATGGTTACTCTGGAGGAGTTGGAGAGATCCACAGCTGAGGTGGGAGAATCTGTCCACAGGACAACTATTAGTCGTCTACTCCACAAATCTGGCCTTTATGGAAGAGTGGCAAGAAGAAAGCCATTGTTGAAAGGGATCCATAAAAAATCCCGTTTGGAGTTTGCCAGAAGCCATGTGGGAGACACAGCAAACATGTGGAAGAAGGTGCTCTGGTCAGATGAGACCAAAATTGAACTTTTTGGCCTCAATGCAAAACGCTATGTGTGGCGAAAACCCAACACTGCCCATCACCCTGAGCACACCATCCCAACAGTGAAACGTGGTGGTAGCATCATGCTGTGGGGATGCTTCTCTTCAGCAGGTACAGGGAAACTGGTCAGAATAGAGGGAAAGATGGATGGAGCCAAATACAGGGAAATCCTTGAAGAAAATCTGATGCAGTCTGCAAAAGACTTGAGACTGGGGCGGAGGTTCATCTTCCAGCAGGACAATGACCCTAAACATACAGCCAGAGCTACAAAGGAATGGTTTGGATTAAAGAATGTTAATGTCTTAAAATGGCCCAGTCAAAGCCCAGACCTCAATCCAATAGAGAATCTATGGCAAGACTTGAAGATTGCGGTTCACAGACGGTCTCCATCCAATCTGACTGAGCTTCATCTTTTTTGCCAAGAAGAATGGACAAACCTTTCCATCTCTAGATGTGCAAAGCTGGTAGAGACATACCCCAAAAGACTTGCAGCTGTAATTGCAGCGAAAGGGGGTTCTACCAAGTATTGACACAGGGGGGTGAATACTTATGCACCCAACAGATGTCAACTTTTTTGTTCTCATTATTGTTTGTGTCACAATAAAATTTATTTTGCACCTCCAAAGTACTATGCATGTTTTGTTGATCAAACGGGAAAAAGTTTATTTAAGTCTATTTGAATTCCAGTTAGTAACAGTACATAATGGGAAAAAGTCCAAGGGGGGTGAATACTTATGCAAGGCACTGTATATGCACATTCTAATTCTCAAACAAAGACAACTATTATCTCTCCCACATCTAAATCCACACCTTTTACTAATCAACAGCAAATCCTAAAAAAACACACGAACACACACACACACAGTAATTTAGTTATTTATTATAATAAAATACGTACTATGTCTCGTCCTTCCTGAAACATGGCGTCTGCCTCGTAGTCAAACGACGTGTCGCTGTCTTCCTCTGATACGTCATCATCAGACTTGTCGCTGTCACGCCGATAACACAGATCCCTTTGCTTGTTCGGTCATCAAGTTTCATTTCTCTAAACGTTTCTCCATAGTGTAGCTTCAAAACGCTCCATAGCAAGACTGAATTCTGCACACGGATCTCACAGCAACGCCCCCGAACTTTTACGCACCGATCTCAAAACCAGTGCTCACTTACTGTTACGCACGGAGATGAGATGGTCTGGAAGCAGGTGTTCGCTGTTGTGCAGTGACTTGCTGTGTGTTGATAGTTATCTATCAGGTCGGAGGACATGTACTTCCTGGAAAATGTAATTGGCTATACGATAAGTCAGTCATAACAAAAATCGACTGCAGTTGGCTGAGCCTCGCCACGTCAGAAGAAGGGCGCGCACTGTCTGTAAACGAGGGCTCTCGTTGGCTTTTGCCGAATGTGGACAACCCCTGCCTTCTCCAATTGGGTCGAATGAGCTGTCCATCTAAAGGTTAGAGTGCACCCTCCATTTTGAAATCCAGAGAGCCGCTGTGTTTACTTTCTAACAGAAGTTACGACGGAAAAAAAGTCAAAGTTGGCACTTAGCTGCTGGCTACTCTGAGATTACGCATCAGCTGGCTGTGGCTATTCTTTGATGAAATAGTGTGCTATGGAGTGATTATGTTACTGGATTCGATCGTCTGGACCTTTATCAATGTACCAACACCGTTTTTGTTGGAATGTTATCGATCTGTGGATTAATATCATGCTTCTTAGGTGAGTGACGTCGACTGTCTTAATCATTTTTTTTGGTAAGTTGTCTGACTGTTACGTTGATTGTATCGGCTGTGGTGATCGGATCTTTAAATGGTTTACATCAGTGGAATCAGAATAATCTTAGCTTTCTACAGATATGTGGCATTAGTACCTAGCTGTACGACACAGTTCTTTGAATACAAATGTTTGACGCTGATCGATAAAAAAACACACCTTGCGTCCCGAATACGGGACGCGATTGCATAAGGAGTTAAGGCCGAATTATAGTCGGGTTGCATGCACACACGCATGCACGCAAGACACGCAACACGCCCCTTTCGTGCCCTCTGCGGGCTTGCGTGCGTCGGCCAATTTTTCTAACTATACGACAAAACGATGCGAGCCTCACACAGCCCGCAAGGCTTGTGATTGGTCTGCTTACTACATCCCGTCCGGAGTCTAGTTTCCGGTTTCATGGCCCACAATACGCGGAAATCACGGAAGATTTAGAAGAACGAATATGGACCAAATAGAAGAGCACTTGGCAGAAGAGATCCGAAAGTATGACCACTTGTATAACCCGTCACTGACTGGTCGATTTGTCCGCCAGAAATAGGCTATGAGGAGCCGGAGTGGCGATGTAAATAAACAGTCGACGAAGAAGAAGACGTCTCTTCTTTGTGTGTTTTGTCTTTGAAAAAAAACGTTACTCCGCCTAGGGTTCTGGCGGTGAATTGCGTTGCAACACGCGCAGCACGTTAGGGAAGTATAAACCAAAACGAGTCCATCGATGCAGTGCGTGGCCTTACGCGGTTGCAGTCGCAGGACTATAATTTCAGCCTTTACAAAGCAATTCCGCGCCAGAACACTAGGCGGAGTAATGCTTTTTGTCGAAGACGACCTGAGGGACGCCTTCTTTCTTCTTCATCGATTGTTTATTTACATAGCTACTGCGGCTCCTTGTAGCCTTTTTCAGGCGGACAAATACGCCAGTCAGTGACGGGTTATACAAGTGGACATACTTTCTAAATCTCCCGTTGTTTCTGCCTGTATTATGGGGCATGAAACCGGAAATGCAGCTCCAGAAGGGATGTAGAGCAGACCAATCACAGCCTTGCGGGCTGAGTGAGCTTGCGGAGCTTTGCCGTAAATTTTAGAAAAGTGGGGCGACGCCAGTCAGCACGTAAGAAGGGATACATAAGCACGTAAGGGACCCGGAAGGGCTCTTGCGCTTACGGGCCCGTGAAAACGCAGAAGCATGTTTCAGGCTTAAGTCTGTTTCCCTGGACAGGAGTGACAACCCACCTCTTCAATCTTAATTGCCCATGAACATTATTCTAAATCTCAACCACTGTGCAGAGTGGCATGATTACAGTTACTTTTTCACTTGTGTTGGTTAAATGCACAGTGGATGTGTTAACCACACATCTACCAGCAATCCGCTCAACAGGAAGCAGAACAGCATAATTATACTGTGTGTGTGGGTGCCTGATTGCTAGCAGGTTGGACCTGCTGATTGGCGTGAGTCACCTGATTGATGCTCCAGGATTGGCCAGGGTGAAGAGAGGAACCTACTTGAGCCACTGACTGACTGCAGTCTTCCTCTCTCCACCAATTCTCCCAGATCCAACTGGGACCAGTGTCAGGCTAAATTATTGTTGTGTCTCATATGTATAAAAATAGAAAAACTGTGTGTGGTAGCCCTGTAGGAGGGAGAAGCCATTTTCTTTTACCCTTTTTTCTCCTGTGTTTTGTTAATAGAAGAGTTAGGTAAGCTTTTGTCTTTTTGTTAACATTTTTGGTTTGTAAAAGGAAGGTAGGGAAATAGATTGTTTTTGTTTGTTGTGTTGGCCTTCTCTTCCTCTGAAGTAAAAATAAAAAGCTACCCTTAACCTAAAAATACCTTGTGACACTGGCCTGCTTGGGAGTGGGAGAATGGGAGAAGCACCACATGTTATGTCTCTGGTTTCCCCTAGACCAGGGGCGTAACATGATTTGGGGGCTCGTCCGTTCTTAACTGTATCGATCGTCGTCGTGAATCGGGTGAGTTTGATTGTATTTTTTGTCCTCATCTCTGCTTGTTTGTTTGGCAGTTTTTTCTTTTGTGGGGGGTGGCAATTATGGAATTTAAATTGGAAGAGTTTACTTTAAGTCCGTCGATTGAGACATTAAAAAAATGTAAGAAAGCTGATTTAATTTTGATTGCAGAGTTTTTTGAGGTGGCTGTGCCAGGCAAATTTAAAAAGCGGGAGTTAAAGGAGCTCCTACTGGATGAACTGACTGAAAGGGGCTTGTTGGAGGAGCCAGCTCCTGTAGTTGGAGCTGAGCAGGGTGTACTGGCTGGCAATCCTGCCCCACTCCATGCCCTCCCCATACAAACTGGAATGTCTGCTGAGGAATTGTCATTGACTCTGCGCATGTTGGAGGTGGAGGCCATGCATCTTAGGTTGAGGGCTCTTGAGATGGAGCAGGGAGCTGCGGCTGCGGCCCGTCCCTCAACCACACAGTCACCCTCCCCGACCCCCCAGGACAGTTTTGATGTGAGCCGGCACATCGCATTAGTTCCACCATTTAGAGAGTCTGAAGTGGACTCGTATTTCAACGCGTTTGAACGCATCGCTGCTACGTTGAAGTGGCCGAAAAATGTGTGGTCTCTTCTGTTACAGTGTAAGCTCGTGGGTAAAGCCCAAGAAGTGTGCACGTCGCTGTCAATTGAGGACAGCTTAAATTATGAGGTAATGAAAGCCACCGTGTTGCGTGCATATCAGTTAGTGCCAGAGGCTTATAGATAAAAATTCAGAAAGTGTGAAAAAACTGCCACCCAAACATATGGGGAGTTTTCGAGGGAAAAAGGTGCTCTGTTTGACAAATGGTGCAAAGCCTGCAAAGTTGAAACCTTTGACGGCCTGCATGAGCTCTTGCTAATGGAAGAGTTTAAAAATCGGCTTCCCGATAAGATTGTGATCTATCTAAATGAGCAAAAAGTTATAACCTTGACTGATGCCGCCGTGCTGGCAGATGAATTTGCACTCACGCACATAACTATTTTTTCTTCCCCAGTCCGTCGGGAACCGGTCTATACTGACCGAAGAGTAAGATCCCCTAATAGTGCTTGTCGAAATACTTTTGCCGCAACTACTGCCCGTGAAACCCGTGAATGTTTCTACTGTCACGAGCAGGGACATCTTATCAGCGTTTGTCCCACTCTTAAAAGGAAAGCGCAAATTAGACAAACCAAAACACCGTCTCCGATTAACCTTATCCAAATTCAACCACCCTCAGCCAAAAGCATGAAGGTGGTGAAGTCAAAACAACCACAAATTGACTCTGTTTTCAGGCCATTCGTTTCAGACGGTTCGTGCTCTCTGGTCGGTGACAAACAGCGCGTATCGATCACTATCCTGCGAGATACCGGCGCTATGCAGTCACTCATTCGGGGCAGCATCCTTCCCTTCTCTGCGCAGTCTTACTGTGGGTCGGATGTGTTGGCATGGGGGTTGAAAATGAGTGTTATTCGTGCCCCCTTGCACTTTGTTCAGTTACATTCGCAATTTGTTTCAGGTGAATTCCAGGTTGCCGTGCGTTCTGAGTTACCGATAGCGGGGGTGGATTTTATCCTCGGTAATGATATAGCAGGAGGGAAAGTTTTCCCAACCCCCGAGGTAATCGAAAACCCGACTGTAAATATGTGTGTTTCTGACCCAGCAGGGCCAGTTTCGTTTCCCCTGTTTCCCGTGTGTGCCATAACCCGTGCTCAGGCACGGAAATTCGAAGACTTGGTGGATCTGAGTGACTCGTTCATGGGTTCCTCTGTCTCACCAAGCTAACCTTCCGAGGGTGAAATGTGTGCACCTGTGACAGAGCTCCAGCTTGACGACGAACCCCTCAACTTACCCGTAAATAAGGAACAGCTAATTAAGGCTCAAGAAATTGACACTACTTTGTCCCATTGTTTTTCACTTGTAAATACATCTGCATGCAAAAAGGCTGTGTCCTACCTGGTTGATGATGGTGTGTTAATGCGCCACTGGTCTCCTGACTCTGTTTTTACGCACCAGTCAGTGCGCTAAATTGTAGTGCCACAGCCCTTCCGTCCTCAGGTCCTGAGTCCGGCTCATGATCACAGTATGTCCGGCCATTTGGGTGTCAGAAAAACATATCAGCGTGTCCTCCGTTATTACTTCTGGCCTGGTCTTAAATCTGACGTTGTGAAATTCTGCCGTTCGTGCCACACTTGCCAGATCTCCAATAAACCCAATCAGGTGATTCCAGCTGCTCCATTAAAGCCAATCCCTGTCATCGGAGAGCCATTCGAGCATGTCATTGTTGACTGCGTTGGGCCCCTTCCTAAAACAAAATCCGGTAACCAATACCTCCTCACCATAATGTGTGCCGCCACCCGGTACCCTGAAGCAGTCCCACTGCGCTCGTTGAAAGCCCGAGTCATCGTGAAGGCACTAGTCAAATTCTTTTCCACATTCGGCCTTCCCAGACATATCCAAAGTGACCAAGGCTCAAACTTTATGTCCAAAATATTTGCCCAGGTCATGATCGTGTTGAATATTAAGCACCGTACCTCCAGTGCTTATCACCCAGAGAGTCAGGGTGCATTGGAGAGGTTTCACCAAACACTCAAAAGTCTGCTTCGTAAATTCTGCACGGAGACAAACCGAGAATGGGATGAGGGGCTGCCGCTGCTGTTATTTTGCGGTAAGGGAAACGACGCAAGAGTCCCTTGGTTTTAGTCCAGCCGATCTAGTTTTTGGGCACACTGTGCGCGGTCCGTTACGTCTGCTCCGGGAGAAATGGCTCTCAGAACAATGCGGCTCCAAAGAAAACATTCTGGACTATGTATGTTCGTTTTGAGAGCGACTGCACCATGCGTGTGATTTGTCCCGTGCCTCGCTCTCAGCCGCCCAAAACAAAATGAAAGTGCGTTTTGATAAAAAATCTGTTGCACGGGTCTTCCAGTCAGGTGACCGTGTGTTGGTGCTACTGCCCGTCGTTGGTTCTGCGCTGCAGGCCAAATTTTCAGGACCGTACCTGGTTGATCGGCAACTCAGTGAAACTGATTATATAATCCGAACACCTGACCGCAGAAAGAAAACTCGCGTATGCCACATCAATATGCTTAAAAAATATGTGGGTCGTGAGAACTGTGCCGACCCGTCCCCTGTTGTTGCGACTGTAGCCTCCATGTCTGTCATACAGCCCCCATACAATGCCGCGGATGATGGGCTGAATGACAGGCACAACTCTGTTCCCTGTGCGCGCCTCCGAAATTCGGAGGTTTTGACTAAGTTAGATGTCTACCTTGAACATCTACCCGTCTCCGCCAGGTCCGATATTCGTGGTCTCATCCAAGACTTTCCGACTCTCTTTGGTGACATTCCCTACCAAACTAATGTAATCAAACATGATATTGTGGTTGAAAATCACAAACCTCTTAAACAGTGGGCTTATCGTGTCCATCCAATAAAACGTGCCATGATGCAAAAAGAAGTACAATATCTTCTTGATCACGGTTTTGCTGTCGCAAGCAGTAGCTCTTGGAGTTTCCCTTCGATACTTGTCCCAAAGTCCGACCAGACCCCACGTTTCTGTAATGATTACCGTAAGATTAACGCCATTACCAAGCCAGACTCCTTCCCGTTGCCGCCCATGGATGACCTCATTGATCGCGTAGGATCTGCCAAGTATGTGACAAAGTTAGACCTCCTGAAAGGGTACTGGCAGGTCCCACTTACTCGCCGTGCGTCCGAGATCAGCGCCTTTGTCACGCCTGATCATTTCTTACAGTACACCGTCATGCCGTTCGGGCTGAGGAATGCACCTGCCACCTTCCAGCGGCTGATGAATACTGTCCTTTGTGGAATAGGTGACTGTGAAGTCTATTTAGATGACATTGTGGCATACTCATCTACTTGGACCCAACATGTAATAACCCTCCGTATGATTTTCGACCGTTTGTGTGCCGCAAACCTTACCCTTAACCTAGCGAAATGTGAGTTCGGAAAGGCCGTCGTTACATATCTGGGCAAACAGGTGGGGCAAGGTCAGGTTTGCCCGGTGAGAGTAAAAGTGCAGGCCATCATTGATTTTCCCGTGCCCCAAATGCGTCGGGAGCTCCGTCGGTTCCTGGGGATGGCGAGGTACTACAGGGCTTTCTGTAGGAATTTCTCTGAGGTAGTAGCTCCGCTCACAAGCTTGGCAAGCCCAAAAACCCAGTTCAAGTGGTCAGAGAAATGTCAAGTGGCATTCGAGGCCGCCAAAGCTCTCCTTTGCAGCGCTCCGGTTCTGGCCGCTCCGAACTTTGTACATCCCTTTAAGCTGGAGGTAGACGTCAGCGCTCTCGGTGCGGGCGCGGTGCTCCTACAGGAGGATGAGTGTGGCGTTGATCACCCGATTTGCTATTTTTCAAGGAAGTTCAAAAAACACCAGCTTCACCATAGCAGCATCGAGAAAGAGGCTTTAGCCCTTCTCTTGGCGCTACAGCACTTCGAGGTGTACCTCGGCTCCAGCTCGGTGCCTACAGTCGTGTTCTCCGACCACAACCCGTTAGTGTTTTTGAGCCAGATGCAGAACAGTAACCAGCATTTGATGCGCTGGTCGTTATTAGTACAGGACTTCAACATTGAGATCCGTTATAAAAAGGGGTTGGACAACGTCATGGCTGATGCTCTGTCACGGGCTCAATGAATCAAATATTTATTAGGGGATAAATGTTTGATTTTCAGGTGGGGAGATGTTACGACCCTGGATGTCTATATGTGTTACTGTCTATATATGTTACTGTTCTGTTCCTCCTCCTAGTGTGTGAGCAGTTTTCTTGAGAAAGTGAGTGAGTGTGTGTGTGGGTGCCTGATTACCAGCAGGTTGGACCTGCTGATTGGCGTGAGCCGCCTGATTGATGCTCCAGGATTGGCCAGGGTGAAGAGAGGAACCTACTTGAGCCACTGACTGACTGCAGTCTTCCTCTCTCCACCCTGGCCAATCCTGGAGCATCAATCAGGCGGCTCACGCCAATCAGCAGGTCCAACCTGCTAGCAATCAGGCACCCACATCCCATATAAAAGTACAATTTAAAAACTGTTTTTTAAGATGAAAAGGACATTTGTGAAAACCTCACGTCAGTCTTTAACGTCATCCCTGAGGGCTCGTTCAATCACAGCCTTGTGACTGAAGCGACTGTCTCCCGCAGATATGAAACTTCCGGCTCGTGTTTTGCGTCGTCTGAATGAGTGACTCTGTTTTCGGTGTACAGGTGCATGTCAATAAATTAGAATATCATGGAAAAGTTGATTTATTTCGATATTTCAAATCCAAAAGTGAAACTAAAAAAAGTTATATAGATTCATTACACACGGAGTGAAATGTTTCAAGCATTTATTTCTTTTAATTTAGATGATTATGGTGATCAGCCTGTGGCACTACTGAGGTGTTATGGAACGCAAGGTTGCTTATATAGCGGCCTTCAGGGAGAGGCGGTGGACTAGTGGCAGAATAATTGGACTATGGGCAGAAAGTTACGGACATCGGACTGGAAGGTCGCTGGTTCGATTCCTCGCGTTGACAATTCAACATACCTGCCAGGACAATACCCGGATCTGTTCCAAATTCCAAAGAGCACTCTCCCTACCCCCACTGTCTAAGTGCCCCTGAGTAAGGCACCTTACTCCCCCAACATCTGCTCCCCGGGGGCTGTGCATGGCTGCCCACTGCTCTGTGTGTCCTGTGACGTTCACCAGATGGGACAAGAGCAGAAGACAAATTTCCCTACTCTGCATGTCGTGTGATTGTGCATGTGTTTGGGATCAATAAATGTATATTTTTATTCTTATTTCAGCTCGTCTGCATTGTTGGGTCTGGTGTCTCTCATCTCCGTCTTGACAATACCCCACAGATTCTCTTTGGGATTCAGGTCAGGCGAGTTTGCTGGCCAATCAAGCACAGTGGACATTAAACCAGGTATTGGTACTTTTGGCAGTGTGGGACGGTGCCAAGGTCTGCTGGAAAAGGAAATCAGCATCTCCATAAACCTTGTCAGCGGAAGGAAGCATGAAGTGCTCAAAAATTTCGTGGTAGACGGCTGCGTTAACTTTGGACTTCATAATACACAGTGGACCAACTGACATGCTGACCAACTGACAGCCGATGACATGGCTCCCCAAATCATCACAGACTGTGGAAACTTCACACTGGACCTCAAACAAATTGGAATCTGTGCCTCTCCACTCTTCCTCCAGACTCTGGGACCTTGATTTCCAAATGAAATGCAACATTTACTTTCATCTGAAAAGAGGACTTAGGACCACTGAGCAACAGTCCAGTCCTTATTCTCCTTAGCCCAGGTAAGACGCTTCTGACGTTGTCTATGGTTCAGGAGTGGCTTGACATAAGGAATGCGAAAGTTTTAGCCCATGTCCTGGATACGTCTGTGCGTGGTGGCCCTTGATGCACTGACTCCAGCCTCAGTCCACTCCTTGTGAATCTCCCCAAAATTCTTTAATGCCCGTTGTTTCACAATCCTCTCAACGCTGCGATTAACCCTGTTGCTTGTGTACCTTTTTCTACCACACTTTTTCCTTCCACTCAACTTTCTATGCATATGCTTGGATACAGCACTTTGTGAACAGCCAGCTTCTTTAGCAATTACCTTTTGTGGCTTACCCTCCTTGTTGAGGTTGTGAATGACTGTCTTCTGGACAACTGGCAAGTCAGCAGTCTTCGCGATGACTGTGTAGCCTACTGAACCAGCCTTACAGACCATTTAAAGGCTCAGGAAACCTTTGCAGGTGTTTTTAGTTAATTGAGTGATTAGATTGGGACATTGTGAGTCTACAATATTGAACTTTTTCACAATATTCTAATTTTGTGAGATACAGAATTTTGGGTTTTCATTAGCTGTAAGCCATAATCATTCAATATAGAAAAAATAAACGCTTGAAATATTTCACTATTTCACTATTTTCACTTTTTGAATTTAATTATCGAAATAAACAAACTTTTCCATGATATTCTAATTTATTGAGATGCACCTGTAAATAACTTGTTGAAGTCGACAAGACACTGTTTCCTTGGAGGAAAAGATGAGTGCGTGCAAAAGCAAAGCCAGTGTAGACGAGACGAGGTGGAAAAGACGGGCGATCTAATCAGCAGAGCGAGCCAGTCTCGGTTGCTTTTGTCCTCCTCGTGGCCTTGCCCCTTGTTACCTGCGTCGTCTCGCCCTTGGGGAACCGAGCAGAGGGTGGGGTGGCGGGGTGGCTCCCCCTCACTGACCCCATGAGCGCCATCACAGTGGGTTCACTGGTCTCAGCGCAGAGAGGGCTACCTGGTTGATCCTGCCAGTAGCATATGCTTTTCTCAATTGTATGACCCGCCGGGCAGTGTCCGGGAAACCAAAGTCTTTGGGTTCCGGGGGGAGTATGGTTGCAAAGCTGAATCTTAAAGGAATTGACAGAAGGGCACCACCAGGAGTGGAGCCTGCAGCTTAATTGGACTCAACACGGGAAACCTCACCCGGCCCGGACACTGAAAGGATTGACAGATTGATAGCTCTTTCTCGATTCTGGTGGTGGTGGTGCATGGCCGTTCTTAGTTGGTGGAGAGAATTGTCTGGTTAATTTCCGATAACGAAGAAGACTCCGGCCCCATGCGGTCGGCGTCCAACTTCTTAGAGGGACAAGTGGAATTTAGCCAGACGAGATTGAGCAATAACAGGTCTGTGATGCCCTTAGATGTCAGGGGCTGCACACGCGCCACATTGACTGGATCAGCGTGTGTCTACCCTTCGCCGAGAGGAGCGGGTAGCCCGCTGAACCCCACTCGTGATAGGGATTGGAGATTGCAATTATTTCCCATGAACGCGGAATTCACAGTAAGCGCGGGTCATAAGCTCGCTTGATTAAGTTCCTGCCCTTAGTACACACCGCCCGTCGCTACTACAGATTGGATGGTTTAGTGAGGTCCTTGGATCGGCCCCGCCGGAGTCGTTAACGGCCCTGGCGGAGCGCCGAGAAGACAATCAATCTTGACTATCTAGAGCAGGGGAGGGCAATTCATTTTCCCAAGGGGCCACATGAGAAACATGGACAGTGAAGGAGGGCCGGACCAATAGGCTGAACTCAATTCTGCTCATATTAATTTGATAAGCTTCTACTTGTAAGAGTATATGTTATGATTAGGCAATGAAAAAGTGAGGCAGGCAAAGTAATAACGCCAACATTATATCACACTTTAATCAACATTTACAAGAACAGTTGTGAACAAAATATGCACGTTTTTTGCAGTATTTCAAAGGTTTTCTGTTTTTTTTCTTGTTCAGTGAGAGAAATCTAGTCTGTTTTGGGCATTGACAAGTGCACTGAAGTCAGGTTGAATATCTGAGGTTGATATGCGAAGGACAGCTGACAGGTGATCATCAGTGATAGAGGATCTCGGCTGGTGCTGGAGAATTTTTTCTACCATGTATTGTATTTTTCCCTAACAAGACATTTGGGACATTTCTAGGCATTCTTGCTGTAATGTCAAGTGCCTACAAATGTTCCATGTCATTTTTTTACATAACACAAAGAGTGAGACATTTCAAGGCATTTTTCAGTACTCAGGGTTGGGCTTTAGAGTGGCTCCACAGGCTTGGCAGATGCTGGAGAATTTTTTCTCCCATGTAATGTATTTTTCCCTAACAAAACATTTGGGACATTTCTAGGCATTCTTGCCATCATGTAAAGTACCTACAAGTGTCCCATGTCATTTTTTTACCTAACACAAAGAGTGAGACATTTATAGTTATTTTTCAGCACTAAGGGTTGGGCTTTAGATTGGCTCCCCAGGCTTGGCTGGTGCTGGAGAATTTTTTCTACCATGTATTGTAATTTTCCCTAACAAAACATTTGGGACATTTCTTGGCATTCTTGCTATAATGTAAAGTGCCTAAAAGTGTCCCATGTATTTTTTTACATAACACAAAGAGTGAGACATTTATAGGCATTTTTCATCACTCAGGGTGGGCCTTCAGAGTGGGTTCCCGGGCTTGGCTGGTGCTGGAGAATTTTTTCTACCATGTATTGTATTTTTCCCTAACAAAACATTTGGGACATTCTAGGCATTCTTGCTATAATGTAAAGTGCCTACAAGTGTCCCATGTCATTTTTTTACATAACACAAAGAGTGAGACATTTCAAGGTATTTTTCAGTACTCAGGGTTGGGCTTTAGAGTGGCTCCCCAGGCTTGGCTGATGCTGGAGAATTTTTTCTCCCATGTATTGTATTTTTCCCTAACAAAACGTGTGGGACATTTCCAGGCAATTTTGCTATAATGTAAAGTGCCTACTAGTGTCCCATGCATTTTTTTGCATAACACAAAGATTGAGACATTTCTAGGAATTTTTCAGCACTCAAGGTGGGGCTTTAGAGTGGGATCCGGGGCTTGGGTGGTGCTAGAGATTTTTTTCTACCATGTATTGTATTTTTCCCTAACAAAACATTTGGGACATTTCTAGGCATTCTTGCTATACTGTAAAGTGCCTACGAGTGTCCCATGTATTTTTTGTTTTGTTTTTACCTAACACAAAGAGTGAGACATTTCTAGGCATTTTTCATCACTCAGGGTGGGCCTTCAGAGTGGGTTCCCGGGCTTGGCTGGTGCTGGAGAATTTTTTCTACCATGTATTGTAATTTTCCCTAACAAAACATTTGGGACATTTCTTGGCATTCTTGCTATAATGTAAAGTGCCTACAAGTGTCCCATGTATTTTTTGTTTTTACCTAACACAAAGAGTAAGACATTTCTAGGAATATTTCATCACTCAGGGTGGGCCTTCAGAGTGGGTTCCCAGGCTTGGCTGGTGCTGGAGAATTTTTTCTCCCATGTATTGTATTTTTCCCTAATAAAACGTGTGGAACATTTCAAAGATTTTTGCTACACTGTAAAGTGCCTACAAAAGTCCCATGTATTTTTTTTTTTTTTTTTCCCAACACAAAGAGTGAGACATTTAAAGGTTTTTTTCAGCACACAGGGTGGGGCTTTAGAGTGGCTCACCAGGCTTGGCTGGTGCTGGAGAATTTGTTCTACCATGTATTGTATTTTTCCCTAACAAAACATTTGGGACATTTCTAGGCATTCTTGCTACACTGTAAAGTGCCTACAAAAGTCCCATGTATTTTTTTTATTTTTACATAACACAAAGAGTGAGACATTTCTTGGCATTTTTCAACACTCAGGGTTGGGCTTTAGAGTGGCTCCCCAGGCTTGGCTGGTGCTGGAGAATTTTTTCTCCCATGTATTTTATTTTTCCCTAATAAAACGTATGGGACATTTTGAGGCATTTTTGCCATACTGTAAAGTGCTTACAAGTGTCCCATGTATTTTTTAACATAACACAAAGAGTGAGAAATTTCTAGGCATTTTTCAGCACTCAGGGTTGGGCTTTAAAGTGGCTCCCCAGGCTTGGCTGGTGCTGGAGAATTTTTTTCTCCAATGTTTTTCATTTTTCCCTAACAAAACATTTCTGACATTTCTAGGCATTCTTCCTACACTGTAAAGTGCCTACAAGTGTCCCATGTATTTTTATTTATTTTTACCTAACACAAAGAGTGAAACGTTTCTAGGCATTTCCTTCACTCAGGATGGGCCTTCAGAGTGGGTTCCCGTGCTTGGTTGGTGCTGGAGAAATTTTTCCACCATGTATTGTTCATTCCCCAACAAAAAATTTGGGACATTTTTATACATTCTTGCTATAATGTAAAGTGCCTACAAGTGTCCCATGTATTTTTTTACCTAACACAAATAGTGAGACGTTTCTAGGCTTTTCTAAATCACTCAGGATGGGGCTTCAGAGTGGCTCCCCAGGCTTGGCTGGTGCTGGATAATTTTTTTGTCCCATGTATTGTATTTTTCCCTAATAAAACATTTGGGACATTTCGAGGCATTCTTGCTATAATGTAAAGTGCCTACAAGTGTCCCCTGTCATTTTTTTTACATAACACAAAGAGTTAGACATTTCTAGGCATTTTTCAGCACTCAGGGTGAGGCTTAAGAGTGGCTCCCCAGGCTTGGCTGGTACTGGAGAATTTTTTCTCCCATGTATTTAAAAAAAAACAACACAGAGTTAGACATTTCTAGGGATTTTTCTGCACTCAGGGTGGGGCTTAAGAGTGGGTCCCCGGGCTTGGCTGGTGCTGGAGAATCCCCGAGGAAGCTATTTCATTCATGGAAGAGCAGAAGGTGATTGAAGAAGATATGTGTTGGTTTCGGGCTTGGTGTTTGCAAAAACAAAGAAATGGCTGCAGATATGATGTATGTTATAAGCTTGTTAACTCGTTGCATGTTTGTACACCGGGCACTGGTAGAGATGTAACGATCGTGAATGCATCGGTTAAATAAAAAAAAAATCACGTCACAAGGCTTAAGGAGTAGGCTACGTGGGGCGGTCGGCGGTGTTTAGGCTGCTGAGCTAACGTTTACGTTATCTTCGTCTGCTTTATAGGCAGCCCTCTCTCTCCTTCAGTTCACTCTTTGTGTGGCTGTAGGTGTGTGTTCACGTGTGTTTGTGTATGTGTACGTCGGTGCGGAGCTCCGCCCATCGTCGAACAGAGAGATGCACGACGATGATGCTATATGCTGCTTTATACTATATTCATATTAGGGGAAACACTGGCAGATGCTCCCAGCACTTTCAAATCATGTCCAAATTTATCTCCTCCTCTGTGCAGATCAACCACGATGTCATTGTACTCATGGATGATGCAGAACAATAGATCCCTTCAATTTCCTTTTCACAACAATGCCTGCAGTGTCTGATTTGGAGGACCTAATCAAATTGTACTTCAGACTTTCTTTCAGTAACAAGGAAATACTTAGCACATTACAACCAGACAGTGATAAGTGTCAGAACTTTAAAGAGAGTTTGTAGAAGACTTGGTCTGTTCAGGAGGAAGAACCAGTCTGACATGGAAGAAGTGCTGGCTTTTGTCCAACATGAGGTTATGACCAATGGACAGATGCAAGGTTATCGCTGGCTACATCTTCGAGCAGTTCAGCGAGGATTTGTTGTGTCACAAGACACAATAAGACGAATCATCAAACTGGTTGATCCACAAGGTGTAGAATTGAGAAGAGCACGGCCCTTGAGAAGACGTCTGTACAGCTGCAGAGGCCCAAATGCACTTTGGCACATGGACGGCTATGACAAGCTAAAACCCTATGGCATTGCCATCAATGGCTGCATAGATGGTTTCAGCCGCTATGTTTTATGGATGGAGGCCTTTACCACAAACAGTGATCCCAAAGTAGTTGCAAGTTACTTTACCAGAATGGTGTCAAGCATAGGTGGATGTCCAGAGAGGATTCGTGCAGACAGGGGAACAGAAAATGTTTGTGTTGAAGAAATGCAAATGTTTTTGCGGAGAAACCATCCAGACAGTTTTGCAGGAGAGAAGAGTTTCCTTTATGGAAGAAGCACAGCAAACCAGCGCATTGAAGGATGGTGGAGTACCCTTCGCAAACAGAGTGCGCATTTCTGGATGAACTTATTTCAAACTTTCCAGGATGATGGTCATTTCACAGGAGACTTTTTGGACAAAAGTCTAATCCAGTTCTGTTTCATGAATCTTGTTCAGGTAAAAATCTTTCCTCAACCTCTGAAATGAAGTTGCTGTAGGTTGTATTGGAATTGTAGTAGTTGTTGTTGTTTGTAATTATTCATTAAATTATTTATTTTTGATTTTGGCATTTTCTACCCCTCCATATACAATACAACACAGCAACCTAGGCCTCAGTATAGACTGGCAACAGTTAAGTGTTGCAAAACCTATTTCACATTTCTGTATGTACTGTGCTTCTTTCTATGCAGGATGAACTTGACGAAGTTGTCAGCACCTGGAATTCACACAAAATCAGACCAAGATCAAGTGGTGACATGGCATCGGGTTGGCCAGTTGTGATGTATTCATTCCCAGAGCTGCACAGTGCTGAGGATAGACTCAAACCTGTTTCCATGGAGGAGGTCACTGTGTGTATGGAAGAGTGCACTCCCAAGGGCGAGTTTCCTTGTGATGAAACCGTTTTTGAACTGTGTTGTCTCCTGATGGAGGAGAATGGGTAGGATGCTCCTGCAGTTCCACTTGCTGCGGCTGATCTGTACATCATGTTAAGAGACGAACTGCTGCAAATAATTTGAGAAATGGAAGACATCTAAATAAAAACATGAAGTTTTTCCCAGTCACATAATGTGAAAGTACTTGTCTTATCTACATTATTATTTTGGCAGGAGGATCGGTGTCACGGCTGCCACACTCCGATGCCTTGCTGAAACCGGTGCCGTCCCCCACCACCTCCAGGAAGCTCCCCACTGCGTAAAAACGCAGCGCGGCCAGGAGCTGCACCTCCGGGCTGAGGGCAAAATTGCAGCGGGTTTCCCTCTGGATGTGTGGTGACACTCGCGTGACGAGGCGTTGGATCTCCACACGGGGAAGCAGGTAGGGGAGAGCGGGGTAATGTGGGACATCGGGTGATGTGAAACACCCCCTGTATCTAGGCAACGGAACACATTTGTGGTCATGTGACTATTATGTTTAAAAGCCCCTCCCATTCCCCCCTTGCAATGAATAATAAATTGGTGCAGGTGCTGTGAAAAGTATGTTTTTTCACAAAAATGTGTTTTTTGAATGTAAAAGTAAATTTTCTTGCTTTGAACTTAATCAACTGTTGTGTCAAAACAAATTGAATCAGGTAGAAAAAATTATATCACACATGTTGGTGAAGTTCCAACATATAAAACCATGTGATTGATGCTAGCTGAAGATAAGCCTGAATTGATAAGAGATGTTGTTTTTCTAAAATTGTGGCTTCGGGGTAAAGTGGGACAAATGCTGTGGGGTAAAGTGGGACAGTGTCTCACTTTACCCCGCCATGAAGCACAAGTTAAGTTTAGTCTTAAACATATTGTAGTGTTATATTACATTATATATGTTTTATTTTGAATGTCATAAACATTGTAGAAAAGCCATCATGCCAAGAAACTAAACCAGGAAGACAACCTGGGGCCAAACACCCCTCGCAGAGATGGAGAGTGCAGCCGCTGAGGTCATGCAAGGAAAAAAGTCCTTAAGAAAAGCTGGAAGGGATAGAAATATTGATAAGACAACCCTCAAAAGATTAATAAAGAAAAAAGAGAAAGGCGAAGTAAAATCAATAGCCTGGGGTGCAGTAGCTGAGGTAAAGAGAACATTCACAGATGAGATGGAGGAGGAGCTTGCCAAACACTTGAAACAACTAGCTGACCAGTTCCATGGCCTTGCTCCAGTTAAGTGCCATGAACTGGCATTTGAATACGCAGAGAATAACAATATCCCTGTCCCTGCCAATTGGACAGAGAAACAATGTGCAGGTAAGCTAGGGTGTGCAAGAGATCACATGAATCATAATAATCATAAATGTGCTTAATTGACCAATCCCCATGATTCTGTTACTAGTCCGATATTAGTGGTTGTCACTAGCTGTCGGGATTTTAACTATTACAACATGTGTTGTTATGGTAGTTTTAAAGTGGAAAAAGTAAGTGGACCACTTTGCCCCGTAGCTGGGGTAAAGTGGGACACAAGACCACTTTTTTAAAAACAATCATAATTTCACTGCCCTTTGTCCTGAAGACATTCTGATATTTTCCATTGCTAGAAAACATCCCTAATTAATGGGAAATGTGTAAATTTTACTGATATATCAGTTTAGCTCGCCTAGAGGGTAGCAAATGTAAAAAATGTCCCACATTACCCCGCTCTCCCCTACTTGGACTGGACAGCCCGGTCCGACAGCACGTTGAATGGCTGGCTTGAATACGCGAAGACGAAAGGCGGCTCACTTGACCGAAGTCGACTGCGGTCAAGTGAGCCGCCTTTCGTCTTAAACATCAACGGACACAACCGCGAGTAAACAGAAAATAAATAAACATGTTGTCGCTTGTGTAAACATACTTAACTTATCTGTAAACACACAAACAGCTAAAATAAGTAAAAGGTTAAACTGCAGCCATTTTTGGGCTGACGGGACCTCCTCTGAGTTTAGAACTACAGCGGTCGCCATGACAACAAGGCACATTACCAGGCGGCTACTGCCATCTATTGGCGAAAAGTAGCAACTATACTACTCCAGCCCAAAATCAGGTGAGTGTCTCCACAAACAATGAAATAATAATCAGACAAATGAAGGGGGTGGCCCAGTTAATAACATAAATAATACCAATGCATTATCCAGGGTGCCACATAATGTCACAGCCTTGTTATCTGGAAAAAAACAACAACTGTGGTAGAAGAAGTAACATTTTATTCACAATACATTTTCATGAAAATAAACCATTTTTCTTTGTTATACCAATAACATGGTAAAATCCCAACATATATGTCTGCAACAAGTTGGTGTCACAAGATACTGTAAGAAGTATTATTAAATTGTTGGTTAACAAGATGTGTGTTATCAGAGCAACATGGCATCTGAGAAACATCAGAACAGCATCAGCATTTACTAAAAACACTTCATAACACTAAATACTCTCCCGACATTCTTTCAATGAGTTTGGTGGTGAAAAATTTGCAATCACCAGAAAGTATCCAAACTTCCAAAGACCTGAACTCAATTCAACTAAGCAATGGCATAGAATGGAACATTTTGCTTATGCATAAGTAATGGATAACACAATACATATTACAGGGCAAAACTACAAGTTTTGGCTACCAAAAACTACAGGTTTTCTAGCCAAGACTGGGCTTCCTCATTCACAGCTGGCGTATATATCTCAGTTTTAGGGACAGTGCAGAAGTATATGTTGAAGTGCACGTATTAAAGGTCCAAAATAAAAAAATAATGAAAAATGGTATTGTCTCCATTCTTTGCAATATGGTCCCTGCAATCCTGCAGTATGGATTGTTCTGGTAATGGTTGTGGGAATCTAAACAATGTCCATTACCCAGACATTGCTTTCAAGAACTGCATTAAATTCTGAACGGAAATCCGGGAAGTTTTCATAGCTTGCAGCTATGTGCAGAATCTTTCCGCATGTGTGACCAATTGGTCTTCTGCTGAACTCACTCATTTCAATAAATTCCACATAGATGCTGTCTGTTATTACAAGATCAGATCCGGTGCAGAACCGCAGAAATTTCTGCAGTTTAATTTCATCGAGCTCTCTGATGAATCTTTTCAGATGATTTCTCACTTCCTTTTGTTTTGGAGTCAAATCATTTTCAAATATTAGCAGCTGACAGACCTTTTTTGAGGTTGGTTGCAGGTCAGTTAACAACTCGATAGATGCCTTTGGACTGAGGAAGAGATGATGATGGGTAATCTCTCTCCAGCAGTCAATGACGAACATCGGTTTTTGGACAAGCTCTTTGTGTGCTATTTTGTCAAGAATTGTAGGAAGAGTCTTGGCTGTGATTCTCCTCCTGCATCCATAGCTGTCAAGAATCTCAACAAGGTCATCACTCACTCAAGGTCAACTCATTGTTTGCATGAAAATGTCACGTTCTTCCCTGCTTACAAACTGTAGAAAATGTACTTTCATGTCACTGTACACACAGTTAAAAAGCACTTGCTCAAGGAAGGGGAGTGCGAGTTTGTTTGGTAGATACTGACAGTCTTGGTAACCTTTTAAAAGGATTCTACCAATTGCCTTCCATGTTTCAGCAGGAAAATCATGCCGAATGAAGGGCACTTTAACTGCTGTACCAAGTGTGCATCGCTCGTAGAATTCATGCCAGAAGCAGCTGAGAACATCTCTCATGACCCCGGATCCACTTCCTGCCTCTTCAGTGTAGTCTGGAAGTATGCGTTTCACATTCAATGCTTTGTTCAATATCTCTGCATCAGAGAAAGCGGTGATCATGTCATGTAAAGTGTTAGCATGATGTATAACGATTGTTATTACATCCTCTGGATTAGGTGGACTAGTGGGTATGAGAAAACCCTTATAAATCAACGTGTCGTCTGTGTCTTCGACAACATCATGAAGGGGACCGAAGATAATTTCAGCATCAACAGACATCTCTAAAGCAGACTGGACATCAAAATCAACTGTGGCATCTCCCACTTTTACAGTGCCTTGCATAAGTATTCACCCCCCTTGGACTTTTTCCCATTATGTACTGTTACTAACTGGAATTCAAATAGACTTAAATAAACTTTTTCCCGTTTGATCAACAAAACATGCATAGTACTTTGGAGGTGCAAAATAAATGTTATTGTGACACAAACAATAATGAGAACAAAAAAGTTGACATCTGTTGGGTGCATAAGTATTCACCCCCCTGTGTCAATACTTGGTAGAACCCCCTTTCGCTGCAATTACAGCTGCAAGTCTTTTGGGGTATGTCTCTACCAGCTTTGCACATCTAGAGATGGAAAGGTTTGTCCATTCTTCTTGGCAAAAAAGATGAACCTCAGTCAGATTGGATGGAGATGTCTGTGAACCGCAATCTTCAAGTCTTGCCATAGATTCTTTATTGGATTGAGGTCTGGGCTTTGACCGGGCCATTTTAAGACATTAACATTCTTTAATCCAAACCATTCCTTTGTAGCTCTGGCTGTATGTTTAGGGTCATTGTCCTGCTGGAAGATGAACCTCCGCCCCAGTCTC
Source organism: Pleuronectes platessa (assembly GCF_947347685.1). NCBI lineage: Eukaryota > Metazoa > Chordata > Actinopteri > Pleuronectiformes > Pleuronectidae > Pleuronectes > Pleuronectes platessa. Next base: position 24,833,429 of record NC_070640.1, read on the forward strand.
ATGTCTTTTGCAGACTGCATCAGATTTTCTTCAAGGATTTCCCTGTATTTGGCTCCATCCATCTTTCCCTCTATTCTGACCAGTTTCCCTGTACCTGCTTAAGAGAAGCATCCCCACAGCATGATGCTACCACCACCATGTTTCACTGTTGGGATGGTGTGCTCAGGGTGATGGGCAGTGTTGGGTTTTCGCCACACATAGCGTTTTGCATTGAGGCCAAAAAGTTCAATTTTGGTCTCATCTGACCAGAGCACCTTCTTCCACATGTTTGCTGTGTCTCCCACATGGCTTCTGGCAAACTCCAAATGGGATTTTTTTATGGATCCCTTTCAACAATGGCTTTCTTCTTGCCACTCTTCCATAAAGGCCAGATTTGTGGAGTAGACGACTGATAGTTGTCCTGTGGACAGATTCTCCCACCTCAGCTGTGGATCTCTGCAACTCCTCCAGAGTAACCATGGGCCTCCTGGTTGCTTCTCTGATTAATTTTCTCCTTGTCCGACTCTTCAGTTTGGGTGGACGGCCTCCTCTTGGTAGGTTTGCGGTTGTGCCATATTCTTTCCATTTTCTTATGATGGATTTTATGGTGCTCAGAGAGATGTTCAAAGCTCTGGATATTTTTTTATAACCTAACCCTGCTTCATATTTCTCCACAACTTTATCCCTGACCTGTTTGGTGAGCTCCTTGGTCTTCATGATGCTGTTTGTTCAGTAATGATCTCCAACAAACTCTGAGTCCGTCACAGAACAGGTGTATTTATACTGAGATTAAATTGCAGACAGGTGGACCCTATTTACTAATTATGTGACTTGCAAATGTGACTTGTGAATGCAATTGGTCGCACCAGATCTTTGTTAGGGGTTTCACAGTAAAGGGGGTGAATACATATGTACTCAACACTTTTCAGATTTTTATTTGTAAATAATTGTGAAATCCATGTAATATTTCCCCCCACTTCCAAATGATGCACTATTTTGTGTTGGTCCATTACATAAACTCACGATGAAATAAATTTTAATCTGTGGTTATACCATGACAAAATGTAGAAAAGTCCAAAGGGGGTGAATACTTATGCAAGGCACTGTAGTTGTGCTGTACTGGTTTCATTGCTGCTGTGTGATGAGACAAAAACCACAGCAGATATCTCGCTGGCATCATCTTCAACTTCTTTTGGCCTGGTTGCAATGTAAAAGCGTAACATACTCAGCTTTGCAGTCATGTACATAATGCCAATAGACTGGCAAGTTTCATCGGTGAGGCGGTTCTGTTTGAAATCCCACACCTCAAATTGAAAATCAGACACTTGTCCTTTAGGAGAGATCCCACCAGGAATGAAAAGTTTCTGTCCTTCTTCAACAATAGCTTTAATCCAGCATCAGTTGGCAACTGTATCTTTCTAGTGCCACCGCCCTGTTCTGTCCTCACCTGTTTGGCTCCTTTACCATCATCCAGGGGTGGACTGAGACAAAATTTCAGCCCTGGCATTGTCTGTCCAGACCAGCCCACTACATTATCAGCGGACACCACATAGAAGTCCACAAATCTCGCGGCGTCTTCTCTCATGCATACTACTGTTACCACCTAGCTCAAAGATGGCAACAAGAAGGGAGGCCACACACAAACCTCTCAAGCCAAAAGTAAATTTATTTAACTCCAAATCAAGATAGCTCTAACTACGTAGTGGGATGTGTAAAATATGTTACGCGTCAGTGGTGTTAACAGTGTTTGGATGTGTGAAAATAAGGTGTGATGTATATTTATGCAATTCTAAGTGTTTCAAAGGTTCTCCGAATCCACGCATCTGCTCCTCCCCCTTTAAATCAACAAACTAATCATCGCTGTGATAAGTCTTTACCTGCACACCAGACAAGAACAAAAGGTAACAGTCCTCGGGATCAGATCCTGTTCACCACAGCAGAAATAGGGGCACCCAAATCTGGGGGTCCCTGCTGCCAGTTTATATAGCTGGCAAACGCTCTGTCATTGGTCAGGCCATTTTAGTTCCTGCTGAGCCCTCATTGGCCAGAGCCTCTGCAACGATACTCTGAACAGTTTATGAAAGGGTCACATTTACGTCTCAGTCATCCAAGACGGGTACTGCAGCTGTATCCCCACCGCCCCTCTGGCCCCCCTTGGCCCAAACATAGCACCAGTTGGTCGGTGGGAGTGATCAAGTGGGTGGGGGGCATCAAGGTGGGTGAGGGGGGTGTTGGGGGGAGTTGAAGCAGCTGAAAAAAGCTGAGCTTCCCATTTGACAAACATGCTATGGAGATCAGGCCTCTTTGTGTCAGACATAAAGGTTGGACATGCTTTGTGTTCTCTCACGCATAGGAAATGTTGACCAAAGATGCAATTTACCTATCAGGTGATTGACAGAATTTTTTTCTGACAGCTTTCTGGATAAAGAAAATGCTTTAAACATTAGATTATGTCAAACATTTTGGAAATCTAGTATTTTACCCTTGTTTCTTGATAAGAGAAGTAATATGGGTTGTCATGTAACAAAAACCACAAAGACAACAAAGCTCACAGAAACAGTAAGAAAGAATTCATTTATCATCATTTATCAATAAATTGAACAGTATAATCAACTATGAATAAGTGTTTGCTAATCCATTTGAATCTATTACAAGTTAATTAATTGCTTGATATGTTAATGGCCAATAAAAATCAACGACGAAAATAACTTATAAAATATTGGTCTTTGAATTTGACATATTAAAAAGTGGTAAATTAGAAGATAATTTACGAAGAATAACTGGATTCACAAACTGAACTAATTGTAATTTATTTAAATCAGGTATTTAAAAGTGCAACTTCCTTTTGCATTGGCATTTCCATTTCCTTGCTTTTCCTGTAAGCGATTTGATTTACTTTGTCATTTAACTGCTCTTTGGGCCCTGTACTCTTAAAAATAATGCAAATGACGCAGTTAAATAGTCTATTCATTCAGAGATGGAGAAAAAAAGCTGCCTCAGAGCTGCTGCTGAACTTCACTTAAAAAGCACAATAATCTATTTTAAGTTGACACTTAACCACTGACACTACTTTTCCTTTCGAGGGCCACAATAAATTCACTGGAGACCTGTCTAGGTAATCTAGTGTTAAAATATATATTATATTAGATAGCTAAAACATTATTTGGACTGGGTTCAAATGGGTTAAATTAGCTAACTGGTTATTCACAACATTAAATTATGGAAACGGTTGATAATATAAAGTGCTCACCTCAGTAGCAGTTAGCTGTCAATGGACAAAGGAAGTAGCTCATAGAGGAACTTCTTCTGGGATCAACAGAAACTGCTACTGATATGAAGAGGCAGCTGCCTTTGTTCCCACACTGTTTAGCGGCAGCTGCCTATGATGCTACACTGTTTAGAGGCAGCTGCCTGATGCTACACTGTTTAGAGGCAGCTGCCTGATGCTACACTGTTTAGAGGCAGCTGCCTCTGTTGCAACACGTGTTTGGGGGCAGTTATCACTGTCACCACACTGTCTGAGAGCAAATATAATGTACCACAACTATTTTAAGTTTACACTTAAAACCCTTTTTACCCTTTTAAAAGGGTTTTTAGTGGTTTTTCCTTACTCTTGTTGAGGGTTAAGGACAGAGGATGTCACACCATGTTAAAGCCCAACCCAGTCTCATCAGAAAACGTTCAATGGCAACGTTGGTCCACTTGGAACGACGTTACCATCTCACAATCTGGCCTCTCAGATTGTGAGATGGTAACATTTAGTCCTCCCATTGTTTTGCATTGGCGTGTTCTCACGCCACGTGACTCTCAAGCTCCCGTCTGCGGAGAGGAAAACATGGCGGAGATTCCTTGTTTTTTCAGATAAAAATATAATTTTGTAACTTAGTTTGGGCATAAAAATACATTCTGACACCATTTCTAGCGAGAAATGTGTTCTTTGCTTCCACAGTCTTCAGCCAGTTCGTGCTTATGATAAATATTTTAATAGTTATCAAGCATGTTTTTATCGTTGCTATGATGGTTGCCATGCCACCACGGCGCAGCGTGGTGTTTAAATCACAGTCCCTGCGTGGTGTCCTTCAGTGATCGTGAATGTTATTCATGTTATATAATAGTAATAGTTGAGGCTAGATTACATCTCTAATGAGAGGGGTCCTGCGAGTCTGTTCATACCGAGGCCGGCCCGAGTGCGCGACCGGACCGAGTGCGCGAGCGGACATGACGTGTTTCTGGTATGTAACTTAAAAGTACCTCTTTAATGCTGGGATCATTTCTCTCCCTCATCTTCCTTGTGGTACATGGATGATGGTAGTGGGCTCAACCTGGCTTCTCTTTCTCTCCAGGCTGCCCTTCCTGCTCTTCATCAAGCAAAACAAAGTGTTCGGTCCAAGTTGTTGACGTTAATGAAACTCCTGTAGCTTCACTTTGATCCTCCTTGATTAAAAAACAGAACATAGCAATTGTTTTATAAAATAAATCGCAACTCCATAACATGAAAACATTATTGTCATATTGCATACTATACATTAAACCAAATTGATCTGATATTGTGGGGTAATGGTAGACAAATACACTCCTTATCAATCTAAAGCATTCATAAATCAAATTCATGTTTATATTTATATTGTAGCGTCCCTCAATGATGAGCTAAGCGTCTTGAACTGGTTTCCACAACCATGTATTCACCTCCCAGGTAGCACAGGCTACCGTGGGCTGAAGCATGTGGCTAACAATGGCGTATTAGCTGATGAACAGCGTCCATAGTGTGGATTGACGGACTCTATCCGCACTCGGACTGTAAACCTAGATCGTAACTATCTTTAAAAACAATAAACTACTTACCTGACAGAAGGAAGATGACATCGTGGTCTTCCAAGCGCTCCGTGTTTATGACACAGCCCCGAGTTAAAGGACTGGTTGTTTACAAATATGGTTTTTACGACAGCCACACGTCATGTCCGCTCGCGCACTCGGTCCGGTCGCGCACTCGGGCCGGCCTCGGTATAAACAGACTCGCAGGATCCTTCTCATTAGAGATGTAATCTAGCCTCAAATATTACTATTATATAACATGAACAACATTCACGATCACTGAAGGACACCATGCAGGGACTGTGATTTAAACACCAAGCTGCGCCGTGGTGGCATGGCAACCATCATAGCAACGATAAAAACATGCCTGATAACTATTAAAATATTTATCATAAGCACGAACTGGCTGAAGACTGTGGAAGCAAAGAGCACATTTCTCGCTAGAAATGGTTTCAGAATGTATTTTTATGCCCAAACTAAGTTACAAAATTATATTTTTATCTGAAAAAACAAGGAATCTCCGCCATGTTTTCCTCTCCGCAGACGGGAGCTTGAGAGTCACGTGACGTGAGAACACGCCAATGCAAAACAATGGGAGGACTAAATGTTACCATCTCACAATCTGAGAGGCCAGATTGTGAGATGGTAACGTCGTTCCAAGTGGACCAACGTTGCCATTGAACGTTTTCTGATGAGACTGGGTTGGATTTTTAGATATTTGAGGTGGTGAGATTGTTTTCTTCGCAGACATGTCACTCTCAAATCTCTCGGACCTGTGCTTATATCCGCATCGAAATATCGAGGAATTATTTCCGGATCCTACTCCCATTGGAGCCCCATTTTAATTCTGAAGATTTTTCTGAAAAGATTAAAACTGAAAAATAAAACGTAAATCGCTCCCACGGCCCCATCTCTTAGCCCTCACGACTAAAAAATATATCTGGTTGTAGTGTAATCTCTTGTGATTCTCAAAATGTTTTCATATTCCAGATAGGACTTATAGTTTTTGAGTAACAAGTATTTGTTTGATGACGGTGCTAGAGTGTGAAAATAAATCTGCTCTATTGAAGTCAATGTACTTTTTCGGAGGAGATTCATGAAATGAGAAGTACGTTTCTAAACTGCTCGTATGGCCTCATTTGTTGGCTCTAAATAATAATATAAATATGTTCTTGTTCGTCCAAACCTTGTGATTCTCACGGTATTTTCATTTCTCTGATAGGAGTTATAGATTTATATAGGAGTCACACACGCAGAGGGAGGGGGGCCAAAAGGGACAGTCAGATCTATTTTTAGACTGCACAGGTGGTAATCAGCACTGCAGGTAGTTCAGTCTGTAGAGCAGAGGGACCGTAACACAGAGGTGGAGGTTTCAAGTCCAAGTGTGGGTAAGACACAAACATTGAATTTTTTCTTTGTCTTTCAGGGCGGAACTGTTGAATTCTTTAAATAATCAACTGTCAATGACATCTAAAGTCAATGTGATTGGATTAGTGGGTCTGCCGCTGACTCAGTGATCCAATGGTTGTGACTTCAAAACCAACAGAAGCCAAAAATTACTTTTGAACAAATATATTAATATATCTGGTTGTAGTGTCAAGTCTTGTGGTTCTCAAAATGTGTTTATTTTCCAGATAGGACTTATAGTTTTTGAGTAACAAGTATTTGTTTGATGACTGATGATAGCAAAAGGAGGAGATTTATGAAATGAGAACTACGTTTCTAAACTGCTCGCATGGCTTCATTGTTTGGCTCTAAATAATGATACAGATATGTACTTGTTCGTCCAAGTGTTGTGGTTCTCAGTGTGTTTTCATTTCTCTGATAGGAGTTATAGATTTTCAATCAGAGCATTTTGTTTGGGACCTTCTCCTCAGGTCCAATCTGTCACTCTGTGTCACAGGTGCGTCGTTAGTGAAGTCACACACGCTGAGGAGGGGGGCCAGAGGGGGAAAGGAGACAGTGAGATCTATTTATAAACTACTTCAAATGAAGTGACAGGGATAGCGCCACCTAGTGGTCTGTGTGAAAATGAAGTTTTAGCAATCGACCCCAAAATTCTGTCACATGATCTGAGTCAACACCTCATGAAGTCAAGACTATTACTGCATACACACTAATAGTGATAGTGCCACCTAGTGGTCAGGGTAAAAATTAAGTTTTAGCAATCGCCCCCAAAATCCTGTCACATGATCAGTTCCCTGTTCTGAAGAGATCTGAGTGTGTATACAGTGTAAGCGATAGCGCCACCTGCTGATCAAGTCTCTCTCTCTCTTAAACCAGTCTCGCTCTCTCTGTCACTATATCTCTCTCTCTCTCTCTCTCATTTATACCAGCCAGTCGCTCTCCCTCTGGGTCTCTCTCTCAAATTGACACAGTTTGTCTCTCTTCCCCAAAAAAATTAAATTGGTGCAGGCACCACTAGGCAGTGCATTGCATGGCGCGTTGCGCCATGCAATGCACTACATATTACTATTCCGTGGTGCTTATTGTTCTTATATCTTCTTCCGTCTTTATTTCGGCGCGCTTCTCCTCCCACAAATTTTGTCGCACATTCACGAGACCTATAAATAAACCTGCGGAATTACGTCGAATAGTGTGCTATTACTTTTATAAGAAATTCGTCCAACAGTTCGCTCAAAGATCGCGATAACGCGACCAAAAACTACGAATGGGACTCAAGGTCTCTCGCCCTAAAGAGCGACAGTGTGAAAAAGAAGCGTTTTCAGGTTCCCCGGGTGCACTAAAACTGCTCTCAAATCCCCAAACGGTGGTCCTCAGATATGATTTTTAGATATTTGAGGTGGTGAGATTGTTTCCTTCGCAGACATGTCACTCTCAAATCTATCGGACCTGGGCTTATATCCGCATCGAAAAATCGAGGAATTATTTCCGGATCCTTCTCCCATTGGAGCCCCATGTTAATTCTGAATATTTTTCTGAAAAGATTAAAACTGAAAAATAAAACGTAAATCGCTCCCACGGCTCCATTTCTTAGCCCTCACAGATAAAAAATATATCTGGTTGTAGTGTCAAGCCTTGATATTCTCAAAATGTTTTCATTTTCCAGATAGGACTAATGGTTTTTGAGTAACAAGTATTTGTTTGATGAAAGTGCTAGAGTGTGAAAAAATGTCTCTTCAATTAAAACTAATGATGATTCTCGGAGGAGAATTCATGAAATGAGAAGTACGTTTCTAAACTGCTCACACGGCCTCATTTTTTGACTCTTAAAAATAATATAGATATGTATTTGTTCGTCCAAGCCTTGTGATTCTCACGGTGTTTTCATTTCACGGACAGGAGTTATAGATTTTGAATTATAGCATTTTGTTCGGGATGTTCTCCTGAGCTCTGATGTCTCCCCCCAGGGGCGCCGAAAAGGGGGGGTAAAGGAGACGGATTCTAGGGGCCCATGATGGAGGGGGGCCCAGAGAGGCCCCTAATGATGATGAAATTATAATACAGAAAAAATAATGACACTAAGTTATTAACTAACATATAATCACACATGTTTTATTTTCCATGTCCTGGTAACAATTCCTTTATTCGTTTTGGAAGCATCAACCCCTGCAGGGCCCCCCCTTCCCCCCCTTCCCCCCCTCTATTTACGTAAAATGTTTCAGTCCGACTGGATCAGCTGCAGCCGGTAGCGCACCGGCGATTTGTCACAGACAGCGCGCCACAGCGGGCAAAGCGGAGGAGACAGCAGTATGCCTCAAAAATCAGGCAGCCAAAAAAGAAAGGAAAATAAATTAAGAGAGGAGAAGGAGTTGAAGGGTTGACAATATTTCACCCAGTATTTCCAAAAAAAAGGTGGGTTTGTTGTGGTGGAAAGTTATGGATATTAACTTTGTCCCTGTCTGTGGTCTATAAGCTAGCTCACTTTTCTCACCATGTTAGCTCAAGAAAACTCTGGATTTTTACATTTTACTGCTATATTAGTTAAATAATCAATCCAGTCAAACATTTATCAAGCTGTTCTTATTCAATAATAGTTGATCTCCCCTCTGTCAAAATGATGCCTCATTCTGAACAGAGTCAAGTGCACCAGAAGCTGCAGCAGCTGTCTGTCAGCCCCCAACTCCCCCTGCCCCTGAATCAGCCCCAGTGCCCCCACATGAGGAAGGAGGTGAGCAGCTGTGTGTGTTGAAATAATAATAATAATAATAATAATAATAATAATACATAATATAATACAAAATATAATACATTTTACTACAGTCTCAAAACAATACAAAGATGAAGGTAATTCATTAATTAAAATGAATTAAATAAAAGGCATTTTGAACAATTTTAATGGTTTAAAAAGCATAAACCCTTTTAAAA